>NW_024070210.1:78560801-79160801 GCF_014754425.2 Oryx dammah | reverse complement strand
CCTGGACCGACTGTGCGCTCATCGGCCCTCGGGGTTCGGCTGCCAGGAAAGTCGCCACTCGTATCCCCCGGCCCTGGGCAGCCCGGGAGCTCTAGCCGGGGCCGGAGTGGGAGCGACAGGGCCCTTGGAGAGAAGAGGGGCGCAACCCGGACGACACTCGGTGACTGGCTACGGGGACTGCGCCGCGGGCGCCCGATACCAGGATGAACTAACAGCGTTGCTGCGCCTGACGGTGGGCACAGGTGGGCGAGAAGCCGGCGTCCGCGGAGAATCCGCGGGGCTTGAGACGTCGGGTCTCGAGGAGCCGCCGGGTGCGTTTGTTCCAGAGGCCGCCCGGGCCCGGATACGGGAGCCGGAGTCCAGAGAGGACTACTTTGGTGAGTGAGAGAAGTGGTTAGGGTCGGGAAATACCGGTCGCCTCGTTCGGTTGCCCGTTGCCCCGACGGCTGACGCTGGGAAGTCGGAGGCAGAGACGCGGGGCTAGGAAAGAAGCAAGAGGAATTTCCCATACCCAGTGGGTTTCAAATGGACCATGGACATCTTATTCCTGTTAAATTCACCGCTTCCCCCTCCCCACCTCCGTCCCGATGATCTCGTGAATCCCAGTTCCTCAGGCTTTAGAGCCTGGGTATTTTCGCGGTAGGAGGCCTTGCGGGGGGTGGGGGGCAAATGAGGCAGTGAGAGCATCCCCCTTCAGGCTCCCCCCTCGACGGCCGTGCCCCTGCAGGCTCCTGCGCGCCGCGCCCCCACCCGGGCCCTGGCTCCGCCCGCAGGAATTCGGGGAATGCGAGGGTGGGGGGGGGGCGGGGAGGGCGGGCAGCGTGCGTGCCGGCTCCTGCCCGGGCGCTCCAGGTGCCTGCGGGCGGGGCCGGTCGCGCTACGCTGGGCGGAGGTGGGGTGCAGGGGGTGGGGGAGCTGCTTCCTAACACGCGCTGAGCTGTGGCCGCTGTCGGGGAAATGGAGCCTGGGGGGAGGAAGAAAGCCCTGGACGGAAAGCAGGGACCCTGCTGCTGGCTGGCCCCAGTCCGGCTGGCTCCGTGCGTGCGTGGGCATTTAAGTCCAGACCCAGTGGAGTCAGCTTCTATTTTTCCTATCCTCCGGAAGTCAGGGCAGAAGCCTTGACCACCCGGGACGGCATCACCCCTGGATGGCCCTGGATGGATGACGACCGTGTGTAACTGCCAGAAATAACCTGGCCATGAGTTTTGGTCATAACCTGCTCAGAATCCTTACTTTTCTGTCGCTAAAGAAACCTGGTTGCTGCCTCTCTTCCAAAGCAGTTAACTTCAAGAAATATTAACTATTGTACGTGTCAGCTGCGGGAGGGTATTGCGGTCTTGAATGATCTTTTAGCCAAGACCCACAGACACCACTGTATTAAAAAATGCTGATCTGGTTGCAATAGGAAGTACAGAAAGAAGTGGAGGGCTCACACCTAGGTCTGTGAGCCTGTTCAGTGTCCCCAGCGTCTTCTCACCTTTCTCACCATCCATGTTCCTGAGGTAGACCCCAAGCTCTAGAACTCTGGCTAGAAATGTAAATAGAGAGAGGACCCCAGCCAGGGAAGGAAGACTGGGAGGAGGTTCAGAAGTAGCAGGGGCTAAAGGCTGAAAGGGCCCTGCTTAGTTCAACTCTAATCATTCCCTATTTGCCCCCAGAGCAGATAACCCTTTAGTTAAGGGAGCCTTTTAGCAGTTTCCTTTTGAGGCCAGGAGACCCACTGATGGGTGGACAGAAGTCTCCTCAGCTAAGCCATCAGAAGCAAAAGGAGGAAAGTTGCTGGGAGAGAGTGCTGTAAAAATGGCAGGAAGAACTTAGAGGTGGATGTGCTAGGTTAGAGGTGGTGAGGCGGACGTGCCTGAACAGTTGGCTCTCATCTTCCCATAATGTCCAAAGGCTTCCCCAAAAAGTGGCTCTAATAGGGCCCCCTGGCACGATGCTCTTGGGGCAGAGCTCCCCTCCCTGCGGAGGGTGGGTAGGGAGGGGCCTCTCTCCCTAGGGGTCTGGTTGTCTCCTCTCGACAGAACCCCCAACCTAACACTACCCTCCCACTCCTGCACCTAGTAGGGGCCCTCTTCCTTGGCTCCAGCCTTGCCCAGCTGCCAGAGGGTGGGTGGGAGCAGGGCAGGCCTGGGCCCATCAGTTGCTGCAGCTGCTGCACGGGCTCCCAAGCCCCTGGGCAAAGACTGGGATGGGCCCCAACAGGCAAGGAGTGTGGCAGTGTGCCGAGGGGGAGAGGTGGGGCAGGGTGAGGGGTGAGGCGGGCCGGTTGGGATCTGCTCCCCAAAGACAAGCCCTGGCCCTCACTCATGGGCCTGGAATTGGGGAGTGGAAGGAGGGAAGAACACACCCAGGAAAGGCGGGTGCCAGAGCCTGGTGTTATGTATCTTAGGGGAGATGTTGGGGAAGAGCAGTTCAGCTTTGTTTCTTCTATTATAGAAGATGACAGGGAGACATTAGGGGTTCTGCTACCCTCCCCCCACCTTCCTCTGCAACCCTCAATCCTTGGAACACACCCTGCATTCTAAGCAGCCACGTACCCAGAGGAGTCACACTCACATGGTCCCGTCTGCACAGGGCCCTCTGCTGAGCCACATACTTCTCACCATCTTTGGAGGCTTAGAGGTATGGAGCAGAGCTCTTTCTGTAACTGAACAGCAGTTCATTTTACAGATGGGGAAACTGAGATCCTGGAGAGTCTTTCTGGGCCTGGCCTCCTTTCACTAGGACATTTTTTCCAGGCTGCTGCTGCAGCCTTATGAACTTGTATCTCTGTCCACATAGTGCCCCAGGGATCAGACCTTGCCTTTTTAGTCTTTTCTCCCCAACAGAAACCAGCATCTGAAAGCCGGGGACCTTTGACTTTCTCGTTTTCCACAGTGTTGGGCATAGTGTTTTTGCTTGGCGCTAAATGGATGTTCAGATAATGTCTGTTGATTAATCAGTCAACAAGAGTAAGTCTGTCCAGCCAAGCCCTGGCTGCATCCCATTTACTCGTTCTTCCCAGAATGGAGCCCATCAAATGGAGGTTGTGGCTGGTGGTTTTCTGCCATCGGGAAAGATGGCGACTGCCTGGGTTTGAGCTGGGGGAGTGGGATGTGATGCTGACAAGCTGTTCTCTCCTCTCAGGCACGTGTATCAAGTGCAACAAAGGCATCTATGGGCAGAGCAACGCCTGTCAGGCTTTGGACAGCCTGTATCACACCCAGTGCTTTGTCTGCTGCTCCTGTGGTGAGTGCAGTCCCCAGAGAGACCTTCTGGACAGGCCTGAGGCCTCGAGCACGGACACACGCATGGGTGCCCCGGGAAGGCGGAGCTTGTGCCTCTGCATTTGCTGGTCTGGCCTTGGCCTTCTTTCATGCTCCCCTACTCTGTGCGCTACCTGGCTCTCCCGCCGCACACCGGGTCAGCTTTCTAGCCAGAGTCAGCCCTCCCTCTCTTCGGACTGTTTCCTTTGCTCTGTTCCTCCTTTCTTTTGCCTTCCTGCTTGCCCAAGCTGGACTCCCTCCCAGCCCTCTGGCCTCGCCTTGGTGGGGCTTGGTCTTGGGCAGCCGAGTTGCCTGGGGCGACAGTGAAAGACTGGAATGTGGGAAGGGTGGGGTGGGCTGGGGGAGTGGGGAGCTGTGGGGGGCGGAGAGGGGGGGTTTTCTCTTGGCTGGTCAGAGTTCAGCCACCTCGCTGGAGTGCAGGCCACCAGGCCATGCCAAGCTGATGACATCACGCTCCAGGAATGCCCGCTGCTGTTAGCTCAGGAGGCCCGCCTGGAGGGGGGTGCTCCCAGTGGCTTCAACTCCCCAGCCCTTCCCTCACCTCCCTCATTACCACCCCCCAACCCCCGCCCTTACCCACTCTGGTTCCTTTGCTGAACCTTTTAATCTCCTATCTATGCCTGTCTGACTCCAGCCCTCAGCTTTTCTTTCCGCGCCACTCCCAGCCTCTGCCTAGCTCCCTTTAGGTTCATCTGTCTGTCTGTCCTTCTGTTTATAGAGCCTCTTCTGGGAATGTCTGTTTCTCTCCTTCTACTCCCTTGTGTCTCACAAGTTTCTAAATCAACTTTTCTGAACCACTGGGGAGAGCTGGAAGTGGAGATTCTGATGAGAGGAGGGCAGATATGGGCAACTTGCCCGTTCTCCGCCCTCGTCTCATTCCTCCTGATCCCTGATAATTTAGACACCCCGGAGCAGTTCCTGGGTGCTGGTTTCATGGGGAATCGTCCTGCCTCGTCTGCTTGCAGAAGATCCTGGGCTGCTCTGACCCCAGAGACTCTGGGTCCCTCTAAAATTGGGGAAACAGTCTAGTGTGGCAGGAAAGGGGACCAACTTTGCTCCCAAACAAAGCACTTTGTCCCCAGTGGTAGTTCCGGTATATCCTGACCTCCATGGAGCTTATCCCTGTGAGACAGAGAGGGCTCAGAGGAGAGCTGTGTGGAGGCTCCTGGGTTGAAAGGTCCCAGAGGGCAGAGTCCATGACAGTGTGATTGTGTTTGAACATATCATATGGCATCTTGTTCAGAGCCCCTGAACCTTGTCCCCAACCTGTGGTGGGCTTTGCTCTCCCAGGTGGCTCCCCGAGGAAGCCCAGACACTGGGGAAGAAGGCACTCGTGTAAAGCAGGGGCACAGGAAACTGGTGAGGAGGCGGGAGCTGGAGAAGTAGCAGCAAAGGAGTGGGGAATTGGCAGGAATGAGACCAAAGCAAATGGGAATTGCATCAGATGGGGTATTTGTGCGGGAACGTGGGGCAGACAGCGGTTAGGAGGACAAGCACTGAAGTCCAGGTTTAAGTGAACCATGAAGCATCAGAGAGCAGTGACCCCGCCACGGGGCTGCCCTGTGCCTGGACCCCGGAGAGACTCCAGCATCTTCTCTGCTGCTTCTAGGGCGAACTTTGCGCTGCAAGGCTTTCTACAGTGTCAATGGCTCTGTGTACTGTGAGGAAGACTATCTGGTGAGTGAGAGGTCCCCTGGGTCTGGAATTGGTTCCCACGCCTTGCTCTGTGGCCGGCTGGGGTCCCGCTCCTCAGGTTGTTCTCAGCCTGTAATGCCCTCCCTTGGTCTTCTCTTCCCAGTTTTCAGGGTTTCAGGAGGCAGCTGAGAAATGCTGTGTCTGTGGTCACTTGATTTTGGAGAAGGTAAGCAAAGTGTTTTCAGCTGAGACTGTGAGGCTGCTGGGCCGAGGGGCGGAATCAGGAACTAAATGGATCCTGAGAAAAAGTGAGGGGAGAAACCCATCAGCAATCACTTGCATCCCATTCTTTGCCCAAACAACTGTTTATAGTGGCTTCTCTTTGCTTGTGGGATCAAGTCTGGACTACTCAGCCTGCCATCTAGCCCCTCCCTAACTCTGCAGGCACAGCCCCGCCCTCCGCCTGAGCCTGGAGTGTGGGGTCCTGAGTCTTAATCCCCTTTCTGCTACTGGCTGAGATCAGTTGAAGCTCAGTTTTCTTTTCTGTAAGGAGGAGTTGGTTTGCCTGGTGGTTCCCCACCCTGGCAGCCTAGTAGATCACCGGGGAAGAAGAAAAAAAGAATACCAGGGCTGGGTCATCTCCAGAGACTGTGGTGAATACTTCTGGGTGGGACCCAGGCAGAGATGGGCTTAAAAACCTCCCTGCCTGATCCTGATATGCAGCCAAGGCTGAGAAACACTGGCCTGGATGCTCCCGAAGACGTTTTTCAGGGTTTCTGCATCCATTTTTAATACTGCTTGGTCCTCCTGGGTTCCACAGTGGAGGGAGGAGAGCAGGGGCTTGGATGAGATTAGGGGGAGCAGCAGGGAGCCTCATCAGTAGTTGAAGAGCAGAGACTGATTCTCCCCCCACCCCGTGAACCAGATCCTCCAGGCAATGGGAAAGTCCTACCACCCCGGCTGCTTCCGATGCATCGTTTGCAACAAATGCCTGGACGGCGTTCCCTTTACCGTGGACTTCTCCAACCAGGTGTACTGTGTCACCGACTACCACAAGTGAGTCGGCCTGCGCGGTGCAGTGTGGAACCCAGCTCAGGGAGCCCCCACCTCAGCTCACCTCTGTCCTCTCCCTTACAGAAGCTACGCTCCTAAGTGCGCAGCCTGTGGCCAACCCATCCTCCCCTCAGAGGTCAGTGTGTCTGGGTTCTCCTGCAGGGCAGCCAGGGCTGCCGCCTCTGGGAAGGGCCTGGGGACTGGCTGCCTGGCCTCCCATGGGAGGCGGTGGTGCTGAGGAATGCACTCCTCAAAGATTCCCGTGTGACTCTGCTCTCTGGGTCATCACCCTGACCCCAACATCCGGGCCTGGACTTATCCGACAGCCTCGCTGGGCCCAGGCTTCATCTCTTTTCTCCCAGTCCAGAGAAGGAGACTTTCTCTGAAGTCAAGGTCACCAGATGTAGGGGCCGGGAAAAGGTGGGAAGAATCCTCAGGGCTGCTAGGAAGGGGTCAGACATGATTTACACTGTGTGTGCCACGGGAAAAATGCCAAAAGCCTGTGAGGACCCAGACCCTGCAGGGTCTCCTCGTCCCCGGCTTAGCTTACTTACGCTGCGTGCCCCTTTCCTCTCTGTAAGGCCTGAGCCTCCAGACAGAGGGGAGGCTTCAAGAGGGGACACTGCCCTTCTGGAGGTGGTGCCAAGGATGGGGAAGGGGAAAGTTCCTGTAGGGTTTGCAAAGGCCATCTCAAAGCTACAGAACAGTGATGTCCTTGGTGGTCCAGTGGAATCTGAGCTTCTGCTGCAAGGGCCTCAGGTGTAATAGATCCCTGGCTGGAGAAGTACAATGTGCCCAGTAGTGCAGCCAAAAGAGAAAAAAGCTACAGATGGAGGCAGAGAGGGTCTGGAGGCCTCTGTGTGATCTTTCGTTTGGAGGGGCCCAGGTGGGGAGGGCGAAGCTGGGCTTGTCAAGCTGCTTTCATGCCCACGGGGGTGTGCATTATTTCAGGGCTGTGAGGACATCGTGAGGGTGATATCCATGGACCGAGATTATCACTTTGAATGCTACCACTGCGAGGTCAGTGTTGGGGGCCAGGGCACCCAGAGCTGGAATGGGGCTGGGGGAGTGAAGTCTGAAAACTCATTGTCTGTAGGAGAGGTATAGGCCGTGGGAAACCAGGAAGGTGCTCTGACCCATCTCCAGTCTCTTTCTTGCCCTTCAGCCACTCTCTCTGGTCCTGGTCCTTTAGTCCTTTCTAAATCAGGCGTCACCAGAGTCAAGACTCCTAAAACTAGGTACTCCTGCTAACAGCTGGAAATGGGATTCTGTCTCATTATTTCTGCTGTAGCAGCGACACCTGGTGTCCAGTTGAGGTATTTCCCCAGTTTTCTCTGGGTGTTCATCCCCTCCAACCCCACCCGCTTTCTTCCAGTCACTTGGAGTTCAGTACTGCACAAGGCAGACTCCCCAGATGTCCAGGGTGCCCGGGCTGAGTTGAACTAGGTGTCTTTCTTTCCTAGGACTGCCGGATGCAGCTGAGTGATGAGGAAGGCTGCTGCTGCTTCCCTCTAGATGGGCACTTGCTCTGCCACGGCTGTCACATGCAGAGGCTCAGTGCCCGGCAGCCCCCTGCCAATTATATCTGAGATGTAGTCACTACTGCTGCCAACACCACCACTGACAAATTCCTCTGGCCAGTGGGCCCCTCTGAGGCCAGCCAAGGCAAGAAAGGCACTGCAGGCCTGGCAGGAGAGTCCCCTAGGGAGGGCCCCAATGGTCAGAGACCCAAAGATCAAGACATTCCAAATGGGGGACTTCCCTAGTGGTCCAGTGGCTAAGACTCGCAGGGGGCCTGGGTTCGAGCCCTGGTCAGGGAACTAGATCCCACATGCCACAGCTGAAGATCCTGTGTGCTGCAACTAAAGATCCCATGTGCCACAGTGATGATCAAAGATCACGTGTGCTGCAGTTAAGACCTGGCACAGCCAAACATATTTTTTTTTCTTAGAAAAAAAGACGTTCCCAAATGGATGTGGAGGAGGAGCCCTCTAGTTGCCATGGTAGGGGTGACTGGCCTTCGTTCCATGTGTACAGACTGTGCTATAGCATGTGACAGGCACATACAGATGGGTTCCGATACTTTCTAAACGTCTGCTTCTGGTCTGTATGTCTAGTATACATTTGTGTGCACACACACACTCTCTTCTTAGTGACTGTTACACTTGGTTCATTAGAAGTAGCTCAGCTCTCTGGACCTGCTGCCTCTTAGAGGGAGCCAGGATTAGCCAAACTCTGAGGTTCTGAGAGCCAGAGGGGCAAAACTCTTGGTTCTAATGTTTGGCTAGACCTCTTAAAATCAACTCACTGAAAGTTTACTTAAAGTTCACTTCTCTTGAATGACCAGGTTGCCAAAAACTGAGTTCTCTTTCGGGTAGTTTTATAGCCATTTAGTTGTTCTGTTCTTGGGTATTTCAGATTTGTATCTTTTCATCTAAGAGTACTCTTGAGTTATCAGCAACATAAATTTTATCAGATTTGCAGCACTTTGTAAATGATTGGATTATTTCTTACCTTTGTGGATAATATCTTTTTCTGTGTTAACCTACTTTCAAACATTAAACAAATTTTTTTTTTTAAATTTTTTGACCACACCATGTGGCATGTGGAATTAGTTGCCCCACGAGGGATCAGACCCATGCCCCCTGCATTGGAAGCTCAGAGTCTTAACCACTGGACCACCAGCGACATCCCAAACATTTTTTTTTAACTATAAAGTTTCCAGCAATAAATATAATTGATACAAACATTTCGTGTATCACTTTTTGTGTTTCTTAATCCAATATTCTTTTCCAAATTATATGCCTTGAAAAGTACAACAACTCAATATGATTTTGATGCCTAGGTCTGTCTACTACATTCGTTCTATTAAAAGGCCAGTCAGTATATTCTTAACAAGCAAGCATGTGGCCTATTCAGTTGACTAACAAAGGTTGTATAGACAACAGCAATAGAAAGTGAAAAGGTGAAGAAAGATGCTGGTTTTCTTTGCAATTTATACTTGCATCCTGGGTCTTCATAAGCTTAGGTGACTTTCCCCAGAACTAGCAGTTTGTAAGTTAGGGGGCCAGCATTCACATTCAGTGTGTTCACCGGACTCTAGAGTCTGTGTCTAACCGCTGCACATGCTGTGTTGCTTTACTGGTCAAATGATAGTTGGTTGCTCTGGATTATGACAAAGTAAGGGAAAATATCAGATATTTCTCAATTTCCTATTAAAATAGCCCCAACTGCATATGGAAGGGAGTTCTTTAGAACAGCATGTGAAACTAATGACAATTAATAGTGGTGGAATCAAGCACTCTCGAGAGGTTGATAAATAAGATGAAAAACCTGCTGACGGCTGTGATTTCTGACCCACCCAGAACAAGAAGGCAGAGGGCTAATTGCAACAGTACAAAGTGTTTTATGACACGTAAAACAAATATGTTTACCAGACTAAATACAAAACCCTGTACTAACTCGGGTTTCCACATTTGGTTCCTGAGGTAAGTTAAATATCGCTGCTTGCACTTTGACAAATTATATAGTATTTACTTACTTTTTTTTAAAGCATACATTTCTTGTCAGATTGATTTTTAAAACTACATGCAATCAAAATAATAATATAGTATATTGTTTTGTTCCGTAGTTTAAAAATTTATACCAGTTGGCATTTGTAGAGAGAGAGAAACTTTTGTTATCAATGACTGGTATTAAATATTTTTTATTAATAAGTTTTATTCTTTAGTTTGGTCCAATATTGTTGACTGTGCAAGTTTCCTTTTTCAAATGCATTTTTTTTTGTGGCAATATATATGATCAACTTTCACAATTATTCCAGTGAAGGGTTTCAAAGATATATCAATTTTGTAAAAATTAAATAAATATACATAAAAGCTATTTTATAAGTCATAAAAAAAGTGAGAGTGAATCTGCTAAATTCTTTTGAAATGCTGCAGATTTGATAAATATTTGAGACTCTAGGCAAATTGGTTTTAGGCAAATTAATCTGATAACCTTTGATCCTTAGTCTTCATTCTATGCCGCTTAGTTTCATATTGGAAATAACTCACATTTAGGGATGATTCTAATGACTTTGCCAGCCAACCTGGGAATTGCCTAACAGACAACAGCCTCTGAGCAAGTGGAAGAGATTCACACCAGAGTGCCAGAAAGAGAGGAAATGCACTTTGTTTTTGGTGGGATAAATGTTCTGAAATTACTTGTTCTACAGCTTGGATTGGGCTTCCGTGGTGGCTCAGATGGTAAAGAATCCACCTGTAATGTGGGTCAAGACCTAGGTTTAATCCCTGGGTTGAGAGGATCCCCTGGAGGAGGGCATGGCAACTCTCTCCAGTATTGCCTGGAGAATTCCATGGACAGAGGAACCTGGCGGGCTACAGTCCATGGGGTCACAAAGAGTCAGACACAACTAAGCTACTAAGCACTCAGCTCAGCACAGCTGGGATTGCTTCTTCTGAACTATTGTTATTAAGTAAGTGAATACGAAGATTCTGTGACCCAGAAAATTTCTAATCAGGCGACTCCAGGCCCGGGAAATCCAGACAAGCATGTGTAGCCTTACCTCCATCCCTTCAGTTTTTTTTTTTTTCTTTTTTAATTGGAGGATAATTGCTTTACAACATTGTGTTGGTTTCTGCCATACATCAATATGAATCAGCCATAGGTGTAATACATACGCCCCCTCGTTGAACCTCCCTCCCACCTCTCACTCTATCCCAGCCCTCTAGGTTGTCACAGAGCACCAGGTTTGAACTCCTTCAGTTCATTTACTCTTGGGAATCCTGACCTCCATCACTGACTGGCTGATTCCTTTCTAGGTCTGTGCTTATCTGTTCTAGTCCTGTTTGTGGGGGTCCCCAAGATTCTGTCTTTGCCACAGGGGCGACTTTCTCCCTCCTTTCTGAGGAAAAAACAAGTGGTAAGGTCTGATGAAGACGGGCCCAGGGAAGGCAGACCATGGCATAAGAGCAGCTCCAGCCGCCCCATGGCATCACTGGCAAGCTCCAAACATAGCCCACGTGTCAAGAGCTTCCCTTCTTCCTGTTCACGGGGAGATGGCTCATCTTTAGTAGTTCTGTTTGCTATTTCCTGTTGGTGCTGAAAGGTTCATGGGATGCCGCCAAGAACACAGCAACAGGTGGACCTTGTATGGCCAATCCACCACCTGATTTTCATCAACAGTCACTAGGCCTGAGATACGGAGAGGAGAAAAGGAAGAATTATGAATCCATTTTGTGTCTCTTTAGAGGAGAGTCACGGACAGGGGTCAGGCTTTCACAGCATGCTTGACCTATGTGCTCTGGCTGGCCAAGCCTATTTGCTACAGGCCCAAATGTGGTTTGTGAATAAGGCAGCTCGGGGGAGGTTCTCTCCCTGACTCCTTAGAGACTTGGCTGCTTCCCCCTTCCACCTGGAGCGCTCAAGGCCACGGAAATGGTAAGGCTCCATTTATCTCTTGATTATGTCCTCAGTCAAGGTGGACCTAATAGCTGTTTCTGGGTACAGAAAGCTAGTTGGATGAGGTTCCTGAGACTGCACCTATATGGAAGGGAACAAAAAGAGGGGAAGGAGACTTACAGGACTGAGAGAAAAGAATTGGGAAAAAGTAGTGAGTTAAAGCATTTTTATTTTGTGTTTTTTTTTTAGAAGGACCCATATCCCAGAGCTGACCTAGGGGCCTTCAGAAGCCTAAAGGCGAGACGCTACAAGAAAGACAAGAGTATAACCAATCTCATTTCTCTCCATCTCCCCCTCCCTTGCAGCAAGGAAGACCTAAGACTGAGCCTCTGCTGTGTCAACTGCTTGTGTAGGGCCCTTGGTATCCACACTTGGCCCTGGTTGGGAAGGAGGTCCTAAGGTTTGACCTGGGAAATCTGAGCAGACTGTTCCTGGGATGCATAGATTCAGTTCAGTTCAGTTCAATCACTCAGTCATGTCTGAGTGACCCCATGGTCTGTAGCACACTAGGCTTCCCTGTCCATCCCCGACTCTCAGAGCTTGCTCAAACTCATATCCATCGGGCAAGTGATGCCATCCAACTATCTCATCCTCTGCCGTCCTCTTCTCTTTCTTTGTTCAATCTTTCCCAGCATCAGGGTCTTTTCTAATGAGTCAGCTTTTCACATCAGGTGTCCAAAGTATTGGAGCTTCAGCTTCAGCATCAGCATCAGTCCTTCTGATGAATATTCAGGATTGACTTCTTTAGAATTGATTGATTTGATCTCCTTGCAGTCCGAGGGACTCTGAAGAGTCTTCTCCAACACCACAGTTCAAAAGCATCAGTTCTTCAGCACTCAGCCTTCTTTATGGTCCAGCTCTCACATCCATACATGACTACTGGAAAAATCACAGCTTTGACTAGACGGACCTTTGTCGGCAAAGTGATGTCTCTGCTTTTTAATATGCTGTCTGGGTTGGTCAAAGCTTTTCTTTCAAGGAGCAAGTATCTTTTAATTTCATGGCTGCAGTAAACATCAGCAGTGATTTTGGAGCCCGGAAAATAAAGTCTCTCACTGTTTCCATTGTTTCCTCATCTATTTGCCATGAAGTGATGGGACCGGAAGTCATGATGGGACCGGATGCCATGATCTTTGTTTTTTGAATGCTGAGTTTTAAGCCAACTTTTTCACCCTCCTCTTTCACGTTCATCAAAAGACTCTTTAGTTCCTCTTTGCTTTCTGCCATAAGGGTGGTGTCATCTGCATATCTGAGATGATTGATATTTCTCCCAGCAATCTTGATTCCAACTTGTGCTTCATCCAGTCCAGCATTTTGCATGATGTACTCTGCATATAAGTTAAATAAGCAGGGTGACAATTTACAGCCTTGATGTACTCCTTTCCCAATTTGGAACCAGTCTTTTGTTCCATGTCTAATTCTAACTGTTGCTTCTTGACCTGCATACAGATTTTTCAGGGGGCAGGTAAGGTGGTCTGGTATTCCCATCTCTTTAAGAATTTTCCACAGTTTGTTGTGATCCACACAGATAAACGCTTTAGTGCAGTCAATGAAGCAGACGTTTTTCTAGAATTATCTTTTTCTATGATCCAACAGATGTTGGCAATTTGATCTCTGGTTCCTCTGCCTTTTCTAAATCCAGCTTGAACATCTGGAATTTCTCCACTCAAGTACTACTGAAGCCTTGCTTGGAGGATTTTGAGTGTTACTTTGCTAGTGTGTGACATGAGTGCAATTGTGCGGTAGTGTGAACATTCTTTGGCATTGTCTTTGAGATTGGAATGAAAACTGACCTTTTCCATCCTGTGGCCACTGCTGAGTTTTCCAAATTTGCTGATATATTGAATGCAGCACTTTCACAGCATTATCTTTATGATTTTAAATAGCTCAGCTGGAATTTTACCACCTCCACTAGCTTGCTTTGTTCATAGTGATGCTTCCTAAGGACCACTTTACTTCGCACTCCAGGATGTCTGGCTCTAGGTGAGTGATCATACCACAGTGGTTATCTGGGTCCTTAAGATCTTTTTTGTATAGTTTTTCTGTGTATTCTTGCCACCTCTTCTTAATATCTTCTGCTTCTGTTAGGTGCATACCGTTTCTGTCCTTTATTGTGCCCATCTTTGCATGAAATGTTCCCTTGGTATTTCTAATTTTCTAAAGAGATCTCTAGTCTTTCCCCTTCTATTGTTTTCCTCTATTTCTTTGCATTGATCACTTAGGAAGGCTTTATCTCTCCTTGCTATTCTTTGGAACTGTAC
The DNA here is from genome assembly GCF_014754425.2 of Oryx dammah. NCBI lineage: Eukaryota > Metazoa > Chordata > Mammalia > Artiodactyla > Bovidae > Oryx > Oryx dammah. The sequence continues at coordinate 79,147,120 of NW_024070210.1, read as the reverse complement.
ATTCAGATGCTTATATCTTTCCTTTTCTCCTTTGCCTTAGACGTCTCTTCTTTTTTCAGCTATTTATAAGGCCTTCTCAGAAAACCATTTTGCCTTTTTACATTGCTTTTTTGGGATGTTTTGAGCACTTCTTCCTGTACAATGTTACAAATCTCCTTCCAGAGTTCTTCAGGTACTCTATCAGATCTAATCCTTTGAATCTATTGTCACTTCCACTGTATAATCGTAAGGGATTTGATTTAGGTCATACCTGAAAGGTCTAGGGGCTTCCCTGGTGGCCCATCTGGTAAAGGATCCACCTGCAATTCGGAAGACCTGGGTTCGATCCCTGGGTTGGGAAGATCCCTTGGGGAAGGCAATGGCTACCCACTCCAGTATTCTGGCCTGGAGAATATCCATGGGGTCACAAAGAATCAGACACGACTGAGCAACTTTCACTTTCACGTCACTTTTTCACCAAATGGTCTAGTGGTTTTCCCTACTTTCTTCAGTTTAAGTCTGAATTTGGTGATAAGGAGTCACAGTTAGCTCCCAGTCTTGTTTTTGATGACTGTATAGAGATTGCTAAGTCTGCTAAGTTGCTTCAGTCATATCCGACTCTGTGCAACCCCATAGACGGCAGCCCACCAGGCTCCACCATCCCTGGGATTCTCCAGGCAAGAACACTGGAGTGGGTTGCCATTTCCTTCTCCAGTGCATGAAAGTGAAAAGTGAGAGTGAAGTCGCTCAGTGGTGTCCCACTCTTAGCGACCCCATGGACAGCAGCCCGCCAGGCTCCTCTGTCCTTGGGATTTTCCAGGCAAGAGTACTGGGGTAGGGTGGCATTGATTAGACCAGTCTAACTATGATGGTCAGGAAGTCATCAGAGGCAAATTCTGTCCACCATGGGTATGGCTTCATCTCATCTTAGAAAGGATAGTGTTGACTCATATGAAGGGAGCCAAGGTGCTACTCAAGCAGGGAGAGATGGGTTAGGAGGAACACCTACTAAAAGGTATTGGTTAGATTGGTATCCGGGAGTGTTAGAGCCAAGTGAGGTGTGAGTTCAGAGATAACCCCGTCACCTCATTTTACTAAGTGAAGACATAGGAACTCTTGAACTTACCCAAGGTCACAAAACTGGCAATTGGCTTTCCAACTTTTGAAGATTAATAAAGGGCTTATTTCCCCTTTTCCCTCCCCTTCATCACAGGGACTCCCAGGGCATAAGTAAATGAGACAAGCACTTCATTATGATAGATAATTAGGACAAGTTTTAGTGGGAAAGCCAGGGAACACAAGAGACAATATGAAAATTTTGAGTTCTTCCTAGTGCTTTTTTGTTAATTAGAATTAGCAATCACCAAAGTACCTTTAAGAGCACATTAGGAGAAGCAAAGGAAATATACTGCAGGAGAGTCCCTGTCCTTGAGGAGGTCACAGTCTAGCCAGGGAGATAAATACACACATAAAATGCGGTGAGAAGATTACAAACAACATATCAACAAGTGCAAAGAAATTGAGTGTTACAAATAAGAGACCTAATGCAGAGGGTACTGATGACAGTGGTGAGACTGGTCTGGCTTAAAGTGTCGATCAGAAGGTAGCAACCCGTAGGCATTGAGTTTGGCCCATTGGGAATTATTTTTTATAGTATTAATTTGAATCCTAGTTGAAGAAGGAAAAATTCTAATAAACGTAGAAAAATGACAGAATTGGAAAAACGGCATTTTGTGAACTCTAGAAAAATTTTTGATCCTAGCAAAGATTATTGAAGTGAAGTGAAGGTCGCTCAGTTGTGTCCAACTCTTTGTGACCCCATGGACTATACAGTCCATGGAATTCTCCAGGCCAGAATACTGGAGTGGGTAGCCATTGCTTTCCCCAAGGGATCTTCCCAACCCAGGGATCGAACCCAGGTCTCCCGCATTGCAGGTGGATTCTTTACCAGCTGAACCACTAGGGAAGCCAGCAAAAATTATTAATTAGTGTTAAAAACTATAGGTGAAATGACTGGAGACAACTGTACATTGATACAGCGCCAAGTAACTCTGTCAGTTTATACAGTTTTGAAGCCAAAAATGTAAGCATATGTTGGAGGGCTCAGACTGTCATCACTCATTTCCTGGAAACTGTCCTGGTATTGCTAACCCATAGACTAGTTCTGGTGTGAGGCAAATACATAGCCCAACCTAGCATATATTCTCCCCACCCCAAAAGAAGTATTAGATATAAACTGCAGTTTACAGGAAACAGAGGAAGCAAACTAATGGACACTAGGAAGTGAGGCAGTCTGCAGGGGAACCTGCCTGCTGTCTTCAGCAAGTCAGTAGATAGGGTCCCTTGGACTGCAAGGAGATCCAACCAGTCCATTCTGAAGGAGATCAACCCTGGGATTTCTTTGGACAGAATGATGCTAAAGCTGAAGCTCCAGTACTTTGGACACCTCCTGCGAAGAGTTGACTCATTGGAAAAGACTCTGATGCTGGGAGGGACTGGGGGCAGGAGGAGAAGGGGCCGACAGAGGATGAGATGGCTGGATGCCATCACGGACTCGATGGACGTGAGTCTGAGTGAACTCCGGGAGATGGTGATGGACAGGGAGGCCTGGCGTGCTGCGATTCATGGGGTCGCAAAGAGTCGGACGCGACTGAGCGACTGAACTGAACTGAACTGAACTGAAGCCTAAACTGCTAGATTGAAGAGACTTAAGGTTCACAATGGGTTTCCCAGGTGGCTCAGCGGTAAAGAATCTGCTTGCAATGCAGGAGATGCAGGAGACTCAGGTTGGATCCCTGGGTCGGGAAGATCCTCTGGAGGAGGGCATGGTGGCTCACTCCAGTATTCATGCCTGGAGAATGCCATGGGCAGAAGAGCCTGACGGGCTATAGCCTATAGGGTTGCAGAGTCAGACACGACTGAAGCAACTGAGCACACACGCATAAGACACACAATAGCAAGAAAACACATGGTCCTGGTTTCCCTATTGGGTTAAACAAATTGCTACAAAAGGTATTTGTGGTCAACTGGAAATGTTTTAATATGGAGAGGGGATTAGATGGGGTGAAAATGTAGTGAGACGGAAAGGTCAAAATCATTAATAAAATACCAGTTTCAAAACCACATGTGCAGGGTAATCACATTTTGCTTTTAAAATGTCTACATATCTGAATAAAGAAGATCTGAAAGGATATGCAGTAAGGTGTTAACGATGGTGCTCTCTGAGAGGTGGGAAAATGTTTTGCTGCTGTTGGCCTACATTTTTCTATTTTTATACAATGCATGTGTACTGCTTCTGTAATAACAATAAGCTGTTATGAACAAGCTAACTGGTTGCTAGCATTCACAGTTCAAGAGATTTCACATAAAAATCTGGATATTATATACAAAGAGCAGGGTTTCTAAGGTTTTTTGCATAATGAGATCTGTCACCCCTGGGCTTCCATTCCCACAAGGCAACAACTGGCTGGAACTGAATGAGGCTGCTCCTTTATCTGATGTATTCTTTCCTTGGTTTGTTACAGTCCCCAGCACTCTTTGGACTGTGCACACTTTAATTACCTGCCTGGCTCCCATGGACTTTTGAGTCAGTAACCCTTGATTTGGAACATCAAGGGCTCCCCGTCCATAGGTCAGTTCAGTCGCTCAGTCGTGTCCAACTCTTTGCAACCCCATGAATCGTAGCACGCCAGGCCTCCCTGTCCATCACCAACTCCCGGAGTTCACTCAAACTCATGTCCATCGAGTCGGTGATGCCATCCAGCCATCTCATCCTCTGTCGTCCCCTTCTCCTCCTGCCCCCAATCCCTCCCAGCATCAGGGTCTTTTCCAATGAGTCAACTTTTCGTGTGAGGTGGCCAAAGTACGGGAGTTTCAGCTTTAGCATCATTCCTTCCAAAGAACACCCAGGACTGATCTTTAGAATGGACTGGTTGGATCTCCTTTAGAATGGACTGGTTGGATCTCCTTGCAGTCCAAGGGACTCTCAATAATCTTCTCCAACACCACAGTTCAAAAGCATCAATTCTTCGGTGCTCAGCTTTCTTTACAGTCCAACTTTCACATCCATACTAGAGCCTCCCATTATTAATCATTTGAAAATATCAATAAATTAGTTTTGAAAAGCTGCCCAAGAAAAGCATGCTTTCCAGAAATATCTGTGCCTGGGTTTTTATAAGGCAATCCAGTCATGAGAAACCCAAATGTACTTAGCTACCGTGGTTGAACACTATAAATTAGTTTGGCAAAATTTCTCTTTGGTAATGGAATATAGAAAGTATGCCACATTGCTAACTTCCTCAAGGTTGTTTTTTTTTTTTTCCCCATAACACTTTAATCATAGGAGGCATTTCGAAACTTACAGTGTATGTTCTTCCCAAGCATGAACCTCCAAATGCCCTGTTTCTCCCACTGGTTCTGACACAATTTTTAAAGGAGAAAATCTCTTTCATATGCAGCTCAGTATGAGACAGTGTCATCATCAGTTTAAAACCCAGGGAAATACTTTATCAGCCTGGCACGTGTTTGCGCATTACAGCAGCACACAGTTATAACAAGAACTGAACACGTTGTGCCTCATGTCTAGCTTTTCAAAATGATAGGAGTCTTTTTCTGAATCAATTTCTTTTCACTGTCTCATATTCCTTTGGTAAAAATGGTTTCAATCTGTCCCATTTTTTGAGCCAAATTTTTCAGCTTTTCTTTGACATCCAAAATTTCCTTGTTTACATGCTGGTTTGCAATAGTGTCTCAGAGTAAAACCAGGCTCATTCCAGTCTGCATAACAAAAGTTTCCATGAACAGTCAGGCAACCCTTGAAGCCACAAGGGCTGGGTTTCAAATCCCCTTAGAAGGGTTAAACATTTGCAAAATGGCACATTATGAACATTTGTTCTTAAATTTTCATTTGATGTCATAGGTTGATTACATATTTTCTTTATTCACTTGTTTTCTTCCTAAATCATGTATTACAATAGGCATGAAATTTTCTAGCTTAATCATCAATAGTTGCGGCTCTGAATACCTTCATTTTCCAGTGAACACCCTTGAAAATAATTCTGAAATCTCTTGACTGCAAAATTTTCTTTTTCCTGAAACTAGCTTCTGAGTCCATAATACCATAATACTCTTGCTACTTGTCTTCAGATACTTTCAAAGTGCTATGAAAAGCTCAACATTCAGAAAACTAAGATCATGGCATCTGGTCCCATCACTTCATGGGAAATAGATGGGGAAACAGTGCAAACAGTGTCAGACTTTATTTTTTTGGGCTCCAAAATCACTGCAGATAGTGATTGCAGCCATGAAATTAAAAGACGCTTACCCCTTGGAAGGAAAGTTATGACCAACCTAAATAGCATATTCAAAAGCAGAGACAAAGGTCCATCTAGTCAAGGCTATGGTTTTTCCAGTGGTCATGTATGGATATGAGAGTTGGACTGTGAAGAAAGCTGAGTGCCGAAGAATTGATGCTTTTGAACTGTGGTGCTGGAGGAGACTCTTGAGAGTCCCTGGACTGCAAGGAGATCCAGCCAGTCCATTCTAAGGGAGATCAGGCCTGGGTGTTCATTGGAAGGACTGATGCTAAAGCTGAAGCTCCAGTACTTTGGCCACCGGATGCAAAGAGTTGACTCATTGGAAAAGACTCTGATGCTGGGAGGGATTGGGGGTAGAAGGAGAAGGGGACGACAGAGGATGAGATGGCTGGATGGCATCACCAACTCGATGGACATGAGTTTGGGTGAACTCCGGGAGTTGGTGAGGAACAGGGAGGCCTGGCGTGCTGCGATTCATGGGGTTGCAGAGTTGGACACGACTGAGTGACTGAACTGAACTGAATTGAACTGATGAGGCATGTGGAATGGTTCCCTGAACAGGATTGAACTCAGACCTCTGCACTGAAAGCACCAAGTCCTAACCACTAGGCAATCAGGAACACCCTAAAGTGGTATGGCTTTTAAAATATTCTTTTCTAAACAATTCCTCAGTTAAGCATGGTTCCATAATTCAATGGCTATTCTTAATGCCCTAGCTGTAAAACTGGTTATTTAAGCCCAAATTTTCAGTGGGAGAAAATATTCTACTTAAACCTTTCCGTTAGTTAGATAAGTAGAATACTAACCGCTCACCCAAAATCTCTGGTGGAGCATGGTTTTGTTTCCTGGCTACAGTATGGGAGGCAGAGTCCCTGCAATATTCTCAGCAAATCTCTTCTCTGTAATTCTAAACAATGCAGCAAAGGGATGACCCAAGTCTGAAAGGTTAAGTAGACTTTTTCTCAGACTCCCATTTACATTTATTCTCAAGTTAAAACACATTTTTTGAAAACTTGATCAAGAGCAGTGTCTTCAAGAAGGTAGAGCTACATTGGGAGGAGGAGTGATGCCTAATTTATCTTTTTCCACCACCCCTCTGACACCTTCCCCCTTCCCCCAGAGTCTAGCTCAAGAACACTTGAGTATGTTCTTGACTTTATCATTAAAAAACATTTAAGAAGTGAGTGGTTGTTATTTTGCATATGGTACAGCAGAAGGTGAGATGAACACCATCATGAAGATGCTGGCCTACAGAGACCAAGCATTCCATGGAACAAACATAACTATATAAGGTATTAGGCACTGTTGAGGTGGTCAAAATTCATCCCTTCAACAAATAATGTGGGAATTCCCTAGTGGTCCGGTGGTTAGGATTCTGCTTAGCCACCCCAGGGGGACATGGGTTCGATCCCTGGTGGGGGAACTCAGATCCTGCAAGCCAAGCAGCCTCATCAAAAAAAAAAAAAAAAGTGCCTCTGTGTGATGCTAAGTACCTTGGGTTCATGGAGGAAGCACCTCCTTAAATACAAACTCAAAAAAAGTAAGGCTTTAGAGGATCTATAGTACTTCTCAACAATAATAAGACAGGAACTGAAAAAAAAAAATGAATCATTGAGAAGAGCAACAACGTGCATGAAACTCACAATTAACTATGCTGAGTGAAAGAAGCCAGAGAAAAAGAGTACATCTTTGTTTCCATTTACGTAAAATTCTAGAAAGTGCAAACTAATCTATAGTGACAGAAAGGAGATCGTTGGTTGGGAGGGGCCAAAGAGAGGAATTATAAAAGGGCACATGTAATTACTTAGGGAATGATGCTTTTGTTCACTGTGTTGATTATGGTTGATGGTTTCACAGATGTATAGTTATGTCAAAACTTAATGAGTGGTACACTTTAAATATTGTATGCCAAAATACCTCGATAAAATTTTCTTTTTTTTTTAAGTTCGTAATAAAGCAATAGGAAGGGAGCGAAAGAGAATGAATTCTAGTGCCTCCCTTGTAATTCTTTCTTCAAAGACACCAGATGATGTTGTTTGTAAGATTGTAAGATTCTTTTTCAGTATCCTGCTGCAGGGGTTTTTGGTTTGTTTGCCTCAATACATGCACACAGCTCACAGCATGTGGGATCTTAGTTTTCCCACCAGGGATCAAACCCATGCCCCTTGCAGTGGAAGTGTGGATCCTTAACCATTGGACAGCCAGGGAAGTCCTTCTGCAACAGTTTTAACTGCAAAGATGGTCCATAAGCTTCAACTTTCTTGTCTTACTATAACGTTTTTGGCTTCACCTGGTCTGGTCTCTTGGGCCCAGAATGGAGCTTGGACTCCCTGTCTCTGCCTCCACTTGCTGGGATGTTTCCTTCATTCTAAATGATCTAAGTTTCCTCTCCTTTCAGGCCTGGCTAAGAGAAGATTCATTTCATAGTCTTCCCTATCCATTCCTGCAGAAAGAATTCTGTACCTCCCTCAGGTTTCTCTGGTATTTATAATTTAAACTGCTCTTTTGACACCTTTTTGCTGCCATGTATTATTTGCTTTTCATGTGTATGTTTTATCTTCTGAACTAGATTATGAAATTCAGGGAAGGGACTGAGTTCTATTTTTCTTTGTGTCTCTCCCAAGGCACTTAATAAGTGCTTAATAAGTGTCAATTTAAAAACACCTCACTTTGATAGTCTTTCCAAAGCACTTTCTCAGCCATTATCTCATTTGATCATTACATCAACACTGTGAGATTGGATGAGCTGGAAATATGTTAGTTCCTCCTTTTGACAGATAAGGAACCTGAAACCCAAGGTCACACAGTTTGTTAGAGACAGAGATGGAACAGATAATTGCATATGAAGACTTGATCCAGTTCACGACTTCCCATGGCTCTCCCCTCCCGCCTCCTACCTCAAGACAGGCCTCTGTATCCTTCACCCCCTCACTCCTCCAGTACTTTAGAGCTACTTAGCCAAAGCTTTGTAGTACCATTTTAGAAATTTTGGCAAATAGGATACATGAAATTTCAGTAGATTTCTGATCAATTCTGAGTCACCAAAGCATCCTTGCTATTTTGTTCCAACTGCCATTTGTTAGGGACATTATGCCTGGTATTTAATGATGCTGCACTACAGAACTGAGGAAGCAGAAATGATTTTTAAAAGCCTTAGAAAATGACAGCACTTTAACATTAAGCATGAAAGGTGGCAGTTGACAAGATGACCAGGGACATAAAACTTTTGCGCTGGATCACACTATTTCTCTATGTTTTGCTGCTAGCAGAATTCTCTAGTTGGTATTAAAAGAAAAGGTTAAATTCTCTGCCACCAGCACACCAAGCCCTAAGAGTCCTTTCCCACCTCCCCACCTGCTTCTCTGATGCAAGAAATTTCATAATGTTGGTGCAATTTACTTAGCAATAAATATTTTTAAACTAATTCATCTAATAACCAGTCCATCTTAAAGGAGACCAGTCCTGGGTGTTCATTGGAAGGACTGATGTTAAGGCTGAAACTCCAATACTTCAGCTACCTCACGCGAAGAGTTGACTCATTGGAAAAGACCCTGATGATGGGAGGGATTGGGGGCAGGAGGAGAAGGGGACGACAGAGGATGAGATGGCCGGATAGCATCACTGACTCGATGCATATGAGTTTAGGTGAACTCTGGGAGTTGGTGAGGGACAGGGAGGCCTGGCGTGCTGCGATTCATGGGGTCGCAAAGATTCGGACACGACTGAGTGACTGAACTGAACTGAACTGAACCTAATGACTAGATTCCAGTTGACTTTGAAAAAAGGGTGGGGGGTGGTTAAAACAGAGAGATGTGGGGGGAACCTTAGCCAGCCTGAGGTCAAACCCAGAGAGGATTTCAGGGGAATTATCCTTTCTCTCCCTACCACCTCCTGCTGGGATCCCCCATTGACTGAAACCAGTCAGAGAATACAGATACTGAGTAGTCCTTACCTTCTATATAGGGTGTTGAAAAGCTGAAGTGGATCTAGGGGGCAAATGGAAGACATCCAGCTCACTGGGCTAAATGTGGCCAGGTGACCCACAAATGAGACAATGAGACATATGGGAAAGTCTTGTGGATGCTTCTGGAAAAGATTTTCTTCTCAGACTGTTACAGGAAGAAGGCTCTTCTCTTTCCTTCCTGCTAGGATGCTGTTGAGAGAATGTGATGTACTTCTTGGACTTCTGAAGCCACCTTTTGACCATGAGGGGATTGCAGAGAGAATTCCAAACAATCTTGAGATCAGGGAGCTACTAAAAAGTCTTGAAAAGTGAAAGTGTTAGTCACTCAGTTGTGATGGACTCTTGGTGGCCCCATGGACTGACTGTAGCCTGCCAGGCTCCTCTGGTAAGGGGGTTTCCTAGGCAAGTAGGAGTGGGTTGCCATTCCCTTCTCCAGGTCTTCTGCATTGCAGGTAGATTCTCTACCAACTGAGCCACCAGGGAAACCTAAGAAGTCTTAGGACCCCCCTCCAGCTCCAGATTTCTGGTTAAGCAAACAATAAATGTCCCTGTAGTTTAAAAAAAGAAGACAGAGGTTTTGATGAAGGATGAGAAATAAAGAAGAGAGCAGAGGAGGAACCTGGAGTAGGAAAACTGGAGAAGCCACCTCAAGAGACAGGGCTGGCAGCGCCTGAGCAAGGAGACTTGCAGATGGGCGGCATGTCTGGGACAGTTCAGAGGTCCCCGAGGTCAGGCTTACACTGCAATCAGCGACCTTGAATAAGCCAGTTAGCCTCTTTGCGCCTCAGTTTTGCCCTCTGCAAAATGGTTATGATAGTGACTTCCTCGTAGGACACAAGAACTAAACGGGGCAGGGCAAGGCAAGTAAAACATTTAGCGTAGTCTGACTCATTGTGGGCCCTCAGTAAAAGCTGGCAATTATTACCATCTTCTCAACATTTTCCCTCAACGTGGGGGGGGTGCCTAGGAGAAAGGGCAAAGAAGTCTGGCTACTCCCTTTCCCAGTCCGGACTCCAAACACGCAGTCCTCTGGCCGTTGAAGACTAAGGGCGCGCGCCCGGCTGGAGGCGGAGCCTGCCGTTCCCGCCTCGAGCGTGGCACCGCCCCTCCCTCCCACGCGGCCTCCTGGGCTTTTGGGGCCCTTTCCCCTCCCCCGACCTCCCGCGCTGTCTGCCCAGGCCTAGCTTCCAGCAGCCCCAGCGCCCGGCCGGATCGAGAGGCTTCGGAGGCCGGGCGCGGGCGGCGGTCCAGTGTTGCGGCCACCGGCTGCCCACCTGCCCACCTCAGCCCCCTCGGCACTGCCTCGGGAGCTTCAGCTGCCCCTTGCTTGTGCAGGTTTGCTCTGGAGGGTCAGCGGGCGGCGCTGCGGGGAGAAGGAGCGCTGGGAGAGTCAAGCCGGCCAGTCCCCGGTCTCCGGCCGCCGAGACCGCCCTCGCCCTTGGGAATCCTTGGCTACCAGACGGAAGGAAAGTAGGCGCCCGAGAGCCCGCTCCGCATTTTGATTCATCTCGGGCCCTGTAAGGGTCACATCTTGTGAAAATACCTGTAAAATCAATTTAACGTTCAGTGCAGCGTGTAAAGACAGCTCTAAGAATTTAAAAGACGCCTGAGTCAGAACATTTAAATGCTTGGGTCCTTGTAGCAGCGTTTTAACACGTCTGAGTGCAAAGGGTGGAGAATCGAGCCTGATTGCCCCCACCGTTCCCTCCCTGTAAGACTTTAAAAGGGTAAAGAAAATCACCCTAAAAACCCCAAGAGGGCCGTTTCCCTAGGGAGGGAAGAACAGCTGACTTTTTTGAAATTTGGGTTGGTCCTCATTTCCGTGAGTGAAGTTTGCGCCTGCAGAATTTATTTGCAGGCTTAGATCCTTGATAAACAGAATCGCTAAAACACTGAGCTTAACTAAGTAGTGGCGTTTGTTGACAAGTCGATTGTGTTATTAATTCTTAATGTCTCATCCAAGGCAGGAGTCGTTATCTCAGTTTTGCAGGTGGGAAAAAGTTTGGCACAAAAAAGCATTTCCCTTAAATTCACACAGAGGCAACTGGGCTGAGCTGCAAATTAAGTCTAAGTATTCCGACTCAGCTGCGTCCCCCTCTAGACCATGTTACAAAACAAATGAGTAGTTACTTTGATGTTACTCATAAAACCAGGAAGTAAACCAAATGTTCTGTGAACGTGAAGTGTTAAATCCTAATAACCTATGTTCTGCTTTGGGAGGCTCAGCTGCTCTTTAAGAGTTTGATACCTTACAGAGAAGCAGGTTGGAGCAAACAAAAAAAAAAGGGAGGTGGTGAGGGGGTGTAGGAAATAATGTCAAGGGAAAAGTTTTGTCTCTAGAGTCCAGACTGTGCCCATCCTTACCTCCTCTTTGTGTTGCTGGCATTCTTTTCCGTGTACTTGGTGTTCTGACGAAACACTGAGGGCTCACGTGTCCAGGCCTCAGCCATATGAACACACCTTCGCTTCCCTCTCCTGGCACTGACCTCCCTGTCAGTCTTCCTACCATGCTCTTTCCTCCAGGTGCTCTTTCCTAATGCTGTTATGTGAAAACCAGTTGTTTTCGTTCAAGTGTGGAATGGTGTGTCACTCTTGAAGGATGTTTCTAGAGTTAATGATCAAAAGCTACCAACAGATCTCAGATGAAAGGACAAGTTAAAGAAGCACAAGTAACTCTTGTGGAATTTGATAGCTGAGTTATTTGGAGGAAAAAAAACCAGACTGATTTCTCCCCCCTCCCCTTCCCCAGCTCACTCATAACTAGAAAGCAGCGGCTCAGTTTTAACCTTAGACATAATGGTAGGGGGGCAGGGGGGCATCCTTCTGTTTAGTGAATTGGAAAGTTTTCTTTCCCAAGGAGGATTCTTTTCAGACAGGACCCAGGATGTGTGATATAGTCCCTCCCTGTAAGAGGTGTTCCTCCTCCCCAGCTTGTAGACAACAGAAATTTGAACCCAAGGTAGTTGTCTCTCTGGGGCAGCCAAGCCAGTTTATTTATCTCTTTGCTTTCTTTTACTCAGTTAGACAGATAAGAATCACTAGAAAAGCAGATGGCATCCGGGGATTTCTGCTCGCCTGGAGAAGGGATGGAAATGCTACAACAAGGTAAGGGCAGCCATTTGCAAGAGGTTTGAAGAATTATCCAGAGTGGGTTTTTTTTTTTTTTTAAGTAACTGATTAATTTTGGCTGTGCTGGATCTTCATTGCTGCATGTGGTCTTTCTCCAGTTGGGGTGCAAGGACTTCTCACTGCGGTGGCCTCTTGTTGCAGAACATGGGCTCTAGGGCATGTAGGCTTCAGAAGTTGTGGCACATGGCTTAGTTGCCCTGAGGCATGTGGAATCTTCCCAGACCAGGGATTGAACTCATGGCCAGATTGCTAACCATTGGACCACCAGGGAAGTCCCCAAATGGTGTTATCTAGGGTATTGTCTTCTATAATAAAAAGGGGAAATTCCTTGGTGGTTCAGTGATTAGGACCTGGCACTTTCACTGCTGTGGCCCATGTTCAACCCCTGGTTGGGGAACTAAGATGTCTCGAGGTGTGGCCAAAAAAATAAAAGGATTGATAATGTTCACCAGTACGGTTTCTCTCACAGAAGCCTAAGTTCCTAGGGAAACTAGAATCCTTGAAGATTCTAAACACTCTCTTATTGAAAGACAGATTATACAAACGCCTGTTCAGTACCTGCTAGTGCAATAGACTAAAATTTCAAGATGTTCCCATGCTGTGTTAGCAAGCATATCCTCATGACAAGGGTGGCGAGTGAACTTTTGAAAGCTGTGTCTTGAATTTTCTCATATCTTATCCTCTAAAATCTCAGAATCCTTCCATATTTGAATTCTTTGCCTGTTTCAGATGTTTTCTCTATCTTGAGTCCTTTGAAAATGTAAATCTTCTATATTTTGACCATTTCCATATTGAGTTTTTAATGCCTTGGGAGGAAAAAAAAGAGACTTTTAATTTTCTAAAAGGACTTTGGTATGATGGTCCAGAGAATTAAAATGTGTTTGGTATGTGAAAGTAAAATAGAAGACCCCAGCAGAAAGCATGTGGGAAACAGATGGAAAAAAAAGCCCCTTGAGCATATGGAATCTGGCTATGATAAACTTAGACAACAGATTAAAAAGTAGCGACATCACTTTGCTGACAAAAGTCTGTCTAGTCAAAGCTATGGTTTGTCCAGTAGTCATGTATAGATGTGAGAGTTGGACCATAAAGAAGGCTGAGAGCCAAAGAATTGATGCTTTCAAATTGTGGTACTAGAGAAGACTCTTGAGAATCCCTTGGACTGCACAGAAATCAAACCAATCAATCCTAAAGGAAATCAACCTTGAGTATTCACTGGAAGGACTGTTGCTGAAGCTCCAATACTTTGGCCACCCGATGTGAAGAGCTGACTCAAAGGAAAAGACCCTGATGCTGGGAAAGATTGAAGGCAAAGGGAGAAGGGGGTGGCAGAGAATGAGATGGTTAGATAGCATCACTGACTCAAAAGACATGAATTTGAGCAAACTCTGGGAGACAGTGGAGAATAGAGGAGCCTGGCGTGCTGCAGTCCATGGGGTCATAAAGAGTCAGACATGACTTAGCAATTGAGCAACAACCTGGCTTCTTGCACTTTTTCTCGTGTGTGTACTGTTCTGCATCTACGTGGGGTACTCAGTCTATTTACAATAAGGAGAATTTGGTTAGTTAAATTTTTTATTTATTCTTAAGAATATACCCTCTCTCAATCTTGCTTATGCAACCAGAGGTTATATCCCAAGTTGGAACTGTACATGTGTTGTTTTTTTTCCATCCCCCAAAACTCTAGTTATTTTGTATGAATGAGGCATTTTAGGTAGTGTGGTGAGTCCTACCAAAGAGTCCCTTGTTCTTGTTTCTCTTTGTCTAATATTTTCCAACTGTATTTCCATTTTCTAGGATCTTAGCTTTTTTTAAGGCTCGTTCTCTAATTCTTGATTAACGCCCTTGTATATGATATAAATGCTTGTTACTTTGAGAACTGCCTTTAGTTTATTTGTGGATTTTTAAATATTTTACTTGTGCCACAAGGCTTGAGGGATCTTAGTTCCTTGACCAGGGATTGAACCCCAGGCCCTTGACAGTGAAAGTATGAAGTTCTAACCATTGGACAGCCAGTGAATTCCCTATTTTTAAAAAAATTTCATTTGATTTAGAAAACTTCCCTACCAGAAACCTAAGGGTTTTTTGGAAGTGAGTATTAAGCTGAGAGTTATGCTCAATTATGGGGACTTCCCAGGTGGCTCAGTGGTAAAGAATCTGCCTGCCAATGCAGAAGCCTGGGGAGATGCTGCCTCTAACTCTGGGTTGGGAGAATCCCCTGGAGTAGGCAATGGCAACCCACTCCAGTATTCTTGCTTGGGAAATTCCATAGACAGAGGAGCCTGGCGGGTTATAGTCCATGAGGTCGCAATGAATCCTCGTGACTGAGCATGAGTATGTGCACTGAACATGGACATAACTGAGTTACTGACCCTTCCCTTCCCGTATCTTATGCTCAATTATATAAATTGAATCCATACTGCTATCTTTGCTTTTTGGTCCCTATGGGGAACGTCTCATTAAGTGTGCAGCAAACAGCTTCCTCCTTGTAACATGAGTGAAGAGGACCTGTTACAGAACCCACACTTCAGCCAACTACTGCTGAGTCTCTCACAACACGTGGATGAGAGTGGTTTAAGCCTCACGCTGGCAAAGGAGCAGGCTCAGGTAAGGGCCCTGGGAGAAGGGCTGACTGGGAGGAAGAAAAAGATCTTCTGAGAGAGAGGGGCTCCCACCTGGGATTTTTTCGGTTTTCTAGGCATGGAAGGATGTTCGACTGCATAAGACAACGTGGTTAAGGTCTGAGATTTTACACAGAGTCATTCAAGAGCTACTTGTGGACTACTATGTGAAGACACAAGATACAGATTTAACTTCTGAGGACAGAAAGGTGAGGCAGGAAGCAGGAAGTAAGTGCTGGTAGCCGCTGTGGGAATGGCAGGGACAGCTGTGGCTTCCTTTGATTCTATGATATGGGGGAAATAGGAGTTTTGAGTAACGGGTATCAAGAAAGACAGGGACTGTAGTTATGGGGAGAGAGGTGAGGGTGTTGTCAGGGTTTTGAAAAGGAAGATTGACAGGAGAAAGCACTGGCGGCTAGAAAGTTATCTGAAGGGAATGACATGTTTGAGGACTTTGAAAATATGTGAAGAGCTGCTCATGAGGATGGAGGAGGTGGAATGGGAACAGTTTTATAGTAACTTCTTTTTGCTTTTTACTCTCTCTCCCAGTTTCATGAGACCCTTGAAGAGCGGCTACTCGTGACCGAGCTGACGCGGCTCTTAGGTCCCAGCCAGGAGCGGGAGGCGCCTCCACTTCTAGGGCTGGAGAAGGCAGACCTTCTGGAGCTCATGCCACCCTCAGAGGTTAGGGGCTGGGGGGACAGGTATTGGGACCAAAGAAGGGAAATGGCTTAAATTCTCCCATGGAGTGAAACATTTCGTGGTTAAACTTTCCGTGAGAATGATACTTGTTCATGGTGGTAGAACTTAAGTAAATAGGAAAGAAAAAAACATTACAAGGAAGAAAGTAAGAGCTGAAGTACTAAATCTAGAAATAAATGCAGTATTATTATGTATAACTTGACATATTGGGTTGGCCAAAAAGTTCATTTGGGTTTCTCCATGAGATGTTGTGGAAAAACTCGAACAAACTTTTTGGCTAACCCAATAAATGGTATTATACCTCCTGTGCATATATAGAATATAATCTGTTTTCACTCAATATATTTTGGACTTCTTTTCAAGTATATGATTATTTTCAAATATATATTACTTTTCAAATTACTGTAAACAAGATGATACCCTCTTAGGCACTCTTTTTTTTTTTTTAATTGAAGTATAGTTGATTTATAGTGTTGTGTTAGTTTAAGGTATGCAGAAAAGTGATTCAGTTAAGCCTTATATTCAATTCTTTCTCAGATTCTTTTCCCTTAAGGGTTACTATAAAATATTGGAGTTCCCTGGGCCATATGTAGGTCCTTGTTGGTAATGTATTTTATATATAGTAGTATGTATATGAAAATCCCAAGATCCTAATTTATTCCTCTCCTCTTCCTAAAGCACTCTCTGCACAGTATCCAGGCATATAGTTAGTGCTCAGTGTCCTTATTATATATCACCAGTTTTAATCACAGATGGATTTCGTTGTACAGATGTAGCATAATTTGCTCACCCTTATTGATGGATATTAATTTAAGGTTGTCTCCCCATTTTTGCTGGTAGAAACCACAATGATAGGAATGTACTAGTTCATACTTGTCTTTGTGTGATTATTCAAGTGTTAGTGCTTAAAGTGGGATCACCAGGTCACAGGCTAGGCACATAGAACATGCTGGTACATATTGCCAAACTGCAGAGAGGCACTTCCAGTGCCCTAGGTCCCCACATTTTCATCAGCATGGGATCTTGACAGCCTCTGTAGTCTTTGCTAACATTAATCTCCCTGGTGACTTGAAATTAAATCTCCCTGATGACTCTCGATGCATTTTCTTTGGTTATCATTGAGATTGTTATCATCACGTATTCATTGACTGGATCTTCCAAGTTCCGGCTGTCTGTCTGCGTCT
The DNA here is from genome assembly GCF_014754425.2 of Oryx dammah. Lineage (NCBI taxonomy): Eukaryota > Metazoa > Chordata > Mammalia > Artiodactyla > Bovidae > Oryx > Oryx dammah. The sequence goes on along the minus strand of NW_024070210.1, from coordinate 79,130,226 downwards.
CCCCCTTCTCTTCTGTGGCTGCAGGATTTTGTGTGGATGAGAGCCCGGCTCCCACTGGAAGTGGAGGAGCAGCTCAAGAAGAAATGCTTCACTGTGCTCTGCTACCACAATCCCAGTTCAGGTGCGTGCCGGCTGTGTCCTGTTCACAGCTGGCCTTCAGGGTTCCTGGTCTGCTCTTTTGAGAATAATGTGTTTGAATTTTAGATTTGGGACAGAAGCTGGGAAGCATTGGAAATGCTTACTTTTTTGTTCCCTTGCTGGTAGAATAAGAGTGAGGAATTCTGTGTGGACTCCCTTCATTCGGCCAGGTGCTGAGTGGCAGTGTCCTCTTGCTACAAGGAAGGATGAGTTCTTCTTAAGAGAATCAGAATGAAATAGGGAGGAAAGTTCAGGCTAATAGGTATCCACCTTGTCTTTGTTGTTTAGATGCTAAGTTGTGTCCGACTCTTTGCAACCCCAAGGACTGTTGCCCACCAGGCTCCTCTGTCCACTTCCCAGGCAAGGATCCTGGAGTGGGTTGCCATTTCCTTCTCCAGGGGATCTTCCCCACCCAGGGATGGAACCCACATCTTCTGCATTGGCAGGCAGATTCTTTACCGCAGAGCCACCAGGGAAGCCTCTGGTTTTGTCTTTATTTCTGTGATTTAAGAATCAAGGGCCACATTTGGAATTCACAGTAAGAATGAAAGTGAAGTCACTCAGTTGTGTGTGGCTATTTGTGACCGCCAGGCTCCTTTGTCCATGGAATTCTTCAGGCAAGAATACCTTTCTCCAGGGGATCTTCCTGACCCAAGGATTGAACCCCGGTCTCCTGCATTGCAGGTAGATGGAGAGAACTTAATTATGAGAACTGGGCTGTTTTTATCAGGCCATCAGAAGAAAACCTGTAAGGAAGACAGAATCTGTAGGGCTGGATGCATGAGAGGGGTACTGAGATATGGCTTTCAAAAGGCAGGAGCAGTTAGGGTTTTCCTATCCAGCATTCTGTTTCTTTGCCCAGATTTGGACAGTGAAACCCTGAAAGCAGCAAAGGTCTGGAACCTCGCTGAGGTTCTGGCAGGTGAGAAGCAGCAGTGCCAGGCTGCCAAGAGCCAGCAGAAGGAGCAGGTGGTGCTGCTGGAGAAGAAGAGTACCACTTACTCCCAGGTCTGGCAGGGCAGTGGGGTGGCCTCCCTTCTCTTTTACTCTGACCCCAGGGGCCCCTCTAGGGAAGCCAGGGATTTTTTTTGGCCATGCCGAGTGGCATATGGATCTTCCTCAACCAGGCATCGAACCCGTGCCCCCTGCAGTAGGAGCACTGAATCTTAATCACTGGACCATCAGGGAATTCCAAAGCCAGGGATTTCTGATCTGCCTTCTTTTCTGCTGTCTTGTGGCTGCCCTCTTCCTCCTGCCTCCTGGGGGCTCAGGTGCTACTTCGCTGCCTGGCCTTGCTGCAGAGGCTTCTTCAGGAGCACCGGCTGAAGACTCAGTCTGAGCTGGACCGCATCAATGCCCAGTACCTGGAGATCAAGTGCAGCGCCATGATCCTTAAGCTGCGGTGAGCTGTGGCCTCTGTGGATCTGAGAGACTCCATCTCACACCCCACCCCTCCAACCCTCTCCCTCATCGCTTTCCTCTCTGCCGTGCCTGACACCCTGTGGGTGTGCAGTAAATGTCACATAGCGCTGTTAGCCTTTGGATTACTCTAAAGCTGTCAGCATTCTTGGGTCTTTCATTTTAAAGCCTTCTGAAATAGATGCTTTACTGTGAGCTAAATTGCTCAGGAATTTGGAACGACTTTGCTTATCTTGTCACTGCTCAACCTGTACGTTGACCATGGGCAGGTCCTGTGTCCCGTTCCTAAGTCTGCTGCTGTCCAGGATCCTCAGCTTGACATTTCTTTCCTCCCCTGGTCAGGATGGAAGAGCTAAAGATTTTGTCTGACACTTACACTGCTGAGAAAGTGGAAGTTCATCGTCTCATTAGGTGAGAACTCCCCAAAGCCTGATAGAGCTCTTCCACACACCCCGCACCCTCCAGACTCATTCATTTTTGTGCCTTCCCATTTCTGTGTACTTTCTGAGGAGCCAGATCCTTATATTGTATCTCCTGTGCCTGGGTTCTTAGGGACCGTTTGGAGGGGGCCATTCGCCTACAAGAGCAGGACATGGAGAAGTCCCGACAGGTCCTGAACACATATGAGGTCCTCGGGGAGGAGTTTGACAAGCTGGTGAAAGAGTACACCCAACTCAAGCAGGCGACTGAGAACAAGCGCTGGACCCTCCAGGAGTTCAACAAGGCCTACCGCTAAGGGTGGGTGGAGCCAGGAGGTGTGGCTTCTGCAGAGGAACCATCTCCTTGTCTTCCTGCTGAAAGGACCACCTCCACCAGAGGCCACCTTCACTCAAGGGCGTGTGGGGACACTTGTCCAAAACACTACAGTCCTTTAGGCACTCTTCTGGTTTTCCTTCCTTGTTTACAATGACTGAGTCTCTTCTAGAAAATGTAATAGGTTTGTATCATTTTATGTGATTTGTGTCAGCCCTGTATCCTATTTGATTATCTCCTAAATAAAGTGATGATGTTGTACCTTAGGACTTTAGTCATTTTTGTTTGGACAAAGATAGAAAAAGAACATCAAAGTCTATATGGATAAGGAGTGAGACTTGAGTGCATGCAGAGATGGCTTCCTAATGCTTACTGGAAGGGTGAGGGGTAAAAGGGCCAGCCTGGCATGTGGGGTTTTAGAGGCTTCATTCTTAGACAGCAGAAGTGGACTAAAACTGGGCTTGCTCTTGAAGAATTAGTCTCCAGACTAGTACTAGACGCTCAGATGGATAGGATACTATTCTGTCACTATGGCTGTAAGTGGGGCAGGTATAAAGCTGCTGGGCACCCAGCTAGGTTACAGGAAGGGACACAAGGCATTTGTGTTCTCGCTTCCCTCTGATGTGGTTTGAGGGTTACTTCTTTCTCTGAGAGCAGAGTGTGGGAGAAGATTACCCTGAGGAACCAAGTTCCCTGGTCTGTTTAGCTTAGGAAAAGGCAGGGCCCTGACTGGTGGGGACTACAGGGGACTTCCCTGGTGGTCCAGTGGTTGAGACTACATGCTTGCACTCTAAGAGGCGTGGGTTCAATCCCTGGTTGGGGCCCACTTCAAAAAAAATCTGAACAGGAAATAAAGATGTCAGTTTAAAAAAAAATGCCACAGTTGGGGGTTGCTGTAAGCAGAAGCCCAAGACCACCCTCATTTAGAAGGCCCTACTCAGCTTCTCAAACCACTTTCCAGGGAGACTGTCTCAAGATGCTCTTCTGCTAAGATCATATAATGATGGTTTTGGATTGATCATAGGTAAAATTAAGGTCTTTGACTCAGCTTTAAATTTTTCTGTAAATTGTGCTTGCTTCCATTTATCTGTAAGTGCTGGCCCACACAAAATGAACAAGCAATTACGTTGTATGGTCAGGCCATTCAAGATAGCTGTTCCCTTGCTTTCTGTACCTTCCCTGCCTGACCAGTCCCTGCTTCACCGGCACCCGACTCACAAGAACCTGCTTACCCCTTAGATCAGAAGGGCTCCGCCTAATAGCTTATTAAAGAAAAACATCTGCCTTTCTAGGTTGTTAACCTGAGGGGCTGGGAGGGATGCGGCCCAGCTACTGGTTTCCCTGGTAACTGATGAGCCAGCCTGACTTAATTCCCCCTATAAATGATAATCTTAGTGAGGGCTGCTGTCATGTCCAGCCTGCCCTCTGCCATTGCAGGGGTGGGGGGTGTTTCTCTGGCACCCTTGGCTGTGGATGTGTAAGATTCCCTGTCCAAGAAGCCATTGATGTCTCTGTCACTGTCTCCGGGCTCTTTTCTTTGGTTTCAAGGCTGGGCTACTACGAGGCTTGCAGGCCTGTGAGGTCAGCCCAATACCGATTAATGTAAAAACTCTAAAATAGTCCATATTGCTTAGTTATATGTATAATTTTTAACCTGTTTCAGGGAAATGTTTTCAAACCTACAGAAAATTTGAAAGAATAGTATGATAAGCACCAGGATACTCTATTCTTCAATTTTTATTTTTAAACTTTTAAAATGTTTTTATTTTTTGGTTGCTCCACATAGCATGTGGGATCTTAGTTTGAACCTGTGCCCCCTCAATTGGAAACACAGGGTCTTACCTGGACCACCAAGGAAGTTTCTTTCTTCACTTTTTAAGTTATAGTTGATTTATAATGTTGTGTTAATTCAAGTGTACAGTAAAAAGTGATTCAGCCTTCCTGTTCTATACAGTTGGTCCTTCTTTTTTTTAAAATCTATTTTACACATATAGTAGTGTGTATCTGTTAATCCCAAACTCCTAATTTATTTCCTCCCCCTTTCCCTTTGATAACCATATGACTGTTTTCTACATCTTTGAGTCTGTCTCTGTTTTGTAAATAAGTTCATTTGGATCACTGTTTTAGATTTCACAAATAAATAATATCATGATATTTGTCTTTCTCTTTCCAACTTACTTCACTTAGCATGATAATCTCTAAGTCTATCCATGTTGCTACAAATGTCATTTTTCATTCATTCTTTTTTATGGCTGAGTAATATTTACATGTTGGCTATTGTAAATAGAGCTCCTATGAACATTGGGGTACATGTATCTTTTCTTTCTTTTTTTTAAAATTCATTTTACTGCACTGGATCTTAGTTGTGGCCCTCGAACTCTTAGTTGTGGCACGTGGGATCTAGTTCGCTGACCAGGGATCGAACCTAGGCCCCCTGCATTGGGAGTGTGGAGTCTTAGCCACTGGACCACCAAGGAAGTCCCACGTGTATCTTTTTTAATTAGAGTTTTCATCTTTTCAGATATATGCACAGGAATGGGATTGATGGATCATATGGTAACTCTATTCTTAGTTTTTAAAGGAATTTCCATACTCGTCTCCCCAGTGGCTGGTATCAATCTACATTCCTACCAAAAGCACAAGAAGTTTCCCTTTTCTCCACACCCTCTCCAGCATTTATTGTTTGTAGATTTTTTGATGATGGCCATTCTGACTGTGTGAGATGATACCTCATTGTAGTTTTGGTTTGTATTTCTCTAATAATTAGCAATATTGAGCATCTTTTCATGGCACCAGGATACTCAACCTATATTCAACGACTAACATTTTGCTTTTCTTTCTCTCCCTCTTTCGTCTCTTCCCTCCTCTCTTTTTATGGTGATTTAGTTGCTAAATTGTGTCCAACTTTTTACAACCCCATGGACTGTAGCTGACCAGGCTCCTCTGTCCATGGGATTCTCCAGGCAAGAGTGCTGGAGTAGGTTGCAGGTTCCTTCTCCAGGGGATCTTCCCCACCCAGGGATTGAACCTGGGTCAACTGCATTTCAAGCAGGATTCTTTATCAACTGAACCACCAGGGAAGCCCACTCTCTCTTTATAGATAGAGTTATGTAGACTTTTTTTTTTTCCTGAACCATTTTATAATAAATTGAAGACATTCTGACATTTCATTCTGTAAACATTTAAGCAGGCAACTCCTAAAAATAAGGGCACTCCCTGTATAACTAATAAAATGGTGGTCCAGTGGTTAAGACGCTGCACTTCCACTACAGGGGGCTTGGGTTCGATCCCTAGTTTGGGAATTAAGATCTTGAGCACTGCAGCCAAGAACTAGAGAAAAAAATCAATAATTTCATAATAGTTATTATTTCAGGTCATATTTAGATTTCTCTAGTTTTTTTTCTTGGTCTAGGTTCTAATAAAGATTCATACATAACATTTGGATATTCAGTTCAGTTCAGTTGCTCAGTCGTGTCCAACTCTTTGTGATCCCATGAACTGCAGCACGCCATGCCTCCCTGTCCATCACCAACTCCCTGAGCCTATCCAAACTCATGTCCACTGAGTCAGTGATGTCATCCAACCATCTCATCCTCTGTCGGCCCCTTCTCCTGCCCTCAATCTTTCCCAGCATCAGGGTCTTTTCAAATGAGTCAGCTCTTTGCATCAGGTGGCCAAAGTATTGGAGTTTCAGCTTCAACATCAGTCCTTCCAAAGAACACCAGGACTGATCTCCTTTAGGATGGACTGGCTGGATCTCCTTGCAGTCCAAGGGACTCTCAAGAGTCTTCTCCAACACCACAGTTCAAAAGCATCAATTCTTTGGCGCTCAGCTTTCTTTATAGTCCAACTCTCACATCCACACATGACTACTGGAAAAACCATAGTCTTGACTAGACGGACCTTTGTAGGCAAATGTCTCTGCTTTTGAATATGCTATCTATGTTGGTCATAACTTTGCTTCCAAGGAGTAAGCGTCTTTTAATTTCATGGCTGCAGTCACCATCTGCAGTGATTTTGGAGCCCAAAAAAATAAAGTCTGACACTGTTTCCACTGTTTCCCCATCTATTTGCCATGAAGTGATGGGACCAGATACCATGATCTTAGTTTTCTGAACGTTGAGCTTTAAGCCAACTTTCTCACTCTCCTCTTTCACTTATCAGGGTGGTGTCATCTGCATATATGAGGTTATTGTTATTTCTCCTGGCAATCTTGACTCCAGCTTGTGCTTCTTCCAGTCCAGCATTTTTCATGATGCACTTTGCATATAAGTTAAATACACAGGGTGACAATATACAGCCTTGACATACTCCTTTTCCTATTTGGAACCAGTCTGTTTTTCCATGTCCAGTTCTAACTGTTGCTTCCTGACCTGCATACAGATTTCTCAAGAGGCAGGTCAGGTGGTCTGGTATTCCCATGTCTGTCAAAATTTTCCATAGTTTATTGTGATCCACACAGTCAAAGGCTTTGGCATAGTCAATAAAGCAGAAATACATGTTTTTCTGGAACTCTCTTGCTTTTTCGATGATCCAGCGAATGTTGGCAATTTGATCCCTGGTTCCTCTGCCTTTTCTAAAACCAGCTTGAACATCAGGGAGTTCACGGTTCACGTATTGCTGAAGCCTGGCTTGGAGAAGTTTGAGCATTACTTTACTAGCGTGTGAGATGAGTGCAATTGTGTGGTAGTTTGAGCATTCTTTGGCATTGCCTTTCTTTGGGACTGGAATGAAAACTGACCTTTTCCAGTCCTGCAGCCACTGCTGAGTTTTCCAAATTTTTGGGCATTTTGAGTGCAGCACTTGCACAGCATCATCTTTCAGGATTTGAAACAGCTCAACTGGAATTCCATCACCTCCACTAGCTTTGTTCGTAGTCATGCTTTCTAAGGCCCACTTGACTTCACATTCCAGGATGTCTGGCTCTAGGTGAGTGATCACACCATCATGGTTATCTGGGTCGTGAAGATCTTTTTTTGTGCAGTTCTTCTGTGTATTCTTGCCACCTCTTCTTCATATCTTTTGCTCCTGTCAGGTCCATACCATTTCTGTCCTTTCTTGAGCTCATTTTTGCATGAAATGTTCCCTTGGTATCTCTAATTTTCTTGAAGAGATCTCTAGTCTTTCCCATTCTATTGTTTCCTCTATTTCTTTGCTTTGATCGCTGAGGAAGGCTTTTCTTATCTCTCCTTGCTATTCTTTGAAACTCTGCACTCAAATGGGTATATCTTTCCTTTTCTCCTTTGCTTTTCACTTCTCTTCTTTTCACAGCTATATGTAAGGCCTCCTCAGACAGCCATTTTGCTTTTTTGCATTTCTTTTTCTTGGGGATGGTCTTGATCCCTATCTCCTGTACAATATTAGGTTTCTTTAATTTTTTTTGAAATAGATCATTCCTCCCACTTTTTTTTTTAAATAAAACTAACTTTCTGAAAAATCCAAGCCAGTTACCTTATAGAATGTCCCATTGTCTATTTTCTGTGGTAGCATAGTTGTTCCTTTCCTGTCCAATAGAGTAGCCACTAGCCATAAGTAGCTATTTAAATTTAATTAAAATGAAATAAAATGAAACTTTCAGTAGGTTGGTGGTTACTATATTAATGTAGACAGATAACATTTACATCATTGCAGAAAATTCTATTGGTCATAGTGCTATAAGCATACATTTCCTGTAAACTGGAAGTAGGTCTTCAGGCTTTATTAGATTCACTTTAAACATTCTTGCAAAGAATACTTAATAGATGATATTATGTACTTCACATTACATCACCCTAGAGCCACATCAGGTCAGAATATCTCACTATTACTTATGCTGAGTTTGATTCTTGGTTAAGGTGGCAACTGCTGGATCTCATAGATAAAAGCACATTTTCCTTTTGTAGCTAGCATCTGGAAATGAATATCAATAATCTCAAAACAGTTCTTCCTGATAATTTACTATGGCATTCAGCATTTCCTCATTTAATTAGGTGTTCATCTTGAACCATACTAGATTTAGGCATTTGAAATAATAGAGATAATAATGAAAAAAAAAAAGGACCCTGTCCTCAATATTCATAACCTATAGACAATAGTAGACACACAAAAAACACCTGAGGAAGGGGTGCCGGCGGGCAGACCGGGCCACGGAAATAAACACCGCCTGTATCCCACCAAAAAAAAAAAAAAAAAACACCTAAGGATATCAAAACAGAAAGTGCAAATAAATGTCACTAAAAACCAAGAGAATTGAATCAGGAATCATAAGGTAGAGCTGTGGTAGGGAAAGGCAGATTTGATTCAGATTTGTAGAGGCAAGTTTGGGATACAATTTTGGAAAAACTGACAAAGATGAAGAAAAAGAAGGAGTAGTATGTGAAGGCATGGAGTTAGGAATGAGCAAATCACGTACCAAGAAAGCCTTGTTTGTCATCTTAAGTGAATAAAATTCTAGAAACATGTCCCATGGCTTCAATCAAAACTCTGGAAAGCTGGTGTTGGAGAAATGTTTAGATACCCAACCACCTGAGAAAGCAAACTGGCTTCTAAGGCAGTCGTTCCCAGCCTAAGCTCCCTAAATGGCATGGGGATGGACAGTCAGGTGTTTCTTCTGTTTCTAAAAGCCTGATGAAAATTGAACATTTGCCTGCCACAGTGCTGCATAAGCTACTTACAAAAAATCTTCATAGGCTCAAAAACAAAAATACTGTGCTTTGAAAAACAATTTTTTTTAAAATTCAAAACAAAAGTACACAGGGACTTCCCTGGTGGTCCAGTGGTCAAGAATCTGCCTTGCAACAGAGAGGTGTGGGTTTGATCCCTGGTCTGGAAATCAAGATTCCCACATGCCCCAGAGCAGGTTTAGCTAAACCTGTGCCCTATAACTACTGAGCCCTCAAGGATCTCGCATGCTGCAACTAAGACTCAACAGAGCCAAACAAATAAATAAAAGACGTGTACAGTGTAAAAGACTGAACCACACCCCCCAACACAGACACACACCCCATTACTCCTATCCACCTCCTTAGAGCAACCAATTTGTTGCATATAGCACCAGACTTTTTTCTAAAAATATGCAAACAAACGTACAGAATTATTAGCTCATATCACTGTTTAAGTATGGCTGCATCATAATTTAACTTCCCTTCATGATGGATATTTAGATTGTTCCCAATTTGCTCTATTACAAAAATGTTTCATTGGATACCATTGTATATGTATCTTGCTCAAGTGCCTTTGCTGTTTTTGGTATTATAGTAAATTGGTATATTAATTCTAGCTATTTCATGAAAAAGTAAATTAATTCCTGAGCTTATGAATGTAATTTGGCAGAAAAAGTCTTTCAAAACAGTTGCACGGTTTGAAGGGACCCAAAGCAGGAAAGGGGCACAAAGAGTGTTCAGGAGCACCCTATGGTTTGTCTTGGCCCTTTCCTTCTTCACAGCGACTGGAGGTTAGTAGGCAGAAACTTCTCTATTGTGGAGGTGAGAGGGGAGGGCAAGCAGAGGAGCTGAGTGAGAGCTGAGGGTTAGCATCTTGGACCTTCTTTGAACCTCTCCCCCTCACATTTTCAGAAAAGATTTGCCTTTACAGTCTCTCCTTCATTCTCTCACACCTCTGTCTCTCTTGACTTGCCTTTTACATCTGATCAAGAACCAAGGAGTCAACTTATCATGAATGAGGTTACCAACCTGTAAAAAGAGTTTACCTTAAAGAATCTTTTATATTTTAGGGGCCGAGGTCCAGCCACAAAGTGGCTAAGGCCTGGTCTCAGAAAAGTACAAGTGAAATGTAGAAAAACCTAAATGTACTATGCCTGTTGAAGAGAGAATGTAAAGCAAACGCAAATGATTAACCCAGAGTTTAGAAGAGGGTTATCCAAAGAACAAGATCAGGGCTCTTCAGAGACTCCAGACCACCCAGCTGGAGCCAGGCCCTGAACCAGAAGATCTCCCCAGAATCCTGCCACCTTGTGAGACCTGTTGGCACGCCTGACAGGCACCCTTCCCCTGCCCCTGCCCCCACGCACCCCCCTCACCCCCCACCCCGACTCAGGTCCTCATTCTGTGTCCCTGCAAATTGTCCTAACTCTTCCTCCTCTCATACACCGCCAGGTTGATTTTTGTGATTTTGATTTGCTATTCACAAGTAGTTTGTGATCTTCACTTCATGTTGTCATTTCTCTGTTGAACTATATCAGGTCACCCTGCTGTGCACCAAACATAGGCCACGTGGCTGAGCTGGGGATTCAAGCCCTCGCGGTGCAGCTCCACTTGGCAAACTTTTCCCACCACACACATTTTCTACTCACCCTAAGCCGCCTCCCCAGTGGGCTTACTCACCCTCCCATGCTTTTCTGTGCTTGCTATGGTTCTTTCTACCTGGCTGGTTCTATCCTCTGCTGGAAAAATCCTATCATTTTGGAACCTCTAGTTCTGTTTCCCCATTATCATTCCAATTAGAGAAGGTCTCTGTGTCATTTTACATCCACTTCTTTAAGGTGCCTGTCTGTCGTCCAGGCCTTGAATTTCATCACCCTATTGGGCAGCATGTTTAATCTTATCTACAATATCAGAGGGCTGCTGGTTGTAAAGCGTGTGTTCTCAGTCTTTGTGGACTCCTTTATTCTCTATGGAGAAGGAAATGGCAACCCACTCCAGTATTCTTGCCTGGAGAATCCCATGGACGGAAGAGCCTGGTAGGCTACAGTCCATGGGGTCGCAAAGAGTCGGACACTGAGCGACTTCACTCACTCACTCACTTACTCTCTATGATTTTTAAGGACACCAAAAGAGATTTTATTTCTGTGAAGCTTTATGTATAGATATTTCTGATATTAAAAATTAAAACTGAGAGACTATCATCAGTCTTTTCCTGAAGGATATCAGGGAAAAAGAATTATTCGGTTTTACTAAACACGGAGGTTTTTTTCAATGTAATTCTTGCCGAGATGGAGTTAGGCAGTATCTGAGCTCTACTAGTTAGTCACAACTGCTTTGATATTTAAATATGATCTTGATTAGATCTCAGTTTTATAAAAGCAGAACTCAATCCCTAGTGGCAAACATAGAACTGAAAAGTGCTCTATAAAAAAATCTTTTTATTGAAGTATATGTTGTATTAGTTTCAGGGATACACCAAAGTGATTCACATATATATATATATATATATACACACACACACATTTTTTCAGTCTTTTTCTTTATATATTATTACAAAATATTAATATTACAAAATAGTTCTCTGTACTATACAGTAGGTTCTTGTTGGTTATCTGTTTCTCTGGTAGTGTATATATGTGGTATAGTGTATATATCTGGTATATAGTGTATACCAGATAGTGTATCTATCTGGTAGTGTATATATGTTAATCCCAAAGTCCTAATTTATCCCCTCCCCTCTTCTCCATCATAAGTTTATTTTCTGTTTGTAGGTCTATTTCTGTTTTGTAAGTAAGTTCATCTGTATTTTTTTTTTAGATTTCACATAAAACGATATCATATGATATTTGTCTTTCCAAAAGAGCTTTATGAACATGTTACACGTAAGGAGGCAGCAAAGAGGAAAGCTTAAATGGTTTTCTAATATTCCTTAAAATTGTATTTTCCCCTTCCTACTACAGATAAAATGCCACTGAGTAATATCAAGTAAATGAATTAAAAGCCTGTCTTTTTTAAAAATATATTTATTTATTTGGCTGCACTGGGTCTTAGCTGTGGCATGTGCGATCTAGTTCCCTGACTAGAGATCAAACCCTTGCCCGTTGCATTGAGAGTGTGAGTCTCAGCCACTGGACTACCAGGGAAGCCCAGGCCTTAAGAATGGGAACTTTTTATTCAGAAAAAGTTGAAGATAATTGCTGGAAGTTTAACTGAACATTATTTTAAAAACTATTTTAAAGACTGAAGAAATGAATACAATATAGAATGGTTTTAGTCGTCCTTGTAGAGAAAAGCAAAGAAAAAAATCCAAGTAAATTACATTTGGCTTTGAAATGTGGTTTGACATTTACATGTTGAGATGATGTGTCTGACAGTCCAGACATTCACAATATTTAAGAAGCTGAATATTTTCCCGATCAAAAAAGGTTTCAAAAACTGAGAAAACATGCACCCGTGTTCATTACAGTACTGTTTATGATAGGCAAGACATGGAAGCAACCTAAATGTCCATCAACAGAGTAATGGATAAAGAAGACGTGGTACTTTCCAATATCCAGTAATATTAAATGGAAATATTACTCAGCCATTAGGAAGAATGAAATAAATGAAAATATTACTCAGCCATTAGGAAGAATGAAATAATGCCATTTGCAGCAACAGTGGACCTAGAGAGCATCATACTGAGTGAAGTAAGCCAGAGAGACAAGGAGAATATCCTATGACATCCCTTACATGTGGAATCTAAAAAGAAATTATACAAATGAACTTGCTTACAAAACAGAAACAGATTTCCAGACTTCCAGAAGGAGCTTACAGTTGCAGGAGTGGGCGGGGGTAGAGGATGAGGGGCAGGGATAGTTAGGGAGTTTGGGATGAACATGTATACACGGCTATATTTAAAATGGATGACCAACAAGGACCTACTGTATAGCACATGGAACTCTGCTCATTGTTATGTGGCAGCCTGGATGGGAGGGGAGTTCATGGATACATGTATATATGGCTGAGTCCCTTCACTGTTCACTTGAAAGTATCACAACATTGTTTGTTAACTGGCTATACCTCAGTACAAATAAAAAGTTTTTAAAAAATTAAAAATAAGTAAATAAAAACTGAAAAAGTTAAAAAATTTTATCAATTCATTTAAAAAATAAGTCCATTGTATGTTAACATTAAATAATACATTTTAATTAAAAAACTATTTTCCAAATCAAAAAGAATGTATGAGAAGAGTGACATTGTTTTATATTTTTGCAAATCTCCTTGGTATCTGACTTAATAGAAGACAGCTGGATTCTCATATCTGCTTTGTGTTACAAAAAGTGGCTCTGACTGAATAAAGTAAGTCAAATCTGGTCTCACACAGACATGGAGGAGATCCTCATACACTTCCTAAAAGAGTCTAAGAGAGCCTCAGGGTCCTTACACCACATTTGGGAAAACACTATATTGTAAAAGAAAAAGCAATGGGTTGAGAGTCAGAAGAAATGGATTCTTATTCTGGCTCTTCCTATATAGCTGAAGCATAACTTTGTTCAAAACACTTAACCTCAGTTTTCTATCTACAAAATGGGTATATTAATTACCCCACAAGAGTATGTCCTGAGCATTAGGTGAGATAATATATTAATATGTAAAGTACCCTGCATGTGGTAGAGCTTAATAAACATTAGTCTGTCCAGAGAAAGACAAATACTGTATAATCTCACATAGGTGAAATCTAAAAAGCAAACTCATAGGAAAAGAGATCAGACTTGTGGTTGCCAGAGGTGGAGAGTGGGAGAAGGCTGAGTTGGAGGAAGATGACCAAGAGGTACAAACTTCTAGGGACTTCCCTGGTGGCTCAGTAGTAAAGAATCCAGCTGTCAACGCAAGAGACAGGAGTTCAATCCCTAATCCGGGAAAATTCCACATGCCTCGGAGCAACTAAGCCTGTGGGCAATAATTGTTAAGACTGGGCACCCTCTTAGAGCCCATGGTCTGCAAGGAGAGAAACCTCCCCAATGAGAAGCCTGCACACCACAACTAGAGGGCAGCCCCTGCTTATCACAGCTAGGAAAAAGCCTTCGCAGTCACGAAGACCCAGCACATGCAAAAATACATAAATACGATTATATTTTTAAAAAGAGAAAAAAAAAGAGGTACAAACTTCCAGTTATAAGTCATTACTAAGGATGTAATATTGGAGAAGGAGATGGCAACCCAGTCCAGTGTTCTTGCCTGGAGAATCCCAGGGACGGGGGAGCCTGGTGGGCTGCTGCCCATGGGATCGCACAGAGTCGGACATGACTGAAGCGACTTAGCAGTAGCAGCAAGGATGTAATGTACAACATGGAGACTATAGTTAACATTGCTGTCTGATGTATAGGAAAAGTTGTCAAGAGAGGAAATCCTAAGAGTTCTCCTCTGAAGGAGAAACATTTTTTCCTTTCTTGTTTCTGTATCTATATAAGGCCATGTTAGTTCAACCTGCTGTGGTAATCATTTCACAATGTATGTAAAGCAAACCATCATGCTGTGTGCCTTATACAGTGAGGTATGTCAATTATTTCTCAATAAAACTGGAAAAAAAATGAAAAACAAACAACAAATCCAAAAATAGTAGCTTGTGGAGGAGGACTGTTAAGGTATTGCTATGAGTGAGAGTGACTGCTGAAGATCGACAGCTAGAGGGTCCTACAGAGGAGAGAGACCTTTGATAGGTCTTCAAAAGAAAGAAGACTAGAAACAAGCAGAAAGACCAAGGAAAGATCACAGATTTTATACATGTTGAAAAAAATGTTTCCCATATAGTAAAAACATGCTTACTATAGAAAACTTGGAAAATACATTTTCTCTGCACATACTGAAGTTATTCTGTATCATGAACATTTCTCTATATTATTAAATTTTCTCTGACAACATTGATTTTAATGGCTGCTTAAGATTTCATTGCATGGATGATTTATTTGACCATACCCCTATAGGATATCCAAATTGTTTTACATTTTTTGTAATCACAGGAAAATGTCACACTAAGCATTTCTCTTAATGTCTCTTTGTCCTCAGTTCAGTTCAGTTCAGTCACTCAGTTGTGTCCAACTCTTTGCGACCCCATGAATCGCAGCACGCCAGGCCTCCCTGTCCATCACCAACTCCCGGAGTTTACTCAAACTCATGTCCATTGAGTCAGTGATGCCATCCAGCCATCTCATCCTGTCGTCCCCTTCTCCTTCTACCCCCAATCCCTCCCAGCATCAGAGTCTTTTCCAATGAGTCAACTCTTCACATGAGGTGGACAAAGTATTGGAGTTTCAGCTTCAACATCAGTCCTTCCAAAGAACACCAGGACTGATCTCCTTTAGGATGGACTGGTTGGATCTCCTTGCAGTCCAAGGGACTCTCAAGAGTCTTCTCCAACACCACAGTTCAAAAGCATCAATTCTTCGGCGCTCAGCCTTCTTCACAGTCCAACTCTCACATCCATACATGACCACTGGAAAAACCATAGCCTTGACTAGATGGACCTTAGTCGGCAAAGTAATGTCTCTGCTTTTGAATATGCTATCTAGGTTGGTCGTAACTTTCCTTCCAAGGAGTAAGCGGCTTTTAATTTCATGGCTGCAATCACCATCTGCAGTGATTTTGGAGCCCCCCAAAATAAAGTCTGACACTGTTTCCACTGTTTCCCCATCTATTTGCCATGAAGTGATGGGACCAGATGCCATGATCTTAGTTTTATGAACGTTGAGCTTTAAGCCAACTTTTTCACTCTCCTCTTTCACTTTCATCAAGTGGCTTTTTAGTTCCTCTTCACTTTCTGCCATAAGGGTGGTGTCATCTGCATATCTGAGGTTATTGATATTTGTCCCAGCAATCTTGATTCTAGTTTGTGCTTCATCCAGCCCAGCGTTTCTCATGATGTACTCTGCATAGAAGTTAAATAAGCAGGGTGACAATATACAGCCTTGACGTACTCCTTTCCCTATTTGGAACCAGTCTGTTGTTCCATGTCCAGTTCTAACTGTTGCTTCCTGACCTGCATACAGATTTCTCAAGAGGCAGGTCAGGTGGTCTGGTATTCCCATGTCTTTCAGAATTTTCCAGTTTATTGTGATCCACACAGTCAAAGGCTTTGGCATAGTCAATAAAGCAGAAATACATGTTTTTCTGGAACTCTCTTGCTTTTTCCATGATCCAGCGGATGTTGGCAATTTGATCTCTGGTTCCTCTGCCTTTTCTAAAACCAGCTTGAACATCAGGAAGTTCACGGTTCACATATTGCTGAAGCCTGGCTTGGAGAATTTTGAGCATTACTTTACTAGCGTGTGAGATGAGTGCAATTGTGTGGTAGTTTGAGCATTCTTTAGTATTTCCTTTCTTTGGGATTGGAATGAAAACTGACCTTTTCCAGTCCTGTGGCCACTGCTGAGTTTTCCAAATTTGCTGGCATATTGAGTGCAGCACTTTCACAGCATCATCTTTCAGGATTTGAAATAGCTCAACTGGAATTCCATCACCTCCACTAGCTTTGTTCGTAGTGATGCTTTCTAAGGCCCACTTGACTTCACATTCCAGGATGTCTGGCTCTAGGTGAGTGATCACACCATCGTGATTATCTGGGTCATGAAGATCTTTTTTGTGCAGTTCTTCTGTGTATTCTTGCCACCTCTTCTTAATATCTTCTGCTTCTGTTAGGTCCATACAATTTCTGTCCTTTATCTAGTTTGTGAATATTGTCTAGGATAGCTTTCTAGAAGGAAAATTAGAGATGGTATGTCTTAAGGTTAAGATCAAAGGCTCTGAGTCAGTTGACCTAGGTTTGTACCCCATCTAAACCCCTTCTTAGAGGGGCAAGTCACTTAACCCTCTTAGACTTAGTTCCTTTACCCATAGATTAACATTTCCTACATCACCAGGTTCTTGTGAATGTAAAGTGCTTTTCATAGAACCTGACACAAAATAAGGGCTCAAAAAATGTTAGCTGTTATTATTATCATAAATTGAATTCATATATTTATTACACATCTATTACACACAAGCAACTGGTCTGTTTCTAGACTACCTTTTTACTGTCTCTTCTTGTACCTACTGCACATCGTGGCCTTTTACTTATTTATACATTGCTTGTCTTATAAAGAGTTTGAAGTAATGGACTAAAAATGTAGAGCAAATTCCCTCTCCTTCCTCCTCTTTAAAAACTTTTTTCTTTGCTTTCTTGTCTGCTTTTTTTAAAAGAAAAAAAAAAAAGAACGGTGTGTGTATGTACGCTAAGTTGCTTCACTCGTGTTTTGACTCTTTGCGACCCCATGGACTATAGCCTACCAGGCTCCTCTGTCCATGGAATTCTCTAGGCAAGAATACTGGAGTAGGTTGCTATTTCTTCCTCCAGGGGATCTTCCCAAACCAAGGATTGAGCCTGCATCTCTTACATCTACTGCGTTAGAAGGCAGGTTCTTTATCACTAGCGCCACATGGGAAACTCACCAGTGAATGGTAGAATCATTTAATAAAGAAAAGATTCCATTAGAATTGTGATTAAATGTAGAAAAAGTGACAAACTATTAAGAATTGACATCTTTATAAGATTCATTTTTTTCTAAGAATATGGCTTGTCTTTCCATTTTTTCAGTCTTTATATCTCTCAGCAAAATTTTAGGTTTTCTATATATAGTTTCTTCATATTTTTCACTAAGGTTATAGCTAAGTATTTTATGGTGATATTATTGTTACCTCTGTGAATGGGAAAGAAACTAATCACAATAGCTAATGTATATTGAAAGCTTCCTATGTGCAGAAAGGTTCTAAATGCTTTACAATATTAACTAATTTAATGTTCATCATAGCTTTATGAGATAACTATAATTTAATTTTTGTTTTGTGGATGAAGAAACTGAGGCTAGATGGGTTAGTTCACATGGTTACTAAATGGATAAATAGGGCTTTAACCTCTTGCCACCTGGCTCTACTGTCTATGACCTTAACTACCATGTTATTGGGATATTTTTATTAGTTATGTCTTTTAACTGGTTATTCTTAGTTTATAAGAAAGCTAAGAAAAAAAAAAAAGAAAGCTAAGGATATGTTTTATATTTGTCTTGTATCAAGTGGTGTCTCTGAACGCTATTATTCTCATCATTTTTGAATTGGTTCTCATGGATTTTCTTTATACACAATCATATCATCTGCAAACAATGATAAATTTGCCTTTCTAAAAGTTAAAACTCCTTTTTAAAAATTTCCAGGCTTATTGTATTGGATTTTTTTAGAATAATATTAAATAACACAGTGATAAGACATTCTTGTATTATTTTATATTTACATGAATTGTTGACTTCATACACATATATATGTGTTTATTATAAAGAATATTAAGACTATTAAGAATGTTTTAGAGGGACTTCCCTGGTGGTCTAGTGGCTAAGGCTCCACATTCCCAGTGCAGAGGGCTGGGGTTCAATCCCTAGTCGGAGAACTAGATCCCACATGTGGCAACCAAGACCCAGCCCATCCAAATAAATAAATCAATAAAAATAATTTTAAAAAAAGAATGTTTCAGAAAATGGAATTTACTTACCATGTTCTCTTTGATGACTATTACAAATGATCAAATGTTTTTCTTGTTTGCTTTATTTTTGACCTATCATATAAATAAATTTCCTAATACCTAACCTGTGTTAATTCCGGGGATAAACCCTAACTGTTTCTGGTATATTATTATTATGTTAATATACTATTGACATTTATTGTTAATCTCAAATATTATAGGATTTTTACATTTATATTCCTAAGTTAGGTAAGTCTATAGGTCTGGTCTTTTGGAAAGGTCCTCCTTCTGACAGGTTTTGATATTAAGTATATTCTGGCCTCCTAAACAATTGGGTAGTTTTCCGTCTTTTTCTATGTTCCAGAACAGTTTCTACTTTCTATTCATTTTGACAGATAAATACTGTATAATAGAGATGACAAGGAAGAGAATGCAAATTGGCACAGATTATTTTGCCTCAGTAACTCTACCACTTTCATAGCTGGAGGACAGTCTTGATTGTGAAGAAGCAATTTGGAGCAGTAGGAGGGTCAAACGGGCCATTATTTTGGTGTTGAAGAGTGCGGCTGGCTGGGCAGGCAGAGGTGAGTGAAGGTGGGCCTGGGGAGGGAGACCAGTGTTGAGGGAGGAGGAGAGCCCAAGAGAAAGTGAAAGGAGAGTTTACAATTCACTGGCAGTGTTTAAACAAGGACAGAAAAACAGGAGCAGGTAGAAGGACTGGGCCTGAAGATGAGAAATGCTGGAGGATTATCTGGAAGGTGAGTACTCCTATCCTTCCAGAAACGTTTCCAGAGCTCTGACCTGTTAGTCACTGGTTCCTGGAGAAAGCAGCATTATTTCTCACCCACCAAATCCCTATTTTCCTTCCAGCAAAGGACTACATGCTATAGCGTAACAGTGACTGACATACTTCTGAGCACAAAAGTTCAGCATGGAGAGCAGAGGAGAGGGAAGCAGAGGATAAGAGAACTGTTTAACTCTGACTTTACACCTAGGGCCAAGCCCTTTAAAAGGTTCTCTGTTTCTTTGTCATTCATTCCCTTTCTGCTCCTCTGTAGCTCATATAGACAGACCCACAGTCTGTGCTGTTCTTTAAGACAAAGCAAAGTGTTATAGGAGAGGTGGAGAGCAATGTGGTATGGGATTACCTGGAACCGTTCGGCATCATGCTTGCCACACAGTAGAGACCATTTTGAATGAAAAAACAAAGACATCTCAGATGAATGAAATTCAGCCAGTCTAAACTTACTTTAAGGTCAGTCAGAAATTCTAGGCTCTTTTTAACACAAAACCTTTTGAAAATTATTTTCACTGATGACAAAACTGACATTACGATTTCATAGATTTTCCTCTCTCCTTTTCATCCATGGATGGGTTAGTTAACAATCAACAGAACAGCCACCAGCCAGCTTGACATCAGGAGGAAGATGCCAGGAACACAGATGGTCCACAGCCCAGATAATTAGCTTTTTCTGAAGACGAACATCTCATAAGTCTTCTGTGAATATAGAGTTTGGTTGGGCACAGCTGGGGCAGAGAACAACAAGCAGGCTTTCCCAACAGCTCTTTTTCTTATAATGTCGGCAGAGAATCACCCACTCCCCGTCAACTCCCTATTCATAAGATCTTCAGGGAAGAATTCAAATAAATACTGTAGACACTTCACCTTAAAGGAGGGAAAAAATAACTCCCTTCTCCTTAAGTGTGGAATGCACATAGTGACTTCCTTCCAAAGAGTACAGGATGGAAGGGGTTGGGGGAGGAGTGTAATTTTTCACTGGAGAAACCTGATAAACACTAGTTCTACCAGGTCATAAAGTTCAATATTAACAGTCAAAAATTATGTTGATGGTATGTACTCTTGATATGATGTGATGAAAATGGCCAGTTTACCTCTGTGATCTTCCTCCCCAAAACCCATAACCCCAGTCTAATGAAAAACCCCATCAGACAAATTCCAGGGGAGAGATGTCCTTCAGTATACCTAACCAGTATTCCTCAAAACTATCAAGGTCATCAAAAATAAGGAGTACCTGAGAAACCGTCACAGCCAAGAGGAGCCTAAGCAGATCTGACAACTATATGTAATACGGTATCCTGGATGGGATGGTGGAACAAAAAGAAGACATTAAGCAAAAACTAAGAAAATCTAAATAAACTATGGACTTTAGTTAATAATAATAATACATCAATTCTGGTCCACTAATAGTAATAAATGTATCATACTAATGTTAAGATGTTAATAATAGAGAAAGCTGTAGGAAGACATAAGAGAGTTGGCTGTATTGTACTACCTGCTCAAGATTTCTATAATTCTAAAACTGTTTTAAGAAATAAAGTCTAGTAATAATAATAAGAAGATAGTGATAAAAGTACCTCCAACTCTTAAGCTTCATAGGCATTTTCTCATTTCTTTAGTTTTCTAACCTTTATCTTTTGGGGGCGAGCACTAAATACATTGCACCCAGGGCTCCTTGTTGCTTATCCTATCCACACCCATTCCGTATTTCTCAGAACTCTGATCCCCCACGGGCTACGGTCATCTCATCCAGTCTCGTGGGTAAAGTCACTACCTCTCCTGGCGATTTCCAAATCTTGTCTGGCTCAGATCACTATTCCTCCAACTCTCTATTACACAGCGCCCCCTAGACGTCCAGTTCAGCATTTCCAAACCCAAACCCTCATTCTCCCTAAAAGAGCTTCTCATTTCCTGTAGCACTCAAAGAGGCCAAAATCTTGGGCTTCAGCCGCAGACTTCCCTTATTAGGCTTCCTGTCCGTCGGTCACTAAGTCCTGTGACCTCCTGCCTCGGGCCTTTCGTATTGTGTTCTCTATCCATCCTCGCTGCCAGGCTCTCAACACCTCTGGGCCCCTGCCTTCAGGTTCTTTTCTCCTCCCTATATCTTTCTTTGCTTCGTTCTTTTCCATTCCTGTAGCAGGTGTTCACAAAGGAACATGTAGAAATTCTCTCGAAAGGAAAATGTTGAGATTCTCTCAGGTCTCCGCCAGGCTGTTCATAACTCCTCTCCACTGTAATTCTTCACCATGAGTTTTTTTTTTTCCTTCCTATCTTCAGTGTGTGTGTGTGTGTTTAGATGTTTATTTACTTTTTGTTTGTTTGAGATATAGAATAGAAAGGAATTGGTGGCTAAACTGCCACAATCTATTTAAAAATATACTAAGGCCCATACAAAGCCCAATTTAGTCATTACCTCAAATTTCTCAGGATTTTGAAGGACCTAAGCAGAGACACAAGAACCATCTTTGAATTAGGCAATGGAAAAAGCTGACATAAAATGGCTGCAGAACGCAATAAAATTATGAGCTAAAAATGAGGGTAAGAGGAGATCATAAGGAAATTAGAAAGGGAAGAACGGGATACTTTCAAAATACGGTTTATGACAGTATTGCATGGGATGCAACAAAACACACGCGCCCCACCGAGCCAGCCAGGAGTCGAACCTGGAATCTTCTGATCCGTAGTCAGACGCGTTATCCATTGCGCCACTGGCCCCGAGACGACTTTGGTGGCCCCAATGATGACACTTCAAGCTTATACTGCAGGGCTTCATGGGACGTGTAGTCTCTGCACGGAGTTCTACCAGTGCACGAAGCATTATGGGAGATTAAGTTCGTCGAGAATCAGACCCTGAGATTGGTGACTGTTCCGAAGCTTCGCTGTACGTCACTGTGCAGCCCGCGGATTGGCGAGAAGAGCCACTCCCCACCCTTCCTCCTCCAGCGCTAGAGCCGTGGGAGACGCTCTGGTTGTTAAGGTGAAACGTCCCGCCTTCTGGGGGCTTTTTTCCGGCTTTGTGATTGGCTGCTAGCTTCAGGGAATCTCGGCGTGGATTGCGCGAGGGAAAAGATGGCGGCGATGGCGGTCGGTGGTGCCGGTGGAAGCCGCGTGTCCAGCGGGAGGGACCTGAATTGCGTCCCCGAAATAGCTGACACACTGGGGGCTGTGGCCAAGCAGGGGTGAGGGCCTGGACCTCCGCGAGCTGAATGCGGGGTCCGAACTCGGGGACCGAGAGGGACAGACCAGTCATCCCCTAGAGGCAGGGGTGAGGGGGTCGAAGTCGATGAGACCAGGGCAGCAGAAACCATTTAGTCCTTCGGGGGGAGAAGCCTCGGGCCCTGGAGCTTGAGAGGAGGGCGGGAAACTTATTGGGGGCGTGTGGTCACTGAACCCCAAAGTCGGAGGAGTTATCAAGTAAACTCAAAAAGGGGGCGTAGAGACCGCCGGGGCCCCGTATGAGATTGGGAGAAATAGGAGGTTAGGGAGAGGAGAGCTAAACCATGAAGGGGGATACTTGGGCAGTACTGCTGCCGATCTGGATGTGACAGTCTCGGAAAACCAGTGACAGCAGAGTAGAAAGTCCACGTGGTGTGGATATTCATCTTTTCTCTTAACTCATCTTTTCCATGGCTGTGTCCTGGCGAGAAATTGAGGCACAGTGCAGCGGAAGTGATATGTCCCAAGGTTGGCTGAATTCAGCAGTCTAGTCGGGTCGCTGGTGGCAGCTGAAAGGGTTGTGCAGAATCAAGAGAGCCAGTCCAATTACTTGGATCTCTGGGCACTGCTGCTGTCTTTACATGACGATTCTGGGTCTGTCGCGGTTGTAGGTTTGATTTCCTCTGCATGCCTGTGTTCCACCCGCGTTTCAAGAGGGAATTCACTCAGGAACCTGCTAAGAGTCGGCCGGGCCCCCAGACACGATCAGACCTACTGCTGTCAGGAAGGGGTAGGGAGCATCCCACATGCCCCTTAATTATTAGAGGCAGTAACAACTTACGCTTTATCAGTGCCTTCCTCCTCTTCCTTTCTTCACTTGGATATATTGGTTTGCCCCACGGATATAGATAACTCCTTACCTACCTACTAAAAGCCTTAGTTCCCTATTCCGTCAGGCTGTCCTGTATCTGTGATAGAAAAAGTCTTTGTCTTTCATCTCTAACTCTATTCCCTGTTAAGAACTAGAAATTGAATGAGTAAAGTGCTGAACCTTATTTAGTCTTTGTCTTTCTTGGGTGGGGGAGTGCAGACTGGAATACACTAATTGTGGGAAAGCTTTCTCCATGGATTCGTCCAGACTCAAAAGTGGAGAAGATACGCAGGAACTCTGAGGCGGTAAGACTGACCTCTTCACTGACTGTAAATATCTGTAAACAAGCTGGGTGGGGAGAGCACTTTTTCCCCATTCTGTAACTTAGTAAATTTGATCTAATGCAATTAAAGCTATTTGAGTTGCTAGCTCTTAACTTTATCCTTTTAATCTCTATTCCAGGCTATGTTACAGGAGCTGAATTTTGGGGCATATTTGGGTCTTCCAGCTTTTCTGCTGCCCCTAAATCAGGAAGATAACACAAACTTGGCGAGAGTTTTGACCAATCACATCCACACTGGCCACCACTCCTCCATGGTATGGCAAGGGCTTCCTTTCCTGCTGCATATTATGATAGTCAGGCTGTGCTAAGTATCTTCTTGTTCCTAGCCATTCAGTAAAGGGTGCATTTGGGAGAATTGAAATGTCAGTACTGCCTACCCACACTAAGAGTGGTAAGCAAAGTATTATAAAACGTATAGAATATCAGTTATTTCCCGCAACTTCCAGAGATAAAAGACAACATATAATCACAAATTGGGAAAAGGATATAAGGGGATTAGCTTGAAATCTGGATCAAGATTTTTTTAATTGAAGGAAGCTTTCTGGACCCAATGGGTTCGAAACAGTTCTAAATAGGGTGTGGAACCTATTTATTGTTCATGTGCAGTTCTGGATGCGGGTGCCATTGGTGGCACCAGAGGACCTGAGAGATGATATAATTGAGAACGCACCAACTTCTCACACAGAGGAGTACAGTGGAGAGGAGAAGACATGGATGTGGTATGTTTCCTTTTGCCGCTGTACCTGGGGTGGAGGGAAGTACAGAGTGGAACCTGTAGGAAGGTCTCCCTGAGGTGTGATTGGTGGGCCATATGTATTTGATGGAGCTTCCCTGGTAGCTCTGACAGTAAATGGTCCGCCTGCAATGCTGGAGACCTGGGTTCAATCCCTAGGTCAGGAAGATCCCCTGGAGAAGGAACTGGCAACCCACTCTAGTATTCTTGCCTGGAAAATTCCATGGACAGAGGAGCCTGGAGGGCCACAGTCCATGGGGTCACAAAGAGTTGGACGTGACTGAGCAACCAACTTCTGTGTTTTGACTCTGCACAGGTGGCACAACTTCCGGACCTTGTGTGATTACAGCAAGAGGATTGCAGTGGGTAGGTCCACAAAGATCCTGGGATAGGTTATCCTTCTCTGAAGTCCTGTGACTAAAAATCAGGAGTCTCATGTATACTTGGCTGCTGGGGCATACTTTCTCCATGCTTTAGTCTGCCTTGCTCTTAAGGAGGAGACAGATCTTGCACAAAAGAGCACGCAAAGATTCTGGCCTATGTGATTGACAGGTCTTTGTTTTCCCTTTTGTAGCTCTTGAAATTGGTGCTGACCTCCCATCTAACCATGTCATTGATCGTTGGCTTGGGGAGCCCATCAAAGCAGCCATTCTCCCCACCAGCATTTTCCTGACCAATAAGAAGGGATTTCCTGTTCTTTCTAAGATGCACCAGAGGCTGATCTTCCGACTTCTCAAGGTGTGTAGTGGAAGGGTTCTAAAGGTCTTCTAGTTAATCTTGTTTTACTCACATATGTGTGATGGGATTTTTTTTTTTTTTCTTTGTGGGGCTGATTCTTCCTCTCTAATTTCTGGAGTGCAATTTCAGCAAAGTTGGGGGCCTTGAGAGCAAAAGGACAAATGGCAGTAGAAGCCCCAGAAACATTTCAAAAGGAATCGGGTATCATGAGAACTTTGCCGAAAGTTTGATCTAAGAAGTTCCAGCAATGATTCATGGGGTCCCTGGGGCCAGGGTGATGCTTATGGGGTATAGGAAGGCTCTTGGTGCTTTTGTTGGTATTTAAAGGTATATGGTGATCTGGGCCTTATTTTATGCTGGAACTCTTTGGCCATAAGCTTCAATAATATCCTCTTGGTTCAAGGACTGTGTCTGATGGCCTACTTATTCTCACAGTTGGAGGTACAGTTCATCATCACAGGCACCAACCACCACTCAGAGAAGGAGTTCTGCTCCTACCTCCAATACTTGGAATACCTGAGCCAGAACCGACCTCCACCCAATGCCTACGAACTCTTTGCCAAGGGTTATGAAGATTACCTTCAGTCCCCACTCCAGGTGGGTCTGGAGTGCACTAAGAGGATGGAGGTGGGGGGAGGAAATGAATCTTGAGAGCAGGTACCATAAAATCTCACCGGAGCTCAGGAGACAGTGGGAAGGTTTTGGTGTTCTGGTGCATTGTCCTTGCCAAAAAGTGGCTAACTTACTCTGTCTCTTTCCTCTCATTCATCAGCCACTGATGGATAACTTGGAATCTCAGACATATGAAGTGTTCGAAAAGGACCCCATCAAATACTCTCAGTACCAGCAGGTACAGTGTGGGTCTCAGTGTCAGGCAAAGGGCTGGGGTGACCTGGGTGAAGATGGCATTATAGCCACAGGGTCTTCCCTCCTTCCCCTCAGGCCATCTATAAATGTCTGTTAGATCGAGTGCCAGAGGAAG
Organism: Oryx dammah; assembly: GCF_014754425.2. NCBI lineage: Eukaryota > Metazoa > Chordata > Mammalia > Artiodactyla > Bovidae > Oryx > Oryx dammah. The sequence continues at coordinate 79,104,127 of NW_024070210.1, read as the reverse complement.
AGAAGGACACCAACATCCAGTGAGTGCTCTCTGCCTGATTCCCAGAGATGTGCATGCCTGCCTCTCCACATGTACAGTCAACTTGACTGCTCCCTCTGTTTCTTAGAGTGCTGATGGTGCTGGGAGCAGGCCGGGGCCCCCTGGTGAATGCTTCCCTCCGAGCCGCCAAGCAAGCTGACCGGCGGATAAAGCTGTACGCTGTGGAGAAGAACCCAAATGCTGTGGTGACGTGAGTAGCAACCTTGATGCTGGGAAGTTTGGCCCCAGTGCCAGGTTTTCTTTCTTCTCCTGACTCGTTTCATCTGTTTCAGGCTGGAGAACTGGCAGTTTGAAGAATGGGGAAGCCAGGTGACAGTAGTCTCATCGGACATGCGGGAGTGGGTGGCTCCAGAGAAAGCAGATATCATTGTCAGTGAGCTTCTGGGGTCCTTTGCTGACAATGAACTGTCACCTGAGTGCCTGGATGGAGCCCAGCACTTCCTAAAAGGTGCCTCCAGGCTGGGGTGTACTGAATAAGGGGATTGGATTATCAACTGGGAAGGCTCAGTGGGGTTGGGGAGGGGTGGGTGTGGCAGCAGCTTAGAAGAGGTTACAGAGTTTAGGGGAGGCAGGGCAGACTCGGGTCAGTGCCCTTAGCAGGTGACACAATCTCCCTGAACCTCGGGTGTGAGGGTTCACATCTGTAAAATGAGGGGAGTGGACCAGAGCAGAAACTTTAAAAAAATATTTATTTAGTCATTTGTGGCCGTGCTGGGTCTCTGTTGCTGCATGGACTTTTCTCTAGTCAGGGAGAGTGGGGGCTACTCTCCAGCTGCAGTGGAGAGCATACTCTCCAGCATTTCTGGGCTCCTCATTGCAGTGGCTTCTCCTGTTGCAGTGCACAGGCTCTGGAGCGCACGGGCTCAGTTCCTCCTCTGCGTGTGGGATCTTTCCAGATCAGGGATTGAACCCTTGTCTTCTGCATTGGCAGATGGACTCTTTACCACTGAGCCACCAGGAAAGCCCCCAGAGCAGAGATTCTTAGTCTGAGATCTGTGGGCTCCCTGAACTGCTGTGACATGTACCTTGGACTTAGCTTTCATCACTAGCTCAAAGGAAAGAGGGTTAAGGACCATTAGATTAGAATACTTTGGGTTCCTTCCAGTTTTACTCTTTTGTGACTCTAAATTAACCTGGAAGTAGAATGCCTTAGGGCATGAGTGGGTGGGGGGGCGGGGGGTGCAGGCAGGGTGGCTTGGGAATGTGACAACATGGAGCTGCCTGGGTCTCTTTTGATGTGGGAGGTCTGGGCCTTCAGTACAGATGAACCGTTTCCATCCCCTGGGAAGTAATGTGCCCCTTCTGCTCTGCAGATGATGGCGTGAGCATTCCTGGGGAGTACACTTCTTTTCTAGCTCCCATCTCCTCCTCCAAGCTATACAATGAGGTCCGAGCCTGTCGGGAAAAGGACCGTGACCCTGAGGTAAAGAGCCACTCTCTTCTGGCGGTCTCTTCTCTCTTTAATGCTTTTCTTTTTTTCTGTCAGCATAACTGTTTTCTTCCACTGGAGGAGATGAAGAGGTGAAGGAGTTGGGGATGTGGGAAAGTAACTGAAGTGAAACTACGTTTTTATCTTTGTCTGTGTCCTTAGAGCTTGAGCTGCATTCCCTGAGGAATTAGGTAGCTCTCGCCTGTCTTCTTCAGATATCATTTTCTCTCTCTTGGGACAGGCCCAGTTTGAGATGCCTTATGTGGTACGACTGCACAATTTCCACCAGCTGTCTGCACCCCAGCCCTGTTTTACCTTCAGCCATCCTAACAGAGGTGGGTTCCTGCATGGCTGTCCTCTGACTGAATGGGGAGCTCACCTCCCTGGTTTCTTCCCTTGCTGTCCTGGGTTTATCTGGCCTCTTATCTAGGCTTCCTTTCCTGGTTCCTGCTTATGCTTTACCAAGTTGTCTAGGGTTTCTGGTTCCTCATCACCCACACAGCTCTTCCCTGACAGATCCTATGATTGACAACAATCGCTACTGTACCTTGGAGTTTCCTGTGGAGGTGAACACAGTGCTGCATGGTTTTGCAGGCTACTTTGAGACTGTGCTTTATCAGGACATCACTCTGAGTGAGTGTCTGGGGCAGTGGATGGGGGTTTAAGAGTATGCTACTTGGGCAGCTTATGTATTTAATACATGTTGCATTTATTTATTTATTATTTTTTAATATAAATTTATTTATTTTAATTGGAGGTTAATTACTTTACAATATTGTATTGGTTTTGCCTATACATCAACATGAATCCGCCACAGGTATACACGTGTTCCCCATCCTGAACCCCCCTCCCTCCTCCCTCCCCATACCATCCCTCTGGGTCGTCTCAGAACACCAGCCCCAAGCATCCAGTATCATGCATCGAACCTGGACTGGCAATTTGTTTCATATATGATATTACATATGTTTCAATGCCATTCTCCCAAATCATCCCACCCTCACCCTCTCCCACAGAGTCCAAAAGACTGTTCTATACATCTGTGTCTCTTTTGCTGTCTCACATACAGGGTTATTGTTACCATCTTTCTAAATTCCATATATATGCATTAGTATACTGTATGGGTGTTTTTCTTTCTGGCTTCCTTCACTCTGTATAATAGGCTCCAGTTTCATCCACCTCATTGGAACTGATTCAAATGTATTCTTTTTAATGGCTGCGTAATACTCCATTGTGTATATGTACCACAGCTTTTTTATCCATTCATCTGTTGATGGACATCTAGGCTGCTTCCATGTCCTGGCTATTATTAACAGTGCTGCGATGAACATTGGGGTACATGTGTCTCTTTCAGTTCTGGTTTCCTTGGTGTGTATGCCCAGCAGTGGGATTGCTGGGTCATAAGGCAGTTCTATTTGCAATTTTTTAAGGAATCTCCACACTGTTCTCCATAGTGGCTGAACTAGTTTGCATTCCTACCAACAGTGTAAGAGGGTTCCCTTTTCTCCACACCCTCTCCAGCATTTATTGCTTGTGGACTTTCAGATCGCAGCCTACATGTAGCATTTAGGGTCAAAAGGAACCAAGCAGTTAGTGATTGGAGATCTTTGATGACTTGTTTCCATGTTTACAGATGAGACTGTCCTCAACCTAGGCAAAAAACAGTGTCATGGAGACCTCATTTTTTTGTTGTTAATTTTTATTGGAATATAGTTAAAACAATGTTGTGTTAGTTTCAGGTGTATAGCAATCAGTTATTCTCAATTTTTATCATTATTTTGTCCACTTAGGTATCCGTCCAGAGACTCACTCTCCCGGGATGTTTTCATGGTTTCCCATCCTCTTCCCCATTAAGGTAGGTATCACCTTAAGGCTCCTTGGGTTAAAAAGTAACTTATGGCATTGATGTTCTGCCCCTTTCCTTCTTCCAGGATAATGCTTGGCTGTGACCCTTGTTCTGCTGTTCTCACATGCATTTGTAGATGTTGGGATATTTGCAGTGGCCTTCCACCTGGCTTCCCACATATACTTAGGCTATTCTGTTCATTCTGTACCTGGAGCAAGAGTCATCTTTTAAAAGCACAAATATGATCCTATCTGTCTCCTGCTTCTAAAACCCTTCAATATCTTTCCAGTTCCCTTAGGATAAAGTCTGTTTTGTTATTGGCCTTGGCACATGGCATGTGGGATCTTAGTTCCCTGACCAGGGATTAAACCCATGCTCCACACAGTGGAAGTGCAAAGTCTTAACCACTGGACCGCCAGAGAAGTCCCACGATAAAGTCTTAAATCTTCCTTAGACTTGGTGTGATCTAGTTTTCACCTGCCCTTTCAGCTGCTGTCCTTTGTTTACATCGCTTCAGTCCTTGGACATTCTTTTGGTTCCTCTAATACCCCATGTTCTTTCCTGCCTCAGGGTTTCACACCTTTGTCCTCTTGGCTCATTTTCTGACCCAGGTGACTATCTTCCAGGTCTTATTAGACATTCTTATTGTCAGATAATTTTCCCTGACCTTGTAGACTAGGTTAGCATTACTTTTCATAGGTACTGTCCCTGTTTACAGCATTCATCCTACTTTTGATTATTTGTTCAGTGTCAGATTGTTCAGTTCCGATTATTTGTTCTGATAGACTTCAAACATCATGAGGGTTGGAATGTTATATTTGATCATTATCTCCACACTTAGCTTAGTACCTTGCCACATAAAATTCATTAGCTCCACCCTGAACTTCCCTCTTTCTTCTTATAGCAGCCCATTACTGTGCGTGAAGGCCAGACCATCTGTGTGCGTTTCTGGCGATGCAGCAACTCCAAGAAGGTGTGGTATGAGTGGGCTGTGACGGCACCAGTCTGCTCTGCTATTCACAACCCAACAGGCCGCTCTTACACCATCGGCCTCTAGCCCTGCCTGCAAGTGTCTGGAGCCTTGGAAACAGCTGCAGGTTCTGTTCCTGTAGCACAGAAGGTGCAGTACACCATGGGCTCTGATTCGCCACGCCCATCAAAGAGGAACATTTCAGTCTGCTTTCCTACCTTACGTCAAGATGGCAAAGGAGGAGAATTGTGGGGCTCACGCTACCAATCTGTGAAGACTTCAGGCTTGAGCATGAGGAATTCATGTTGGATCTGTGGCTACTGCAACGGGCACTCAGCCTCAAGGGCTCCCTGGGATAGCTCTGAGAACATGTGAATTGAACAAATTTTCAGCCCTCTTCCCTGTCCATCTCTGTTCCTATTTGGATGGTTTTGTGTAAGGAGGAAATACAAATAAAATGAGGTTATGGTCTTTCCTGCTCCAACTCTGCTGCCCCCTGCCTCTGCTTCTTCAGCTATTACTTACACATATTCAGATCTATGCTCTTATCCAATACTTGAAGGGGCCTAGGTTTATTTCCTATTTAAGAAGCTTAGTGGTGACTCTTGGACTCCCAGGTACAAGTCTTTCTGAGCAGCTACAGAGAGGTCTTGTCCTTTAGGACCTGATTAGGTTCTTTTCTGGGGAGGAGGCATGGAGTTTGCTGCCACGGAGAGAGATGGGGTAGTGAGTGAAGCCAGCTTCCCTTCCACCTTTCTGAGCTGCTGCACTACCAGCTCCTCTGTTACCTCTTGGGAACGTTAACTGGAAGTCATCCACACTTCTCCAGCAATAAGCCATTTATTTTGTTTGGGTAAAATCACAGGATTAGAGTTTGAAGTCCTAAGAGGTAATCTAGTTCAAGTCTACATTTTTACAGAAAAGGAATTGGTATAATGATAAAAAGTTAATATTCAAATAAGTACTCAAATGGTTCCTGTGAGTTCATGGCCGTCTCCCATGTTTTAAGCAGCTACGTTTTTGGCAGCTGTATTAGGCAGTTGAAGTCTCTCGGAGTTCTGGAAGCTCCTGGAATGTGAGGGTGGACGTCAGATAGACGGCTGAGTACAGCTGCACCCAGTCACCTGAGAAACTGCCTGAAGTTTACCCTTGCAGTGGGAGCTGTAGGGGGCACTGATTTCAACTGAAAAGCGTGTGAGATGTGGAAGAAGATAAACCTGTCACAGACTTGTGAGGTCCAAGCGCTGAGCGCAGGAGGCAGCGGCTAGGAAAGTACAGACAGAAGGGGGATGTGGAGCTCAACACCCCTCCCCTAGGGAAGCAAGTGCAGCTGCTCTCCACAATCCTGTTCTGGATAAGCCCGACTTGAGCTCCTTGGCAAATCAGTAAGGATGGCCAAGGACCTCAACTGCACCTCCTTACCTCGAGGTGTTGGCCCAGACTACCACTGTGCTGGGAGCTGGTTAGGAGGGTTCTATCTCAGTTCTCTGACCGCTTTCCCCGCTTTCCGCAAATCGTTTAACCAATGAGAGTGATAGGCGGCTACCTAAGGACGCTTCTGCTTTCCTTGAGTCCCGGCAAGGTTAACCAATCAATGGGAACTTGGCTGTTGCTAAGAGACCATTGAGTTTGGCTCCACCCATACTTAGGATTTTAGCCAATGAAAATCTGCACTTTGGACTGTTGCCGCGAAACCCGTGAGATAAATTCCAGCGGCTGAATGTTTCGGCGCCTGCGCAGATTGGGGAAGGTTCTGGAAGGCAGTGGAGCTGCCGCCATTTTGCGGGAAGAGGAGTAGCTCCGGCTCTAGTGCTGCTTTTATTGCCGAGTCTTTGGAAGATAGCGGTGGTTCGTGTCCCCCGCCACACCCAGAGGAACAGGGGGAACCGGGACCCCCGCTGCGGGGACCCGGAACTGGTAAGAAACCCCGAAACCGGGTTCCCCCCGCAACGTCACCTATGCGTGACGTTGCCGCGCGGCCCCTCCCCTTGACGTCACAGGCAGAAAATGGAGTCGAGGGCAGAGTCAGGCAAACTTTTAAAATTTAAAAAAAAAAAAAAAAAGTTTTTGTTTATTTTGACCTGGAAGTGTTCGCTGCCTAACTAATTACTGGCACGATTTTAGGGATCGGCACCCTCGTGGCTGTATCCTTCAGCGATGAAGATGTTTCAAGGATCCGAATGACTGGTCTCTTGGTCCCCATAACCTTGACGTTCAGGGTGGCCCACACTGTCGAGGGAGCATCGACCTACCGCGGTCTCAGAGGATTTGTGGGATCCGTTTTCAACCCCTAGTGGCGCCAGAGGGAGATGAGGAAATTGAGGTTTCTTCCTCAGTCTTCCTTATGTGGAAGACATGTCCACTATGTTGGCGGCTCTGCCCACATACCCCGTGGCGGTAGAGGAGCACAGTGGGGCCACCTAGGAGGTTTTAGCATCGGGACGCTGGCCCTCACAGAGATGCTGCCAGTTACTTACTTGCAGGACCGTTTTTTGAAGCGTGGCCTTGGTTTGTTACACGTGGGAATGTTTTTGTCTTTCTCATTGTTCCTGTTCTTAATTTGTTTGGAGATGTTTGTGCCCAGCTCAGAGACCAGACCCAGGAGGTGGCGCTGCCCATCACCCCTGGGACTCCAGCGTTTGGTGAATGAATTCTGTCTGATTGGGGCTGACAGTGTATTTTCGTTCTCCTGTGGCCCGGCTGCAGTGGGGCTTAAGTGCTGGCTTGGGTCTAGTCTGTGTTATGACAAGGTCCGTGCCATACCATGATGGTGGGTCCCTAATGCAATTTTTGGAGCGGGGTTGGAAGAAAGCAGTATAATGTTTTAATGTGTGGTATTGAATGGACTTTAACCCATAAGTTAGAACTTAAAGAGCTCGAAAACTCCCTACCTGAAAGCACGTAAGTGTTTGGGACTTTTCTGCTATTTAGACATCTAGAAGATGGACTAAACCCAGCAAGATTCCAAGTTTCAAAGTGTGCTACTGTTTTATATATGTGTGTTTCTAAATATATCCATTCATTTGTTTCTTAGGTCTGAAAACTTTATTCCACAGGTAGGGGTTCCTTTGTCAACTTATGTGAAAGTTGTTGCATATCTTAGGTTATTCCTGCGCTGGACTAGCACTCAACAAAGAGCAGTTCTTGAAACTAGAAGCATTTCATTTGGAGAATTAAAGGCAGGCTATAAAAAATGAAGAGCAGTGTTATGACACTTAGAAATTTTGTATAGACTTGGCAGTCAGATGACTGAAAGGAACGGAGTTTGTAGATCAAAAACTTACTTATAGAACCATTTTTTCCCCCACCATAGGTCAGATAGCATATATTAAAATCAGTCTGGTTCCTAATATTTTGAAGTATATACTGTATGTTGGTTTCTTTTTTTGAAGCATATACTATTGCAAACTGGTTATCTCTATAAGCTACACAGTAAGATGTGACTAATGAGACTGATTCTTTTCATATACCTATGAGGACATTAATTCTCCAGATGAGTGTATATTTAAAAATAGACATCTTGGTATGCTGTGTACTTTTCTTTTTAAAGGAATTTCCTTTTAAGTTTAAGTTACAAATCACATGAGAGAGTGGTAACCTGAACATTAGAGTCAGAAGACTTCTGATCAAGGATCAGCTCCTCCATTTGAGCTTTGTGACTTTGGGCTATTCACAGAACCTCTGTTTTTTCATCTGTGCATTAGATCCAATATTACCTGTAGCATATGTTACCATTGATTACTAAATAAATGTAAGATAAGAGATTGAGTTCACTGGTTTTTGGACATCTATTTGATTTTGGTTTGGTTTCCATTTTAAGCCTTAAATTTGGGTCGAACTAAGTTTTATTGTTGGCTGCTTCCAAGAATCTTATCTTTGTAACATGTTTAGCATAGTGCCCAGCAATGTCAGGTACTACAAATGATAAATATGATTACTTTTATTAAATCATCAAAATAGGCTGTGGACTCTGTCTCCAGTCACGACAGCATGATTGGATGATGCATTAGCTGCTTTAAAGAGGACAAAGCTCTTGTGTATATGGAAAGTCTTAATTATAATTAGCCTCTCTGCATAGAAATTCTTCAGATTAGTTTTTTTCAGTTTTATTAGGATATCAGTGACATAGAATAAAATTATACATGTTAAGGTGTACACTTTGGTGGGTTTTGTTATGTACTAACACCCATGAAACCATCACCTCCCCAAATTCCAAAATGTTCTTTTATAATCTTTTCATCCTGGCCCTACCCCACCTGTTCCTATCCTTAGGTAACCACTGACCTGCTTTCTGTCACTACAGGTTAGTTTGCATTTTCTAAAATTTTATGTCAATGTACATCATACAGTATGTACTTTTTTTTGATAATCTCTTTCAGTGTAATTATTTTGAGATTTATCTGTGTTACATATTTTGATAATGTTGGAATAGTAATCTTTGAATAATTTATCCTGTTGATTTCATTTGGTGTCTTCTGTTTTTATTATTTGTCAGACCTGTGACAAAACAGACTTGAGAAAGACTATGGCTAAATATGAAAGCTTGGGGTAGGCAAGAAGTCCTACTGTATGTCCCTAGACAGAAATGCTTCAGACTGGGGCTGGTTAAGCCATCTTAATCATAGTCTTTCTGAATTACTCAAACTCTAGTTGGTGTTGTACAGAAAATGCTTAACGATGAATCCCCTTATTTGTGTGTGTTTGGGTCAGGGGTGTGGGGAAAAGCTTAGGACAAATTATTTTGTCTTAGGTATTACTTTGTCTTGCTTTTAATTTTTATTCTTGTAGTCTTACCTTTTTAATGGAATATGTGCCAGTTTTAAGTTTAAAGCAGTTATTTATTCAGAATTTTGAATAGTAGAATGGAGGCCAAGTGCCCACTATAAATAGTAAGTTTGAGTACCTGCATTTTCTTTTAACAGGAAAAGGACTGTATTATATTTTGTCTCTCCCTAGACATCTAATTTTTTTCTAGACCCTGACCGTTTATAAGCCACAAAGCAGAACTAGTTTAGATCTGTAAGGTGCAAAAATAAATGTAGGGTAAGCAACAGCTGGTAAGATACATTTGGAGTTCGAGAAACAAAACTGTATATTCTGGTGTCTGTTTCTTCAAAGGGAGAGGGAATGTGGGGTGCCAGAAGGGGAGGAAAAATATAAATGAGGTTCTTATGTATCGATATCTTTTCCCCAGATCTGCTACAATGGCATCCGATGACTTTGATATAGTGATTGAGGCCATGCTGGAGGCTCCCTATAAAAAAGAGGAGGTAATTCCCTATCTCACTCTTGGAATTGGGTTAGTAAGAAAAAGCAGTTGTGGCTCATCAGTTTCAATGTTTTAGGAATTTTCTTTCCCTGTTCATTTATTATGTACAGTGGCTATTCATGAAAGGTGTAATCTTTCGATAGTCACTGCTAGAGACCAGTACTCAAAGGCCATGCTTGCAGAAAGGGCCCAGAAAACTGGGAGTGAGGGGGCAACATAAAGTTGGGATGGGAACCCTTTGCTCACAGCTGTCAATGACACAGAAGAAAGTTGCTATATCTCAGACGTAACTCATTTCTCACTCTCCTGGGAGATAGATGTTAGTGGATCGAACATATGTCAGATAGCTAATGTTTGACTTTAAAATCTCATCCCTTCTTTTTGGGTAGTTTCCATCCTCTTATTCTCTTTGTTAGGAGATCTAGGTGCTCAGAAACTATTAAGGTAATTGAGAGTTTTGATTTCATGAGCTTTCTTCCTTGTCCACTTTGTTCTTGCCTTGCCCAATGGAATCTGTGTGTCTGCCACCTGATGCCTTGTGTCGTTTTCCTGGTGAACCCCTTAGGATGGGCAGCAAAGGAAAGAGGCTAAAAAGGACAGTCCCAGCAACATGACCAACAGCACCAGCAGCGTTGACACCAGTGGCTGTGGTACCGGTGGGAGCAGCGTCACTGATGGAACCGGCGCCACCAGTGGAAACGGCACGAGTGGGGAGGCAAACACGTGAGTGTGGCATGAGGAAGGGGGTTGGCCGCTTGGGGACGGAAAACAGCTTTGTCCATTATAGGAACAGCTGGAACAGAGAGGTGGTTGTTTATAAGACTTCCTACTTTAGTAATGGCTCCACTGGGTCATGGGAATAATGGTGATTTGGTGTAATGATCTTCCAGTGTAGACTTGTGGATCGGTCCTAGTTTTGATGTATTTCATTTGAATAAAATAACAGGAGGCTCTCTGATTTGAAAACACCAGATAGTGTTCCATTCCCTGGCGGGGAAATGGCCATTTCATATACCTGACAGCGTTCAGGGCTGTGTGTAAGCTGGTGGTGGGCCATTGTCACGAGCTCCTGCCATACTGTCTTCTGGATTTCGGTCTTTTGCTGGCTTTTGTTTCATCCTAGCCTCATGGTCATCTGGTTTCCTTGGGAGAGAGAATGGAACCTCTGTAATAAGAGCTGATGCTCTCTCACAGGAGGAAGAGGAGTCGGAGCTGTAGTAAAAGCCGGGAGAGAAAACGCAGGTCGGTCATGCTGGGGACACTTGGGTTTTGAGAGTTATGAATGGAAAGATACCAGGGAAAGCTACACATGAAAGGCCAGAGGAGGTTGGTTCGTTCTTTAAGGAACTTAATAGTCATTTTTATCCATAGTCGTAGTCGAGACCGGGATCATCACAGGCGGAAAAATAGTCAGAGCCGAAGTCGAGATTGGCAGCGTCGCCACCGCAGCCGTAGCTGGGATCGTCGACATAGTAATGAGTCACGAAGTCGAGACTGGCGTCGTGAGGATCGTGCACACTACAGGAGTCCACCACTTGCCACTGGGTATCACCTTTTGCTAATAAGATCACCTTTGTATTCTGGGTAAAACCAAGTGCACCGTAGTCCCTGCCTAAGGGTGCTTGTATCCTGTTGTTGTGGCAAGAGACCTGGTTACTGGAGGGGTGGTACTCAGAACTTGCATGTGTGATGAAGTGCTGTAATCTTTTTTTCTCGTGGTGGAAGACTCAGCACTGGGCCAAGTGTGAATAGAGGTGGTTTTCAGTTTTCTTGTTCTCTGTTCTGTAGGCGTAGGTATGGACACAGTAAGAGTCCTCATTTCAGAGAGAAGAGCCCAGTCAGGTGAGTTGATAATGAGCCCTCTTTCAGGGACTGTGAATTATGACTGAAAAGTGGTTTGAGGCAAACCAGAGGAATGTGTAGTTCTCGAGGGCAGCTGAAGAACAATGCACAGGTATTGGGAGGGAAGGTGTCAACAGCTGTGCCCTGCAGGGAGCCCGTTGACAACCTGAGTCCGGAGGAGCGGGACGCCCGCACAGTGTTCTGCATGCAGTTGGCTGCCCGCATTCGGCCTCGAGACCTGGAGGACTTTTTCTCTGCTGTTGGCAAGGTAATCCTCTTCTCCCTCTTAGTTAGCTTGGGGTAGCCTGTCTTCTGTCCATCCCCCTTTATGCCCAACTCAGGATTTCCCTCTTGCCCTGGATAGGTTCGAGACGTCCGTATCATCTCAGACCGGAACTCACGTCGGTCTAAAGGCATTGCCTATGTAGAATTCTGTGAGATCCAGTCTGTGCCGCTGGCCATTGGGCTGACTGGGCAGCGGCTGCTTGGAGTGCCAATCATTGTACAGGCCTCACAGGTGAGCAGCTTGAGAAATGGACTTGAGAAGATGGAGTTGAATGTGGTAGGTGTGAGCGTAACCTATCATTTCCTCCTTCCGCAGGCTGAGAAAAACCGCCTGGCAGCCATGGCCAATAACCTGCAGAAGGGCAGTGGTGGACCAATGCGCCTTTATGTGGGCTCCCTACACTTCAATATCACTGAGGACATGCTCCGGGGCATCTTTGAGCCCTTTGGCAAAGTGAGTAGAAAGAGAGGGGAACCTCTGAAGGGAATTGGGAACAGTGGGGAGGGGGAGGGTACCTCCTCATCTGTCTGATCATGGCTAACCCAATTCATGTTTCATAAGGGCCACGTGGGTCCCTCCTGGGAAAGTTGGCTCCATCTCTGCATTCTTACTGCTCAGGAGATAAATTAGGCACTGTGAAATCAAATAGTGGGGTCCAGATTAAGTAAGATGAGTCAGCAAAAGTGTTTTGGAAAAAAATGGTTTTTGTCTCTCTTTTCAAAATGATTTGGAGAAATACAATAGGTTGGTTAGAAAGATAGAGGTATTTAAAATAATCTAAGTAGGAGACTTTTCTGGTGGCTCAGTTGTTAAGACTCTGTGCTTCCACTGCACGGGGCACAGATCACAGATTCCGTCCCTGGTGGAGGAACTAAGGTCCTTTGTGGCACATGCTATGCATAGCAGAGCCGAACAAAGCAGTCTGGGTAGGAAAGGACGAAGGTGTGGCTTAGCCGGAAGATCGTTATTTCTCTTTATTTTGCAGATTGATAATATTGTCTTGATGAAGGACTCAGAAACAGGCTGCTCCAAAGGTTATGGTTTTATTACGGTGAGTCTCTAGTCTTTAACTTTTAATTTTAGTTTAGGTTTGTCCACTTGTCTGATTTTGTAGCTCAGCTTCATCCTCCTCCCGTAGGAACGATCTTAATGACCCATAAACCCTGCTGCCTGAAGCTTGGACTAGCCTTCTGCCCCTTGAGATGAATGCATTGCTTGAGATCTTGGCTTTGCTCCCACACTCTGTCAGTGGCACTGGTATGGGGTGTCCAGGAGTTCAACCAGCCTCCCTGGTGCTACAACTTGCTGTTTGGGTAATAGTAATAATTCCAGGATGCAGCTGAGGTTGGGGGATGAGGGAGGTTAGGTATGGGCTTTATTGTAGATGTATGTTATAGATTTGGTATATTTTCATGATGGAGTGGGAATAAGAAGTTATATACTTCCCTCTGTTGCTACCCTGTTTGAAGCAGTTTCTCCACTGAGAAATACTTTCATATTTAAATACTGTCATAGGGAAAATAGTGAGGCCACCTAATAGTGGGCAAGTCTCACCTTTTCCTGACACTCCAACAAAATTGTCTCCCATAACTGGTTCTTCCGTGTGACTCCAGGCTGAGGACTGGTTGCCAGCCACAAAGTCTGATAGAAGCTGCTATTTTCTGGGCTCAATCCAGGCAGCCTACACCCCCACAGTTGCCTGCAGGGCAGAGGGGAGGTAGGTTATGTTCTACCATGGGAATTGCTCATCACAGAAGTATCCAGTAAAAGCAAACCACCTACATACACCACCTGCCTAGGAACTGTCATTACCACGTGCCAGGCCCTAGGGCAGGTAATACCAGAGTAAATAAAGCCAGCTGTGGGGTTCATGGTGGCAAGTACCTTCTTTAGCTCCTCATGTGACTCAGATTCAGAAAGGTTCCTCTGGCGTCTTTCTGCCCTTGTGTTACTGCCTTTTAAGTCAACAGCCTTGACACATAAACAGCAGACTAGGAATCCTCATTATGTCAGGCTGCTGCTGAAAGGGACTAGAGAGTTAGAGGCCCTGTGGCCAGTCGGCCAGAGAGGTGGAGTGGGACTGGGGATGCAGTCTTGCTTTCAGTACCAGGCGTGTGCCCTCCTGAGGCTGTGCCTTTCCTAGTTCTTGACTAAGGACTGAAACTTACTAGTCCTGAGGGCTGAAATGAAACTCAGGAGCCTTGGATCTCAGCCTGTATTACTTCCATCTGATATAGCCATTTGTGAAACAGCCAGTCAGGTGAGGCTCCCTACAGATAATTCACTGTTAGGTTCTTAGTGGAGCTGGAAGATTGAAAAGTGATTGCCCTTGAGTCAGCTGGAAAGGGTTCTTTTCAGAGAACCATTTGGGAGGATGGGATCCTAGGTGACATTCCTTGGGAAAGCAAAGTCTGAGCCACAGTGAGCATGCGATTTTCTTGGGACAGTAGGACTAGGGAGTGTTCGTGGGGATTTGAGAGCATGTCTGTGGCCAGGAGGTACCTGATACGCCCTGGGTTTCTTGTAGTTCTCTGACTCAGAATGTGCCCGACGGGCCTTGGAACAGTTGAATGGCTTTGAGCTTGCTGGTCGACCTATGAGGATTGGCCACGTGACCGAGCGACCGGATGGTGGCACAGACATCACTTTTCCTGATGGAGACCAGGAGCTAGACCTGGGATTAGCAGGTGGACGTTTGCAGCTCGTGGCCAAATTGGCAGAAGGTAGGTTTCCTTGTGGAGTGAAGAACGTGGGGTTGAGTTTTACACTAAGGGTTAGGACTTAACCCCACCTCTTCTTTCCCTCTGAGGCTCTGGAATCCAGCTGCCAACCAGCACTGCCGCTGCCGCTGCTGTGGCCCAAGCTGCTGCTGCTCAAGCTGCTGCCCTGCAATTGAATGGAGCAGTTCCCCTGGGCGCCCTGAACCCAGCGGCTCTGACTGGTAGATTTGAACTTGGGGAAGGGAGAGAAGGGTTAGGCCTGGAAGGCAGGAATACTCTGCTAACTTTCCGTGCCTCTTTTTGTTCTAGCTCTGAGTCCGGCCCTGAACCTCGCCTCCCAGGCAATCGCCTCCCAGTGCTTCCAGCTTTCCAGCCACTTTACCCCCCAAACCATGTGAGTCACAAGGCCCAACTTGCGTCAGTGTTCATAGTTATTTTCTTTCCTTCAGCTTCCTATTTACATCTCCTCCTTGCCACAGGTAAATTAGTGGCTCGGTCCACTGCCTCCCTGTGCCTCTGGGTCTTGCCACTCCCTGCTCCACATCTACCCTTCCATGGCCCCTTCTCTCCATTTTGTGGACCAAGCCATTCTGAGGGCATGAACACTGACGGTGGGGGAACTGGGGCCCCCCTTAGACACCAAGAAGGGCTCCTACCCACAACAGCCCCAGTGGAAATAGACTCTGCTGATCAAAGCCGCTGGTCGAAGAGAACAGCATCTTCACTTGCGTTGAACATTTGTTTCTCTGTGTTCATCATCTCCTGGAATGACCTGCATTGTCCTTCCCAACCACCTGTTACTGATTCTTCGATTCCTACCCCTTTGGGAAGGCCATAGGGCATTAACTGAAGGAACTAACTGCTCTTCTCCTGTACCTTTATCCTGCAATCTGTCACAGAAATCCCCTGAAACCTCTGGTCTGGGAGGACTTTGGAGTGTGAGGGGTTGAACCTTGCTGCTACAGGGCCCTGGAAGGTAGTGCGGACATGTGCGTTGGGAAGCCTGCCTTAGACCTCACCTTGGGGCCAGAACTGCTTCTGTGAGCTCAGGATCTTGCTGGGAGGTGTGGGAATAATCTGCCAGCCATTTTGGATGTCTTTGGGGGCATTCAGGAGTTTAATGAAAGGTAGGGTACCTTTCTGATACCATCCAGCTCTGTGTAGTTGTCTTTTCCTTTGGTCCAGGGTGGGATTATGGAGGGGAGACTGCTGCTCTCCACCACTTCCCTATGCCTCTGGAGACTGGGCTCAGGCCCAGCTGTTAAAGCCACTCTTGTCCCCTTGCTGGACGCACATGAGCCCTTCTCACTGGATTTTATACCCTGTGTCTGTGTACATAAATATATATATATAAACTTTGTACAAAAGGCATGTCCCACTGTTGTGGCGGCCGCTGCCCATATGTATGTGGTCTCAGTCCCTTAGTGTGTCTGTCTGATGTTAACTTCTGAGCCAACACCACGAATGGTTCTTGGGATATAAAATATTTGTAATGTCATTGTGTTTTCTTTCCTTAATTTTTAAAAAATCTGATCTTTTGGAAGAAAAACAGACAAGACACACACCCTGTCTGTATCTGCGTTATACTCCCATGGTCTTCATGCCCTGTGGTCTCCACCTCTGTCTTTATCTTAATTATCTCTAAACATACTGCCCATTGGACAGACTCTCCCGCTCTGGCTCTACGTGGGGACAGATCTTGTCTTTCCACCAGATGGCAGTGTGACAGTAGCACATTCTGCACCTTCTTCTGGGGGCGGGGTGGGGTGGGGGGTTGTGATCCTGAGAAGCTTAATTACTAAGGAAGCCTCCTCAGCTCACCATTCTTACCCTCTTGGTCTCTGTGGCTTGCCTTTGGACCTCTTTGTGTAGAAATCCAGTCTAGTATCCAAAGGGGTTTGGGCATTATACATCAGGGCTCCCCTAGGCCTTAGGTCTGTAATTGTTCATCCTTTCAGTCCCCTCAACTCTTGCTTCCCGTATGGCTCAGCCTGGGACAACACAGGCCTGGGCTGATCCATGCATTCCAGGGAGCTGAGTATTCTAGGCATGGCCTTACCAAAGGTGAGGCACACCTTCCTCTGCCTGCTTTGTAAGGCTTAGGACAGGGGGCCAGCCCAGAGCCTTGGTCACCAACTGCGGACCAGCCAAGAGAAGAAGGTCTGAGGTTCCAGGGCCAGAGCTGAACCTCAGACCTGTCTTCCTCCTGTGGGCCTCCTCCATTCTTTACTGGTCTCTATGGCAACAATGTTAAGGCTTTATTGTCATGCTAAAAATATGGATAATTACTGCTAGGTTTTTTAATTTGTCAGTTAAGGTTTCTAAGCAGAGTGCTGGTTTTTTGGTGGTGAGCTTCTGAGGTTGTTCTTGACACCGAAGTGTTAAGTACATGAAACCTGTTTGTGGCACAGAATGCCACTGGGACTCCGGAGGGATTTCTAGACTGCTGCAACCTCACCCACTGTCACCCCTACCCCTTCCTTATCCTTGTTTGCTCTCTGGACCTGAAGAAGGGAAGGAGGCTTCATTATTTTTAGGTAGGAGCAGCTGGCTGTGGCCCAGTCCCCATGTAGTTATTGATTGGGATGCTGATGCATCCTGAGCTCAGTACAGACTGTTTGTATACATCATCCTAAGGCTGTGGACCAGGCCTCCTCATGCAGTCTGAAATGCCTTCAGACTACAAGTACCCATAGGCCTTGCCTCCTGCCTCAGGTGGGCCCCATCACTACTCAGTTTCCTTATATTTCCATGCCTGGCTGTTTTGCCTTCCTGCACTGTGGGTCCTTCCACCTCAGTTCTTCCTTGCTCTCAGATCCTCACGTAACATTTTGCGGGAGAAAGACAAGGATGGAAGTAAGGGGATGTCTAAGACAACTTCTGTTCTAGTGTTAACCCATATAAGGTGACAGCATCTAATGGATGACAGTTCACTGCCTGTGACTCAAGGCCTTCTTATTACTCATAACACTCTAGGGGGTGGTTGGAGTGTAGAGAAGGGGGCAGTAGGTAACCCCTTAGCTCAGCCTAATGTAAAGAAGCCTCCCTCAGCCTCCTGCCTGAGCATGGTGGCTAAGCTGAGAGTAGAGATGAGGCTGTTTAAATCCATTCCCAGTGCAGTTACAATTTCCCCACCAATCCTCAACTCTAAAGGGGATTTTCATCTGCCTTTTGGCTTACAGCTTCTACTTTTGTCTTCTCTGAGGCAGCCCTGTTTTTTAAACTGCTGTATTCTTGACATTGGGATTCGTTCTATTTCCTTCTTAGACTCTAACCAACCCCAGATGTGAGCTACCATGGAAGCTGGGCTGTGACTTACGAACCTTTAGTCTTTGCGTTTTGCACTTACGAAAAAGGGAAATGAACTAAAAACTTGAAGATACTCTGTCATAGCCCCTCTTTTCTCTTAAAGTCTGGTGTGAATCAGGAAGTGTTACTTGGACAGTGAGAAGAGACTATCCTGGCTCCGAAAAGTGAGTGGTGGGAGGTGGTTAACAATAATGAGAATTTATGCAGCATTTATTGTGGGTTAGGCATTGCTCTAATCATTTTATGTGTGTTGTCATTTAATCCTCACAATGACTCTCTGAAGTAGATTCTTTTATCATCTTCACTTTGTCACTGAGGAAACTGACACCCAAAAGGTTAACTAACTTGTCCCTCGATTATGTAATTAACAAGTTTGGGATCCCAGTCCAGACAGTCTAGCTTCAGATCCCTGACCTTAACCTGCTTCTCAGCATCCCTGTGAAAGCCAAAGCCTTGGAGTCATGGGGAAGTGTCACTTTTTCTGTCTCTGTATCCATACTTCTCAGTATATCTTGAATTTTTCCAATTCCATGTCTACTGTCCTGTTCTTTCTTGTCTTGTACCGTCTTATTCTTTCTGCTGGTCAAAAATCCTGTTCTTTAAGATGGAAGTTTATTTTCCTTTCAGTATTCTTGGTCCTATTATAGTTCTTATTCCGACTTTATTTACAGTTTGTAAACTCTGTTACTCGGTGGTTATATCTTGATGAAGTCAACCATAGATGTGTTTTCATTATTGTTGTCTTTGCACATATTTTATATCTGTTGAGTTCAATTAATCCCCTCTCAGTTCACGTCAGACCTAGGCTTTCCAAAAGCTCTCTCCCCTGTAGCCTGCTTAGCTCAGCAGCCTCTTCCATTTCTTCCCCACCCTTCCAAAAGAGAAGGCGACTTTACTTTTTTTGGGGTTACCATGGTAGCCTGTGATGCTTTCTGTCTAAAGTGCTGTTACCACCATCAGAGACTGATGTTTCCATGGCAACCAGGTGAAGTCAGTAGGCATGAGCTGAAGGCAGGAAAGGAACTCTGGTCTGAGAACTTGTGTATCTGAATTTTCTGGCTTCAATTACCCCCTCTTCCCTCCCAACTTTTATACTGTATATCCAGAACTGATTGCTCTCAAAATGTGTTCTTGATTGAAAGAGCTCTGTGTGAGGTGAAGCAGACCAATTAACTCAGGTCATGTGGGGAGATGGAGGCAAGAAAAGATCTGATCAAAGATCACTTTTAAAAGTTGAGTGAGTTTTCTTGGCTTTCCTAGATGATCTGCTCTCAAGAGCCCTTCAGGAACTGGCTGGAGTTACTGGAGACCCATTAAGCAGTTATTTTTGAGGCCAGTGGGTGGATGAGATGCGTGAAGATTGTAGAGGAGCCAGTCAGTGCTGGATTGCAAAAGGGGGAAACAATGACCTTGGAAATCAGAACTTGTCAGATTTGCCAGTGTTCCATAAAGGATGGGAACTTCAATCAGCTTTCAAGCATCTTGAAACCTGCTTGTTTAAAATGAGTGGTGCTGAGAATCCGCTTCCTCCTCCCACTTCCTGGGCCCGACCAAGACAGGGGACCTCCACCCTGCAGCAGAAATATCATACCATTGAACACCACCATGTGGTTCAGATCTCTCTTCTGCCACAAACCAACTGAGTAAGCTTGGGTGTTACTTCATTTCTGCAACTCAGACTCCTCACCTGTAAAAAGGAAATGATTACAAAGTTCCTGTCGCAGGCATGTCCTGAGGATTCAGTGAAATGATACATGGGAGGGCTTAGAACTGGTTGGTTTGTCCTCATTCCTGTTTCTGGGAATGCCTTCACACTTGACTTTCTACCTGACCTAATTCTTCCCAGCCTCAGAGAATGCCCGAGTTGTACAGGGGGATGATAGGGCCCTACCAATGACAGGGCGGTGATGAAAATAAACTTGGATTGTTCTTGGGCTTAAATACCAGGCTCACAAGGCCCTGGGTCACTCAGAGTCAGGCTGGCTTTCAGGAAAACCAGTCATCCCACTGGCCCAATCTCCTTTTATACTTGAAACTCTATAATGGGATTACAACCAGATGGCTTTGGAAAATAAAGGTGAGCCCCTCAGGTACCTTCAAGATACCTAGCGCCCTCTGCTTGGTCTGGCTTGGGAAAATCCCAGAGCATTCTCTGTTACTGTCCTTTGCAAACTGCCCTCCTAATCTCCCCCAAGCATTCCTATAGCACCTGTCTTTCTTGATTTCCAGAGCCTAACTCTACCTACTCTGGCAGTTTAAGTATTTTAAATCAGCATTGGTCCTCTGCCTAAGGTTATAATTTGAACAGAAAAACGGGAAACTGTAGTATAAGACCATTCTTAGGCTTCAGTTGCCAATCTTCCCCTCAGTACTCCCCAAGCAAGAAATCCAATAATGGGTCTTGTGAGTCCTGTGGGAAGTATGTTGGACTCTGTGAACTGCAGCTTAAATGTGTATCCCCAGAGCAGGGCTATGCTTTGAGAGATTCGAACATTACATGGTGCCTGAATAAGGGGCTGGACACAAGTTGCCAAAAAACATTACTTCCCTATACTTCAATAAAAATTTTAATAATAATGAATTTTTTAAAAAACATAACTTCCACTGCTCACTTGTTTAATTATGAAGATATTTACATTTTATCTAGTCTTCATCACATCTTGTAGGATGTGGGATCTTAGTTCCCTGGCCAGGGATTGAACCCATGCACCCTGCAGTGAGAGTGTGGAATTTTAACCACTGAACCACCCTTAGCCTTATTTTAAACTGGGAGAGCTGAGGTTCAGAAAGACAAGAGAGGTTAATAGTGACTTTCTCCATAGACTTCTATCCTGAGTGCCAGCTTAAAAGGCTTGCATAGCCCCATCGAATTTGTATTCATTCACATCTTGAGTTTACATGGCCTCTAGGTTGTAAAGGCATGACATCAAGACTCAAATTCCTTGAGTATACCCATCTGAGAGCCCCCAGATGATAGAGGACAAAGAAGCAGGATGCTCTTAATCTGGCTTTGGGGCCCTTTTACAACTTGGATGCACCATCCTCCTAAATTGTGCTCTGTTCTATACAATGAGGGTCTTTACCTTATCATGTGGCAGGCTGCCCACCATTTCTTTTGTACATTTTTGCCACAAGGCATTTCTTTTCCTTCTTTCCCCCTTCTGTCTACAGCCTATGTATAACCTTCAAGGCCCAGTTCCTAATATATGTCTTCCAAATGTTCTGTTTCTTTCATTCAGACTTCTTAGAGCACTTGTTGCAGCTTGCAGTTAGAATGTGGTGTTTGCTGCTGCTCCGGCCATGTCAGTGCTTCCTCCACCTGGTCCCTGCTCTCCAGCATGACTGTAAGCTGCTTGCGGGCAGGAATAGCGTCTTGTTTTCTCCATAGGGCCCACCGCAGTGACTTGGCGTATACAGTACTTGAGTGGAACAAGCATTTGTAGATGAAAGATGAGAAAGTCCAGGAAAATTTTACTTAGACTGATGTGGATTGGAGTAATGTTAGATAAATTAAAAGATGTATGTGTGGGTGGACTTGCTGGGAGTGAGGATTTAACCCAGAAGATTTGTGGAGTGTCCTTCCAAGGCTCTGGTGGCCTTTCAGTAGATGAGAGAGCTTGCTCCAGTCTCTAGAGGAAGGTTAGATGTAGCAGGGCAGAACTGTAAGCACAGGCCTAGAGCTCTTGGCCAATGAGGAGGCCTTGTGGGCCAGGGGGGCGTGGGGTTTGTAGAGGTTGGGCAGGGGCTGGGCTCAGGGAGCAAAGACCCCAAGATAAAATCACAGTGGTTAAGAGGATATGAGGACAGAGAGTAGCTTACCTGGCTCAGGCAGCTCGGCTCCAGGCCTCTTTGCTGGTCTCTCACAGCAGCCCAGGTCAGCAGCCTGCTCTTACTTCGCCTTGATCAGAGGGAGGATGAAGAGTTGGCCAGGCTCTCAGAGAAGACCCCATCTCTCTGAAGTCTGGCAGGAGCGGGGCTTCAGTTTCCGTCTGTTCTGAGCTCTTCCTGTAGGCGTTTGGAGGGAACACACAGATGGGTCGGGCTGATGGAACTGGCTGAGCTGGGGGGAGGGAAGCTTGTAGCGTGTGTGGCTCCCCTCATGGGGGACGTCCTGCCATCATCATCTTTAGAATTCTGCCACATGGAAGACACTAGGCTTTTCAGTTCCTCACCTTCTCCAGTGACATTTGACCATTGGTGATCCGCTTCCTCTAGGAAACCCTTCTCCCTGGGTGGTGGCCACTACTTCTTCGGCAGCTACATCCCCCCTGTGCTTCATCTGCCTGTCCTCAGGACACTCTCTTTGGTCCCTCTTTTTTGTAACAACGAAGCTTTGTTTTGTTTAAAATTATTTAACTTATTTAGCCATAGGTAAAAACTCAAAAAAGGTAGAGAAGAGCTTACAGTGAAAAGTAAACCTCCGAACCTGTCCTCCCCCTACCCATTTCCCCTTCTCGGTAGTAATCAGTACCATCCTGGCTGGTGATTTGTTCTCACAGACCCCTTTGGAAATCTGATGAAATTCACGAACCTGTTCTCAGACGAATGCGTGACTGCACAAACACATCAGATTGCACCATTTCACAAGAATCACAGACCCCTAAAGCCCATGTGTGGTTTGAGGCTAAGGATCCCAGCCTGTATTATACCCTCTTTCTTAGTATCTCTGTTAGTGGGTTCTTGGTGCAAAATGAAAATGGGTTCCTTCTTCAAGGAGCTTGTTCAGGGACAGCAGAGCAATAAACTGAGCATAGGGCCTTGTGTGATTGCCCTGCGTCGCCTCCTTTCCTTGGCTTTCCTACTACTATCATTAGGGCAGTTATTCTCATATGTGTGTCTCTTGTCCTGACTTGTTCTGAATTTCAGACTCAGCTATCTGGGGAGCAGTTGAAACTCTCCATATGGATGTATTTCTGAGCATGTCAAACTCTAGAGTCTCCAAAATGGAGCCATTTACTGGCTACCTCCTCTGTCCCCTAACTGCCAGTTCCTCACCATCCTCCCATCACCTGCAACTCCTCCCTTGCTTTATACCCAGCCATTCAGTTGCCAGGTCCCACAGATTCTGCCTCTGAATTCCATGCCACCTCTCCTTTCCCATTGCCATCGCTCTCAGGATGCTTCTTCATTACTCTCCATGTGTATTACTGTGATTGTCCCCTAAACTCAGCTCCCTAGGCCTTGCTTCAGCTGCTCCAGTCCACGAACACCTGTCCCCGCCTCCTCTTCCCAAAGGACCAGCCCCATCATGTCACTTACACACTCGGAGCCCTTCAGTGACTCTCACTGCCTTCCAAGTTGGGCACAAACTCCTTTGCCATAGAGTTCCCAACCTTCTTTTCAGTGCTCATCTCTTACCCCTCCTCTTCATGTCCTGAGGTTTCAACCCAACTGTAGAACCATCTGGTCCCTTAATGGGCCCAGTGTGTTTTCCTGCATTTTGCAATTAGAACTGCCTCTGTCCCTGGTCCTGAGTTTAGTGCAGGTTTACTCCACTATAGCCGTGTAATTTCTCTGGCCCTTTTACCACAGCCACTTGCCCATGGCTCTGCCCATAGTGTCCCCTGCATTTCTTCTACCGTTCCTCTCCCTCTTCCCCTCGTCCTCAGCAGAAGTGGAGCCTCAGGTGCAAAGTTAGATACAATCACCATTAAATATCAAGCAGACATGAGTGGAATCCCAGTTCTCTTGCTTATTAACCTCAGGCAAGTAAAAGAAGTAGTAACACCTTATAGTCATTCAAGAATTGAGATAAAGTGAATAAAGTCCTAAGGACAGTGTTACTATTCTTATCATCTCACCACCCATGCTGGGCTGGTTCCCCTTGGCTCCTCCTCACCTGCAAGGACTCAGGAGACATCCTTCTTTCCATCGAGCTCTGGGAACCTGGGTAGGGTGGAGTGGAGGCCTGGCCCCCAGGTGCTCAGGTAGCTGTATCCTCTGTGTAGGCATGAGGGGAGTTGGTGCCTCTGCTCTTTGTTCAAACTCTTGGCTGAGGCAGCAGCAGGCGTGGGTGTCCCCAGGGGAGGCACTGACAGCTTCAGTACTCACATGGGCCTTCCAGGTGACAGCTGGGGTGGTGGGGCCCTGCCAGGGAAGGTGCAGGACGACCCCCATTAAACCTCAGCTGATGGGCCTCCCTGTTGGAGGTGGGCCCCACCTTGAACCATCCCAGGTCACAGCTGATAGTAGTTCTGGGCACAAAATGTAGCCTCCAGCCTGCTCCTTGCAGGATTAAGGGGTAAGGAGATGGGGACTTGATCACTGAGTTAGTAAATTACTCTAGCAGGTCCCTACTCCTCCCCAGGCCTGTTTTTTCATTGGCAAAGGGACAAGTTGGACTCTGTTCTCTAGGGACCTTTTTCGCCTTTCGCCTTGTCATGGACTACTCAGACTAAGTTCCAGAGCCTCCCTAGAACTGTGAGACTTAGGCTCATAGGTGCAGGGAACCTAAATCCATCCATCCCTTTCTTGGGAGCTTTGAGAACAGAGAGTCAAAGTGAGCAAATGCAGTAAAAAAAATGCTTTATTGAAAAGAGAAAGGTGGTCCCCTTGGTGGTGCCTCCTGGGTCCTGGCCAAAGGCAGGTTGCCACCCGTCAAATCTTCAGGCAAAAGTCTCTGCGCGCCTTACCTTTAATAACCTTAAAGGGGAATTGCCGTGGTGCCGCGGTAAGTCCCAGAATCTGAAGAACACCGCTTCCAGGCCCTTGCCTTTAAGAACTTCTTAAGGGCAAAGTGGACAAGTGCAGCAGATCAGAGACGGGACGCTGTAGGAAAGTCTCAAAGAGGCTCTGTGACTTTAAGAATCTCTTACGATGAGGCATGTTCGCGCTGAGTACAAAGGTGGAAAACTGTAAAGAAGTCTAGAAAGCTGTCTTCCAGTTCTTGCTTTTAGCATCTCTTTACAGGAGAGGTGGTCAAGCGCGAATTAATAAAAAAGAAAATCCCTTGCAGAACTACTTTCCTCCCCGCCCTCCGGAAGCCGCCCCGCCCAGCGGCCGCGGCGCGCCCTCCACGGTCCGCGTCCTCTCTTGCCCGGAGCCTGGAGGCCGGGAGGTAAACGGAGAGCGCATGGAGCGGGTGGGGCGACGCCCACCAGGGTCTGGGGGCGGGGGCTCCGCCTCCCGCGGTCACAGCAAGGTGTCCCGGGAGTTTTTGGTTTCCTAGACGGTCTTCGTGGAGGAAGCCGGGCGAGGGCGGGGCGGGGATAGGGGGCGGGTAGAGAGCGCGGTGACCATGGCGACCACGGCTCAAAGCACGGAGAGGTCGTGGCACGATCTGGATCGCTGCTTAAAGAACTTGGCGTTGCGCGGCACCAGGTTGGCAAGGAAGCGCTTGGCCTTCTTGGTGAGGCTCTCGCGACGCGCGGGCGGAGCGAGGCCCTCGGGGCTGCCCCACTCGGGCCGCGGGCCCCCGGCGCTATTTCGGCCCCGCCGCAGCCGGATCTGGCGCACCGCTCCTTCGAAGAGCTCCCTCGTGTTATGGTGGAGCGCGGCCGACGTCTCGATGTGCTTGCAGCTCAGTGTCCCTGCCAGATGGCGGCCCTCTACGGGAAGGGACCTCTTCAGGCGCCCGCCCGCCCGCCCACTGGGCTGCGCTAGGCCCGGGATAGGGCGAGGCTGGACCTGGGGGCTCCAGGGCGTGCAGTGAAAAGGGATTGGGGCAAGTCAATCTCTTGCACAGAGGGAACAAGCAAGGATCAGTTGGAGGGCGGTGGTGATGGGGAAGGGGAGGGAGAAAAGGGCCTTCAGAAGAGGTGAGGGGGAGTGAAGAGAGGGTCTGAAGCCCTAGGCGTGGGCATTGAAAGTCTGCCCTTTACCTGGGGCCAATTGCAATTTTGTGCACCTAGGAGGGTAAAAGGGTCTTATGGAGAAGAGATGACCTAGAAAGGGGAGAATCCTCTGAGATTGCAAATATGGATGAGGTTCAGGGTACTCACCCTCCAGTGAGACCTCCCGGGAGCGGGCCAGGTCACTCTTGTTTCCAACAAGGATGACAGGCAGGTCGTGGTGGGGCCTCCCAGCCCTGAGCCGAAGTAGGGTCTCTGGAACTTTGGAGAAGCTTCGTCGGTCGGTGACTGAGAAGACGATGAGAAAGGCATCCCCCGTCTGAAGGCAGTGGTCCTGCAGCCACCCCCCTGCATCCCCCTGCAGATGGGCAGAAAGTTGTGGGATGTCAGGGCTGGGGTCACAGAAGAACCTGCCCAGCACCTGCACCTCAGGGATGAGGCACCAGGATGTGAGGGCAAAGCCACCTGCTTAGGACACAGCATTCTGCCAAACACATCCAATACTCAGTGTGTTTGTGGAGGGGGGAGAAGTTTGTAATGTGAGCCCCACATGGGCAAATAGGGGACATAAGATCCTAGACTAGGGTAGTCCATCCTACTTTCTTATGCCTAAGCTCTTCAGAAATGAATGCTGTTCAAGTATATGCAATCTGGCCTCTCATTTCTGCATAGTAATCATTTATGTCCATATAGTCACAGGGCCTCACTTTTTTTTTCTTCCCTGACATTACAAAGCCCTGAGCTCCTGTCCTGTCAGATCAGTCTCTTCTAGGCTAAAAAATGTACAGAGTGGGTCTATTTCAGGGTTTCCAGCCTGGCTTCCAGCTGCAGAGTTTGTCAAATTCAGATCCTAACATTCCTCTGGGTCAGAAGATCCTGAAAACCAACAGCAGCTCTCAATGCAATGGTGTATACATGGGTGTCAGCCTTTGTCCCTGAGACCATATATATGAAGGGTCAGGTTCCATTACTGTTAAAACCAGGGTACCAGCCTTCAGTCTTCAGCCAAGACTTTGCCCCTTCTCAGTTCTTCCAGGTTTCATCATCTGCTTACAGCCACATCTTAGTTCTTACCTGTTCCCAGATGTCATAAACAACTAGAGTCACTTCCTCCTTATCCACCATGATGCGTCTCTCATAGGTGTCCTCTGTTGGGAAATAGAGACAAGGAAGAGAGCCCATGAGGAGGCTCCCTAACACCTCTAAGACCTGGTAAACAGGGACCCCCTCCAGAGAGGTTGCCACAGAAAGCATTGGAACAGTTTCTAAGTTCTGGCCTGCAGGACTGCACATGCCTTGAGCTC
The DNA here is from genome assembly GCF_014754425.2 of Oryx dammah. Lineage (NCBI taxonomy): Eukaryota > Metazoa > Chordata > Mammalia > Artiodactyla > Bovidae > Oryx > Oryx dammah. Next base: position 79,077,326 of record NW_024070210.1, on the reverse strand, counting down.
TTCCATCCCTGACTAGGGCTCCAGAGATGCCCTCAACCCTTGCAGGGCTCCCCCAAATACCTGGGTTCTCCAGCTCGTGAGCACTGTCTCCTTGGAGACCACCGAAAGTGCCTGCTAGGGTGCTCTTGCCCACGCCGCTCTCCCCCACCAGCATGACCTTGAAGATGCCATCCTTTTGGGTGGGGGCTGCCTCCCCTGAGCCCAGGGAGTCAGAGGAGCCAGAGGATGAGGCTTGAGGTGGCCAGTCAAGTTCATCTACAGCCTGGGCCCGCCGCAGCTGGTGCTTGTAGGGGACAGGCATACTGCCTCTTCGTCTGGGGGCCCCTGGGGCAGGGGGTGGCCCGCCCCGGTCCAACCCTGCCAACAGTTTCTCTGGCTTCTTCAGCAGTGTGGCATCTGCTTCTGGGGGGGCAAAGAGAAGGAACCTATGAGTGGGGTGGCCTAGCCACCTGCAGCAGGCTCAGTTCTGGCTGTTCCAGGCTCAGAGGCCCCGTTGATGACCCTGACCCAGAAGGAGCTGATAATTTTTGTCTGACCTCTTCCATAGAGCACCAGAAGCCTGAACTGGTGGGGCTCCCAGGAGCTGACCTGAAGGCTTGCCCAGCGTGGTTCCAGCCACAACCTGTTCAAAACATGCCTCATGCCGGGGAGGCACCTGTGCGCAGGCTCACACACCCACTCACACTTCATACTGACACACAGTCACACCCCCAGACTAGGCCTCTGGCCGGGTTGGGGAGAGGGGCTGCCACTCCTTCCAGTGAGAGGCCCTGCCCTCTCCTGCTTCCGGCACCGGCTGATCTCCACACTGGGGAGGGGCCCAGGGGATGGGAAATGAGCTACTGCCCCGGTTTTGGGGGTGGGTACCGACAGAGTCAAAAACTTTGTGGGGAGCCACTTCCCAGGGAAGGGCCTCCTCTGAGATGTGTGTGTTGGGTTTCCATGGGTGTGTGGAAGGGGCTGCCTCTCCCCATGGCCCTGTAGGGACGCCCTGCAGTGCATGGCTACGTGTGAGCCCTATTGCACCCCTGGCTGCCCCTGTGAGTCCCAGACAACATTCTGTTCACAGCTAGGTGGAGGGAGGGAGGGAGGGAGAAAGAGCGAGAGAGCGGGAGCAGGGAGAGTGACAGTGCACGGGTCAGGGTAACTGGAGGAGGAAGGAGACACAACAAAGGGGGATGCAGAGAGGCTGGAAATAGCCCAGGATCAATACTTGACTGGCAGCCAGGGCCTCCAGGAGCCAGAGAAACCCTTACAACAGGTCCCCAGGGTAGCCCCCTGCCCGTGATTCCCAGGCTTGTGGGCTGCCTCTTGTCTTTCCCCTTTCCTTCCTGCCCATCCCAACCTCTCAGGAGGCAGACCTAGGGACTAAGTACCAGTTTCTCCAGCAAAAGCCTGGGTGATGGGTGAAGGGACATTTAGGCAGCCCCCCTCTGACCCCCCTACTTAGCCCAGCCCTAGTGTGGGCAGGTGGCTCCCTCATTTTTCCAGTGGCTCTTCCCCTCTTGTTGGGTTCAAGCTCCTTCAACCCCTAATTTTGACCTCCCCACCAAAGCTTCAGCTCCCACCCGCATGGCTTCAGCCAGAACCTGTCAGCTTAGCTCTCACCTGGTGTGGGTGTCTCTGGAGGAGAGGCCCGGTGGCTGCTGGAGGGGCAGAGTGCTGTGGTTTCCGTGTCGGTGTCCATGTCGGTGTCGAAGTCCGTATGCATCGTTGTGTGTGTGCAGCCCGGCAGCTCTTGCAGCACCCGCTCGCTCACTCAGCAGCACTGTCAGCTTTTCCCTTTAAATACCAACCCCCCCACCTCCCCGCCAATCCTCGCCACCCCCCACACCTGGGGAGATAGCCCCGCCCCCTGATGAGGTCACATATGCTAATAAACCGTGATGTCAGCGGGATTCCCTCCTTTGTGTCCCCCCCCCCCTCCTTTGTGTTGCTTCCTTCTGGGGCACACCCACAGCGGAGTCTGGTTAACATGTGAACAGAACAAAGTCAGAGGGGCAGAAGAGACAGGTTCAGAGAAGTGGGGCGAGAGGTCCTGGGTAAGGGAGCTGAGGATCGGAGGAATCAAGGATCCAGGACCTCGGTGGTCTTTCTCTAGGAGCTAGGACTATGTGTCATTTGTCTGCGTATCCCAACCCCTTAGCCCAACGTTCAGCCCCGAGTGGGTGCCCAGTAGCTAGATGGAGGGGCTAAAGGAAGAAACCAAAAAAGACAGGGATAGGAGGACCGCCACCCTGCCACCAAGCTTTTCTGTTGCCTCCTCTTTCCGCCTGTAGCCCCTTCTGGGCTAAGACCCACAGAAGTACCCATTTCCCAGCCTGGCCTCTAGGCAGATGGGGGCTTTGAGGGAGACGTGGCGCTTTGTTTGGGCAGCTTCGTTTTTTTACTTAGTTCAGCTGGGTACAAACCACTGTGGAGACTTCCCACCTGTCCCTTCGTCCCAGGCCCACCAACCTCCTGTTAATCAGAGCAGGAAAAAGGGGAGGGGCAGCTAGCCATCTGGAAGTTCCCAGTGCGCAGGTGGGTAAGCCCCCTCTTGGTGCTCTCTGGAGCAGCCCTAGGCCTTCTGGGCTATACCGGCTGACGTGCGGTGACACCCACCTCTCTGGGGGAAGCCAAGATAGAGGCACTGCTCTACTGCACCTTTTCTGCCAGGGCCCTTCCACTTTAGGCGCCCACTCTTGTCTTCCTGACATCCTCAAGGACCCAAACATGCATTTCGATTTACTGGCCCCTTCTCACCCGTTTTGTCAGATGCTGTGCTAAGCACCTTCCTGAATTATCTCCTTTCATCCTCATGACCCTGAGGCTCAGAGTAATAGGTGAGTGGCCTGTCCTCCAGATCAACCATGCAGCTGGAAAACGGGGACACCAGGATTCCCACCCAGATCCTTCCAGTGCCAGAGACTATCTTTCGTCTCTGTCTTTGTCTTAAATATTCCAGCTGTCTCCTATTATTGGGAACAATCTTTATTGCCATCTTCAGTGGATTTTTCCAATTGAAGCAAATAGTGATCTGGGGATTACTAGTGCAGTATGTGGATTGAGGTCAATTACAGGGCAACAGTGTAGGGTCTAGCAGAAGCAGAACTATTAAGCAGCTACAATCCTTGTGTGCTTCACTGGACAGACTTGCAGTCCTCAATCAGCCTACTTGTCCTTAACTTTATTCACAATTTTAATGTTCCACCTATGTTCCTGTACTTGAAGATCAGAAGTACATCTATAGCAGCTAGTGACCCCTACAGTAGCTAATAGTAAGAGAAACATCACAGAAAACTTTTAAAGCAGTCCTAACATTTAAAAAGTGGTCTAAGGTCATCTGGCATTAAGGCGAATAGCTTTTCTGACACTGTTCACAGCTTCTGAAGACATTGCTGCAGAGTTCTTTGGTTTCTGAGTGATCCTCAGCTATCCAGAAGGATTTATGTTATATTGCAGATGTGCTGGAGATGAGTGTAATGTTGTAGAATGACTTCTTCCCAAAATGAGTTTTTTAAGTTTTAAATTATAAAGGGGTGAGCTTTATATATCTGGAAAGCTCATTTAGACGGTAGAATTCATTTCTATGGTACTAGGTAAGAGTGCCAGCGTCTGCAGAGCCCAGGGAGGACTCTTGACCATGACTTCTGCGGGCTCTCAATCTAGCCTCAGGCCACAGATGCAGGCTGGGTTTCATCTTGAACCATCATCTCTCTCATCCCACTGGTAAGTGGCTGTGCATTTGCCCGGCTTGAGGCTCCCTCAGGAATTGGAGGTTCTTTATAATAATGGGACAGACTGAGATTTGAAACTGAGCCAATCCAGGTTTAACTCTGCCTCTCAAGAGACTGGACCAGTCTTGTAATTCTTCTGAAGCTGCTGTGAGCCTGTGAATTGGGGCTGTGGTGTCCATGGCACAGCTTTGTTGTGAGGGTTAGCTACACCTGATAAGGGTCTGATATGCAGCAGGTTCCCCTGCCATTTCATGGTCCACAGCCTCAGGCTGTGTGGCTGGGTATCCCTCTGCCCTCCCAGCACGGCCTGGAGCTTGCTTTAGGTCCAGATTCTGCTCCTTAAGAACCAAATTCTGGTATCTGCTCAGATTGTCTGATTATCAGGCTGATTCCCATCTCATAACTGAGATCATCTCCCTCCTTCCCACCAAGGGCCTTTGCTTGAGTCCCATGCTGGGTATTGGGTGTCTTATCTTGACAGGATTTGGAGTCACCTCGTTTCTTTTTCCTTGAGCCATGGTGAAAATAAACTTGGACGACAGCCCCCCAGTGTCCCACCCTTACCTGGATATGCCCCTGTCTTTATATCCCATTATGCCAGTGCAAGGTCAACCCCCTCTCCCTGCCACTGGGGCTTCCCTAGGCTCCTGCTTGCTGGGAGGAAATGCTGAACAATTAGTGCTGGGTGTGAGGACATTGACAGGGTGTAAGCAACAGGGCCCCTCCAACAGAGGGGTGGGGATACGCCAGGCCAGGCAGGAAGGGGAAACCAACCTAAGGGGGGGCCCATTTCTCTGGGGACTGATTGTGTTAGGGAATGCCTCAGCGCTGCTTCTGTAGGCATCACACCCACTTCCATAGGCTCTTTCTAAATCCTTTGTCCCCATTAATTTTCCTTTTAAACTCTGGGACAGCTCTGTCACCTTGCTTACCACACACTGGTAAGCAAGCATATGTCCCAGCAGTTCTCACTGATCATTCCCTCCATTACCCTCTCCAGCTCTTGGGGTCCCTCCTACAGCCCTAGCCCTCACTGTCTGCTTAGTTTGCTTATCCTGTGGCCTCTCACCTTGCCTAAAATTCGCAACTCTTTTCCAACTACTGACAGCATTCTTTAGGATCTAGTTTGGACCCTCTTCCAGGAAGACCTCTTGGATTTGGCCAAGGTGATGCTAACATCTTCATACCCTGAATGATGATGATTTTTCTCAGGATACATCTTTGTCTGCTTTGGGGCATGCTGGATCAGAGTTCATCTGTCTTGCTTAGGACAGACTGAAATGCTTGGTTGGGTGGAGGATGGGGGGCAGAGTGCTCCACCGGGGACAGTCTGCTTCTGTGATAAGTGCTCTGAGAGTCCTCCAAAAATGGGAAGTTTCCCAGCTGCAGGGCCCCACTGGCTTATGACTTCTGAGAGCCTGGCAGTAAGGAGGCTTGGTGCTCACTGCTGGTGTCAGGCACTATAGAGATGGGCCCCTGGCAGTAAGTGGAGATGGAGAGGCTTACTCTTGGGGTTCCTAGAATTTTCTTACCCTCTGAGTGGTATAAAAACTAAGGATGGGTGATCTGAAGATAAATAAGAAAAGGGCAGGAGGTGAGGGCAGAGAAAAGGCCTTCATAGCGAGGAGCAAGGTGAGGGGAGCATAAGCTGAGCTAGGTAGAGAGGCGGGGCCCAGGAGCACAGCTCACTTACAATTTGAAGTTTCTGATTCCTTTATTTTCAACCTTGGCTTCCTGGGCAACAACCTAGCTATGGGACAGGAGCATTTGTTGTGCTCTTCTTATGAGCCAGGCCTTGTAGGAGGGATCACTGTTGGCAAAACCTCAGGCCCTGCCCAAATCCTCCCTTGGGGGCTGGAGATCTCCAGCCAGTTGGCATTCTGGTGCTTAAGGCCACTTTTGGGTGGGTTTGGCAAGGATGGAGTGTCCAGGCCCATGACCCTTTAAGAACTTTACTTTTTAAAAACAGCCACTAACTGGTGGCAGTGTGGGGAGAGGGTGGTGGTGGACTGTGGCCTCTGGCCATGTGGAGAGGGGGCTCTGTGAGGGCCCTCTCCCTGTCTGAGGGACACCTAACTTGATAGAAGCTACCTGGGATCAACGGGAGGCCCATCAAGTCCCCTCAGACTGAGGGACAGGGAGGGTAGCAGTGGATGGAAAGCTGAGCCCTCTATAGGGTTGCTGTCTCTGTGAACAGAGCGCCCAAGGGAGCCGGGTCACCTCAGGCCAGCAGTGGCTCATCCTCCGCTTCGACCAGCCAGACCCCAGGTTCAGCCAGTGGCACCAGCAGCACATCGTCCTCATCCTCTGGGGACAGGACTGTTGTATGGGGCCCAGGTGGCGCCCGGGTTGGTCCAGGGGGCCGCAGGCTGGGCAGGAGGCGGCCTCGCAGGGCCTGTACCACTCCAGACAGCAGTGATGGCTCCAAGGGCACCGCAGGCAGTGGCCCTGGGGCTTCAGGGACAGTAGGGAAGGCTGGGGATGTGCTGGAAGGTGGCAGTGGAGCCTTGACAGGCAGCGGAGGTGCCTGTTCCCCATCCTGCCCACCCACTGCCCCGCCCTCATGGGCTGGACCTGTGCTGCCATCTAAGGTCTCAGGAGGAGCAGCAGATGGTGTGACCTGGGATCTGGTTTCAGGGGTCCGGGCTGGGGGGTTGGTTCGGGGAAGCAAGCCCCAGCGGCGAAGACGGCGCACCAGGCGGCGCATAGAGCGGCCCCGCTGGCGGCGGCGGGCGCCAGAGGTGCTCCCTGGAGTCATGTCCTGGCGCAGGATCTGTAGCAGAGAACGCAGATTGCCCAGAACAGAGTTCTGCAAGGAGAGGAGAAAAGACGCCAGAGTCGGAAGGGGTGGGGACAGCCACAGGGGGCTGGAGTGGCAGGTGGTCTGGTTGGGGAGGGTGACTTACATCATTAGGGTTCTCTGTAGGGAAGTCCTCTACAGGGGGGATGGCGCCCTGGGCAATGAGCTGCCCGTAGGAGGGAGGTGCCTGCTGCTGCACAATCTCGGCCTCCATCCGGGAGAGGGGGGCGAAGATGCTGGAAGGCATGAGGGCTGCTCAGTCACAGGTGCCGGTGACCAGAGCTGCCTGTCCCAGCCCAGACAGGCCTCTTTACTCCACACCCAGGCCAGGATACCTGGCATTATGCCCTGGCTCTCCTTCCTTCCTTGAGGTGGCTTTCAAGATCTAGATCTGTCCCTCCCTCAGGGGAGCACACCTGCCCCCAAGTGAGACAGCCCCAGGAGTGCAGCCAGCAGGTGGCCACAGAGCCTGTCCCCCATGTGCATACCCTCAGGCCTCCCGTGGCCACACGGGCCCTGCCCCGCCCTCAGGGCCCACTCCTCTACCGCCAGCTGCACTCCCACTGACCTGTACTCCTGGGTGCGAATGGCATAGAGCTTGCAGGTGCAGCCCAGGGCGATGACCAGCAGCAAGCCACACACGAGGCTGCCAATGACGGCGGCAGTAATGACCTTGCGGGGCAGGGCGTAGGAGCAGTCCCACTCGTCACTGCCATCAGCACAGTCTGGCTGCCCGTCGCACACCCACGTCTCATACACGCACTTCTCATCCCGGCACCGGAAGTTGCCCGGCTGGCAGTGGCGACAGCGTCTCTCGTCTGCTCCATCGGCACAGAAGGTCTGGTAGTTACAGCGGTCAGCGGGCAGGTAGCAGGCTGTGGCCCCAGGGGTGCCGGCGGCCCCACAGGGGTAGTGTCCAGGTGGGCAGCTGGGGCAGTTCTCCTCGTCCGTGCCATCCGCACAGTCCCATGAGCCGTCACAGCGCTGTGCCTCGCTGTAGCAGCGCTCGCCGAGGCCTTCGCTAGCCCCCAAGCCAGAGCTTAAGCCGCACGGTCGGTCCCAAGGCAAGCAGTAGCCCCGCACGTGGTAGGTGGCATTGAAGCCCCGACCAGTGCTCCAAGGGACTGTGCGGTAGTCCACTGTGGCCTGGCCAGACAGTGTCTCCACAGTGACAGCCTTGCCATTACTGAAGTGGGTGAGGCTTCGCAGCAGCCGGAGGGTCTCGAGGGGCCCCGTGCCGTCATATACACGCACTGCATCCTCATAGCCTAGATCCAGGGCCGTGAAGCGCACTGCCAGGCGCCGGCCATCGCGTGGGTCCAGCAGCCAGCGGCAAGACTGGGGCTGGGAGACTGAGGCCAGGTGTGAATATCCGAGGGAAGAGAAGACCCCATAGAAGTCTTCTAAGGTGTGATTGCAGGGTGGGGTGAAGACAGGGGCTAGGTCCAAGTCAGGGAATGGGTCTGAGCTGCAACCTGCCTCATCAGAGCCGTCGCCACAGGCGTCAACCCCGTCACAGCGCTGGAACAGGGGCACGCAGCGGTGGTTCAGGCACTGGAACTCCTCCTGCAGGCACATCAGCCAATCTGTAGAGGCACCACGGAGAGGGGCTGTGAAGCACTGGGGCGGGCAGGATCCTCCCCTCCTCCCAGGGGCTTCCATTGCCTGTTCTAAGAGCTACAAGAGCCCTGTCCAGCCCACCTTGGCTGTAAGAGAGCAGGAAGCCCTGGCCCATGGGAGCTCTGGCCCCAACATAGCTGTAGGTGATGGTGACGTTGCCTCCAGGCAGTTGCAGAGGGCTGGCAGGTGCCTCACACAGGGAGATCTGCGGCTGGATGGGGGAGCGCAGGGTTAAGCGCTCTGAGCCACAGGCCAGATGCAGTTTTTGGAACCTACAGGGGTGAAGGAGACCAGGACGTAAGATATTCCTGACCGCTGCTGGGTTCTTCCTCCCCCAACAGTTGTCAAGCCTCTTCTTCCCCAAGCAGCACAAACACCTGCTTATCCACAATCCAAACGGTCAGATGAAAATGGAGTTAGCCAAATTCCTTTGTAATCAAGGCAACAGCCCTAACAGAGGCCCGTGGTACCTGAGACCATGAGTACATCTTAGAGCGTCTTGGAAAAACTGCCTTGTGTTCTGGACTGAGTTAAACTGATTGCTTTCCTGTTGTTGCAGCACTGTCACCCAAGTATGGTACTGGCAACTATCGTAAGCTTAACCAGAACTCACCATCCCCTCCCAGTGCCCAGTGGTGAGACCTGAGATCACTGTAGCATTCTGATCCCTCTGCTCCAACAAGCTCTCCCCAGACGGCCTCTCTTTTCACCTATCCTTTTCTGGGTAAATTCATGGGAAGTGACCTGTGTGAAGCAAACAGCCAGGTACTTAACATGGGCCCCAACCCCACAGCCCAAGGTTGGAGGAGCCCAGGGAGACCTGGAATGTTTAAAAGATCTGAGGAGGCTGAGGAAGGTTCTGGAGTGACTGTTGTGCTTCAGAGATGACAGGACCCAAGCTAGATGTCCACTTCAGTCCACCTGCAATTGTGTCTGGCCCCAAACAAGCCAGGCTTTTAGGGCAGATGACGCCAAATCTAACTCTCCTCTTTCCCGTTGACAGGATGGAAGCTCCATGGAGAAGTGCTCCCCAGAGGCTTCTCCCTGGTAGAGGAGGGGGAGTGGGGGAAAGGTATAGGGTTGTGCCTGCACTCACCTGACCGTTACCGTCTGCTCCTTCCTGCCCAGGATGAGCCAGGTACAGTTGGCAGGGGAGCTGCGGCTGTCCCGGCCCACAGGCCTCTGTAAGGTGCCTTGCACTTCCAAGAGCACCGCTGGTGGGTCCTCACAGGCTAGAGAAAGAGAGGAATGTAGGGGCATCAGTCGAGAGCCCCTTCCTATCACACCCCCGCCCAGGCTTGAGGTCTTCGAGGGCTTGGGCTCTTCGGAAGGAGCACAGACACTCCCCCGCCCCAGCCACACACACACTACAGGCATAGTCTTCAGGCAGCCTCCTCCTCCTCTCCCTCATCATAATTCCACTTTACATATCAACACCACAAACAACATGAGGTCTGCTTTGTGCCAGCCACTGGGCCAGAAGGAACAGGAAATAGTTTCTATCCTCAGGGAGACTACATTTTGGCTAGGCAGATCAAGGATGGATATTTGGGGGAAAAGAAAAAAGTACGTAACTACCAGCTGAGGGCTTACGCTGGGTCTCAGTTTCCCCATCTGTTAAAAAAAAGGGGTGGATGACGTCCACTCTAAAACTATGGTAGGTACTAGAGGAATTCAAGGAAGAGAAAGTCTTGAGTTCTCATTACCTACCAAGGCCATGGGACCCCTGGGGCATCCTCTACTCACCAGGATTCGGGAAAACGATCCTATCTGGGTGGGCCACAGTGCCTCCTAGAGGAAGAGCGAGAAAGGGCAAGAGTCATGCTTCCGAGTTTCCTTCACCTGAGCAACTCAAGGAGGAAGGAGAGCCATTTGCGGCTTCCGGGTAGTTTACGGGAAGGGGTGGTGGAGCCGAGGAAGACAGCGGTGTGTGACCTCGAAGGAAGGCCTGGCAGCACGGCCTATGGGGTGGGTACAGTGATTTACAGAAGTCAGGGAGAGACTGAGGGAACGGCTGGAGATTTCCCCGGGGCTGGGCAGGCAGTGCCGGGGCGGCGGCAGGGGGTGGAGGGCACGAGCGGGCAGGTTCAGGTGAGGAGCCGCGTAGCAGGAAGGGAGCAAGAGCCCTATGGGCCCGGTGAGAGCCCTGGGAGCGGGGTGCTGGGCGAGTAGTCTTGTTTCGGTTTCTTACCCAGGAAGAGGAGAAGGATGGCCGGCAGCATCGTGAGCCGTCCGGAGGCGCAGGAACAGTCCCGGAGCTTCCGTCGTTTATTCAGTGGGGAGGCGGCGCCGCTCCGGGCGTCCTGGTTCCCCGGTGCCGCCTCCCCGAGGGGGCTCCATGGCCCAGGCTCCCCGACCGATGCTCTAGGTGCCAGGGCTGGGGACGGGTGGGGGGCGGCAGCGGCCCGGGTGCAGGGGCGGTGCCTCTAGCCAACTTCTGAGTTGTTTTCCCCGGCCGCCGCCGCGCTCTCTCCGAGACCAGTCCCCGAAGCCCCGGAAATCGGCTCGAAGCCTGACGCTGGGGCGCGCCCTCGCCTAGAGCCCGCCCGCAGGCCGCGAGCGCTCAGGTCCAGGCCTGGCCGCCACCTGCCGGGGCTGGAGGCCACTTCCTCTTTGGGCCAAACTTTACCGACTGTCAGCCCCCAGGGCCGGCCCGGGCGCTGCTCAACTTCTCCAGCGCGTCCAGCCCGCGGAACGCGGCAGAGAAGTGGGGGAGGGGTCAGGCGACTCGGTCCAGCGCCCAGCCCCTTGCCCAGACGGTACCCCCGCCGGCCCTAGGGTTGGAGAAGCCCGGGCGGAGGAGGGGCCGGGTGGCGAGCATGGCCACACCCCTGCCAATCAACGCGCGCCCCGCCCACCGGCCCGTCTTAACCCTTTTCCGGTTCTACCGAGTCTTGTCACGCTGGCTTTTAAGGCGCTCACCCCTACTTTTAACTCTGCTTTGTTTAGTCCTTTCCGTGTAACGTTAGTTACAGGACACGTTTGTCAGAGGACCACTGCTTATTCTGTAACTGTCATGTCTTTCCTTTGGATCCTTAAGCTCTCAGTACTTCTCTCGTCCCAATGTCTGGGATCCGGTAGCACTTTTTTTTGTGAGCCTCTATTATAGCAATTACCACACTGTGTTATAACTATTTGTTTACTCTTTCCTGACCCCGCCCCCGCCCCGCCCCTTCTGTGGAAACTGAAACTTCCTGTAGGTTGGGGCCTAGACTGTTTACCTTTGTACCCACAATGCTTCTCGCCTGCTGAGACACAGAAATTCAACAAACGAATAAATGGTGCCTTCTCTACTTGCTGTCTCTGTGACCTTGAGAAAATTGTTTAACTTCTCTGTGCTTCTCAAAATGGGGTTGCTGCTGCTGCTGCTAAGTCGCTTCAGTCATGTCCGACTCTGTGCGACCCCAGAGACGGCAGCCCACCAGGCTCCCCCATCCCTGGGATTCTCCAGGCAAGAACACTGGAGTGGGTTGTCATTTCCTTCTCCAATGTATGAGAGTGAAAAGTGAAAGTGAAGTCTCTCAGTCGTGTCCGACTGTTAGCGACCCAATGGGCTGCAGCCTTCCAGGCTCCTCCATCCATGGGATTTTCCAGGCAAGAGCACTGGAGTGGGGTGCCATTGCCTTCTCCGCAAAATGCGGTTAATAATGTACAATTCCCTTTTAAGGCTATTGTCAACATTTAGGGAGGTAATGGATATCTAGGAAGTGCTTCATACCTGCTAGCAATTATTATTAGTCACAAGAGATATTTCTAATTTATGTGGGCTTGGGATTGCTGATTTCCTGTGGCACTTACAGGTAATAATAGTAAACAATAAGAATAGCAGGTAGTTTTTGAGCTTTTTTTGTACATTTCAGCACAGATCTAAGCACTTTTCAAGATTTCCTCTTTTAATCCAGGTGGCCACAGTGGTAAAAAAAAAAAAAAACAAAAAACCCTCCTTCCAGTTCAGGAGCCATAAGAGATGTGGATTCAATCCCTAGGTTGGGAAGGTTGCCTGGAGGAGGGCATGACAACCCACTCCAGTATTCTTTCCTGGAGAATCCCTTGGACAGAGGAACCTGGTGGGCTGTGGTTCATAGAGTCGCACAGAGTCTGACACGACTGAGGCAACTTAGAACATATGCATAGTCTTGTGAGGTACTTATTGTTATTCCCATGTTACACGTAAGGAATCTCTGGCACAGACAGGTTTAGTATTGCCCAAGACCATGGATCTAGTAAATGCTGAGACAAGGGTTTGAACCTAGTGTACATTCAGAACCTCTCTACAAATGGTACAAACAGTTTTCTGTTTGTAACATTTGTTGTTGTTATCAGTTTTGATGTATTCAAAACTGAGACCTCAGCAGGGCCTGAAGCCATAAACTTGGCCATAAAAAGGCCCTTCTTCCACTTGGATCTTGGTCCCATGCCAATGAACTTGGTTCCTTGGTCTCTCTATGCTCCCTACTGCAACCCTTGGGATTATGATAGGTGAAATTGAACCCTAAATGTGGGAGGATGGTGTTGAACAGATAGAAGCAGGGCAAGGAGGCTGGGGAAATTAAAAATATTTAACTTCTGAAAGTGATCATGGAAATTTTAGTTAAATGCTGGCTATGTTCTCTATGCTGGGTACTTGGCAGATGCCTAGAACTTGTAAGACTTCACTTTAATGTCAGGGAGCTTACAGTCTAGTTGAAAAAAGAGAGGTCAGACACATAAATTTAAAGTCAGACAGCCATGGTAAGTACCCATGGAGGTATACCTATGGGGAGTTTAGAAGTTAATTTAGAAGTGAAATAGGAAAAGTGATGGTGAGATGGGTAGTGTTTTAAGGGGCAAGAGGAGGAAAAGAGACCATGGTCTGCGATACTGAATAAACTAAGAGTTGGAAAAAAAAATCAAGATCTAGGCTGTTGGGAGCAGTCATCATCATCAGAAAGAAATGGCACCAAGTTAGAACAAACTTTCACTGTAAATATTTATTAGAGTGCCTTCAAAGTGCAAGGCCCTGTGCTAGCCATGAGGATTAATATTTAAGAGTGAATTTGAGTCAAAAGAAGATGAGAAGAAATTAAAGAGAACTTAGGTACTTATAACGAGTTTAAGTTTTAATTTGTTTAGTGAGTTGAAGTGTTCAGGCCCATATAAATCCCCATAGATCATCACGTACATTTAGAAATGGATCTTTGTCGGGAGGGAGGTGGGAGAGGGGTTCAGGATGGGGGAACACAGGTACACCCATGGCTGATTCATGTCAATGTATGGCAAAAACCACTACAATATTGTAAAGTAATTAGCCTCCAATTAAAATTAATTAATTTAAGAAATGAGAAAAAATACCAAAAAAGAAAAAGAAATGGGTCTTTGAAGATGTTCTTGGGATACTTTGAAAAATTGTGAAAAATAGTGAAGTACTGAAAAATGGGCAGATTTCTGGTTTTCAAGATGAGAATATCTAACTTTGAAAGAGTACTCACCATATGCTTGGCACTGTTTTCATCACTGCACATATATCACCTCATTTAATCTTCACCACATCTCCAGGAAGTAGGTATTATCTTTGTCCTCATTTTATAATTGAGGAAACTGAGTAATAGACACTCATGAACTAAGCAAGTCATTAGATAACTTGCTCAAGATCAAACTACTAGCATGTGCAGCAGCCAAGATGCTCAGGTCTGAATGTTTGTGTCCCCCCCCCATTCATATGTTGGTTTCCTACCCTCCAAAGATCTTAGTGGACATCTTGGAGATCAAACCAGTCAATCCTAAAGGAAATCAGTCCTGAATATTCATAGGAAGGACTGATGCTGAAGCTGAAGCTCCAGTACTTTGGCCACCTGATACAAAGAATTGACTCATTGGAAAAGACCTTGATGCTGGGAAAGATTGAAGAAGGAGGAGAAGGGGACGACAGAGGATGAGATGGTTGGATAGCATCACCGACTCAACATGAGTTTGAGCAAGCTCCGGGAGATGGTGATGGACAGGGAAGCCTAGCGTGCTGCAGTCCATGGGGTTGCAAAGAGTCAGACACGACTGAGCTACTGAACTGAACTGAACTGAACTGAAAGATGATAGTATTAGGGGTGGGGCTTTGGGGGATACTTCCTTCTGAAGGTGGAGCCCTCAGAGTGGAACTAGTAAGAAAGGCTCTGCTGCTGCTAAGTCACTTCAGTTGTGTCCGACTCTGTGCGACCCCATAGATGGAAGCCCACCAGGCTCCCCCGTCCCCGGGATTCTCCAGGCAAGAACACTGGAGTGGGTAAGAAAGGCTCTAGAGAGATCATTAGCCCTTTCCATCATGTGATGAAGTTCTGGCTGTGACGGAATGTCCAGAAAGCACTGGCTGTGAGCCAGGAAGAGAGCCCTCACCAGAAGGGGACTATGCTGGCACCTTGATCCTGGTCTTCTCAATCTCCAGAACTGTGAGCAATAAATTTCTGTTATTTATAAGCTACTCAGTTGGTTGTATTTTCTGATAGTGGCCTAAGACCAAAAGTTGGTACTACAAAGCTGGGATGCTGCTGTAACAAGTTCATACGAATGTGGAAGCAGCTTTAGAAGTGAGTGATGGGCAGAGAATGGAAGACTGGAGGTGCATGCTACAGAAAGCCTATATTGCCATAAATGGACTGTTAAAGGTGATTCTTAGGAGGGCTCAGAAAAGAAAAGCTATTGAGAGAGCCTCAATCCCTCAGAGAATACCTAAGTGAACAGGATGTTGGTGGAAATATGGATGTTAAAGGTTGTTCTGATGGGTCTCAGATGGAGATTAGGAACACATGTTGGAAACCGGAGGAAAGACAATCTTTTACAAACAGGCAGAGAGCTTGGTTGAATTGTGCTGTGTCCTAGTGTTTGGTGAAAGGTATTACTAGAACTTGTAAGGAATGAAATTAGATATTTGGCTGAAGAAATTTCTAAGCAAAGTGTTGAAGAAACATCCTGGTTTCTCTTGGATGCTTATCAGTTCAGTTCAGTTTAGTTCAGTCACTCAGTCGTGTCCGACTCTTTGTGACCCCATGAATCGCAGCACGCCAGGCCTCCTTGTCCATCACCAACTCCCGGAGTTCACTCAGACTCGCGTCCATCGAGTCCGTGATGCCATCCAACCATCTCATCCTCGGTTGTCCCTTTCTCCTCCTGCCCCTAATCCCTCCCAGCATCAAAGTCTTTTACAATGAGTCAACTCTTTGCATGAGGTGGCCAAAGTAATGGAGTTTCAGCTTTAGCATCATTCCTTCCAAAGAAATCCCAGGGCTGATCTCCTTCAGAATGGATTGGTTGGATCTCCTTGCAGTCCAAGGGACTCTCAAGAGTCTCCTCCAACACCACAGTTCAAAAGCATCAATTCTTCGGCGCTCAGCCTTCTTCACAGTCCAACTCTCACATCCATACATGACCACAGAAAAAACCATATCCTTGACTAGACGGACCTTAGTCAGCAAAGTAATGTCTCTGCTTTTGAATATGCTATCTAGATGCTTATAGTAAAAGACAAAAATGATTTAAAGGTGCAGTTGTTTATCAAATAGGATTCAGAACTTAAAAATTTGGAAAATTCTTATCATTATCTAACATACTATATTTTACTCATTTATCATGTTTGTTCCCTGCGCACTCACAAGAATATAAGTTCCATAGGGGAGACTTCCCTGGCAGTCCAGTGGTTAAGAATCTGCTTTGCAATGCAGGGGACACAGGTTTGGTCCTTGGTTAGGGAGCTAAGATCCCGTGTGCCACAAAGCAATTAAGCCCGTGCCACAACTAGAGAATCCTCCATGTGCCAAAATGAAAACTCCTTCATGACACCACAAAAATCCTGGATACAACCAAATAAATATGTTTTAAAAAGAAAGAATTCAAAAAAAAAAATAATAATAAAAAAAAATAAAAAGAAAGAATTCTTAAAAAAAAAAAAAAAAAGAAGTAACTTCCATAGGGGGCAAGGGCCTATTCATTTACTGGTGAATCCCCAGTGCCAAAAGCAATGTCTGGCGTAAAACAAATTACTCAATAAATGTCTGTTGAATGAATGAATGAATGAGTGAGTCATGACTGCCAATCATAGGCATCATATAGATTATGTCTTTTAATTCACTCAACTCCCTTTTGAGTTATTAACCCCATTTAAAAGATGAGGAAATTGACACTCAGGGAAGATATATAACGTGCTGACCAATAAGTCATAAAGGTTGGATCCTAACCCGGATTATGTAACTCCAAAGTCCTTGTGCTAACTGCTGTGTGGTGCCACTTCTCTATGAAGCGACGCTTTTAAAGACTGACTGGTGATGAAGCTACTTCATGTGAAAGCTGTTTATGGGACGAGAAAGGCTCTTCACCTATAAAAAGCTTAACTTCAGTGAGCGTTTGTATATATGGAAACTACACCCAAATATTTGAAGAGCTGTAGTGTGGAACAAGAATTTGTTTATTCTGTACAGTCTGAAGGGCAGAAACTGGAATTAACAGAACAAATAAAGACAGTCCCTGAGCAAGGTACAGAAGCTGAGGGTGCAGGTAGGGTTGAGGCAGAGGGACACAAGTCCCGGGCTTTCATAGTCCTGTGATTCATGGACTATGGGATGGCAGAACTTCTCAGAAGACAGGGGCATAGGAGCTTCTTGAAGCAAGTCATGTTAAATGTTGATACAAGGCCAAAGAAAATAAAAGCAGAATAGGCCTGGAGTTAGAAGAAAGGGGTCATCATGAGGGCCTTTTTGGGAGAAGTTTCAGTATATTCCTGATTGGGATGCAGACGTAGAGTTTGGATTAAAAAGAAATGACAAGGGGGACTTCCCTGGTGGTTCAGTGGTTAAGACTCAATGCTTCCAATGCAGGGGGTGTAGGTTCAATCCCGGTTCGGGGGACTAAGGTCTCACGAGCCACTAAGATGTCACATACCACACAGCCAAAAACTTAACGAAAGAAAGAAAGAAATGACTGGGGAAGGAATGCAGATAGCTTTTGGAAAACTTTGGCTTCAGAGAAAAGGGGAAAATGAAAAAAATCATTCAAGACCGCAGCAGAATCCAGGAGAGCTTTTCAAGATGGGGAAACCTCTGTGTTGGAAGGGAGTAGGGATTAAAGACTCTACCATATGGTGTCAAGAGCAAGTTTCCTTGTGCTTTGGAAAGAATGAGATGCAGTGTTGGGGACACCCCTTGGAGGTTTGAGAGAAACCTCAATCATGTCCATTTAGAGGGCCTTTGGCATATTAAAAAATTTAAAAACTGAGATTGTTTTGAAAATATTTGGTGTATTTTAAATGCTTATTTAACAAATGAAAATTTTTAGCATAAACAGACAAGAATAGAGTGATATTCACAATATACCTCCAGGCATTTTTTTTGAACTACAAAATTTAAGACTTTTATCAATGTAAGACAGGGAGTAAAGGAGTCTCCTGGCCCCAGAGTGTGGATGACTTTGGAAGGATGGGTGCAGGTCAGAAACCCCCCTAGAAGGCTTGGGCATGACCTCTAAAAGCCTCAGAGAAGTAGCACAGGAATGCCCCACTCTTACAGGAGTCGCAGAGGCCTGCTTGCCTTGGCCAGGGGCGGTTCTGCCCTAGCATCCTGAGATCCAGGAGTGCAGCTCCGCCTGCCGCTAACCTGCAGAGCCCAGGGTTCAGGCATCCTGGAGAGGTCAGTGCCTGAGGCGTCCACAGGAGGGCAGTGTGGCAACTCAGAGGCCGGGACTCCAGGGCCCCCTTTACTTCCTCTATCAGAACTCCTCTCCTGCAACCCCACCCCTCCCCTCTTCCTTCCTGGAGTCATTCCAGGGCTGTTCACCAACCCCCATAAAGGGGCAGACGACGGAAACTCTTGACTTTTCCCTCTCTGCAGCTGGAAGACTAAGGCTTGTCATCCTGTCGCGCCCATAGTCCCACCCGTTTAAGTACAGGTGGCCTGGGTGGAAATGTGGAAGGTGCGAAGTGGGAAGGGACAGGCCGGCGGTATCCTTGGCCCTGAGCGTGGCAGGCTTTGCCTCCGCCTCTCAGTTCTTCGGGCTTGGTTTGCAGTGCCAACACCTGGCACGAGGGGGCGCTACCACCCTGCAAACCTTGCCCAGCTGGTCTCTGCTGCAGTTTCGGCGGCTCCCAACCTGAGAGGATGGGGTGGGATCCTCTGGTCCCCTTCTCCAGCTTTCCTCCCTCCAGAATTTATGGGCAGTTTTGTGCAGGCGTGAGGTAGTTGGGAGCACTTCTGGAGCACAGGCCAGGAGAGTGGAGAAGAGACTCTGAGGACACCTGGGATGAAGCTTAGAGGGATGAAAGGAAGAGAGACCTTCCTGCCGGAGCTACAGGGCCCTGGTGCAGGCTGTTCTGAGTGTGCAGCCTTGAGGACTGGTATTTCCATAAGAGCTGGGCTGACACAACCCAATACCAATCATCCTCCGATTAAGGGCAGGCTGTGGGGTTAGGGCTTCCCTGGTGGCTCAGATGGTAAAGAATCTGCCTAGGTTCGATCCCTGGGTTGGGAAGATCCCCTGGAGGAGGGCATGGCAACCCACTCCAGTATTCTTGCCTGGAGAATCCCTATGGACAGAGGAGCCTGGCCGGCCACAGTTTATGGGTTGCACAGAGTCGGACAGGACTGAGTGACTAAGCATAGCAGTCGGTACGATTGGCACATGAGGAGGTCTATAGGGACAGAGCAGCTGTTCCGGAGTTATGAATCTCTTCCCTCAATACAGTTTCTTTCTTTTTTGAACCTTTTAAAGATTGAGGTGAAATATACAGTAAAATTTCTAAAAATGTAATAAACTTAAGTGCATATAGCTCATATAGGTTTTTTAACCTATATATTTACTATGTCACATACTTCTTGCACGTGTATAGAATACTTATGTATTCACAACTACAGCTGTTTTTTAAAAATATTTATTTATTGGAAACTTTTTATTTTTTATTGCATGTGCATGTTAGTTGCTCAGTCTTGTCTGACTCTGCAACCCCATGGACTGTGGCCCATCAGGCTCCTCTGTCCATAGAATCCTCCAGGCAAGAATGCTGAAGTGGGTTGTCATTCCCTTCTCCAGGGAATCTTCCTGACTCAGGGATCAAACCTGGGTCTCCTGCATTGCAGGCAGATTGTTTGCCCTGGTAAGCCATTTTGTACTGGGGTATAGCGGGCACAGCAAAGGGACTTAGCCATACATATACAATATTTATTTATTTGACTGTGCTGGATCTTCGTTTCGGCACATGGGATCTTTAGTTGTGGCATGCGGGATATGGTTCACTGACCAGGGATCAAACTTTGGCCCCCTGTACTGGGAGCACGTAGTCTTAGCCTTGGGACCACCAGGGAAGTCCGTAACTACAGCTGTTTATGTATGTACATCACAGCTCTCACTGGCAATTTAAGTCAGCAAACTTTTATTAAGAGGGGCTCTTGTGTACCTAGCATCATCCTACTCTTTTGTAAGGAAGTGAGAACAGAATGTTTGTCCGGTGGCTGTGATGGGATCAGCTGTGTTAACGAATCTTGGTCATTCCTCCACAGAAAGGGCAATGGCTGGCTGTATGACCTCCCCGCAGTGCCCGGATTCTTGGAATCCAAAATGGGATGACATGTCTGCTGTGTCTGAATATACAAACTCATGGAACCTCAGGAAGATATTGTGGGACCCAGGGTATTGGGTCAGGGCAGCCACGCTCCTAGCACAGAGCCAGGCACTGAGCGGCCGAGGAGAGTGTTTTGAGGCATTGATCTTGCTTGCTGGCCTGATCTTGCTTGCTGGCCTGGGGCTACATGTCTCTGGAAGCTGGGTGCAGGATGACGTCTTTGACCACAGGCTGGATTGAAATGAGCTGGAGCCTGTCGCGTGTGTGTGAATCTGCTGGGCCCTTCCGAGGCCCCCGTCTTTCCCCTGCTTTGTGGTCAGCCTGGCCTTGCGCTGCCCAGACCCCATCCTGCCCCAGAGCAGGGAAGTGGCCCTAGCGGGAAATCAAGTGAGGGAGCAGGAAGTGATCCGTGGTGAGGCAGCTTCCAGACTTGGCCCGGTCCCTGACTCAGTGAGCTACTTCAGGCTACGGAAGTGCTTCCCTCAAGTCACTACAGTGTGGTCACCTCTTCTTTCCCCTCTACGGCCCCTCGCTATCCAGGTGTAAGTCTTTGGGCACAGGAAACTGGTTTTTCCTCCCTAAGCCACAAAGTCTCGTTGGAGTTAGGGAACCTGGGGAGACCTGGCCTTAGTCCCGAGGCAGAAAATCTGGTCCCTTGGGGTGTGGTGACAGCCCCGGGCCTGGGGTGCCCAGTCCTGTTGTGGAACCGCAGGGTCCAGGTCTGGTGAGGGATAGAGGAGGACAGAGGGGGCTGAGCCTGGCTGGGGAAGGCTGGCCTGGAAGGCACCCAGCCACGGCCCTGGGCCAGGGTGGAAAATATGTGTGTGAGCTCATTTGGAAGGTGGCTTCTGGCCAGTCAGGCCCGCCTCCTTTCCAAGCCCTGGCTGCTCAGCCTCCTCTAAGAAGGCTGCCTCTGGGTCTCCCCAGTCTCCCAAGACTGTTTGAGGGAGGCGAGCAGAGATTTGGGGGGTGGGTTAGATGGGGGTTGGGGACCACGGGACAATGGACCAGCCTCACCTGGGGCTTCCCTGGAGCCTCAGGGTGTGGGAGCCACCCTGAAGGCCTCCTCCTCCCCCTGGGCCCCGGCCTCAGACTCTGGCCACCCTCATCCCTCCCCCACCTGCAGCACAGGAGCTTCGGGAAATGTGGGTTCCATCTACCTCTGGGTCAGAAAGATCCCCTGGAGGAGGAAATGGCAACCTGCTCCAGTATTCTTACATAGAGAATCCCATGGACCGAGGAGGGCTGCAGTTCATGGGGTCACAGTGAGTCAGACACGACTGAAGTGACTTAGTACACACACTCATCCCTCCCCTAGCTGCTGCCTTTGTCCCATTCAGTTCCTCTGGCTTCTCAGTGCTGTGCCTCTTCCGTTCCATCAGAATACCTGTTCTTGCCCCTAGGAAGGACGATGACTCCTGGCCAAGCAGATTCCTTGGAACGGCCCTTCTCTCCTGTGCTCCTGTGACATAGCACAGCAGGCAAGCACACATATGCTGACAGAGTCCACAGAACACACGCTGCCCTGCCCACGCCCAGCTACGTGGGGGTTCACACTGGAGGGGACCCCAAAGAGACATGGTCAGAATCTGCTTGTATAGGAAAAAAAGTCAGACAGGACTGGGTTTTAATTTTGGACTACCAAGCTGGGAGCTTGAGCAAATCTTACCTGGGCCTCAGTTTCCACATCTGTAAAATGGGGGCAATGTCAGTGCCTGTGTCCTTGAGTGTTGTGTGAGGACCTCAGCAGGTATTGGTTTCCCACCACCTCCCTTTAGCTGGAAAAGGAAGTGGGGGTACAGAGTAAAGAGAGGACTGGGAAGTCCGTCAGACTGTGGGGAGATGGGGGCTGAGGGGGAAGGACGGGGAAGGACCAGCACAGCTGCCAGATTGTGTGTGGGGGTCACTGTGCTCAGTCCCCTCTCCTCTAGAGAGCTCAGCTCCGCTTAGGGCTTCCCCTCTCTTTTCCATCCCATGGACCCAGCGCCTGGCTGGCAGCCTTGGAGGCATAGGCCCAGATGGTGGCAGGAACCCCCAGGAGGGAGGCGATGCCAAGGGTGTCCGTGGCTCCCCCTGGAAACGTGTGGGGTGCTGTGGTGGGCAGAGCATAGCCTGTGTTCTGTGTTTGCCCCCAGTCCAGTCTCCCGAGAGCCCGCTTCCCTGGGTTTTGCCCAAACCTCCTTGCAGATTCCCCTTGGCTCCCTCCTGGCTGCTCTAACTCACATGTGCTGCTTTCGAATAAAGGAACTTGGAACCATAGAAACTGGGTCAGGCCCAATGGACAAAGCAGGGTAGGGCCAGTGAATGCAGTTTGCAGGTCTCTCGGGAGCCACGGGGCCTCTGGTCTCCCCTCACCCAGCCTGACCTGATGGTTCACTCAGCTGGGGCCGGGTGGGGTCCCCCAGCTGCCTCACTGGGCTGGATCCCTCAGACCCAAGGCACGTCAGAAGCACGGGACTGGTGGCCTCCACCCTGCAACTCTCCCTGCTTGCGAAGCCTCTTCCACCTCTTCCTCCCCCTTTGTCTCTGGTCCTCCATTCCATCTCTCCCCCTTGGCTTCAGAGAGCATCTTGTGATTCCAGAATCAGGGCCAAACAATTTCCTCGTGATGGGGAAACCACAGTCCAGCCACGGGAGCCCCAGGCTCCCCCCACTTTTCCCTCTGGCAGTCCCCCCCTCCCCGTGCTCCTCCGCTGGCTCCAGCTGTGTTTTGCAGAACTCCCACTGGATAACATCTGTAATTGCCTCCAGATGTAAGCCACAAAAACACAAAGGGGCCATGAGCTCATCTTTGAGCTCCTTGCCACACGCATGGGCCCCACTGCCCCCAGACGCCCCTGACTTCTCAGGGTCCCCATCTCCTCTGGTGAGGGTGGCAGGGAGGTGGTATCCAACTCCACAGAGATGCACAGGCTGTGCCAAACAGCTGTTGGCAGGAGAGGCGCAGGAGGCCAGGCGTAGGGTCAGGGTTCCTGGCTGGCAGGAAGGTGGGGTACCCCTTCTGCCAAAGCAATCACACCCGCCAGCCCTGAATAGCAGCTGGATAGAACGCCTGGCCTAGGTGGGGCCAGGGCTCTTGGAGGCAGGCCGTGGAGGGGCCCTGGGCTGGAGCCCGGGGAGGGCCCGGCTGAGGCAGGAAGGGAAGGAGGGAAGAATGAGCGCTGCTCCCCTTCAGCTGAGCTGACTCAGCAGCTGATTCTTCCCTCCGGGCTGCTTTGGTGGAAGGGTGGGTCGACAGCCTGGGAACCCTGTCTAGGGCATCAGTTTCTAGGGAAAGAGGAAACAAAGCCTTGTCATTCTGCCCTTCCTACCTGACCATCCTGCCTCTCGTGGGCAGCTGGGGTGAGACTCTCATTTGGCCAGATAGGCTGCTCCTAACTGGCCGTGTGGCAACCTTCTCCCTTCCTGTCTCTTCTGCCCCTGCAGGGGAGCCCCGGGCCTGGTAGAGGCTGAGGTCCTGAGGGCTGGGAAGAGGGCCCTGCCCCCGAGCCTTAAGCCTACTGTGGCAGGGGGATCCCCCAGCAGCCAGCACGAGGCCTGAGGAAGCAGAGGGCCTGCGGCTGGGTCACACGACAGGGTAACGCAATTTAGGAAGATTTTCCGAGTAGCCTCAGCTTGGCCACTTCCTCTTGCCTTTGCAGTCCTGGGCCTCAGAGGCCAGGTTGGAGTACAGTAGCTTTAGCTGGCCTCTGTGGACCACTCCCCTGCCCCCCAAAAGCATGCCCGCCTCCCCCCCAGCTCTGGTGCCTGCATCCCTTTCGTCCACTGAGAATAAACATATTCCTTTATGAAAAATACCAAAACCCCACCTCACGGAAAACACTGCAGGGCCCCCCTGCTTTCCATTCCCCTTGCAGCCACATCCAGGCACACAAACTGCAGCCACACAAAGAATGTGAAACACTGTTTATTCTTTGTGGAAAGGTTGAACAAGGTCAAAAATGTCCTTAGAGGGCAATGACCCAGCCCCGCCCTGCAGGTTCCTGGGGTCGGATGCCTCTGCCCCCACCCCCACCCCACCCCATGCCCCTTGTTAACAAAAAGGAACGATTTGAAGGGAATTCATATATAATAATTATAATAAAAATATACATTAAACAAAACAAAAACCCCAAACAAGACAACTTTAGCCGAACTGCCAGCACCGTTCACCCCATTTCTCCCACCCCCCTGCCCCCCAACCCCTGACATCCCTTTCCTCTCACTGCCCCCACAGGGCCTCTCACGCTCCCGAGTCTCTGGTACCATGACCACCCTCGGTGGCCGAAGGAGACTTCAAACGGGTAGGCTGGGTGGGAGTGGGGGCAGGACACCTGTAGGAAGGGCTGAGTGGTGGGGGGCATCGGGAAGTGAGGGGCTAACCTGACGCAAACGCCCAGGCTGGTGCCCCTTTGCAGAAGATGGCTGAGGCAGGCTGATCCTCGGCTCCCTAACTAGGTGGCTGCTCTCACGAAAGTCCCGAGCCACCGATCCCCGACGGGCACCCTCTCTGCCCCTTTCTCTGGCTGCCTGCCTTGCCCTCCACGCTGTCTGATTGAAGCCAGGGCACCCAAACAGGAGCAGGTGTGCCTCTCTTGAGCCCTTCCTGAGAGCGCCAATGAAAAGTGCCCTCCCCCGGGTACCACAGCCCACCCTGTGGTGTCCCTGCCTGGCCCTCAGCCATCCACTCCTGTTGCGCCTCCCTGGTTTGCCTTTTGGTCCTGCCCTGTCCCCTCTGACTACTCTGCCCCTGGGTCCCTAACCCCAGCTGCCTGCATTATGAGCGAGGTTCTTTCTCTGTGGCCTCCAGGCTCACCCCCTGGGGCTCGTGGGCCCCACCCCGGTGGCTGCACCCCTGGTCTCAGCTCTTCCAACCTTGACATCCCCATCCGAGGCTAATGTTTGGGAGGGTAGGGCTGTCAAGGGTTTCTGCAGCCCCAGTTTAGTCCTAATGGCTCAGGCTCCTTCTGTGGAAGTTCTCAGGGGCCGGTGGGGCAGAGGCATATGTTTGTGGAGAGGACTGGCCCTCGCTGAGCTTTCCTCCCAGGGTCTTAGGGTGGCTGTGTAACCCACACTCTCTTACTCAGGGTCTCCTCCCACCACAACAGGATTAGATTTCTTTTAGCCAGAGGGAGTGGTGGGAGGTTGCCAACTGGGTACACCTAGGGGATTGCGGAGCTGAAGTGCCCAGAGCCTCCTGAGGTCAGAGTTCAGAGGTTAAAGGTATGTCAGGGAATGGAAAAGGAGCAGATGACCCCATGTGACCTTTACCAGCGAGGTCTGAGGGTCCTGCCTTCAAGTGCAGAGCCCAGACATTCAGATGGGGCTGAACACACACCAAGCCGTGGGGGCCCCTGAGGGGCAGGGGCTGGGAGGGCGGCCCCTGCTCAGCCCCCGGGGGGACCCATTTAGGGAAGAAGCAATGCCAGCGTGGAGGGTGGGAGAGGCCAGTTGTGGGACAGAGAAAAAGGGACAGGGGGAGGGCTGGGGTTGGGGCTGGGGCTGGGCGGGAGCAGCCCACCCACCACCACCTGCTGCCACTGGCCTTCAGAGGCAAAGTCCTCGTGGTAGGAGTGGGCGGGCGGCAGTGGGGGTCAGACCTTGTCCAGCAGGGAGCGCTGGCAATAGAGCAGTCGCTTGGGGGTCCCGTGACGTCTGAAGAAGAAGACGGCGAGGCCCACCGCCAGCACCAGGAGCAGCAGCAGCACGGGGGGCACCACGGCGGCCGCGCTCACCGCCCCGCCGCCTTCCTCGTCCACCTCGATGATGATCACCTCCGTCTCCTCCTCAGTCCCCGCATCCGGCTGGCCCCCCGATGATGGGCAGCCCATCCAGTCCCGCAGGGCTGACTTGGGGTAGCCCGGCTCAACCTTCAGCTTCTGGTTGTTGAATTTCCAGTACTTGTTCCCCTTGTAGAAGTAAGTGAAGACTGCAGGGTCAGCAAGAGGATGGCGTGGAAGCCGCGAGGTGGACGCGGTGTCCGGAGCAGAGCCAAAGAGAGAAGCAGAGCGGAAGAAAACCGGTAAGTGTGCAAGCCCGTTGAGCTCATCCCCTCACCTTTCTGAGTACCCGTCTCCTCAGCTATGAAGCCAGGTAACTACAGCACCAGGCTCAGAGAGTGGGGCAGATCAAAGGGTCTGAAACGCAGGAAGCACTTAGGGCCCGGCACAGGGCTCCCTGGTTCTCAGCATCATCCATTTCCTACCCAACACTCTCGGTCTTTCGTCCTGCTCTTCCTTAACTCCCTGTCCTGTCCTCCCTTCACCGACACCTCCCATGCCCCTCTCACCTTCGTCGCTGCCCATGAACGACCCTCTGGGAGACTCAGGGATTCCTTCCCAGACCTTGATGTTTTTGGGGTATTCACTTTCCACTATCCTGAGCTCCTCGTTGAAACGGTAGTACCTAGAGGAGAGGCGGGGAAAGGAAGCGGCTTGACACTGGGCACATCCTCTGAGGGGAGTGACCTGGGACTGAATTCACCAGTGAGCAAAGGGTGGGGGCCAGGGGTTTTGACTAATGAGGGCCTGGAGCTGAAAGCAGCGGAAGCTGGGGGCGGAAGGGAGGGCCCAGGCTGCAAGGAGCCGCCAGCAGCCCTTAATGACAGTGCCTGGCAGCTGGGGTGGA
Organism: Oryx dammah; assembly: GCF_014754425.2. Lineage (NCBI taxonomy): Eukaryota > Metazoa > Chordata > Mammalia > Artiodactyla > Bovidae > Oryx > Oryx dammah. The sequence continues at coordinate 79,051,012 of NW_024070210.1, read as the reverse complement.
GGCGTGGTGCTGGGGCAGAAGCAGTCAAGTGACCAGGTCTAAAATGATGGTGACCAGGTCATATCCCACTCACTCAGCACAATGGAGGCTGCCTGTTGCTAGGCAACAGCAGAGGCTCAGCCAGTGCCTTCTTCAGGGAGATATCTCGGGGGGCAAGTGGGTCTTCCACTAGAATTGAGGGAATCGGGTGGGTGGTGTGTGAAGAGGAAGGCAAGGTCTTACTTGTTTCCTCGGAAGAAATAGGTCTTTCCGTTGGGCATCCAGAAGAGAGCAGCATCAATCCTGTCAGTAGGCAGTCCTCGGCCCAGCTCCTTAATGTGCTTGGGGTAGCCAGGCTCCAGGGAAGCTTCGTCAAACACCCAGTGCTTGTCTCCTGGGGCGGGGAGGGGAGGGCAGGATCTCATTCCACCTGGGGTCTTTGGAGGAGCCAAGTGGAACATGCTCCTTCAGGGAGCCCCGCCCACACCCAAAGACTACGGCAGAATGTCTGGTTACCTTTGAAGAAGACAAACTTGCCATCCTTCCTCTCATAGGCAGTGTTGATGGATGCAGGCAGGCCCCGCCAGAACTGGCCGATGGGCATGGGGTATCCGTCCATCACCTGGTTTTTCCTCACGCGCCAGAACCAACGCTCCTGGGAGGCAGTTCATTCAGTCTTTAGCTTTGTCCTCCAGCTCAGTCCCCAAAGCTCCCCCACTGCCTCAGTTTTGTAGGTTGACTTCCCTGGTGGCTCAGAGGGTAAAGCGTCTGCCTACAATGCGGGAGACCCAGGTTCGATCCCTGGGTCGGGAAGATCTGGAGAAGGCAATGGCAACCCATTCCAGTACTCTTGCCTGGAAAATCCCAAGGATGGAGGAGCCTGGTAGGCTACAGTCCATGGGGTCGAAGAGAGTCAGACACGACTGAGCGATTCACTTTCACAGTGTTTCGTCCTCCTGCTTCTGTGCCCACCCTGCCACCCGGTCGTAGAGCCATTTTGTCCCCCACACCAGCCCACCTCTTCCTTTTACCTTGAAGACAAACATCTCCCCTCGAAGCATGGCCACGGTGTCAAAGTTCCCGTCACAGATGTTGGGCCCGTAGGTGGGATTTTTGGGCTTATCGGGGACGGAAGGCCTGGAGGTGGTCCTGGGTTGAGGGGGGATCTTGGTGGGGGATCCTGACTTACTCCCTGGAACATGAGGGGCACTTCAGACTTTGGCAGAGTAGGAGGAAAGGACAGACACATGGGCAGAAAACACCTTGTGGGGAGACTGAAGCAATCAGCTGGGAAAGGACAGAAGGGGTGGGGTCAAAAGTGGGGGCGATGGAGGTGGAGTCATGGGGCGGGGGTGAGGGAACGGGAAGACTGTAGGGCATGAGGGAGGGGGAAATGCTCAGGCAAGAGAGATCTGGAGGAGACAAGCAGCAGAGAGAAAGGAGCAGATGTGGGCATAGGGTAGTCACCGTAAAGTTGCTGGATGCCCCGGCGGTCGTCGTCAGGCAGCACAAAGTTCTCTGTGTCCATCCACTGGTAAAAGGGTGCCATGATGGCCGAGGGATCGTTGGAATGCTCAAGGCCCAGGGCATGGCCCAGCTCGTGCACAGCCACCAGAAAGATGTCATTCCCTGGGGGGATGGGGCTGGTTATGATGGCAGCCTGGGTCCCTCCCCTCACACTCGCTGCTTCCCCATCAGAAGTTTCACAGTGAAGCCTGCCTGCCAAATTTTCCACCCGAAGTGACCAAACCCTGAGTTCCAGCCTCATATCTGGCAATTGAGGCACAAAGCCAGTTAGCAACTCTTCTGGGTAGAGGTGAGACTGGCCGGATCCCAGTTCCAGCGAGGGTTGTGTTAAGAGAAGCTGAGGTCCTATCTGGGCCTCAGTTTCTCCCAGGAGCCAGTCACGACATTTGCCTGGAAAAGTGGCTGATGCAGATGCTTCAAAGTTTTTGACTGGGAAGTTAATTATTGGGTGAATGGAGGGACCAGATGTAAATAGGTCAAAACAGGATTCCTGCCTTCCTTGGAAGTCAGACCAGGAGATCTCTGTGGTTCCCAACAAGCCCTGTGATTTGGGGGCGGGGGGTCTGAGTTTTGGGGAGGAGGCCAGAGAACCCGCATGCAAACGACTCTTGACTCTCCAAGGGATAAGAGACCCAGGGCTACCTCGCTCACCATTTAGATCCTCATTCCGGACAGTCCAGGGCTCGGCAGAGTCAAAGTGGGTGTCCCCTCCAATGTTGGGGCCTGGGAAGTAGGCATGGGCCAGGAAGCCGCCCTCGCCATCGAAAGGCGTGCTGTCGCCATGGAAGCCCTCAGCAAAGAAGATCATGATGTCGGCCTGCTTCTCGTGGCCCTCACGGATGTAGGCATAGGGCACCTCTCGGAAGCGCAGTGGCGTGGCACTCTCCCACACTCGGAATGCCTTGCGGATGGCCTCGAATGTGGCATACTCGCCCACCTTGGGGGTGTAGTTCTGGATGCTGAGGTCCAGCCACGTGGGGAGAGGATGGGAGTGTGTTAGGGGCAAAACTCTCCTTCCCTGTACTCTCCCAGGTCTGACTGAGCCGCCCAGCCATCTTTGTCTGACCCGGCGCTTCCTGCTGTCTCACAATGCCTCTGCCCCAAGAACTGAGGGCCTTCTAGCCCTGGCATATACCCTCCAAGGACTGCACCTCTCTCCAGGATGGGAGCCATTTTCCTCCCTACTCCCAAGGATGCTTTGCAGGAACAGGGGTGAGTAGGGAAGGGGGCCTCTGAGTCTCTAAGCATCCCTGATAGGGAAGGGTAACGTGATGTGAGAAAGGCCACTTGCCTGTTGGACTCACCAGAAAGTGATCTCGTTATGCTGCCATTTGAGTCCCTGGATGGCATAGCGCTTCCTTCGAACATTGGCCTTGATTTCAGCCCCAAACTTGTCTGGAACACCACAGCGGGGGCGCCTCATGGCCCTGGGGTGGGTTGGAGTGTGGTGATTGTGGTCAGGAGAGTACATGAAAGAACGTTGGTCTTCAGAGGAGAGGGGGAATGTCTGGCCCCAGGGTCAGTGTGGGGAAGAGGTGAGATCATGAGGTTTGGGTGAACAGGAGAGGGTCAGGATCATCTTTTGGGGATGAGGTGCAGGGGTAGGGTTAGGCATTCAGGTGGCAACCTCTCTGCTTGTCATGTGGGTGGGTGCTGGGCAGAATTCCGGCCAGGTTCTAGCACTTACTTCATGGTGTCTGCATCAGCCTTGCCTGTCACTCGCAGACCGTAGAACCTCTGCATGGCAGCGATGGCAGCTGAGAGGGACTGGGGTGAGCGCTGTGTGTGGGTCCGCAGGTCTCCAGGGGGCAGGTAGCCATACTGCTGCAGCCAGGCCTGTGGGGAAAGGGGTGTGGCTTGGAGCATCCCCACCTGGCCCAAGGGGAGCCCCTGCCTCCTCATGGCACCTGGAACACACGCTTGGCTTGGCGTGGAAAGGGCCATGAGCTCCCAGCCTGGCTCTGGCAACGGGTCTGGAAGAACTCCCAGGCTGGACCCAAACTCTGGCCCAGGTCCTAGTATGGCTGATCCTCTTGGAGGGGTGGGGAGCCACAGCTCTGCGCTTTGGCTGTAACCCTTCTGATGGAAGCCCTGGTGTTTAATTGAGTTCTAGGATGTCTTCTAAGAGCCGAGATCCCTTCCAGCTCTCTCCTCCTCTGTCAGTGTTCTTGTAAATACTGCATGTTCTACCTGAGGCTGGGGTGTGTCCCATGGTAGATGGAGAAGGGAGAGGCTGAGGGGGCTCCACTTTGAGGCCTGGCACGAGGTTCTCCTGGGATAGGCATGCCTCCAGGATATACACAGCTCTGAGATCTTTTTGGAAGGAGGGCAGAAAAGAAGCTAGGGCTCAGGCTGACTGCTGACAGAGGAAGCTGGGGTCTTTGGAGGTGGTGGGGATGTGACTAGACAAAGAGCCAGGATCCTGCTATTCACTGTCTCTACCCAGGCAGCATGAGACGGAGGACTTGGGACCTAACATCCCATTTAAGGTTCTCAAAAGAGGAGTGGGAGATTGAGGTGGTGGTTAGCATTAGGGTTAGTGTTTTATTTAGTATTTTGGTGACTGTAATTTATTTCAGGTATGATTTGAATTGTTCATAATATAAAGGGTGGCATATTACCTTAACATAACATTATATTTTTGGTGTTTGATTGAAAGGTACACACACTGCAAAACCCTGTTGCGGAAAGTCAGCCTTTATTCTAAGAACAATAGAGTGTTTTCCTAAGGTTGGAAAAGTAAAATGAGTCAAGTTATATGTGGAACATAAACATGCTCAGAGCCTCGATAGGGAGATACTTCTAACCCTAACTCTAGTCCCTGCTCCAGCTTTGTTCTTGAAAGAGTGCAGGGTAGGGGGGCTGCAGGTTCCCGCGAAAGGAACTCGGAGCAGAGGTGCGTCTCCTACTCCAGGTCATTAGGATGGCTCTGTATGTGACCCTTCCCTCCAGGGCCAGGCCTTAGGGATGGAGCAGTGCGCTTGCATTGGGGCTGGGGGTGATTCAGGAGCAGCTGACTGGGGACCTGAGCCCGCAGGGGCAAGAATTGCAACATGGTTCTGGGAAGTGATCCCCCAAGGCTGATGACGGGGAGTTAGGGATCAAGATGTAAACAACCCAGCTTTTCCTCAGCCAACAGGCCTGGCCAGAACAACCCCAGCACCACCCGCTCTGAGAGCCCCTCCTCAGGGTGGGGGAGGGGGAGCAAAGTTTAACCTCTGGGGAGCAGAGCAGGAGGCTCCTATCCCGGGCTGCTCTCTGGGGAGCTCTAAACCTGCCCTGACCTGTGCTGACTGATGCCACAGCTACTGCCTGCGGGAGACCTGCTGTGGCCCTGTGCCCAAGTATGCAGGAAACTCCCTCTGCCCCTGGCCTCACCTGTAGGGTAGTCACACCCCTGGGCTTATGCCCTCTGTTAGGGGAGCAGCTGCTTCAACTTTGAGAAAAGATGGGAATGGCCCACTGCTGTTGGAGCTGGCAGGAAGACGGAGGTCAGGCCCCGAAACCCTCAGGGGGGCAAAGCTCCTAGGGCAGGATGACAGAAAGGAGGGCAGCAGAAAGGTGGGGGAAACCCACATCCGGAAGCTCTGGGATAAATCCCTCCTGTGAAGAGTCTTTCAAGGAGGCAGACAGGTCTGAATATTCACACCCACCAACCTCCACCCTATCCATATCCAGTAGAGAAAGGTGGGGACTTAGTCAAGAAAGGGACTTTCTGGAGTCGAGTGAGCCACAAGTCCTGGAAAGGAAGTGCCCCCCATTCCTCTCCTCCTCCCAGGCCTAGGCTCTGAGCAAAGCAAGAACCACAGAGGAGACTATGAGGTCTGAACCACAGAAGAGAGGACTCTTGTGTCTGCGGCCGAGTGGGGGAAGGGCCGAGTGCCAGATTGGCCAAGGGGAGGAGAGGGCTGTCCATCCGGGAGCTGGTGCAGGACTCCGGAGGTGCTAGAAGGGAGCCGGCGCCTGAGGCCTGGGCCACCCCAGCTCTCTCTCCCTCCAGACAGGCCCAGAGAGAGAGCAACGCAGTAGGATCAGAGAACTCAGTTGGCTGGCTTTGTCTTGAAAATCGAGAGGTGGAAGGTATTCCCCCGGGGGAAGTCAAGGACAAGGAACCCCTTTCCACTCCTGGCCCACTTCTCTGGCCTAAGCATCCTGAAGAGGAGTTGCGGGGATCTCTGGCTCTTCTGCAGGCCCTGGATCCCAGCCTCTGGGCCTGCTCCTCCCTCCTTCTGCCTCCCATCCCTCCATGGCTCAGAAGCAAATTGCGAATGCCCATGATCCACTTAAAACAGAGCCAGGTCTGCCGCCCCTCCTCTGGGGGACCTAGTGGGGCAGGGAAGGGAAGGAAGGCAGGGCTGGCGAAGTTGGCAGCGGGAAGCCCCCTAGATGCCCAGGCTCCTTTTGTTAGGAGCTCTCCCCTTTAGGCCTCTGATGAAGACTCCAGGCCTGGAAACAGGGTGCCTCCTCCTGGACCAAGTCAGGCTTAGTCCGGGCAGATTTTCACTTTCCCTGGTCGCCCCCTTCCGAGGGCCACACTTCTGTCAGCCTCAGATCCCTTCAGGACAGAGAGAGTGTGTTCTTTCTGGAGAGGTTTTCTCCGGGGGTGGAACCAGAGCCGGGACAAGGAGGGAGGAAGCCAAGTCCAGATCCCCTCCCCCTGCTCAGGGGCCCTTCCCTGCCCCTCCCGACCGCACCCAGGCCCTGGCCGAGCTGAGTGGGTTGGGATGGCCCAAAATAAGAAACTGATCAAATCCGTCTCCCACCTTCACCCCAAAATAAAAGAGAGGGAGAGGAAAAACTTCCTGACACCTCCCACGCGGCTTCCTCCCGGGCCCGGTGGGACAGCTTCGGGGTGGAGAGGCGGGGGCAACGGAGTCAGCGAAGACCTGTGCGGGCGCCCTGGACCAGGCCCTCACCCCGCTCCCCGTACAACGCCCCCAAGTCTCCGTGCAATTAACACAAAAAAGCAATTAACCAAAAAGCCTAAAGGCGCCGAAGGGGGAGCGGGACGAGGAGGCGGCGGCCGGCTCGAGCCCCCAGCTCACAAGGAGAGCTTTGTGTGTACGGAAACGCGGGCCAGGGCGCCAGCGCCGTGACCCTCGACGCCAGGGCTGCGGCCGGGACGCTGAGGGACCTCTCGGGGAGGCGGGGGTGGGTTGGGGGCCGGGGCCGCTCCGCCGTCCGCCCCCGACCGCACCTGGCAGCCGATGTGTCCGAAGAGGGTCGGGACCGCCAGGGAGGCGGCGGCGGAGGGCGCAGCGTGTGGGGCCCGGGCCGCGATCCCCTGAGCCTCGCGGCCGGCCGAGCGCCTGCGAGCTGTAAAGTTGAACAACAAACTAGCACAGGACAAGAAACCAGGACAGCGCGGGCTCTGAGCGGAGTCCATATATTTATCAGGCTCCCGACCCGTTCCAGAACTGAGCTTAGAGCCCAAGGGAGCTGGGGAGGGGTGGGGAGTGGGCTCCGGCTGGAAAGCTCTTCCAAGGAAAGGAACGGGACAGAAAGTCGGCAGCGCGCAGTGGGGTGGGGGGTGGTTGGAGGAGGCAAAGTCGATGGACTTGAAAGTTTGGAGATGAGGACGGAAGGGAGAGGAAGTGGAGAGGAAGGGGGAACCTGCAGGCCGGAGGAGCCGGCATCCCGAGCGCTCGCCCCTCCGATCCGGGGCTGTCCTCTCGGAGACCCCCGGGCTCGCCTCCCCGGGCGCGACTCCGGACAGGGCCGGAGGAGCTCACTTACTTCGGGGCTGAAGCTGCTCTGGGCAGAGCTGAGGGAGGCGAGCGCGGAGGCGAGCGTGAGCACGGGGAGCAGCAGGCTGCAGGCGGGTCGTGGGGCGGGAGACATGGTCCGCGACTGTCCAGGCAGCCGGGCCAAGCGGGCTCCGCGGCCGGGCCCAAGCCCTGGGGTCGCGCCGCCACTCCCTCGGGGCGCCTTTGTCTTCCGTAGGCACTGAATTTGGATGCCCAGAGCGCTGTCCACGTGGAGATGAGGGGATCGGTCTTGAAGACGCCTGTTTGCTCGTCCCCTCTTTCCCGTTTTTTGATCTTTCTTCTGCTTAGTCGGCGAACTGGATTGCGAGCCCTCTCTTGCTCTCTTCTCTGGTCCCTCCCTTCTCCCACAGCCTCCCTCCGCCCCCGCCCCTATGCCCTCCTTTCCCAGTGCGGACGTGGTTGTTTCAGCCTGAATCCAATTACAGCCAAAAGTCGAGTTAAAAAAAAAAAAAAACTCCTAAGTTGCCTTTCTGTGGTGGAGGCTGCCATCTGCAGGGGTTGAGGCCGAGAGCGGGGGGCTTGGGGGGACTCGGGACGGGATGTGGGACACTTTTTCCTTCTAAGCATATTTTGGGTGGCTTGATTCCTCTGCTTTCAGCATTTGTGTCACTTCCGTGGGAAGTGCTAGGCTCAGTAGTGGGGCAAACATGGAGCTCAGTCTGGGATGGTGGTGGTGGGGTCTTCCATGTTCAAGAGACCTGGTTTGGGGGTTTGTCTGCTGGGACCTGTGGCTTGACCATATCGAATTTTTTGTCCCTTATTCTTGACAACCACCTGTCCCTCCCCTGCAGGGGGTTGGGGGGGGATGCTACAATAACAAAATGCAACTACCCACTGACAAATCCCACCGCATTGGATCTGGGGGTCCTGTCTTTGTAGAAAGACACATGTGCTCCCTTTATTATTGTCCTTTGTGATCTACTGCCCCTTAAACTACAGCGGGAAAGGAGTGCAAGGCCATGGCATCTGGGGAAAGACAAATGAAGTTTGGTAAGATTGCAGAAAAGAGGGGCTGGGAGTCAGGACTATGGGGGTTCCACCTCTACACTGGAAAAGGAGACGGTCCCTTAGAGAGCATACCCTCCTCCTTCAAGGGCGGCCTAGGCTCAGAACAAAAGATGGAGGTATGCAGAGAAGGGGGAGGGCGGGCCAGAGCAGGCAGTGGGAATGGGAGACAGATAAGAGGTTGAAGGCTAGATCTGGAAAAGCAACACAACAGAAGCAGGAAAAGTGTGGGAGACAGAAAAGTCGACCATCAGCAAAATCTAAGATCCAAGAATTGCACTGGTCAGCCAGAGAGGAAGGAGGTAGTGGGGGGCAGGGGTGGAGAAGAGGGGAGGGAAAACAAGGGAAGGAATAAAGGAGGCTGGACAGAAATTATTTCAGGTAGAAAGTTCCATAAATCCTAGAGATCCAGGAACTATCACATTTTGTGGCAGGAAAATGGAAAAGCCCAGTACTCTGTACTGTAATGGGTCCTTTTTCTCTCAGAAATCCATGGGGGGAGCCATGACCAATAAAATGAAAGGTTTCCCGGGGCCTGTGCAGCTAAGGGACTTATGGAAGTACATGGTGGCTACTAGGTGCCCATTACACAGTGACTGTTTGGGGACTGAGTACCTCAGGGCTCCCCTACACAAATGGAAGTCGGGAAATCTGGACCAACCAACCTTTGGAATTCAGTCAGAACCACAGAAACCTCGGGATCCAACTCTTCAGCAGAACATGCAACACCCAAGCTGGCTCTTCCCATGTCTGCCTTCCCAGTGGGAGTATCCTCTAGGGCCAGCTATCTGAAGTGTAGGAAAACTGATACTATTTTCTTGCCAAAAAGTAGAGCTCAGCTAGAAAGCCTTTTGCATCAAAATATTTATTAAATGCATTACTGCATGTGGCCTCAACTGTGTATGGGCTGTTAAAGGCTTGACTGCCTGGCTAAAACCAGGAAAACTGTTGCCCCCTTTTTCATGTTTGCGGAGCAGCTACTACTGCTCATAGTTGGGCCAGTATGGCTTGTAAAAGAGGGAGTAAATACTCCAGAGCAAGATTCTGCTGAACTGGAATGGAGCTGGGGGTGAGGGGACTGAGTCAACCCTTCCAGGCAGTGGTTTTATAACCCGTTCTTGGTATCCATCCTTTTGCCCTGATGGGGAACATAAGGCTTTCTTCTGGCAGGGAAGACACATCCAGGTACTAGAAAAGAAAGCCAGAGACAGGCTTGGGAAGGGAGACACGAATTGCTTTTTTATTGACTTGGTCCTGGGTTTTGTAGTAGAGCCCCTTTGGGTTTAAGAGCATTCTGCTGCTTCCTTTTTTCTTCCTGCAACTTCTCCTGCTGTCTGAGCTGCCATGCTTGTAATCCAGCATCCATTTCCTGTGACAGCAGTACAACTCGTCTCTGAAACAGACAGGAAAACAGTGTGGATAACATCTGGGGCTTGAGCTCTGCACCATATATCCTTTCATTCACAGATCAAAGTCAGGTTTCGGCTGGAAAGTGACACCACTGACTGGGGAAGGGGTGGAACAAGGTCCTGGGCTGGCAAGCAGGAGGAAGGAAGCAAAATGGGTGTCTACCATTGGTTCCTGCCCTAGGAGTGCCCCAGTCTATCCTCCCTTCTCACAGTACTGTTAAAACCTTCAGCGCATAAAACCTCCAAGTGAGCAGTACGTGTCAGCTTAGGTGCCAACTCAGGACAAATTACAATTTAAATGTTCTCCAGCCAGTTACAGTTTGTCCTGGCTGGAGATCTAGCCACTCACCGCAAACTTTTCCCTTTGGGCTTTTCTTCGAAGCTGGCCTTTCATTGGAGGAGCAGGGCGGCCATCTGCAAATAGAATTGAAAGGAAAGGCAAGTGTTAAAGCCTACAGTACCCTGGCCAAGTGGCTGTGACAGCAAAAGAGGGAAGAACCAATCTCAAGCTCCTCTTCTATTTCATACCCACTGTAGCTTCATTCCCCTAGAACACTTCCTTCGTCTTCAATGGTGAAGTATGCCAGAACCACCAAGAAGAAACTCCTAGGCATGTTCCTACTCTACTCTACTTACCCCTCATTAGCCTAGAACTCAAGGTCCTTTGTGATGCTGAATCTCCTGTTTTATCTTCAGAAACCCTCCACTCAAGCAATTGGATTATTATTCTACTCACCACTGAGTCCTTGCTGAATTCTATCTCACTCCATAATGAAATATCCTCTTTTCCTTTCCTTTCAGCCAAATTCTCATTCTTAGGCCTACCCCTAGCCCTACTTGTCCCAGAATCCCTTCTCTAACCTCTTCAACTCTGTCACTCTCTTCTGAAAGAAATGCATCTCCATCATTTAATATTTATCTATTTGGGGACATTTAAGGGCTATATGCAGGTCAGGAAGCAACAGTTTGAACTGGACATGGAACAACAGACTGGTTCCAAACAGGAAAAGGAGTATGTCAAGGCTGTATATTGTCACCCTGCTTATTTAACTTCTATGCAGAGTACATCATGTGAAACGCTGAGCTGGAAGAAGCACAAGGTGGAATCAAGATTGCCGGGAGAAATATTAATAACCTCAGATATGCAGATGACACCACACTTACGGCAGAAAGTGAAGAGGAACTAAAAAGCCTCTTGATGAAAGTGAAAGAGGAGAGTGAAAAAGTTGGTTTAAAGCTCAACATTCAGAAAACTAAGATCATGGCATCCGGTCCCATCACTTCATGGCAAACAGATGGGGAAAACAGTGGAAACAGTGTTAGACTTTATTTTTTGGGGCTCCAAAATCACTGCAGATGGTGACTGCAGCCATGAAATTAAAAGCCGCTTACTCCTTGGAAGGAAAGTTATGAGCAACCTAGATAGCATATTCAAAGGCAGAGACAATACTTTGCCAACAAAGGCCCATCTAGTCAAGGCTATGGTTTTTCCAGTGGTCATGTATGGATATGAGAGTTGGACTGTGAAGAAAGCTGAGTGCCAAAGAATTGATGCTTTTGAACTGTGGTGCTGGAGGAGACTCTTGAGAGTCCCTTGGACTGCAAGGAGTCCATTCTGAAGGAGATCAACCCTGGGTGTTCACTGGAAGGACTGATGCTAAAGCTGAAACTCCAATACTAGCCACCTCATGCGAAGAGTTGACTCATTGGAAAAGACTCTGATGCTGGGAGGGATTGGGGGCAGGAGGAGAAGGGGACGACAGAGGATGAGATGGCTGGATGGCATCACCGACTAGATGGACGTGAGTTTGAGTGAACTCTGGGAGTTGGTGATGGACAGGGAGCCCTGGCATTCTGCCATTCATGGAGTCGCAAAGAGTTGGACACGACTGAGTGACTGAACTGAATTGAACTGAAGGGCTTCCCTGTAGCTCAGACAGTAAAGAATCTGTCTGCAATGCAGGAGACCTGGGTTTGATCTCTGGCTCAGGAAGATCCCCTGGAGAAAGGAATGGCAATCCACTCCAGTATCCTTGCCTGGAGAATCCCATGGACAGAGGAACCTACTACTTGGGGATATTTACTATACTACTGATTATTTTTAGTCTTATTTAGCTATCTCAAATTCTTCTGGAAAGGGGCAGAGCATTGAAATATTAATTAATCTTTAAAATGTCATGCTTTGTTTTACCAGCTAAGACTTTAAGTTCCTTGGGATCAAGGATTATATCCCTTATTTTCACTGTAATATAAATAGTGTAGGCATATAATAAAAATCTCATAATCATCTGCTGATTTGCTGGAAAAAAGAAAAATGCAGTATCTTGATCTCAAGTAGTTTATAACGGAGAATAAAAGGATACTTTCTACAAAGAAAGAGAGTGAAAACACTGCCAAAGTTCGAAGGCAAGACAAATAGATATTATTTATCAAGAAAGGGAACCAATACTGTGTACATCAGGTGTTTTACATTGGATGTTTCATTTTCTCCTTACAAGAACCACCTGAGATAGGTATCCTTTTACAGAAGTGGAAACTGAGAGATACAATTAAGTAACTTGTCCAAGACCATAAAGTTAGCAAGTAGAGAAGCAAGCCTGGATTAAGAACCAACTCTAGGACTTTCCTGGTGGTCCAGTGTATAAGAGTCTGATTTCCAATGCAGGGGACATGCTGTGGGGCAACTAAGCCTGCTGTGCCACAATAGGAGCTAAGATCCCACGTGTCTTGAGGCCAAAAAACAAAAAGAAAAAAACCACCAAGACATAAAAAAACAGAAACAATACTGTAACAAATTCAACAAAGACTTTAAAAATGGTCCGCATTAAAAAAAAAAACAGGTTTATATCCATATAAATGGCAACCCTCTCCAGGACTCTTGCCTGGAGAATTCTAAGGACAGAGGAGCCTGGTGGACTAGAGATGGCAAAGAGTGAGACAGACTGTGTGACTGACTTTCACTCTTTTTCTTCATACTCCTATAAACTATACTCCATGCTGTTGAAGGGGGCCTGGTCTCTGCCCAGTTCTAGTCTTGGCTTTGCTATTACATAGCTGTGTGCTCCCAGGCAATTTACTTCTTTAGGCCTCAATTTTCCCACCTCTGAACTGGAATTCCAGTGGAGTGGCGAATGGCTTCAGCTTTTCTAAGGTCCTTCTTTCTTAGGGCTTTTTTTTTTTTTTTAAAGTAAGAAAGCTTTCCCAAAGGGAACCCACCATGCTCTGCCCTCACACTTCTAAGCCTCTCTCAGAGGATCATTTAGGCAGCCTTTCAAAGAGCTCTCCCTGCATTTGGTAACAAACTCTCAACAATGTACTACTCACACAGAAGGGCAGTTCTTTGTAACTATCTAAAAATTTTTATTATTTACTTGGCTGTACCAGGTCTTGGTTGTGGGTGGCCTGCCCCATCTTTAGCTCCTGCAAGCAAACTCTCAGTTGTGGCACGTGGATTTAGTGCTCCGATCAGATCGAACCCAGGCTCCCTGCATTGGGAGCACGGAGTCCTCGCCACTGAACCACCAGTGAAGTCCCCTTCCTAACTCTGAAAAAAATCACGTCCCTCTTTGACAACACAAAGTCTTGTCTCTCCCCGGTGACCCCCTAAATCAGAATTATTTTCTGCTTATCCCCACAAGCCGAGAGGTTCCGTCCAGGTTTCCTTTCCACAGGTGTAGTTTAATTCACAAAGTAAACAGCAGGGCTTCTTCCCTCCCAACGCCAAACATAAAGTTCAGTAAGTTGTCCGCTCAGACACACCTCCACTTTGACACTCCTTCCCCCTACTCCCCGCTCCGCTACGTCTAGGGGCGTTCCTGCAGGGTGAAAATCTCCGAAGTGGAGTTAACTGTCAGATCAGCGCTCACCCGCGTATGACCAGTCTGGGAGCTCCGTAAGGGGCCCGTAGCCGGAGGGGTTGGCAGCAAGTCCCTGCCTGGATGGAGAAAAACAGTTCGGTGAGGACTCAGGCCAACTTCTGACCCCCCAGTTTCTTCCAGACGGGCACTCACCGGAGTCGCCACTGGCTGCCTGCCCGAGCCGCGGCGCCGCAGTGCAGCCTCCGGACACCTGCTGGGAAAACGGGGCAGAGCTGGGAGAGAGGCCGCGCAGCCAGCCCAGGGATCCGCGGCCCGCCCCGGCAAACTCCGGAGCCCACCGACCTCACACCCACTTACTAGAGAGCAGCATACCCAAAGCAGCCATGCTGAGGCGCAGGAGCCGGAAGTGGGCGTGGCCTCGTTGGTCACGCGCGACGCTGCGCGGGAAGCAGGAAGTCGCCATCTTGAATCTAGTTTTCAAACACGGGCCCCGCCATCTTGGCTCATCGTACGGAAAAGAGGGGCAAAACTGCTTCCAGGGTGTGTTGGGGGAGAGCGGTTGTTCTGAGTATGTGTTCTTAGTGTTGGGTACGACTTTGTGGAAGTCGCGTCCTCTCAAACGAAACCATTCTGAACTGTCTTCCCCACAGCCTTCTATCTCCTCGCCGCGGTCACTAATCCTTTGAAATTTATCTCAGTTGAGTAACATCCACGTGACCTCATTCTGTCTTGTAGCATCACTGTAACATGTTTTCCTCAGCCGGAGTGAAATCTACAGTGTAGGGTTTCAGTTTTCACTCATTTATCAAAGTTGAAGAGCTTACATATGAGGAGCACTGTAGTCAGTGTGGAGAGCAAAGCAAAGGTCCCTAATTCGGATACAGCGCCAAGTCTAGAGAAAAAGAGAGGACAGTAATCATACACATTACAGTAATATTATAGCTGAGATGAGTACTGGGAAGGGAAGTAGGTGTTGCTTGTAAGCATATGAAAACTTGATCTGGAGTACAGTGTCAAAGAAGGCTTTCTTGAGGAAGCCGAATTGGCGCTAAGCTCTGATTCCATTTTTATAAAGCTACCACCGCACATTGTGTAATATCCATGCGAAAGCCTTGTGAGGCAGGTACTAGTAAGTGGCAAACCCAGATCCCGTGGCTTCTTCCCTCTTTCTTTATTTTAAATCACTTTCAGACACACTTTTATTGTGCTTTGCAAGTACTGCATTTTTTACAAACTGAAGGTTTGTAGCAACATTGCACAGAACATCTTATAAGTGCCAGATTTTTCAAAGAGCGTTCATTCACTTCCTGCCTCTGTGTCATGTTTTGGTAATTCTTGAAACATTTCAAGCTTTGGCATTACTGTTAAGGGAACTGTGACCAGTGATCTTTGATGTTACACTTGTAATGTGTTTTGACATTTTTTAGCACTTTTTCAATTAAAGTTTTTTTTTTTTCTTTAAAGACATAATGATAGGGAGAGAGTGATGGACAGAGAAGCCTGGAGTGCTGTAGTTCATGGAGTTGCAACGAGTCAGACACGACTGAACAATAACAACAAATGCTAGTCACACTTAATAGACCTAATGTTGTGTAAATGTAATGTTACATGTCCTGGGAGACTGAAAAATTCATGTCATTCTCTTTATTGTGATATTTCTTTTATTATGGTGGTCTGAACCTGAATTATCTTGAGGTATGCCTGTACTTACCCTGGGGAAGTCATTTATCTTTAATTTCTTCATTGACAAAAAAGCTGAATATATCACATTTATGAAAACATTTTTAAAATGATAACGTAAGTGAAAGTGCTATAAAAATGGTGAAGCTTTTACAGAAGTGTCCATTACTCTTGTGCTAGGCTAGACACTTAAATACATGCTGACTGGGGAAACCTGAGGGAGTGGTGTAATGGTCTATCTGGAAGTTTATCATTTCCTTCTGCAAGACTGGGAAGTTTTTCCACAGGAGGTGGCTCTGAACTGCACTTTGAAAGAGGGGAAGGGTGGATCCTGGTTTAAGAAGTAAAAGGCAGCTGTTTGGATAACAATAAGAATGGTATAGGGGAGGGCTGAACTAGAAAAAAGGATGAGAATAAAATAACCTTGGCTATAAGCCAATGGATGGACCCAAAAACTTAGCAAGGGAAGTAAGAAAATAGAGTACCACTACCATTTTACATTTGTACACTTAATTTTCAGTTATCAAAACACTTCTGTATAAATGATATAAGCACTTCTATTTAAAATTTCATAATAAACCTATAAAGTAGATAAGACAGATCAGGAAGTCACTATGGAGATTGCTTGTAATTTTCAGAGATCAGAAAATTGAACCAAAATGTGGCTGTGGATTTATTTCACAGTTGCAACAATGACTGAGTAACACTTTTCCCAAGCCACCCTCCATGTGTCTTTGGCTGGTTCTGAGAGGCCGCTGAGGCAGACAGCACTGAAATCCCATTACATAATTTACAGTTGGAGAATCAAGTAGTAGAAACCAAGGGCTGGAAAAATAAAGTCGGTGTTAACATTCAAGATTCATAGGAAAGCAGGCTGGCACTACCATCAACACTATATAAAGAAGTTAAACCAGCCTAACTCATATACTATGGGTATAAAATCATAGAAAAGGTCACATGCATTAAGGTGAACTGATAATGTAGATGATAATTTCTCCAAAGACATATGGATAGCTAATAAACACATGAAGAGATGCCCACCATCACTCATTAGAGAAATGCAAATCAAAACTACAATGATAAATCATCTCACACTAGACAGAATTGCCATAATCAAAAAATCCACAAACAATAAGTCCTGGAGAGTGTATGGAGAAAAGGGAACCCTCCTGCACTGCTGATGGGAATATAAATTGATATAGTCACTATGGAAGACAGTATGGAAGTGCCTTAAAAACCTAGGAATAAAACCACCATATGACCCAGCAATACCACTTCTAGGTATGTACCCTGAAGAAACCAAAACTGAAAAAGACACATGTACCCCAATGTTCATTGCTGCACTATTTACAATAGCTAAGACATGGAAACAACCTAGATGTCCTTTGACAGATGAATGGATAAAGAATTTGTGGTACATATACACAATGGAATATCACTCAGCCATTAAAAGGAACACATTTGAGTCAGGTCTAATGAGGTGGATGAACCTAGAACCTATTATACAGAGTGAAGTAGGTCAGAAAGAGAAAAATATCATATATTAACACATATATATGACTTCTAGATGGATGGTACTGATGAAACGTCTCAGAGCAGCAATGGAGACACAGACATAGAGAACAGACTTATGGACAAGGGTGGGGAAAGAGGGAGAAGGTGAGATGAATAGAGTAGTATGGAAGAATATACACTAACAGATGTAAGTGGAAAGCCAATGGGAATTCGTTGTATGACTCAGGGAACTCAAACTGGGGCTCTGTAACAACCTAGAGGGGTGGGAATGGGCAGGAGGTGGGAGAGAGATTCAAGAGGGAGGGGGCATATGTACACCTATGGTTAATTCATGTTAATGTATGACATAAATCAAATCAAATTGTAAAGAAATCACCAGAGATAAATAAATGTTAGAAAAAAATGTAGACAGTATGAACTCCACATGCAAAAGTGAACACATGTACTAGTTTAATAGCTGAGGGAGTCCAGGAGCCAGGGCTGGAGGATTTCAGGGCAGGATGGGAAGCTAAATCTGAAAAAACTGGGGAATGCGGGAGGGGAAAGGTCTTTGGAAGGAAGATAAGTTCAGCCTTTGACGTGGTTAGAGTGATGTGGCAGGGGGATAATCTGTGGGTTGTAAATAGCAGGAAATAGGTGTTAGGATTTTGAGAGAGAGAGAAAGAGAACTCTAGGTGCTGACAGCTAACATCATCAGCATTCTCAGGGACCTTATGGAACACTGTTGCGGGAGTGGGGGAGGGGTTTGGCACTGGGACAGCACTCTTCAGTGACTTCACCCGGCTCTAAGCCACAGGAAAGTGGCTTCATCATCCCCTAACTCAATGTCTTTCAACCTCTGGACTTCATCTGACAAAAGCTGGAGGTAACAATGGTGAGAAATATCAGGAATCTGAGCTCCATGTCTTTCCCCTTAAAGTCCTTTGCCTCTCAAGGGCGTCACACCATGGCCTGTATTTGGCGTTAACATTTTGTTTAATCACTGATGTTTTTGTCCAACACGTTTATCGTTTATTCAAATATCGTTCTGTCAGGTCTGTATACAGTAATTTCTGTATAAGTGCACTGAGAATTTTGGTTCTTTTTAAACTGTTGTGATGAATAATGATGACTGGAGAAAAAACATAAGTAAGGCTGACTCTGGGTGGCTAATTCCACCTCATTTTGCAACCTCTTCCCCTTTCAGCATTCGGTGACTAAATTCTAAGATTGAAGAAGAGCGAACTATTTGGGAAGTTTCTTGTTTCACATTCCTTCTTAGGACAGCTCAACAAAGATCTAAATCACTGTCACTCTATGCAAGAACTGTGGGAACTGACAGTCATAAACCACCCACTCACACAATACATAGCTTTGCATATTGTTTCCATATTGCTTATATAATTTATTGTAATATATTCCTTTTCTTTTTCCATGGCTGTTAAATCCTTGCTCATTCAGTATAGGCTAAATTGTGTTAAATGCCCCAGCTTCAACATGGGTAAATTATAACCTCAGGGCTACACTTTTTTTTTTTTTTTTCATGCCTTGTCCCTGGGAAGTCTCTTAAGCTATGTGCTTTTCCACCAGACAGGTCTTGAAGGTGGGTGGTTCGCTATGAATCTCTGCAGCGAATCTTTGGCTTTAAAACATGCCAAAGCTGGACTGTCCATAAGGTATACAAAAGGAAATTGTATTATTTACAAGTCATCTTTTAGTTTTAATACGTGGTGAAACATTTCCAGATTCCTTTCCTTGAATTAGCCCAGCAACTCCCTCTTTTATTGGGTCCAAGAAAGGTGCGGTGGGGACTCCAGCCTCTGCTCTGACATCTTTGGTTACGTGCTGCCTCCTGGCGGCGGCTCTACGGCCTGACACCTTCCAGCCGGGTGGAGACCACTTGCTTTAATTTGGGATCTCGAAGCTGACGCAACAGCTTCCCCGAGGGGGCGGAGAGTTGAGTCGCCCTTCCGGGAGACCCCTCCCCTGGCTCCTAGCGGGAACGTCTCCCTCCCCTCCCCCACGGGGCTTTGCGGTCCAGAGTCCCTCCGGACTTTCAGCCGAGAACGTCTCGGGGCTGGAGGCAGGGTTGCCAGGGTTTGGGGCCCTCGCCCAGACCCTCCTCGGGCCCAAGAGCTCGAGCTGGATTGGGAGGGAGGGAAGAGGAAGCTGAGCGCTCGTGGGGCGGAGGACGCCTCTAAGGGTATCCGTGGTCATTTTCATTTCCCAAGGGCAGCGCAGCCCTGGCTGAGCGAGGACAGGGCAGGGGAGCGGGTTGCGAGGCCTCTCGGTTCCCAACCTTTGCGATCTTCGACTACACCCACCACAATCCGCCCCCCACCCCCATCCTCTTCCAGCGCCTCCTGCAGCCCGGGGAGGGGCGGGGGTTGCTTGGCCAGGTGGAGGGAACGAAGGGGCCCAGGTGAGGTGAGGCCCTGGTGCCCCAGCGCAGAGCCCGCCTCGGCCTCGGCAGCCAGATCTGGACATCGGGTGCTAACCGAGCTCTCCAGAGGGCTGTGGGGACGGGCGGTGGCTGGGTCGGGGTTGGGAAGGCGAGACCTTGGGGCTGCAGACACGGAACCGTGGGCCGAAAGAGGGAAGTAACGGGCAACGACGGGGACGACGTCAAGGGGCGGGCCCGGCGAGCGAGGCTGGGGGGCAGAGTGGGAGACCCGGGCAAAGGTGAGCGCGGCGCGCCGGCCCGGCGGGGGCGGAGGGGGGAGGGGGAGGGGCGCGGGGCGCTGCGGGGGCGGGTCTGGGAAAAGAGTTCCCGCTGAAGGGTTTGTGGTTCCACTTTGCTGGAACCCACCTGCATCTGCGTGAACCTGAGCACTCGCCTCGCTCCGCCTTCGTCCCTTCTGCCCTTTCACCGCTTCGCGGACGTCGCGCCTTCTTCTCGCCGCGCCCAGACCGGCCACCTGAGCTGGGTGTGGGACAGCAGCACAGAGCTTCCGATCGATCGGGAAGGCGCGTTAATGAGGTGCTTTTTGTTTTTGTTTTCCCACTGATGAAACAGAAAGTCCCTTTCAAATCATTCTAGGCCTTCCAGTAAAACTGAGAAAACTATACTTTTTCCTTCCCTTCAACCCATTACTATCAAAAAGAGTAGATACCTTTCAAAGTTGCTTGGGAGCCAGGCCAGCAGCAGCATAGGAGGACCTGAAGAGCAAGTGCAAGACATTCCCGGAGCTCAACATGGAAACCAGTCTAGGAAGAAAGGCATTATTCATCCAGTTATTCTTCCAGCAAACCCTTTTTTGACTGTCTACACGGACCCTGCGCTGGGGGTACCGGTGAATGAAGGCGCTCTGGTGGGGCTGCGTTCTAGTGGGGGAAGTGACAACAGACAAACCCCAGGTGGTAGCCAGTGCCTTTGAAAAGAAGTCAGGCATGGGGAAGGGGCTGGAGATTGGCTGAAGGAAGAAGTTACCCCTTCTGAGACTCCTCAGGCAAGGTCTCTTGAGAGTGGTGTTTAAGGACAGACCTGAATGAAATGAGAGAGAAGGAGCAATATCATGGGGAAGAATGTTCCAGGCCAAGGGAACAGCAAATGCAGACGCCTCGAGATGACAGGGCTTGTGTGGCAACAGCAAGGGGGGCCAGCGTGGCTGGAGTGAGGGGAGGGAGGTAAGGGGCCAGTGCCAACAGGGGGCAGCCTTAGGACTGTCTTCCTAGGATTTCCCTCATTTACAACTTGGACCTGAGTCCACGGTGGGATTAAGGGGCAGGCCAGCTGGGCAAGCAGGCTGGGTCTAAAAGGGCACTGAATTATCCTGGAGTAATTCAGACTTTTGGAGCCAATGAGCTCTGATTTCTGTCTGTTGGTGAACTGTAAGTTGGCTCCCTTCCACTGACAGAATCCTTGATGACTGCTTACCTAGACCACCTGTCTCTAGACTAATTGTGCAACATGCAGGTACAGGTATTAATACAAGTTGCCTAAAGGCAGTGATCACAGCTGGAGTTGGGAAAATGCTGCACCTCGCTGTGAAGTGCCACTCCCTGAGACCTGTGCTATTGTCTACATTCAAGATCATTTGATATGCCCGCCAGGAAACTGTCTGCTTCAGAAAACTGCATGTAATGAATTCATGCCTTAAACTCTACTCTTGAAAGAATGAGGCTTCCAATTTTTATTCTGTCGGTATTCCCCCACTTCTGCTAAGTAAACATTCAACAGATATTTAAATAATCTTGGTTTGAGGGGGTGCCAACTCATTAGATTGCCCAGGGTGCCAGGGCTTGCTCTGGTCCACTTGCCTGGCTCTTACCTGGGTTGCCACCCATCACCTGAACTGGTTGGGGACCTGAGGTGTAAGTAGGTTTGCTTAGTGTTTGGGTATGCGTGTGGCCGTGCCCCCTACAACTGGCCTTCCTTGGCGCGTGTTGCCTTACATAGGGATTGAAGTGGCTGAGGCTTTTGAGATGGGAGTACAGAGTTCTAATGCCCTAACCATGGATCTTGTGCCCTGCACAGGAGCAAGGATAGTATGTGAGTGGGAGTTGAGCAGGGAATAGAATGAGGGGCTAGGGGAGTTGTAAAGGGCATCAAGGGGCTTCCCTGGTGGCTCAGTGGTAAAGAATCCACCTGCAATGCAGGAGACGCAGAAGACATGGGTTTGATTCCCAGACTGGGTAAATCCTCTGGAGGAGGGCATGGCAACCGTCTCCAGTATTCTTGCATGGAGAATCCAATAGACAGAGGAGCCTGGTGGACTACAGTCCATGGGGTCACAAAAAAGTCTGAAGCCACTGAGCATGCACACATGCAAAGGGCATCAAGAGAGTACCCTAGGTCACTGGGAGAACTTAAGAACTGAGTAAGTGTAGGACAACGAGGTACTTCAGGGACTGAGGCAGGTGGGGGGAGGAACTGAGGCTCTGAGTGGAGAAGGTGCCTGGAGGCAGGCAGCCGTTGAGGTCCTCAGGGTCTGAACAGGCAGTCCCAGCTCCAACTCGTTCCCTGGCCCCTCCCCACTGCCGGCCAGAGTCACACATGTGTTTTCCTGTTTTCCGTTTCGGTCCCCGGAGTCACCCTCTGCCTTTTCTGCTCCTCAGAGTCAACAGTTACTGGAGCTTGAGCCTTACCCCTTGTTCCCTTTCCCAGCACTGGCCCCTCTTCCAGAGTGCTGGTAGCTCCTCCTTGCATCTAACCAAAGGTCTCAGACAGGTAAGTGATGGAATGGGAGGGACAATGGGCGAGAGGGAAAGTGCGTACCAGACGAGAATGGAGTGAGTCCTGAAAATTGCTTGTTTCCTAGCCTCAGCCCTCCCAGTCTCAGCCCTCTGCCCTGAGACTTCAGCCCTATGTTAGTGGAAGCCATGGTCATTGAAGTAAATACTTTCTCACTTGTTGCATTTTTTTTTTTAAGGGACTGTTGTAGTGAAATACAGAAAAACAAATGGAGAATTGGGGAGGGAGGAGCTGAGCTTCCAGCTTGGAGAGATGGGGGGAATTCAGCTGTAGCAGAGTGTGTCTGTTTTCTGTTTCTATTGTTTGGGGAGCCAGTCCAGTCCGGCTGGAGCTAGGATGGCAGGAGAGAAAGTACCTGGGGGAGAAAGTACCTTCTCACCTTAGAGAGAAAGTATCTGGCGGAGAAAGTACCTTCTCACCTTAGCAACCTGAGCTTGACTGAAGAACTGTATGCTGGTTCCTGGAGGAAGTGTGTTTCAGTTTTGCCATTCACGGGAGGCGTTAGGGCAAGGGGCTTCACTGGCTGCAGTGCCTGGCACTGCCTGCTTTGAGCCCTGCTTCTTGTGTTTCCTGAACCCCTGAATCTGAAACTTCTTCTGTTGGATGAACGTGTTGTCCTGTAATCTCCACTAGGTCCTCAGAGATGCATGCACCTCAGGAATACTGGTTATCTCCTGAGGTTCTAGACTCTGCAAGATTCTCTTGAAAAGCCTGGGGTAAGAACAGTTCAGGGCAGGTCATGCTGGTCCCAGGGTGCCTGAATGGTTGGAGGCATTACCCTGAGAGCTGGGGTCTTAGGAAGGAATGTGAACCACCAAGGATGTGTGTTCCTGCCCACAGAGCTGGTGCTGGGCAGTAGTTGGGAAAAGATGGGGCATCTTTTCTCTCAAGTCAGCCTCCTCTGTGGAGTTTGAGCAGGTTTATTGAAGAGTAGGCTAAGAGGATTCTACTCTTATAGATATAGCATTTCCTGGTGAGACCACTAGGGTGTGCTGTTTGCTGGAATGTCAGTTTCACCCCCAGTGGGTGATGAAGATTTCACTTTTCATGTAGGACCAACCAGGAACTAAACCCTGCACACGTCTCTCCCCACTTACTGTCACAGGTTCCCCTTCCCTCGTCTCCTTCATCCCTTTCCACTATGTCCCATTAGGACACGTGCCCATCCTTGGTGCCAGGGAATTTGATCTTAAAAAGCCTGGCATGATGATGTGTTTCCGTGTGTTTTGTTTGCTTTAGAAGTGGGCAGCCTAGCAATAGCAGCACTGCCAGGAGGACTTGTAATTGCCTCTCATCCCTGCAAAGGGATGAGAAAAGGAAGAAGCAATTAGGAAGGAGATGGACAGGCTTTGTTGGAGTCTTTAGCCTGGACTTCAGGCTGAAGGATGGCAGAGACTTTCTTTTATTCTAATCACATCCTCCTCTAGATAATTCATTAGGGAGCCATCTAAAGTGCTTTCTTGCCTAAGAGGAGGGCTAGAGACTGGGCAGGTCAGAGTGGGTGGGGAGGCTGAAGAGACAGAGCTTGGGTTGTGTTGGCAAGCCTGCCCACCTACCTTGCTACTTTGGCATCCTGGGAAGTGACTTAGTGTCTGCCTTATGGGCTGCTAGAGGAATTAAATGAGATAAGGCATGTAGATGTTTAGCAGTGTTTCTGGCTTAGGTAAGTGCTCAATAAATGACAGTTATGGCAATCTACTCCAGTACTATTGCCTAGAAAATCCCATGGACAGAGGAGTCTGGTAGGCAACAATCCACGGGGTCGCAAAGAGTCGGACACTGAGCGACTTCACTTTCACTTTCACTGTCATAGAAGCATTTAGCGGGGAGCTGGGAGAAAAGGACAGTCTTCTGGATGGATTTCAAGATGTTTTTGTGAGGGTGGCTTGGGAGACACGTGATCTCTGGGGAGGCTAACAGCAGAATCAGCTTCCTGGGGAAAAAAAAAGTTTAAAGGACTAGATTGGAAGGTTGTAGGGTGGAGATAAGGCCCCCTGGGGCTTTTTAGATCTTAGTTTTCTGATAAGAGGCTGTGAGAGGGCATGAGAAGGGATAGAAAGACAGTTGCATTTCAAAATGAACACATTTCTATTGGTAAAAGAAACCAGGAATACCAAATTTATTTTAAGTACTCTCTAAAAAGGGCTTCCCTGGTGGCTCAGAGGTTAAAGCGTCTGCCTAAAAAACAGAATTTTTGCTTTCCCTCAAATGCTCAACTTCCTCTGTTTTGGACCTCTCCAGTATAGCTCTGGAGAGGTTCTTTCCAGAATAAAATTCTGGAAATAAAAATTCTTTCCCCATATTTTAAGGAAATTGGAGTAAACTTGTATTTGGGGAAGGTGTTTGTAGGAATTTATGCAGAGATCCTGGTATATTTTCTCAAGGATGAAAGGACATGCGAGTGGGCCACAGATCCAGCCAGAAGTTTGAGTCTCATATTTTGATCTTGGAAGCAGCCTGGGCTCAGCCCTCGGGTCATGGCACAAATTTCGGGCAGCCACCGTCACTGTATGTGGGGAAGTATGCAGAGTTCTCTTAGGACACTCGATCACGAGTTGGACTGTACTTACACTTCTCTAATCTGCATGTGAACAAACCTCTGTTCACAATGTGCCGCCTTCCTGCCTTTCTTGTGGGGGGTGAGAGAAGTCGGGCTAAGGTGGGGCCTGGGGGACCAGGAGAGAGGGCTGTGCCTTCTTTCTCAACGCAGCCCTGTCCTCAGCTGATTTGCTCGGGGTTGGGGGGGGGGGGGGGCGAACTTCCCTGGGGTTGCAGAAACTGCACTCAGCTGACCATCGGTCCTTTCTTCTGGGCCCCCAGTCCTGGAGCAGAGCTGACAAAGGAGATTCCTGAGAGCGCGCCTTCTTATCACAGAAACTGCTGAGCCAAGAGCTCCTAGCCTTCCTCTTCTCGATGCGAAAGGCCAGTGAACCTTGGACCCGGACAGTTGCTTAACACCCCTCTCTCTTCCTCCCTCCTCCCTTCTTGACTTCTTGATTTGACTTAAATCCACAAGCATTTGCCTAGCCTTTCCTTTTACTGAAACGCAGGAGGGATCAGACCACAGCTCCCAGAGGCTGGTCTCTGTGTGGTTGGCTGCTGCCGGGGCCCTGCTTCCTTCAGGGCTGGGGAGTGAGTGTGCTTCCCCGCTTCCCCTTAGCCCTCCTCATCTTGCCCAGTCTCCCTTTACTGCTCTGCCGCGTCCAATCGCTTCTTTTCCTGAGAGCCTCTAGCCCTAGGATCTGTCCACTTGCTTGGCCAGTCTGGCCCGTCTTCCTCCTAGCTTTTGCTGCTCTGAGATGCCTGGCATTTGCTACCCCTTCAGCTGTTTCCTTGCCTCGGCTTTGGTGTTGTCTCTGCAGCGGCAACACCTGGGTGGGGAGTGGTCATCAGCAGCCTCTAGCCGTCTCTAGTTGGGCTGTCCATTTGGAGCATCGATCTCTCATCCATACTTTTTTTGGGTGATGCAACTATGCAGAGTTTTGATGGCTAGAGGCCTGCAGTACTAGGGGTTGTGGTACCTGGGAAAGGAAAAGCATGGAAAAGAGAAGGGCCTGTCTTCTTTCTGGATGGGGCTGGGCTGCTTGGGTTTGCTGAGACTGAAGAGTTCAGCTAACGGTTGTTTCATGGCTGTGAGTTTCCAGAGAAAGAGATCTCTGAAGCCTTTAGGTTTGCCAGAGCCAGGGTCCTTGGGTGAAAAGGGCAGTGTTGTGTTGAGAACCCACAGGTTAGCTGCTTGCAAGTTCGGTTTCCAAGGTTGCATCTCATCACGTGACAGATGAGGCTGAAATTGGAGGGAAGACAGACTTTTAGGGGGTAAGGCTGAAACAGGCTTACGTCATGATAGTGACACCTTGGAATTGCCAAATTGCTTGTCTTCCTGTCTCCAGTGAGCTCATAGAACCAGAATTTGGTTTTCTATTTTGTAAATCAGGAGGGAAGCGCCGGCCTAATGAAAAACATGTTTTCTCCCTGGGGAATGAGTGCCTTTCTTTCAAGATTCAAGTTGGAGTCATTTTGATGAGCCAGATGGAGAAGAGATTCCAGAGGCAAAAGGTCCCCGAAATGGTGGGCATGGGTGGATTGCCTATGCTGGCTTCTGGGGCGCAGAGTTCTCTGTAACTGCCAACCTGATATATATCTTCATCTTTCTTCCTTAGAGGGCAATGCCAGGAAGCTGGTGAAGGCTTTCTTCTCCTCCACTATGGTTGACGGCGTTAAATACGAAATGGCCTCCCGCCATGAGGAGGATGCCACCCCTTTGGCCAGTGAGGCCAGCCCCAAGCTGGAGCAGGTGAAGCTGAAGAAGGAGATCTCGCTGCTGAATGGCGTGTGCCTGATTGTGGGGAACATGATTGGTTCAGGCATCTTTGTCTCCCCCAAAGGTGTGCTCATCTACAGTGCCTCCTTTGGCCTCTCCCTGGTTGTCTGGGCAATAGGGGGCCTCTTCTCTGTCTTCGGGGCACTTTGTTATGCAGAACTGGGCACCACCATTAAGAAATCTGGGGCCAGCTATGCCTACATCCTTGAGGCCTTTGGGGGACTCCTTGCCTTCGTCCGTCTCTGGACCTCGCTCCTCATCATCGAGCCCACCAGCCAGGCCGTCATCGCCATCACCTTTGCCAACTACCTGGTGCAGCCCATCTTCCCAAACTGCTTGGCCCCCTATGCCGCTGTCCGCCTGCTGGCTGCTGCCTGCATCTGTAAGTGGGGCTGGGGCAGAGGCTGGGGTGTGAGTCAGCTTAGCTGATAAGGAGCTGGAAAGGAATGCCTCGGACAAACACTTTTGCTGTTGTTCATGTGTGTGCTAAGTGTGAAAATTCAAAGGGCTTCAGTGTCCAAAAAAATAAATCCTTTCTTCCAACTTCTCACTGTAAACATCATTAACAGTCTCTGCCCTTGCTGACCTTTACCTTTAAGAGATATAGTTTTGTTCTGTTTTACAAAAATGGGGTTATAGTACACATATATTTCTACAGTTTTTTTTTTCCCAGAATTTATCAGTGGTGTTCTTTTTGACATACAGATCTACTGAAAAAAAAAAAAAAGCTTCAGGTTATTCCATGTTAATTTTAAGGCTATATTGTTTATTTAACCAATCAGGCCTGTGTTAATGGCAATTTCAGTTGGTTCCAGTTTTTCAATCTTACCAATAACACTCGCATGAATATCCTATTTTGTTTGCATGAGTTTTTTGTGGGCTAGATTCTTTTCTTTTTTTAAACTTATTTTATTGACGTATGATTTACAGGGTTGTGTTAATTTCTGCTGTACAGCAAAGTGATTCAGTTATACATACATATAGATTCTTTTTTATATTCATTCCCATTATGGAATATCACAGATATTGAATATAGTTCCCTGTACTATACAGTAGGACCTTGTTGTTTATATGTTCTGTATATAATAGTTGTGTGGGTGTTAAATTGCTTCAGTCGTGTCCAACTCTTTGGAGCTCTGTGGACTATAGCCCACTAGGCTTCTCTGTCCATGGGATTCTCCAAGCAAGAATATTGGAGTGGGTTGCCATGCCCTCCTCCAGGGATTCTTCCCAACCCGGGGGATTGAACCCACATGTCTTACATCTCCTGCATTGGCAGGTGGGTTCTTTACCACTGATGCCACCGGGGAGCCCATGTATAACTGACGTCTGCTAATCCCGAGCTCCGGTCCTTCCCTCCTCTCCCCCCTCCCTCTTGGCAAGCACAGGTTTTCTCTTTGAGTCTGTTCATTTGTGCCATGTTTTGGATTTCATATATAAGTGATTCATATGCTATTTGTCTTTGTTTGACTTCACTTTGTATGATAACCTCTAGGTCCATCCACGTTGCTACAAATGGCATTCTTTCATTCTTTTTTATGGCTGACTAATATTCCATTGTGCATATACGCTGCATCCATTCATCAGTCAATGGACATTTAGTTTGTTTTCATGTCTTGGCAATTGTGAATGGTGCTGCTATGAACACAGGGCTTCACGTATCATTTTGAATTACAGTTTTGTCCAGGTATCTGCCAGGAGTGGGATTGTTGGATCATATAGCAACTCTGTTTTCAGTTTTTTTTTTGAAGAACCTCTATACTGTTCTCCATAGTGGCTGTACCAGTTTACATTCTTTGTGGGCTAGAGTCTTCTTCTTCTTTTTTTTTTTTAATATTTATTTATTTGGCTGAGCCAGGTCTTAGTTGCAGCATGTGGGATCTAGTTCCCTGACCAGGAATCGAACCCTGGCCCCCAGCATTAGAAGCACGGAGTCTCAGCCACTGGACCACCAGGGAAGTCCTTAGATTCTTAAAGCTATCATTTCAACCTACCCTGGCCTTTTCTCTATCTCATAAATAGTATTTAAATTTGTACATTTAGCAAAGCCACGTGGAAGTGCCCAGGGGCTGATCCTCTGCAGCCCCATATCTCAGCTGCCTCTGCTCTGGAAAAGTGCCCTCCCGGGGTGGGAGGCCCTAGGGCCTCGGAGATCCCTCCCTGGCCCTGCTGTGGGGAAGTCATGGGGCAGCCATGGGGCACGGGCGTTTGTGTCAGGTACAGCTGAGTGTGCACCTGGTGGGCGTCGGCTTGCTGGATCAAGCCTCTCAGTCACCCTCCTGTGCTCTTCCCTTTCAGTTTTTCCGCCGCCCCATTTCACTCTTAGCTCCCTCTCCAGCCTCCCTCCCATGACGGTTGTGCAGAGAGCCGCTGTGCTCTGTGGGTGCCTCCTGTGCTGCGTGTGCCCATGCGTGGGCTTGGGCTGTGTGTGGGGCTGTGCGTCATGCTGACTCTGCTCAGGGAGGGGCAAAGCCACTGCCCTGTGTTGTAGGAAGGGAATTTTCCCTTGAGGTCTTAAATGCAATCTGTAGTTTTCTCTGGCATCATTAACAGATGATTTGGTAGGATGACTTACTAGTGAAACTAATTTTAGGGTCTGTTGGTCTTGGAGTCCTCTCAGACGTGGGCATATAGTTACATATGTTGTGTAGAGTAAGGATTATTCCACCTAAGTAGGATTTCCAAGATGGCTGCATTCCTTTAAGCCCTGGAATTCTACTTTAGCTGTCTTGATTGAAATCTCTTTCAAACCAGCGCTATGTATTCTTGCCTGCATAATGTGACTCGTGTGTGTGACTCAGGGTCACCCCGCTGTACATGTCAAAGCTTATATGACTGAGGCCTTTCCAGGCTCCTGGGGTGGGGATAAATATTTGCTTCTTCAGTGGCCTCAGAGGACTGGCTTGACTTCAGGGCCTCAGGTTTTCTCCTTTCATGATTTTGATCTGTGTCTTCTCTGACAGCTGTTTTCCCTTGATTCTGACCTTGGGCCTGCCTTCAGTAGTCTTTTTAATTTGCTGCTTCTAGTTTGGGAGTCAGGAGGTACTCAAACTCTTGTGCACTAGGTACCCATAGGCACACATGTGCGTCCTCCTCAGAATATATGTTAAGTAGCCACAGTTATGATTAGTCTGGACAGCTCCCTGGTTAATAAAAGACAGAGCTTTGTGCCTGGTTTTACGGCATATATGAGATAAGCCCGATAGAGTGAAAGCATACCAGACTTGTGTTTGAGGCTGGCTCAATAACTGTGTGTAGTGACTTGTTATTTCCAAGGTTCTAGGAGCATGACATGGGATTCAGTGAAAATCATAAATCATGACTCAAGTATACCGTTTTAATGATTGTGATGTTTAAAATTGCCCTCTCCCAGTTGCTTGTAGGACTTTGTTCTATCTCTAATAATCTTCAGAGGCACATAGAGATCTGCAAGAAGGTTCAGAAGGGCAACTGAGATTGTAAGTAAGAATTTAGGGGCATATGATTCATGAGTTTCTTCCTTCAGCTTTTGTTTAATGAGCACTCAGTACAAGTCAGTGGAGTAGGGAATGGCAACCCACTCCAGTATTATTGCCTGGAGAATCTCATGGATGGAGGACCCTGTCAGGCTACAGTACATGGGGCCACAAAGAATTGGACATGACTGAGCAACTGAACACACACAGTACAAGTCAGATGCTAAGACATTCTGTCCAGATAGTATCTAGGCAGTAATATCTCATTTATCTAACCATAACCCTTAAGGAGTGGCTCCGTAGGTAAAGAATCTGCCTGAAGTGCAGGAGACCCGAGGTCAATCCCTGGAGCCGGACGATTCCCTGGAGAAGGAAATGGCAACCCACTCCAGCATTCTTGCCTGGGAAACTCCGTGGACAGAGAAGCCTGGCGGGCTACTGTCCATGGGGTCGCAAGAGAGTCAGATACGACTTAGTGACTAAACAACAACAATCCTTCAAGAGAAAACCTAGAAGTAAGGAGAGGAAAAGATTTACAAGCAATCAGGAAAGAGACACTCTAGGAGCAGACAAGATGGCTTTCTTCTTGTGAGGAGGAGTGCTTAGGAAGATAGCGTAGGGACTGTGATGTCTGCACTGAATTTTGAATATATATGTAGCTGTCTCCTCAGACATTTCTCACAGAGGGAACTGCGTGTGAAGGTACTGGGTGCAAAAAGGCACAGAACCAGTCCAGGTTCAAGAATTCCAGGTGGTTGATGTGGCTGGAATGTGGGTAGGAGAAGGGTGAGAAGGGAGAGTCTGGGAATGTAGCCTCAGGGCCAGCTTGGCAGGGGCCTAAACAGGTTAGACTTTATCTTGTTAGCAGGCAAGAATTTTTGACTTTAAGTGGAGACATGAAAAAAAAAAAAAAAAAAGAAGTGGAGACATGAAGTCAGAGTTGCTTTGAAGAGGAACTCTGACTTTGTAGAGAATGTTTTTGAAAAAAGTGAGGGATAGAAGGTAGGGAGACCAGGTTAGGGAGGTGAAACCTGAAGAGTGGTGAAGGCCTACACTGTAAGGGAGATGAAGGAATAGATAAAGAAATAGGGGTAGAATTTCCGATTCTGGTTGTGGAGGACATAGGAGCTCTCAGAGATGATGCTAAGGATTCAGGCTTGGACAGATGGAAGGTTGATGGGGTTAGCTTCTGAAATAGGGAGGTGGGCAGTCAGTCATGACTGACGAGGTTGAAGGGGGGTGTCTGGGGCTTCTGCTGAGCTGTTCATATGCCCTTTCAGGAGCCATGCCTTTGTTGTGACGCAGAGTTGTCGTCTTCCCACCAAGTCATGCTTACCTGGGTTTCCCTGGTGGCTCAAGTGAGTGGTAGAGAACCCACCTGCCAATGCAGGAGATGCGGGTTTCATCTCTGGGTTGGGAAGACCCCCTGGAGAAGGAAATGGCAACCCGCTCTTGTATTCTTGCCTGTAAAATCCCACAGACAAAGGAGCCTGTTGGGCTACAGTCCATGGGGTCCCAAAGAGTCAGACATGACTTAGTGAAGGTTGTGTCCGTGGTGATGTCAGCCTATTAGTGTACATGGTGAACATACCTGTGTGGTTTCTAATGACCAGAAGTCATATGTTCATGATCAAGACACCCCTTTCCTAATACTATAGTCACTGGGGAACCCATCTATTAATTGTAATCCGGGAATTGTTTGCAGGGCGTGTAACCAGAACAAAGAAAGTTTTGACTGTTTGAGGAAAATTTATTGAATGTGGTGGGTTCTATAAAATATGGAGCTGAAAGGTTAAGAGCCCTTCCTGCAGGGAGCTCACAGTCAGTGGACTAGAAGAGCAAAAGTAGTCAGTTGTATGTGATGAGTGCTGGGAGTGGGTGGGGTGGGCTAATGAGTGCTAGGAGCGGGAGATGAGATCCACTCTCAACAATGAAGGATGGAAAGAAGTCAAGGGGCCCATGAAACACCCACTCACCACAGCCCACAAGGCCAATGCTATCTGACAGTAAGTAACTTGCCTCAGACCTCTTGCCCCGACTCTCTGCTCCAGCTTCTGACCTTATTGCTTTTCTTCCAGTTTGCATGGAATGTACCTGCTTCAGGGACTTTGTACTTATTTTTCCTTTTTTCTGGAAGACTCTTCCCCCAGATACCCTTAGAATTTATTCCCCCACTCCATCATGTCTTTGCACAAATATTACCTTGCTGAAGGCTTGCCTTGTCTAAAATGCTTACTCTCAGTCTTCTAGCTGGTTTATTTTTCTCTGTAGAGGCTTTTTTTTTTTTTTGGTCATGCAGTGAGCCATGCAAGATCTTAGTTCCCTCAAACAAGGATGGAACCCGTGCCCCCTGCAGTGGAAGTGCGGAGTCTTAACCACGGGGCTGCCGGGGAAGTCTCTTGTCTATAGACTCCTTACCACCGGACATTGATTATGTATTTGCTTATTGTCTCTCTCCCTCTAGAGTATAAACATCATGAGAGTAAGGACTTGGTTTTGGTCACTACTGAGTCTCTGGCACCTTGATCAGTGCTGTGTACTGATGTCTGCTAGGTACTTAGTAAATATCTGTTAATTGGAGAAGGGGCAAGGAATTCTAGGCACAGGGAAAGGCAGTGTTAAGGGACAAGGTGAGAAGAAGTGTGGGGGTGTGGGGTATGTGTGGGGGACTGTGGGATGTGAGGGCACAAGGGGTGTAAGGGGTTAGTGCACAAGGCCAAACCTTCCTAGTAGGTTTAGATTTTCTTCTGAAGCATACAAGGAGCTGTTACAGGATTTGAAGGAAGAAGGGACATAAGAGCAAGGCTGGAGGCAGAGACATGGGTTAGGAAGCTCTCTTAGGGATCTAGGCAAAACTAGAAAAGCCTGAACTAGGGCAGCAGTAGGTGAGGTGGACAGGATAGATAGGAGAGTATTAAGAAATTATAACTGGTGCAACCAATAACTCTTACTGGAATGTTTCGCGTAAGAGAGGCAGGTGATGAGGAAAACATCCACAAGCCTGTGAGTCTGTGCCACAGGGGCTTATAATCCACTGTACACCTAAAAGAGAAACAGAGAGGAGCTTGATACATACTTCTTTCAATGATGAGATGAGGTTTCTGGTTTGGGCAGCTGGTAGGTAGTGGCATCACTTATGGGGAAGGGGAGGAGAGAATCAGGTTGAAGATGAAATTTACTTGTAGGATGGTAGGTGGGTGTGCCCTTTGGGAGCTCAGGGAAGAGATGGGGCTGAGACTGAACATTCAGCAAATATTCACAAAACACTTGCCATTTTCCCAGGACTGGTCATTGACTTTATGAAGGTCTCAGTGTGTATTGTGCTTGTGTGTATGCAGGATGGGTAACTCAAGATTACCGTAGATCATGATAAGCATTGTGATTTTCAAGGCACAGGGAGCTACAGGAGGAAAACTGAACTAGCCTAGGGGTTTGAAAACTCTCTAAAAGGAAGTTTACACTGGCACCTAGATGAACAAGAATTAACCGAGAGTAGAGAGGGAAGAGGAGCATCTCAAGCAGCAAGAACGGATGTATGAAAACTTGAAGACAAGAAAGGACATCTTTGAGACACTGAAAGTTCAGGTTCAAGTTTTCTTGTTTTTGTTTTGGCTGCTTGGCATATGGGAGCTTAGTTCCTTGACCAGGGCTCAAACCTGGTCACCCCCTGCAGTAGAAGCTTGGAGTCTTTTTTTTTTTTAATAAACTTTATTTGTTTACTTTTAAAAGATTTTTACTTATTTATTTTTGGCTGCACTGGGTCTTCGTTGCTGCACCCAGGCTCTCTCTAGCTTCTGTAAGCAGGGACTGTTCTTCATTGCGGTGTGCAGGCTTCACATTGCAGTGGTTTCTCTGCCTGTGGAGCACGGGCTCTAGGTGTGAGGGCTTCAGTTGCCCCGAGGCATGTGGGATCTTCCCAGACCAGGAACTGAACCCATGTCCCCTGCATTGGCAGGCAGATTCTTAATACCTGCACCACCAGGGGAGTCTCAGGGGTTCAGGTATTGAGTTTAAGGTAGGAAATGTTGAGAGTTGGCTTGTAGAGGTAGATGAAGGTCTTTCAGATAAGTTGTTCAGGTCTTTATAAACTGTTCTTGTTTTTTATCACTGTGTAACAAATCACACAAAACTAAGTGACCTCAGTCATTTTATTCTTTCATGGTTCTTCTCAGGAATTTGGAAAGAGCTAAATGGGGACAGTTCTGGCTCAGGCTCTTATGTGATTGTAGTTAGATGGTGGCAGGAGCTGTAAAACAGAGGAATGTTGAAGCAGATGGGGACTAGATGGGCATCTTTTTCTCAAGGTGGGTTGTGGCTTTTCCCTGTGGTCTCTCCTATGGACTATGATGAGCTTCCTCCCGTAATGACAGCCTCAGTGCAGTCAGACTGTTCTACTTGTGACCGAAGGCTTTAAGAATGAGTATCCAAGCAAGCAAAGTGGAAGTTGCCTTGCCTTTTATGACCTAGCCTCTGAAGTTGCATGGTATCCCTCCTGCTACAGTACTATGTGGGTAGAAACATTCACAGAATACCATCCAGTTTCCAAAGAAGAGGCACAGACCCTATCTCTTGATGGGCAGAGTGTTAAAATCACAGTGTATGAAAAGCACACATGGGATGGGAGATATTGCCTAGATATCTTTGGAAAACACAATCTATAGCACATGCTTTATTAAGGAGTTTGGTGAGTTGCCTCTTTTTTTTTTTTTGATGTGGGGCATTTTTTAAAGTCTTTATTGAATTTGTTACAATGTTGCTTCTGTTTTATGTTTCGGTTTTTTGGCCATGAGGCTGTGAGGGATCTTAGCTCCCCAACCAGAGACTCAACCCACACCACCTGCATTAGAAAATGAAGTCTTAACCACTGTATCACCAGGGAAGTCCTAAAAGTTAGGGAGAAATTACATTTTTTTCCTGGACCTTAGTTCCCCACCTAGGGATTGAACCCGTGCCCCTTGCATCAGAAGGCAGAGTCTTAACCACTGGACCACTGGCAAAGTCCCTTGGTGGGGTTCTTCTAAGGCAGTGAAAAACCTCTTTGGGCTTTCAAAGCAGGGGAGTGATATTTGTGATTTAGATTTTAGAACTTGTGATTTTTAGAAAGATTATTCTGACTTTGCAGGATGGAAAGCAGGGAGACCAGTTAGGAAGCTGTTGCCGTGATCTTGAGAGAGATGAGAGATGATGAAGTGATAAATGATGGTGGCTTGGACTGGAGTCATGTTTTAGGGATGAAGGGACTGGTTAAGACTTGGATACCGATTAGGTACAGGTAGAGGTTGTCGATGATGATAAGATACTTCGATCTGGCATCTGGCTTGGGCAACTGGGTGAAGGGTGTTGCCATTTACTTATGGGGGAGCACTGGAGGAGCAGTAGGTTTGCTGGAAATTGTTGGGATCAATTTGTGCCTGGTGATGCTGAGTAGGTGGTTGGATATTCATATGTATCTGGAGTCATGACAGTTGGGCTGGTGATATACTTTTGGGAATCATCAGTGTATAGCTGAAATCATAGTAGGAGATGAGATCATCCTAGGAGAGAATAAGAAAGGGAACAGAAAAGGGCTTAGGATATACTCTTAGAATTCTTCAAAGAGGAGAGCAATTTGAGAAGTCAGTGGCCGACAGTGTCCAATCTGCTAGGAGGTCAAGCTAGATAGGACCAAGTGGAGTTGAATTTATCAACATGAAGATCAACTGGTGATCAAAGTCAACTGGTGACTTTGGAGAGGGAACTTTCAGGGCAATGAGGGTAGAGTTAGATTTCAGACAGATGGCTTATTCATCCTGCAAGATTTATTGAGTATCTACTCTATGCCTAGTTCTGGGTTAGGGCCTGGGGATACAAGGATAAGTGTGACCCAGTGTCGACCCGCACAGAGCTCACAGTTGATGGGAGAGACAGATATGTAAAGTGTTCAGAGGAAAGGCAGAGCTCCCAAGAGAGGTTGGTTTGCGCTCAAAATTAGTCTTTTTTGGAAGAACTGTTAAGTAAGATCAGGAGTAGAACAGCATTAGACTTGAGAAGAAGGACGTCAAGGAGCATTTTGGCAGGTTTTTCACTGGAGTCATGGAGCTGCATTGTGGAGACAAGGGCAGGTGAGGGAATGCAGGTGTGCTTTCTAAAAGATGGACTCTGCAGGCAAGAAGGGCAGTTGTTAGAGGCAGGGACTCAGGCTGAGGGAGGAGCTTATGGGGAAGACAAGCCTGCCTTATGTTGGTTTGGGGATGTATTTCTCAACTTGGTTGAAGTATTCTTGGCCTACAATGAGGCCTTCTTCATTGGAATGCTTGGGTGCCCAGAGTCAGCATCTCTGTCCCTTGAATGGTACACAGCATCCCCTCACCCCTTGTGGTGCAGGGTGGTTAAGACCATGGAATCAGGCAGGTTGAATTTATTAGCCTTGGTTTCCTCATCTGTAGAAGGGGATTCTACCTCTAGAAGCATGATCTATACTTCTACCATACTTTCATCCTTTTCGTCAGTGACAGTTTCAAGAGAGCAAATAAAGATTCTGCTTCTTTCGGGGTGGCATGTATTTCCTTTACAGGCATAATCTTCCTTTAAAGCTGCTGATGAACTAACTAGTATTGGGAATGGATCTTGGAATCATTGATCGATTATTGCATAAATAAGTTGTTTGTATGCATGGGTGACTCCGCTCTTTGCTGATTTCATTGTTAGGATAATTACATGGTACCCCCTCTGCCAGGAATTCCGCCTCCCTTCCCTCAACCCCAGCATGAGCGTCTACACTCGGTCCAGGTAGCAATGGCCCTGGTGTCTAACTGAACCCACTTTGCTGCCCCAGAACGGATGGGTTGCCTCTCAGTGACTTTCACAGCACCTGATTCAATATTTTAAAAACTTATTTACATGGCTGCGCCCGGTCTTAGTTGCACCATGTGAAATCTTCAGTCTTCGCCGTGGCATGTGGGATCTTTAGTTGCACATGCAAACTCTTAGTTACATACGGCATGTGGGATCTAGTTCCCCAACCAGGGATTGAACCAAGGCCCTCTGCGTTGGGAGCGTGGAGTCCTAGCCATTGGACCACCAGGGAAGTCCCAGGGCACTGGGTCTTAAACACAGAGTCTGCACAGGGTCTGGAATATGGTGGATTCAGGCTCAACACATGCTTGTTGGATGGGTGGGTCCATGGGGGGATGAATGGATGAGTGGATGAATTCTGAGTTCTGAAGGAACCTTGCTGTCCTGTCCAGGGTGCTATAAATGGTTACTTTTCCCAGCCAGAGGGGTGTGCATTTGGCCTCTCCTGAAACTAATTACTCTGGCTTCTAGGAGCTCTTTGAGGATTGCTTCAGTTCTTTGCAGCCAGAAACCCTGATGCCCCAGAGGGCAACAGTCCCACTCCCTGGCCCACATCCTTGCATGCCAATAGAGCATATGGTATAGTGCAACGTGTACAAGTCTTGGAGCTGGCCAGTGAGTAGCCTCAGTTCCCTCAATTGTAAGATGAAGATAATAAACCTACTCTGTTTGATTAAATTAGATAATGTATGTAACAGTGTTGGGATTCCTTGGTGGCTCAGACAGTAAAGAATCTGCCCACAATACAGGAGACCTGGGTCTGATCCTTGGGTCAGGAAGATCCCTTGGAGAAGCAGCCCACTCCAGTGTTCTTGCTTGGGAAATCCCATCAACAGGGGAGCCTGGTGAGCTGCAGTCCATGGGGTCGCAAAGAGTTGGACATGACTGATCAACTCACATACATGCACACACGTAAGAATGTGAGTGACATAATTGTCAGCCAAAAATGGTATCTGTTGCTGCAAGTTATACTCACAGTCATATACATCTTGTTAATTTCTAAAACCTTGACTTTCTGTATTCTGTCTTTAGATGATTAAAAGCAGTTTTAATCTTAAGTAGCTTCGAGATCAGCAGGGATGGTGAGACTCCTCTTCCTCTTTGAGGGGGAGGTGAAGGTGGCGTTGTTAGGACTAGGTGTCCAGAAACCCAGCTGACTGACTGCCCTGACTGACTGCCCTTTCTTTAGAGCCAATGTGCTTTGGTCCATTGTTTATTTATTTATTTTGACTTCTGGCTTTTGGGAGTTCCCCAACCAGGGATTGAATCCAGGTCAGGGCAGTGAAAGCCTGAGTCCTGACCACTAGACCCCCAGGGAACTCCCTGCTTTGGCCCACTGTTAGCAGCCCTGGATGTTTCTGCTCCTGTCTTGCCTACACTCACCCTCCCTGTGACCCAGTTTTTTTGGTCTAGATCTTTGCCTTTGGGTAGTGGGACGCTTTATCTCCTGTGTGTTCCGTACCAGTCGGCTAGCAGCACACATGTGGGGCTGGAGGGGGAGCTGTGAACAGACTGATATCTTTAGTATCAGATAGTCTTGGTGTCCCTGATCCTTGACCCTTGTGATCTGTGTGTAGTAAGTGCTTTTCTCAAGAGGAAAGGGTTATATGTATGCATATAGTTGATTCCCAGGTGGTGCTAGTGGTAAACGCAGGAGACGTAAGAGATGTGGGTTCGATCCCTGGGTTGGGAAAATCCCCTGGAAGAGGACATGGCACCCACTCGAGTATTCTTTCCTGGAGAATCCCATGGACAGATGAGCCTGGTGGACTACAGTCCATGGAGTCCCAAAGAGCTGGACACGACTAAAGCAACTTAGCAGCAGCAGGCGCTTTTCAGCGAATGTCGGCTGGAGGAATGAACAGAAGGTCCGGCTCCATGTTCATCTTGGCAGAGAAGGGCATTGCCTGCTCTTGGCTCTCAGGGTGCTGGTGGTGCAGATGGCTGCTGTGGGCTGAGGGGAGGGCGACTGCTTGAGCTGCTCATGGACTCCCGAGGACCTCAGATCTCTGAGAGCTTTGGCCCCCGCCCTCGGGCAGCTTCTTCTGGTACCAGAACCACTGACTTCATGTCCTTGCGGCTAATGAGGTGGAACAGCCAGACGCTGGGCCCCCAACTGCCTATTGCCCTTTGAACTTTCTGCTTGGAAGCTGGTTGCCTCTCCCAGAGGGGTTTTCCATTGTACATTAGGGGCGAGGAAGCTTACATTTCATGTTCCACATTGATAGCAACACAGGGACTAGAGTCGTTCTGGGAGGGGGTCACCACGGACCTTGGAACAGACCTGTCACCAGCAGGGAGGGTGGTGGGGCTCTGTGCTGGCCTGAGCCCCAAGGCTTTTCAGGGGTTCACCTTACTCTCTTTTCCTGTTCTCTTTCTCTCTGTCTCAGAAGAGGTTGAGGAAATGGCCTAGAGGAGGCTGGTAAAAGAGCTTGGGCCCCAATCTCAGCTGAACATTGGAGTCACCAAGGGGGTTTAAAAAACATTGCCCCATCCTCTCCCTCTCCTCTTCATCAATCAAATAGCTCTGAACCACTGGGTAGAAGAATGGGAATAGACTTGGAGGACAAGGCTTGAGGAAGCAGAAAGTTGCTGCTGAGAACTAACTGGGGCCTTGGGAAGAGAGGTTATCAACTGGCAGCATTAGAATCACCTGGGGAGCTTTAAAAATATACCGATGCCTGGGCTCCACCCCAGAGCCTGGCTTCTTTGGCCTGGGTGGGGCCTGAGCACTGGACTTTGTTAAAGCTTGTCAAGTGATGCCTGTGTGGAGCCAGGAGAGCTAAGTGAGGGTTTGGGCTTGCCTTGATCTGGGTAGTTCTGTATGTGAGGATTTTGTTTTGTGATGAACTAAGGTAGCCGGAGGCAAGCAGATAACCAGACTCCCCGAGGGGAGCCCCATCTCAGCCCTTCTGAGAATTGCAGAGGTGGAGGCCCAGAGCTGCAGGTTCACATTCTTTGGGCCATTCTGATGCTGACTCGGGCCTGCTGTCCCACTTCTTAGAACCTGAACTGGACCTAGCTGAGCAAACCAGTAAGAATCCAGTTAACCAGGACTCGCTAGCTTCAGGATGGGAGCTGATGGAATGCTTTAATAGGCGAGCCTGCCCGTTTGCTTGTTCCATCTGGGCGGTGCGGAGCCACGGAGACTGAAATGCTGAGTCCAGTAGGCAGAGTGGGAGGGATCTGATCGAGTGACCCACAGGGTTTATGCTCTGTGTGTCTTCCTGCCAGATGCTGTCACACATGATGCTACAGTAAGCAAAATTTCTGTAGCCTGTAAAGGTAAAAGAGTTTGAGGGTCATCTGTTATCTGGGAAATACAGTGGCTCCTTGGAAGGAAGAAATAACCCATCAAGGAAGCTAAGAAGAAAAAGGGATTTTTGAGATGCAGAGAGAGTCCTAAACCACCATCAGAGAACAAAAACCAAAACAAGCAGTGGTGGGACTTCCCTGGTGGTCTGGGGGTTAGGACGTGGTGCTTCCACCGCCATGGCTCTGGGTTTAATCCCTGGTTGGGAAACTAAGAATCCCGCAAGCCATGTGGCACAACCCAGAAAACAAAACAAAAAGCAAGCAGTAGTAGAGAAAGGGGGGAAAACTTGAAATGTCTGGCTTAAGGCAGCAGATCTGAGGTTATTTTGGAGAGCTTACATCTGGTCCTGCTGAGGACCCACTGTGGTAGTGTACCCTGGAGGCGTCTGGTGTTTGCAGGTGTGAATGTTCCATCTAAGGGGCCAGGCTGCTCCGCAGCCATTGACTCTGACTACACACAGCCTGGCCTAATGCAGAGACGGGTGGTTTTTCTTGAGGATCATGTGACAAAGAGCTTGCTCACCCCAGTTAAGCCCAGGGACTGCCATCCTGTTGTTGACCGTTGAGGAATGAATAATGTCACCAGTCAGAAGACATGTGAGACGTGTCACGACTGACTTTGAAGTCTGAGACAG
Organism: Oryx dammah; assembly: GCF_014754425.2. Lineage (NCBI taxonomy): Eukaryota > Metazoa > Chordata > Mammalia > Artiodactyla > Bovidae > Oryx > Oryx dammah. The sequence goes on along the minus strand of NW_024070210.1, from coordinate 79,010,578 downwards.
CAAACTGAGTGGCAGGTGAAATCTTCATCTCTGTCATTTGAAGGCTGTGAATGTGGAAGAAAAAGAACACAGAACTGAGTGCTGAAATGTAAATGCCAAGACACCCAGAAAGAGACACTCTGGTGAGGAGCAGATTTCATAGAGATTGGGAGAGGTGCATTTAATAAAACTTTGAACTGAAATTTTAGAGGAAAGGAGAAAAATACACAGATAAAAGTATTCATCTGGGTATTTTGGAGGCTATGTGATATTATAGGGAAAGAAGAATAAAGGTGAAAAGTTGCTCAGTAATGCATTTGTAGAAGCTAGAAGACTGGGAGTGATGCTTTTGGACTTATCAGCATTCAGTGAGGCTAATAAATACATTTGCTTTTTACTTTTACTGCGGGAAGAAGCAATTTCATATTTGATCAGAACATCACAGTGAAAGAGCACGCGTGTATGCTCAGTTGTATCCAACTCTTTGAGACTCAATGGATTGTAGCCCACCAGACTCCTCTGTCCACAGGATTTTTCAGGCAAGAACACTTGGGTTGCCATTTCCTTCTCCAGGGGATCATCTCGACCCAAGGATCAAGCCCACATCTGCATTGGCAGGAGGTTCTTTACCACTGAGCTACCTGGGATGCATACCTTGTTCAAAAGTGATGGACCTATAGAAGAGCTGAGATTGCTGTAGTATATCAAAGAGAGGTACTTGTATGAGGATATGCGGTAATAAGGGATGCCTGCTCCCTCTGGGATTGATTGCAGTGAGAGGGAAATTTTAGGACCAAGATTCAGAAACCTGTGGAGAGGATTTTCCCTCTCCTTTTTTACTTTCCCTGCAAATGTAATGGACAATACTGTCTGCTACTGCTTCCAGTTCTCTCCCTACAGGAGGGCTGCTTCTCACAAGTAAGCAGGAGAAGTCTCTTCCTTCCTCATTACAGATATGTGGCCCATCTCTTAGAAAGGGTGCCAAGGGCCTACCCTCTGTTAATCCCGTCTGCTTACTATGGGAGGAATTACTACATGGTGCTGTTAGAGGGCTCTTGGGTTTTACCTAGGGATTTCTGCTGAAGGTTTCCCTTAGTAAAGAGCATGGCAATAAACCCCTCACCCTAAAGGAAGAAGCGTGGTAAAGAGAACAAGAGGACAAAAGCAAAAAGAAGTGGGAATGATGTAATTATGGGCGTATACTGCACAGCATCAGATGAGAATAATAAATATTTTACTGTCCTCTTAAGTACAAATCATAAAATTTGTACAAAAGGGAAATATGGTAGCAATGGAAACTTCAATTCCCTGAGCTTCTTTGGCTAAAATCAGTTGCCTTCTATCAGGAGCAGTACTTCTCTACATTAAAAAAATGATTTGTTGTGGAAATTTTCAGATATACAAAAGTAGAGCAAATTATACAATGAACTCTAAGGGTTCAAACACCAGGTCAATGACTGTCACCACTGGTTTATCAGTGTCTATGCTCCCCCCAGTCTTTCATCACCCACCACTAGATTATTTAAATCAAATCCAAAACATCAAGGTATGTAATCCACAAAGACTTCAATGTGAATATATAAAGGATAAAGATTAATTATTATTATTTTCTATAACCAGGGGAAATGTGGAATCCTTGTGAAGAAGTGACTATGCCTTCTCAGAGTTGGTACTTCCCAGAAAAAAAAAATGCTAAATTTCCTCCAAAATGTACTCTAAATTTTAGGCAAAGAGATTGCAGGAAAATTCAGGACAAGGAATTATAATTTTATAGCCAGGGAATTAAAAACAACAAAGACCAGGGTTGTCTTCAAAATGAAACTCTGATAAAATAGTGACATTATCTTTTTTTAGAAAGAATAGGAGAATCATCCGAAGAAGACATGTGGTTGAATTCACTGATTTTTGATGACCTTAGATTTTTTAGAAACAAGATATACAAGAGGTAATGAGAGATGACATAATCAAGACTAAATAAATATAGGAGTGGCCCAGACCTGTGAGGAGAGTGTCCTGAAGGTTAATAAACTAAGACCTGAAGAAGTGACTAAGGTCAACAAAAGGTTCTGAGAGCAATGTTCAGAGTCAGAAGAACAGGAGAAAGGCTGGATGCCCTAGGGTCACTTAGATCTGTGATAGTAGATGGTAGAGAGAAAGGAGACACCACAGTCCCACTTTTTCTCTAACTTTACCTGCAGAAGAATTGCTCACCTTGGAAAGGGTTCAATAAAAACCCAACAAGCCAATAGATCTAGGCCAACAAAGAAACAAAACCAAGAGAGTTGAGGTAGTAATAAAGCATGTCATTGCTTTAAATGTTTTTAACTACCCACTTACAATGGACATGAACTTGGGCAAACTCTGGGAGATGGTGAGGGACAGGCAAGCCTGAGGTGCTTCTGTCCATGGGGTCGTGAAGAGTCAGACATGACTTGGTGACTAAACAACAACAACTACCCCCTTCAAGCAAATGGAAAGGATTTATAATTAGTTGTGATGACAGTGACCACTAGGCATCTCCAGGATCTTGGAGAATAGGAAGGGTGTAAAAAGGAAGCTATTGAGTGATGTATTAGTTTTCTATTGCTGTTGTAGCAAATTGCCACCAATGTAGTGGTTTAAAACAACACAAATTTATTATCTCACAGTTCAGTAGGTCAGAAGTCTGAAATGGGTCCCACTGGGCTAACGTCAAGGTGTCAGTGTTGCTGGGTTCCTTTCTAGAGGCTCTAGGGGAGATTCCATTTTCTCACCTTTTCTAGCTTCTAGGGACTGCCCAGATTCCTGGGCTCATGACCCCCTTCCATCCTCAAAGCCAGCTGTAGCTAGTCAAGTCTTTCTCACATCAGAAGTCTTTTGCTGACTCTTCTGCTTCTCAGGGTCAATACTATGCCCACCACAAGTGATAACCTGGCTTTCCAAAAAAAGAGAAAGAGGTGGATTCTGTGCATTCTGCACTGGTAATCTGAGGTTGATTCCTGCCCAGATTCTAGGCTCATCTGTTAAAACTGGTTAGCAAAATATGAAGGGAAGAAAGGAGGATCTTTAATAACCTGGATGGATTTGCTAAAAGCAAGCTAACCTCAATTTTAATTTTTTATTCAAGTGTATATATAGAGAAGAAACAGTGCACATTTTATAAGTGTACAGCTTGATGTGTGCTCAGATTGTAGAAAGCAGCCCCCTGAACCTTTCTTGTGTTCAAGTCACTTCCCCCATGCTCACCATGCACACTTTAAGGGAAATCTCTGTTCTGATTTCTAGTAGCATAGATTAGCCTGTTTTTATGTAAATAGACACAAAGGGTATGTCCTCTCGTGTCTGGCTTGTTCACTTAATGTTTGTGAAGTATATTCCAGATTTTGTCTGTGGTTGTAGATGAGTCATTTTTATTGCTGTGTAGTACTCCATTGTATTCATTTAGCTACTCTTGATTGGCATTTGAGTTGTTCTGTTCTGGATTAGCCCATGCAGGTACTCTCCTTGCTTTTAGTTCTAGAGTTGACGCTGGGCCTTATTGCTGGAACTAGCCTCCTTCTCTAGGTGTCCATGGAGACTAGGTTTCATGCCCATTGAGGAGCATCTCTTTAGAAATTATAGGAGTGACTTCTTCACAGTTGCTTCTTCCTCCAAAGCAGGGGTCAAAGCAGGAATGGAGGTGCACCTGAGCCAAGGGTCCGAGGTGATTTTCAGGCCATCTTCCTGTGGACTTGGCCCAGCACTGGGTGGAGACTGAATTGTACCTAGGAGGGTAGGGCATCCCTGATCCTTGAGGTTAAATGCCCTTGTCCTTATATTATCCTAACCCTAGGCCCTACCCCACCCACTTCCTTGCCTCTGAAGCAGGAGGTCAGGCTCCACTTCAAGAACAGTGCACTTGGCTGGGCTCCGGGGCCACCGGTCAGCTGTATCCGCTGCAGGTGGGGACAAAGAGCTCAGTCAGCACTGCTGCCTGCGGGACCCGTTTCCTGCTCTCACGGCCAAGAGGCCCTGGAGGCAGCTGAGCGCTGGGGAAGATGAGGGCTGGCACTCTTTCCAGAGGATTCCCTTTTTCATTCAAACCGAGCCTCCCATGCTCAATACAGAGAGCAGATCAGGGGGTGATGGTGGGTCCATGGCTGAGAACAAAGGCTCAGGAGTCGGGGAGGAGGAAACACTGGTGGTCAAAGGAATGGATATGGAAGTAGACTAGAGAAGCTGTAGGGATTAAAATGTAAACGACCCCTGTATTTTCTTTTCAGAATTTGCTGTAGTAAAGGGTAATGGGTCGGCTTTTCCCAGTCTAGCTCCCTGGACAGAGCTGAGAACAGAACCTTGTGGAACGTGGCTACAGACTGACTCAGAGCTAGAGCCAATCCCTAAAGCCTCCCGTCCATTGATGCTGAGGGCTAACCATGAATTTTTTTTTTTAATTAAAAAAATGTTGTCTGCTTTGGGTCTTCGTTGTTGTGTGGGGGCTTTTCTCTAGTTATGGTGCTCGGACTTAATGCCCTGAGGCATGTGGGATCTTAGTTGCCCAACCAGGGATCAAATCCACATCCCCTGCATTCTTAGGGGAAGTCCCTAACTGTGAATTTTAATTATGGGATCCTGTTCCTTTGTGAATGTGGCAGCTCCAGTTGTCCTGGTGTTTCTAATCCAGCCTGGCTTAAGTTATATTTGTGTGTCAGCAGCAGAGCCTGAGGGTAAGGGGTGGAGGTTACAGGATGGGGAGAAGTGGCATGAGGGCTGCTGAATGGCTGGAGGCAGAAGCCAGTGGGGAGTGAAGGATGAGTGACTGGCTGAGGAGGATCAGCAGATCTGAAAGATTTGGCCATTTTGTGGGGGTGCTTGTGGTGACTACACACTTGTGTCTTTAATTATTAACTTAACACTGCATTGGCCTGGAGTTATGGGTGCATTTTTGCCCAGCCCTGTGATAAGGTTTGGTTGTTCATTGTCTTATTAGGCAGAAAGGCCTAATGTTTGTTTGGGACAGGAAAGCCCCCTTTCTGGAAGAACAGAAAGAGACTTGGGCACTGAGGGAGGGGGAGACAGAAGGTGAGACAGCTTGGTTGCTCTTTCCTGCCCCTCAGGAGGAAGTAGTCCTGGGCCAGAGTGTGTTGAGACCAGGACATAAAAAACCAGGATGGCTGGAACCCTAAGGGCCACACCACCGCCAGAATGGAGGCAGGGAGTTTCTGGGGCTGAGCTGGGGGCCAGAAGCGGGCAGGCGCAGTGCTTTCTCTCTGGGAAGGCAGCCCTCCTCCTGGTGCCCCAGTTGCTGAGCTGGGAAGGAGGGAGCAGTGCCGGGCTCTGTTGTACCGCAGCAGGAAAGCTACGGGGTATGTGCCTGCCTGCTTGTTTAAGAGGTTGGGGGGGGGTGTGGGTTGAGGGACATTCTGCTGAATTTCAGAATTGTTTCTTTTGATTTTCTCCCCCCTCCCCTACCAACCCCTGCCGCATCCTGGGGCTACTGGTCGACCTCACAGCCTGTTTGGGCTTCTGCGCTCTAGAATTTCTTCTTTTGAAGTAGCGGATTATAGGTGTTTTTTTTTTGTGGGAGAGGGATAGTGGATTTCTCTGATATTCTGATGGAAGTTATGGACCCTTTTTCTTAGAAAAATGCATATACTTTGGACATATGAACATAACACTTTACAGAGAATTCCAGGCCTTGTGGAAGCCCTAGGTTAAGAACCCTGGCTCTAAGGGCAATCCATGAACTTCACTGGAGCTCCTCCAGGTAGAGTTTGCCTCTACCCCAGGGTGGCAGGACTTGAGGAACGGCCATGGCTCTCACTTTTGCCTTGTCCACTCAGGAAAAATGCCCCGTTCCCTTTGTATAGGGACCTGTTTTAAGAATCTTTCCAAGCGTGAAAACAAGCAGCTGAACAGGCCAGCAGAGGCAGGAAGTCTGGCCTCCAGCCTAATCCTGGTCACACATCCTGACCTGCTGGGCCAGACACTGGATAAGTTACAGCAGGGCTCATCAAGGTTAACAGTGATCCACAGCATGAGACTGTTTATTCCTGGGCCCACATAAGGGGCTACGGGGCTGGAGATGCGGAGAGACTGTGACTTTTCAGAGCCAACAGCCAGAACACATCACTAATCCTGTTCTGCCGCCAGTTGCCTCCTATTGCTGTGAGCACATTTGTGTGTAAGCAGATCCAGTCACTTTGTATCTCTTATATAACTGCTGAGTGTGTGTATGTGTGTGTGTGTGTATTGCTGTGCACCCAGGTGCTCAGCAAGTGCCTTTGAATGATAATGGTGAGGAAATTCTGGGCAGAGGTTTCCAGTGCAGAGCAGGTCAGAGCCCAGACACCTCTGTCTTTGGCCAAAGGGTCTGTTTTGGTGATGGGTACTAGAAAAATTGCTTGGGGGGGCTCTAAGGCCCTCTGGATGGTGGAGTCAGTCACCAATCAGCTTTGTTTTTCTTTCAGGTCTCTTAACCTTCATTAACTGTGCCTATGTCAAGTGGGGAACCCTGGTGCAGGATGTTTTCACCTACGCTAAAGTATTGGCACTGATCGCTATCGTCATCGCAGGCATTGTTAGACTTGGCCAGGGTAAGAAATAATAGTAGCAGCAACTCACGTTTGTTAAGCATTTTCCATGAGCTGTACTCTTCTAAGTAGCCTTTGTGCACGATTTCATTTAATAGGTACTGTTATTATTCCCTTTTATTTAGGCCATGCCCCACAGCTTGCGGGATCTTAGTTCCTCCACCAGGGATTGAACCTGTGCCCTCTGCAATGGAAGCCTCAGAGTCCTAACAACTGGACAGCCAAGGAGTTCTCTAAAGTCCCTAGCTTAAGTGCATGCTGGGTCCTCAGTCATGTCTAACTCTTTGTGACCCTATGGATTGTAGCCCAATGGGTTCCTCTGTCCATGGGATTCTCCAGGCAATAATACTGGAGTGGGTTGCCATTCCCTTCTCCAAGGGATCTTCCTGACCCAGGAATCGAACCTGGGTCTCTTGTACTGCAGGCGGATTCTTTACTATCTGAGCTACCAGGGAAGCCCCAGCTTAAATCATGGAGCTGAAATCTGTACCAGGCAGACTGACCCCAAAACCTGTCCCGTCGTGTCTACGCATGCTGCCTCTCAGGGGAGGTGGATCTTGAGCCAGCTTTTGCAGATTGTCGAGTCCAGTGCTGTGGCAGTGACTGTTCTCCCCCTGGGAGTGGGCATGGACAGAAATGAACCTGTGGTACTCACTCCTCTCCCGGTTTCCGGGTGTGAACGCCTGTAACTACTCTGTTGACTGGGCACACTGAACCCTGCCCTTCCTCCACTCCGTGTCAGCTGTGTGGTGTTAGGAGGGAAGCAGACAGAACTGCGTCACTCCTGTTCTCTAGCCCTCGTGCTCTGTTGTTCTTTACCCTAGAAATTCACCAGGGTCCTTCCTATTAGGATCCGGGTGCTTGGAGAAGGAAATGGCAACCCACTCCAGTATTCTTGTCTGGAGAATCCCAGGGACAGAGGAACTTGGTGGGCTGCTGTCCATGGGGTCACACAGAGTCGGACATGACTGAGCGACTTCACTTTCACTTTTCACTTTCATGCATTGGAGAAGGAAATGGCAACCCACTCCAGTGTTCTTGCCTGGAGAATCCCAGGGACGGGGGAGCCTGGTGGGCTGCTGTCTATGGAGTCGCACAGAGGTGGATACGACTGAAGCGACTTAGCAGCAGCAGCTGATCCCTGTACTCTGGCCCATTTCTGTAGGTGTCTCTCTTCTGCTCCCCATTCCTTCACTGGTACCCTTACTGCTAAGGTGTTCGAAACCACAGGCATTCTATTATTGTCATATTCCTCCTCTCCCTTACTGAATCACCTTGTAGTTGGGGTATAGGCCACTAATCCTTCTGCCTTGCTGTGTTCTCTGGGTTGCAGGAGCCTCGACTCACTTTGAAAATTCCTTTGAGGGTTCATCATTTTCAGTGGGTGACATTGCTCTGGCACTGTACTCGGCTCTGTTCTCCTACTCTGGCTGGGACACCCTCAACTATGTCACTGAAGAGATCCAGAACCCTGAGAGGTAGGTACTTCACTATCAACTTTCCATAGCGATGGCAGCTGTCATTTACTGAACCCCTACTGTGTGCTGATGGCATACACCTGGTCAGTTTTGTCAGCATCATTTTGACAGGCCTGAGGCTGGACAAGTAACTGGTCCATGATCACAGTAACAGGGCTAAGAGGTGAACTTTCTTGTACTAAAAAAAAATTTTTACAGGGCTTTTCACATTTGGGCATTTCTGCATTAATCAAAGTAGGCTGTATCATATGCTTGTGTTTTTTTAATTAAAAAAACTGACTTTCCTTGATAGATTTTCACTCACCCTTATTCCTATAACTTTAGGTCACAGAGTACCAGAAACCTTTTCCTTCTGATCCCATGTTTCTCAAATTCCTAGGTGACTCAGTGGTATTGTTTGTTTCAGGACACCACTGAACTGTCCTGTAGTCACGGAGAGTGAAAAGCACTGCCCAGGGAGTCAGAGGGCCTGGACTTGTCTCCCCACTGATCCGTTGGGTGACCTCGAGGGAATTCACTGCCATGTCTGCCTGCTCCCTATTTAGTGACTCTAGGAACTAAGATCTGCCAGGAAATGAGGTTTCTGAAATTTTTAAGTCAAAATAATAATAAACTCCTCTTGGCTTTGAAAAACAATGAGTATTCTTGACAAATATCGTGTTGCAACCCTGGGAGCACACAATAGCTGATGGGAGGCCTGGGTGGTGCTTCCACCTACTGGACAGAAGCTGAATGACTTGAATATTTGCCCCTCTCTACCCCGACCCTGCTCCAAGTCTCACTGCAAAGAACATTTATAAAGATCATGGCTTATTTTGGGCCAGAGGGACTATGAGCTGTCTTTAAGTCTTTCTCTTGGCCAAGGGTTAGGGTGGCACTCAAGGTTCTCTAAGGGAGTGGGGTGGGCATATTTCTGATCGCTTGTTCAGGTATACATATTGTTCTTACTGAGGGCCTGTCTTACTCTCTAAGGAGATTAGATTTCACAATTTCCCTCCATAATTTCTTTTCTACTTAACCTTAAGACAAATTTTCCAGTGTTGATAATCTTGGAGAAGGAAGCCTGATACTAAGAAACCTTGAGTAAAACAAAACCTTCCCATGCTATTATCACACTGTGACATGGTTGTTAGTTAATCCTTTCCCTTTTGTATGTAGACCTTTCTCTGAATGTGATATTTCTTCCACCTGATGCTCTTTAGTTCTTGAGTGTAAGCCACTCTCCAACTTCAAGGCAAAAGCACTGGGTGAATGCCTTAGAGGCCCTGGCCCTGGACTGGTGCGGGCAGTCTAAGAATCACAGGACGATGGAGATGCGACTGGGACTAATGGATCCACTGCTGTGTTTGGCTGCAGGAATCTGCCCCTCTCCATTGGCATTTCCATGCCCATTGTCACCATCATGTACATCTTGACCAATGTGGCCTATTACACTGTGCTCAACATGAGGGACATCCTGGCAAGCGATGCTGTTGCTGTGGTAAAGGGTTTTCACTAGCAGAAGGGTGAGGGTGTGTCTGTGGGCTTTGGGGTATGACGTTGCTCCTCGGAGTCCCAGAAATCCGGTAGTCCTTGGAGTACGCTTAGGACACTGGGCTTGTCAGGTCCCGTTAGCCATGCTCTTTAAGAAGGGCTGGGTTGCCAGCAGAGGGACCGGGGGCATGCTTGTCCTTGCCTTCCATCTCTGTTGGGTCCTGCTAATGACTCCTCTCCATTTCTTCCCCTTAGACTTTTGCAGACCAGATTTTTGGCATATTCAATTGGACCATTCCATTTGCGGTTGCATTATCCTGCTTTGGTGGCCTCAATGCCTCCATCCTGGCTGCGTCTAGGTATGAGTCTTCTTTTACTGAGGAGTATTGTGAAGAGCTATGGCAGAGCCAGACTTCCAGGACCCACTTGAGTCACCATGCTCCCCAAATGGTAGTCAATCCTTTGGCCTCATTCCCATCAGCAGCCTCTAGTGCTCACACATCTTGGTATTCAACTTCTTTCCAATTAATCAAACCCTTCTGATGGAGGGAAGGACTTGTGGCACATGAACCTGGCCACACCCATGTCCCCCACGGTTTTCAGCCTCTCCTGTCTTACCCCCAATAGGCTTTTCTTTGTGGGCTCAAGAGAAGGCCATCTCCCTGATACCATCTGCATGATTCACGTGGAGCGGTTCACACCGGTGCCAGCTCTTCTCTTCAATGTAAGTGATCTCAAGATTGGGCTGAAATCCAGGTAATGGGGAAACTTTAGGAACAGTAGATACAACTGTTCTAGCTTCCAAGAAGCTCTAAATATTCTAATAGAAAACTATTAGTGGACCATTCACCATGGGCAAGGCACTGTGCTAACTGCTGCGGTGGTTCTGAAGAGAATCCATCTTCTCTAAGGAATGGTGGCCTCCTCGTCTAGGGTGAGGCATAATGGTCATGGAATACATTGTAATGACTACGGTGGCAGATAAAGATGTAGTGTTTATGGGGAGAAATGGTCGTTTTTGTAGGGGTAGAAGTGAAAGACAGACTTTGGAGAATTTGAAATGGGTCTTCAAGTTTAGGGTTGCAAATATCGATAGGCTTTAGGTTAGACAAATGGCATCAGCAGTCTGGAGGTATGGAGCTGGGTAGTAGAAGGTAAAAGCTGGAAGTGTAGGTTGGAGCCATTCTGGAGAGGTTCTGGGGCAAAAGCTATTTGAGGAACTGTTTTGAGCTGTGCTGTACAGATTAAGCTGGCAAGGGTGGGAACAGAAAAGGACAGTTGGAGAAACTGACGACTTAACGAGGGGGGTGGATCTATGGGATAAAGGGGACTGGAAACTGCTTTGCGTGACAGAGGCTGACAGGAGCTGACATGGGCTTGTGCCTACAGGGTCTCATGGCGTTGATCTACTTGTGTGTGGAGGATATCTTTCAGCTCATTAACTACTACAGCTTCAGCTACTGGTTCTTCGTGGGGCTCTCTATCATGGGTCAGCTTTATCTGCGCTGGAAGGAGCCCGATAGGCCTCGTCCTCTCAAGGTAGCTCCTCCCCACCCCACCTTTGCTGTACCTGCTCCAGGGATTCTGATACCTTCTCAGAAACCTTGGCCCAGAACTGTGGGTGGTACTCATTGAAATGAAGGGGATGACAGGAAGGCTCAGCACTCTGCTCTACAGGAGTGGGGCGTTATCGTGGCTGTCCACCCTGACCTGTTTAACCTCTAATTGTTTCTTCTGGGCCCTTAGCTCAGCCTGTTCTTCCCCATTGTCTTCTGCCTCTGCACCATCTTCCTGGTGGCTGTTCCACTCTACAGTGATACCGTCAACTCTCTCATCGGTATTGGCATTGCTGTCTCAGGCTTGCCCTTTTACTTCTTCATCATCAGAGTGCCAGAACACAAACGACCTCTTTGCCTCCGCAGGATTGTGGGTAAGCCTTGGATCCTCAAGTCAGCTCAGCTATTGGACAGCTTAGGGTTGGGTTTGTTTTCTTCTTCTGCAACTCTTAACCTCCCAAGCCACCTCTGCCACAGCCCCTGTTGCTCAGGCTTAACCGAAACTGTCCCCTTGGGCCCAGCCCCATGCAGTGCCACTTGGACGCAGTCCAACTGCCTTCTCAGTTCTGACTCAAACCTCTCTTTGTAGCTTCTGTCACGTGGTACCTCCAGGTCCTATGTATGTCAGTTGCTGCAGAGATGGATTTGGAAGATGGAGGAGGAGAGCAGTTCAAGCAACAGGATCCCAAGTCTAAATAACCACAAGAAATTTCGAGATGTGGAAAGCAGGGGCTTGTATCTCCTGCTGGCTGGAGGCAAGGAAGTTGAAAAGGAAAGCTCACTTCTTTGGAGGCACCTGTCCAGAAGCCTCTTAGGCAGCTTCAGCAACCTCTGAACTTGCTTTCTGAGAGATGGAGAGTAATTTATTTGTTTTGCTACATATTATTACAGGTTTCTTTTAAAGGGACATAAAGCAGACTGTGATGGGAAGCATGCTAGGTGTGAGCTTGGATGTTCCAGTAGCACGTCCCCATGTGTTAAGATATCCACTCACCTCCAGCGTGTCTGCCCGCTCCTCTTCCACTGGAAAATCCATCAGTGCTTTAACTTCCTGTCTCCTTTAGAGACATGAAACTGTCACAGGTGCTAGTCAATAAAAGGGTATGCTTCTGAACTCTGCGTGGCTTCATCATTTTTATATAATGTCTTACGGATAGTTTCCATGAGCCAGGCAGGAAGACTAAAAACAATCTTATGTTAGAAAGAATCTGAGCACTTCTTCCCTCTTAAGCCAGCTGCTGAAGGCTGATGCAACCAGCCTCTACACAAGAGAAAACCTATGCTGCTGTAGCAAAATGCTAGGTTATTTGACAGAAGCTGTATCAACTTCTGTTCCTCTCATCACTAAGAACTTGAGCACATCTACTTCTTGAAGGATATTTTATAAGTAATCTTGGGATAAGTGAATGTGGTTCCTCCACATACATTCGCCACTTATCAGGCACACACCTCTGACTACAAGGCAAATATGGGCATGGCAACAACATCTAGCCCTTAATGCCAGGTTACAACACTGAGATACCTCCTAAGACCACGGGCCAGCAAGAGCAATCATCACCCAAGCTATTCTTTCTGAAGCATACAATCCATGTCCCTTTTTAGTAAGTGTTAGGAAGCAGTGTATAGCACAGAGGTTTACTAACTCTGCGGATGGGAAGACCACCTGGCTCCCAGGGTTCTTTCACACTTAGGTGGAAGAGTCTGTAGTGGAATCCAATTTTAAAATGAACATCAACATGTCCCACAGTTTCTAGGTCTGGTGCAAAGACCCAGCATGAAATCGTGTTCGAAGGCGGAGTCTCTGAAGAGACAGAGTTCCTGCCAGTGTGAGCAGGCAGCAGAGGTCAGCCAAGCGTGTCACGCCAGGGCTGCTTTGACTTTGCTTTGTTGCTGCTGCTGCTGCTGCTGCTGGGGGTGTTGGGAGGGTCATTCTTTCCGTGCTGCAGCAGAGGGTTGTGGGCAAACGTCTGTCGTAACGGACCTGGGGAAGAAGAGAAAACGAATCCCAATGAACGAAGAAAGGGAAGAAACAAATGACAGAATTTAGCCCGCAAGGGTTATTTACCCCTGGCAGCAAGCTCCAAGTGGTTCTGCATACGTCGTTCCCGCTCCTGCAGCTGATGGGCCATTTCGGCATTCTTCCAGCCTGTGTAAAGGGGAGGAAGACCATTGGTCCTGCACCCATTTTGAGACCACGTTCCCTCTGTCCTTGTCACAGAGGACGGGCCCTTACCTTGTTTGAAGCTCTTTATGAAGCCTTCTCGTGGAGGTAACTTGTCTGGGTCGTGCACAACACGTTGGGGAATTTTCAGTACAGTTCGTACAGCAGGAATACGGAGACAGGCCACCTGGCCCAGGGAAAACATGTTGGAGGAGAGCCAGTACATGAACACTGCCTGGATGAGAAGAGAAGGCACTCAGAAGCTGCGTCTCTGGGCAGCTTGCCAGGAGACTTGGAGCCAGCCCCTAAGCCACCACCTACCGTGGGGAAATGGATAGTTATGGGCAAGACTGCCAGGGGCATTAGTCTGATAAAATTTCTCATCCACTGAAGGTCAGAACTTTGCATGCCAGTTTCAGCACCTAACTGGGGAAAAAAAGAAAAAGCAAGGGAAGAACATGCATTTGACAAGCAAATGCGTGTCGTTGATCCTGGCTCAGATCTCTTACCCATCAGTTCTGTCTCTCCAGGGAGTGAAGAATGACCATTCTATACAACTGCTTTCCTTTCACTCCCCACTCTGCAGGACAGGCACTTGGTGAACCCGGGCTTACCTCAAGGACACCCCACATTGTAGCTGTGACCACCAGAGGTAATACGTAGATGGGGTCAGATAGTGTGAGATCCTGGAACCACCAGAGACCACCTGTCTGCAGGCTGGGCACGGGAAGGTTGGCCATTTCTCTCAAGGCAATGAAGAAGGAGATGAAGATCGGGGCCTGTGACACAGGATAAACAGTGTCAGGACCCTTTAACAGAGGGGACATTTTAATTACTCCATTATTGAAACCCATAACGGGTTTATGTAGCATAGTATCACCACCAACCTGCTTTTAGGGTCTAGGGTATGGGAAACACAGAGGAGATAATCTGATTTTTAATTTTTGTTGTTGTTTCTCTTAATCTGATTGTTTCTGAAGTTAGAGGGGAAATGTTTTTTGCTCACCTGAGTCAGTGGTAGAATGAGAGGTCTAAAGAGTTTAATATCATGCTTTTTCTGGTAGAATGTCATCTCCGAGGAGGCCCTGTAAACTGGGAAGGGAGTAGAAGGTAATGGTTGGGCTAACAGCTAGGTTGGTGGAGGTGACCATCCTCATAACCTGGCCCATGAGTCAAATCTAACTGACCCTGGCCAGGCACTGGAAGCATTAGGCCCAAGAAGCAGGTATATCTTAGAACTTGCCCAAGTAGTAACTCCCAATTTGAGTTGTTCCCCCTCCTACCCACTGCCCCCTCCCCGCCCCCAGCTGTATGTAGGGAAAACAGGTCCTCTCCCATGTTCATTCTGCAACTGACTCACATTCTGTGTGGTTTCCTGTCAACTTGGCCTCTCTGATTCGAGCGGAAAACTTCTGAATCTCTGGCAAGTGATTGTGAATCTTGGCCGCCTCTCGCTGGCCCTTCACGATGAGAGGAAACACCAGGCAGCGGGCAAGGACTGTGCCTGGAAACACAAACTAGGAGTGGAGTGACATTCTGCGTTCTCCATCAAGCCGTTCTATAGCTAGATGGTTAAACGTTTCTAGGTCTCCCTGAGAGGGTCTCTTGCCCGGACCTTCCCACCCTGTGGCTCATGCCCACAGGCCCCAAAGGGCGCGGTGTGACTCAGTTCCTTTGAGGCTCAGTCCTCTGCTTTGACATCAAAAGTCTGGTATTAACTTCTCCAAACAAATGACTAGCAATCTTATTTCCTCAAAAAGGTGACCGAAGCTACTTTTATAGATCAATGGTTTCCAAACTTTTCTATGATTAATGGACTCCTTTTTTCCTCAATTCTAAGTGTAACCACAACATACATAACAAATAAAACCAAGCTGCCCTGGGTGAGGAGGCTGTCTGACTGTTAAGACTGTTCAGTCTCTGGCATTTGCTTTGCTCAGAAGCACTTTCACAGAACTCTGGGGCTCCCAGGAATGAAGTCTGGAAAATGCTGTCCTAGAAATGTCTGGAATAGGAGGTAATCTGGCGGCCTACTGCTTTAACTCCTTCCTGTTTCTTTTCTTACATTTCACATTTCCTGATCATTTCAACAAATATTTAGTTGATGGTATCTGTGATAAGCAAGTGGGCCTGGGCTGAGAAGAGATGAGGGGGAGATAACACATTTAGGCTTTATCACCATAATGATAAATGGTGTGAAGTGGACGGAGAAGGGAGCTAAGGACAAAACCGGGAACTGCAGCACTGAAGGGGCAGGTAGAGGGCTGAGCAATGGAGATGGGAGGGTATGGAGAGAAAGTTGCAAAAGCCAAGGGGCAGGTTCCACACTCTACCGTGTCTCATGCAGAAAGGGCAAGTATGAAAAGTGGACTAAGAAATGATATCACTGGCAGTTAGAACGAGGTGGTGTAAGTCAGACTGCTGAGGGTCACAAAACAGAAAGAGAGAAAAGCCTACTGGGTGTAGAATACTCTTTTAAATGATAGCTATGAAGAGAAGGAGAAAGGGTAGTAGTTAAAAGTGAATTGACAATGAGGGGAAGGAATTTACCAAGAAACACATGGTATGCTTGCACACACCTATATGTTCAGAGTAGGCAATGAAGATGGAGAAGCTGAAGACACGGGGAAGAGGAGGAGGATCACTGGAGCAACGTATGGGGAGAAACAGAATTTAAAGCAGTTTTAACCTTATAAGAGGAGCGATGTGAGTGTCTTCCCATCTGACCTGACCTTCTGCTCTCCTGAATCAGGCTTCATCACTTTTACGGAGGTCCCCATACCTAAACCCTACCCTCACATTCAAAAACTTATACTTCTTAAATCCTAGATGGTCTAATGGTTTTAAAATGCCCCTCAAGAAATACAGTGGAGTGCATCTAAGTGTTATGAATCTCTATCACTCATTTGCATCATCGGCTTTTCTCAGCTATAAACTTCTGCAACTATTTCCTCTACCACGCAGAGCTGCTATCTTTAAAGTTCTACCCCAAACCCCCATTTCCTCTACCCTTGTACAGATATGTTCCCCTTACATGCAGCAATGGCTCCCCACCATGGTAGGCCTAGGTTAACATGCATAAATTCAAGTAAGTTCTGGATCAGTCCCACTGGGGTGTAGGACCCCAGCCCAAGTTCAGCAAAGCTCTGCTCTGCAGCAGCTTGGATGATATCTGCGGCCTCTCCAGAAGCCACTTCAGGTACTGCTGTGGGTGGGGGAGTTGCAGGAATGACTGGAGGGGCCGGAACCTGTGGGGGAAAAAAGTCATGTATTATATTCGGTCCCTAGAGGAGGAAATGGCAACCCACACTAGTATTCTTGTCTGAAAAATCCCATGGACAGAGGAGCTTGGTATGTTACCGTCCAAAGGGTCACAAAGAGTCAGATATGGTTGAGCGACTAAGCACATTATATTCAGAAGGGGGCAGACACATAGAAAACGAGGTCCCTCTTACAATAACCAACACTGGGGTGCTCTCTGGACTCCCTATTTCTTGTTCTCCCATGGTAGCCTATACTGTCCGAAGAATTCAAAGCTTAAAAAGGACATTTAATGTCAGGAAGTCAATTAAAAAATTTATTATTTTTCTGGGTTTTATGATGCTTATGGTATTTGTCAGTTTTTCAAAAAACATTACTTTGTAAAGGTTTATTTTAAAAAAGGATATTTTATTTTCCCCTCTAAGCAGGAAGATAAGTTACTCAGAATAAGACTTCATGACTCTCCTTCGTGTTAGGGAAGTTATTTCTTATATTAGTATTTTCCAAATTTCGGTTGCATGAGTATCACTGGCACGACTTTGCATACACTTAAGCTATTATAATTTTTCTTTAAACAACTCAGTTTTTAAGATGATATCTACTTGGTGCTGAGAAATATTCAGTTCAGTTCAGCCGCTCAGTCGTGTCCGACTCTTTGTGACCCCATGAATCGCAGCATGCCAGGCCTCCCTGTCCATCACCAACTCCCGGAGTTCACTCAGACTCATATCCATTGAGTCAGTGATGCCATCCAGCCATCTCATCCTCTGTCATCCCCTTCTCCTGCCCCCAATCCCTCCCAGCATCAAAGTCTTTTCTAATGAGTCAACTCTTCGCATGAGGTGGCCAAAGTACTGGAGTTTCAGCTTTAGCATCATCCTCCAAAGAAATCCCAGGGCTGATCTCCTTCAGGATGGAGTGGTTGGATCTCTTTGCAGTCCAAGGGACTCTTTCAAGAGTCTTCTCCAACACCACAGTTCAAAAGCATCAATTCTTCAGCGCTCAGCCTTAAATCAGGGACATGCAAGTTGTAATTGTGTCAACTGAAAAAATGCACAACTTCAAAGTTGAGAATTGTGTTTTATCTGGGACATTACTGAGGACTTGAGCCCAGGACACAGCCTCTCAGCTCTGAGGAAGAAGCCAGGATATGAAAGAATTTTTGCAAAACAAACAACCCACCCCAAAAAACCAGGTAGTCAAACACCAAAAGATTACTGCTAATTAAAGAAAAACCAGGTAGGTGTCTCAAGTTAATGAATTTAGTGCTTTTCTATGCACGGAAAGCTTTTTCTATGCATGGGTTTATTGAAATCATTCCTTTGATATACACCTTAACTCCCTAGGGCCAGTAGGGCCAGTATCCTGCTGCTTCGTCCTGCATCCCCTCAGGATGCACTATAGGGGAGATGCAGTGGCTGGTGGCCCCAACATACTTTGTTTGCTGACGTGGCAGGTGACATTCTTTGGTCATAAATTTTTTCTCTTTTCAGGTCATAAATTTGACCAAAAGTTGGGAGGCATTATGACTAGTTTTGTCCCATGGCACTAGGAAGGCTGATGTGTAGATCTGGCAAAGATTCTGCTGATCAGCCTGCTACTTTTGGATCAGGCCCTGCTGATAATCTAAAATTCTCTAGATTGCCTGTGAAAGGCCGCTATGTGGGAGAAAAATGCTGCCTGCCATATGAGTAAAAATGGATGCGGCAGCCATCAGCCACCCTCAACTGTATACCCCGAGGGGATTCAGGGTGGAGAAAAACAGAACATTGGTGCTATATACTGGTGGCTCAGACTGTAAAGCGTCTGTCTACAATGCGGGAGACCCGGGTTCGATCCCTGGGTCGGGAAGATCCGCTGGAGAAGGAAATGGAAATCCACTCCAGTACTATTGCCTGGAAAATCCTACGGACAGAGGAGCCTGGTGGCTACAGTCCATGGGGTCGCAAAGAGTCAGACACGACTGAGCGACTTCACTTACTTTCTTACTTACTTATACTTAAGGTGCTTATCAAAGGAATGATCTCAACAAGCCCAGACTCTTACAGCAGTCTATACACAGAAAATTGCTAAACTCATCAACTTGAGATATCTAGTTTTTCTTTAATACTATTTTTTTAAAAATCTTTTGATATTCTGACTACCTGTTCCCCGCCACCTCCCCAAACTTCCATATATCCTGGCTCCTCCCTTACCTCTTTGGAACAGTCCCTCAGAGCTTATCTGAGAGGCACTCTTCCAGGCTTAAGTCCTTAGCAAGTTCACTGAATAAAACATAATCTTCAACTTTCGGGTTGTAAACTTTTTACAGTTAACAATTTTGGTAACTACAAAAGGATCCAGAGTATACCTTTCTCCTTCACCTGAACTCTATGAGGACTTAGGGCCTCGTATTAGCAGAGGCCTCTTGGGGCTGTCTGCCTCCTTGGAGAGTCCAGACAAATTAGGGGGATTCTTGGATCTCCTGACTATTGGCTGATGATTCTGAGTTTTATTTGGCAGTGTCTAACTGGTACCTGGCTGCCCAGCTGAAAGATACTAGGGGAGCCCAGATGAAAGATGGGGAGTTGCTAAGTAGAGACACTGAGCAGTCTAAACTGGGTTATTAGATGAGAGGCTGGCCTAACATCTGCCTCCAACTAACACTCTAGCCAAGTCTATGTATGTACAAAACTTACAAGTACTCACTTAATTGGGAACTAAAGGAAATCTTGCCCTGAAAATGGCCAATATGGGGCTCTTTTATTGCATTTGCAGTTAAGTTTGATGAACCTGGATAGCCACGATGGTGTGATCATTCATCTAGAGCCAGACATCCTGGAGTTTGAAGTCAATTACTTCAAACAAAGCTAGTGGAAGGGATAGAATTCCATCTGAGTTATTTCAAATCCTAAAAGATGGTCACAAAGAGTTGGACATGACCGAGCGACTGAACTGAACTGAACTGAAAAGATGATGTGAAAGTACTGCACTCAATATGCCAGCAAATTTGGAAAAACTCAGCACTGGCCACAGGACTGGAAAAGGTCAGTTTTTATTCCAATCCCAAAGAAGGGCAATGCCAACGAATGTTCAAACTGCACAACTGCACCTATTTCACATGCTAGCAAGGCAACAAGCTGGATTTAGAAAAGGCAGAGGAACCAGATGTCAAATTGCCAACATATGCTGAATCACAGAAAAAGCAAGGGAATTCCAGAGAAACATCTACTTCTGCTTCACTATGTTAACTGCAGAAAATTCTTAAAGAGATAGGAATACCAGAACATCTTAGCTGCCTCCTGTAAGAAAGGAGAAACCTGTATACAAGTCAGGAAGCAATAGTTAGAACGGGACATGGAACAACAGACTGGTTCCAAACTGGGAAAGGAGTACGTCAAGGCTGTATATTGTCACCCTGCTTATTTAACTTCTACGCAGAATACATCATGTGAAATGCCGAAATGGATGAAGCTCAAGCTGGAATCAAGACTGCAGGGAGAAATATCAATAACCTCAGATATGCAGATGACTCTACTCTAATGGCAGAAAGTGAAGAGGAACTAAAGAGCCTCTTGATACAGGTTGAAGAGGAGAGTGAAAAAGCTGGCTCAAAACTCAACATTCAAAAAAACTAAGATCATGGCATCCAGTTCCACTACTTCATAGCAAAGAGATGGGGAAACAATGGAAACAGTGACAGACTTTATTTTCTTAGGCTCCAAAACCACTGTGGACAGTGGCAGCAGCCATTAAATTAAAAGACGCTTGCTCCTTGGAAGAAAAACTATGACAAATCTAACAACGTATTAAAAAGCAGAAAAAAAAAAAAGGCAGAGACACCCCTTTGCCAACAAAGGTCCATATAGTCAAAGCTATGGTTTTTGCAGTAGTCATGTACAGATGAGAGAGTTGGATCATAAAGAAGGCTGAGCGCCGAAGAATTGATGCTTTCGAACGGTGGTGCTAGAGAAGACACTTGAGAGTTCCTTGGATAGCAAGGAGATCAAAGGAGTCAATTCTAAAGGACATCAACACTGAATATTCATCAGAAGCACTGATGCTGAAGTTCCGATATTTTGGCCATCTGATGTGAAAAGTCAACTCACTGGAAAAGACCCTGATGCTGGGAAAGACTGAGGGCAAGAGGAAAAGGGGTGACAAACAATAAAATGGTTGGATGGCATCATCGACTCAATGGATATGAGTCTGAGCAAACTCCAGTAGATAGTGAAGGACAGGGAAGCCTGGCGTGGTGCAGTTCATGGGGTCACAAAGAGGTGGACGCCACTGAGCACCTGAACAGAAGACTCCTGTATCTTTCCTTACACAGAAAAGTGCTAAACTCATTAACTTGAGACACTTGGTTTTTCTTTAACAGTAATCCTTTGATGTTTCAACCACCTTTTTGTTTGTTTTGCAAAACTCCTATATACTTTGGCTCCTCCCTCACCTCTTTGGAACAATCCCTCAGAGCCGAGAGCCTGCATCCTAGTTAAGTCCTCAGTAATGCCCCCAATTCTACAAGCCAGCCTTCAACAATACAGGAACTGTGAACTTCCAGATGTTCAAGCTAGACTTAGAAAAGGCAGAGGAACCAGAGATCAGATTGCCAATATCCGCTGGGTCATCGAAAAAGCAAGAGAGTTCCAGAAAAACATCTACTTCTGCTTTATTGACTACACCAAAGCCTTTGACTGTGTGGATCACAAAAAACTGTGGAAAATTCTTAAAGAGATGGAAATACCAGACAACCTTACCTGCCTAATGAGAAATCTGTATGCAGGTCAAGAAGCAAGTTAGAACTGGACATGGAACAACAGACTGGTTCCAAATTGGGAAAGGAGTATGTCAAGGCTGTATATTGTCACCCTGCTTATTTATCTTCTATGCAGAGTACATCATGAGAAATGCCGGGCTGGATGAAGCACAAGCTGGAATCAAGATTGCCAGGAGAAATGTCAATAACCTCAGATATGCAGATGACACCACCCTGATGGCAAAAAGTGAAGAACTAAAGAGCCTCTTGATGAAAGTGAAAGAGGAGAGTGAAAAAGTTGGCTTAAAGCTCAACATTCAGAAAACTAAGATCATGGCATCTGGTCCTATCACTTCAGGCAAATAGATGGGGAAACAATGGAAACAGTGAGAGACTTTATTTTGGGGGGTTCCGAGATCACTGCAGATGGTAACTGCAGCCGTGAAATTAAAAGACGCTTGCTCCTTGGAAGAAAAGCTCCAACCTAGACAGCATATTAAAAGCAGAGACATTACTTTGCCAACAAAAGTCCGTCTAGTCAAAGCTATGGTTTTTCCAGTAGTCATGTACGGATGTGAGAGTTGGACTATAAAGAAAGATGAGTGCCAAAGAATGATGCCTTTGAACTGTGGTGTTGGTGAAGACTCCTGAGAGCCTCTTGGACTGCAAGGAGATCCAACCAGTCCATCCTAAAGGAAATCAGTCCTGAATATTCACTGGAAGGACTGATGCTGAAGCTGAAACTCCAATTCTTTGGCCACCTGATGCGAAGAGCTGACTCATTTGAAAAGACCCTGATGCTGTGAAAGATTGAAGGCAGGAGGAGAAGAGGCCGACAGTGGATGAGATAGCTGGATAGCATCACTGACTTGATGGATATGAATTTGAGTAAGCTCCCAGAGTTGGTGATGTACAGGGAAGCCTGGTGTGCTGCAGTTCATTGGGGTCACAAAGAGTCGAACACGACTGAGTGACTGAATTGAACTGAATGGCCCAAATAAGACACAACTCTCAACCTTTATGTTGTGCTTTTTTCCCCCTCAGTTGACAACTCATCTATTCTGCCGCATCAGGTGGGTTGTAGATTTCCTAACTTATGAAAATAACACCAAGTTATTATTTTTTCTTGCTGAAAACTGTGCCAAAGAATATGAACTTACTGACTTCTTTAACACCAGGTATTAATTTACTATTTTCTAGACCACATGAACCTGAAATTCATTCTGGCCAGTTTCCTTTATATTTAGAAAGAGTTAATTTGTAAGCACTTACTTTAACGTCAATTAAATAAAGGCCTTTTATAAATTTAATTTTGAAAGTATATCAGAGTAGTGACATCTTATATGTATAATATATATACAGACATACAAACAGACAATACTAGAGATCTCATAGTTTCATTAAAATACTTAGTTATGTGGAAAAGGAAATGGCAACCCACTCCAGTATTCTTGCCTGAGAAATCTCAAGGACAGAGAAGCCTGAGTGGACTACAATCCATGGGGTCACAAAGAGCTGGACACAACTTAGCAACCAACAACAACAAAAAAGTTATGAAGCAAGTATTAATAAACTTACTAGTTTAGGGGCTATATTTACGTTTCTGATTTGTAGAGATTTTCAAGACAAAAATAGTTGCTTTTAATTTCCCAAAGAACTGGTCAATTGCCTAAGTGATACTAAGACTGATTTGCCGAACTAAATTTTGTTTTCTTTTTTAATCACTGACTTCTAACTAAACTGAAAATCAAGATTTCTATATTATAGAACTTTAGGGTTCAATTTACTATGTCTTCAAAAGTTTTTATAAGGTATTCAACAAAGGCCCTCTTTCTGAGTGCAGCAGTTAGACCCAGAGCAAATCTCTATTACTATCTTTGCTAGCCCTGGAGCATGAGCTCCCAGCTCTTACGTCATGTTGTGTGCTCTGGTAACCGTGCTGGTTTCCTTTGGTATGCTTAATTACTACAGTCTGAGGAGCAGATTTATATGCCCTGTCTTATAATAACAACAGGCCGGGGAGTGAGACGTGATGTCTATCCCACAATAAGGCAAAAGAGATATAATCATCTTACATAAAGCCCATTTAAATATACCAGTTTTGATAAATTTTTATCTCATTTCTATCAACTTCTATAACTTTAACTTTAGTCTCTGTCAGGATCACATCAAGTCTTAGTCTTAGAAGGAGTCCAGAAACTTCCTTTTTAATCAAATAATTTGATCTATTTTTGTATAAAAGGCTCTGGGTTCCCAGTGAGAGGTTGAGCCAAGGGACTCAGGCTCTTTTATCAATTTTTAAAAACTTAATCAATTGCCCTAATTGCTGTCCCAAGCAACTGTTAGTCAGATATCTCTGTGTAAGTTTCTTCTAGCCTTTAGGGGGAAGAAAATCTAATACTGGGGACCAATAATGTTGGTCCATCAAACCTAAGGTAATGTGTTGAAACCTTTTGTTTTAATCTTATTAGCATCTGTTTTATATTTCTTATTTCTTAATATAACCACTTAAAGATTTCTTTATCCATTTGGGACACGAGTTCTTTAACATTTCCACTTTCATGGGAAGAAGTTTCTAGACTTTCTCTTCATTTCTTAAACCTCCGTTAATCAGCCTAATCAACGTTAATTATCTTCATGTTTTTATTAGCATCTGTAAGACCCACTCACTGAAGGGAAACAGAAACCACAAATAAGGTTTCCCAAACCTTAAAAAAAAAAACCAAAAAAAAACTAACAGAATTCTTAGGTTAATTACTGTGTGAGTGTGTGTGTAGTCACCTTCTGCTTTTTTTCCCCATAGGTATCAATAAAACAGCTGTATATAATGAGAGCTCTGTAAAAATGTATCTATTAAGACATTTTTCCAGTTTAAAGGATCAGTGGTTATTGACAGGTGGCATTTTAATTATAACTCAAATCAGTAGGACAAAAGAGGTACCCCTACAAGAAAGTGCAAAGGATGGAGCCTTCAGAAGATCTATAAAGTTTACTCAAAACAGTGTAAGAAAGTAAAGATTGTTATTGTATAGGCTGCTGCAACCAAGATTAAGATGACTGAAGTCCCTGAGAATTCTACCACTGATAAGAATTGGCATGGTCAGACAAAAGACTGCCCAGAAGCTCAGTCTATTTGATTGGCTGCTATATGTACACCATACGTGTACTTTCTGGATAGCAGAAACCAGCTTCTCAAAACACACACACAATGAGGCGCCTAAGATCAGGTAGGACATTTACATCTCAAAGACACAGAAAATGGAAGTTCCTTCTAGAAGGGGTTTTGTTTCCTTGTAAGGTCAGAATTCTGAAAAGATGTTTTATCAAGCTGGCTTTCTCTTACTGCATACAAAATAAAAAAGCCCCACACTGGCCATTTTCAGGGCAAGATTTTCTTTAATTCCCAATTAAGTACATACTTGTAAGTGTAAGTACAGAAATCCAGCTGGCTTCTTGAAAAAATGTTAGACCAGCTTCTCATCTAATCATCCAGTTCAGATGGCTCAGAGTCTCTCAACTGAGCAAATCCTAGTATATTTCAAATGGGGAGCCAGGTATCTGTTCAGTTCAGTCGCTCAGTCGTGTCCGACTCTTCGCGACCCCATGAATCACAGCATGCCAGGCCTCCCTGTCCATCACCAACTCCCGGAGTTCACCCAAACTCATGTCCATCGAGTCCGTGATGCCATCCAGCCATCTCATCCTCTGTCATCCCCTTCTCCTCCTGCCCTCAATCCCTCCCAGCATCAGAGTCTTTTTCAATGAGTCAACTCTTTGCATGAGGTGGCCAAAGTACTGGAGTTTCAGCTTTAGCATCATTCCTTCCAAAGAAATCCCAGGGCTGATCTCCTTCAGAATGGACTGGTTGGATCTCCTTGCGGTCCAAGGGACTCTCAAGAGTCTTCTCCAACACCACAGTTCAAAAGCATCAATTCTTCAGCACTCAGCCTTCTTCACAGTCCAACTCTCACATCCATACATGACCACAGGAAAAACCATAGCCTTCACTAGACAGTCCTTAGTCGGCAAAGTAATGTCTCTGCTTTTGAATATACTATCTAGGTTGGTCACAACTTTTCTTCCAAGGAGTAAGCGTCTTTTAATCTCATGGCTGCAATCACCAAGGATTATCAACCAGTAATTGGGAGATCCGAGAACCAGGAGAGACTCACCCACTCTTGTCTGGACTCTCTGAGGAGGCAGATAGGCACAAGAGGCCCCTGCTTGTACCAAGGCCCCAGTTCAGGGGAAGGGGAAAACGCTACTCTGGGCCCCTTCACTGGTAGCCCAAACTGCCCACTGGAAAAAAAAAACAAGACCTAAAAGTTGAGAATCGTGTTTTATTTGGGGCATTACTGAGGGGCTTCCCTGGTGGCTCAGATGGTAAAGAATCACCCTGCAAAGCAGGAGACCAGGGTTTGATCCCTGGGCGGGGAAGATTCCCTGGAGAAGGGAATGGCTATCCACTCCAGTACTCTTGCCTGGAGAATTCTATGCACAGAGGAGCCTGGCGGGCTACAGTCCATGAAGTTGCAAAGAGCTGACTGAGCGACTAATACTTATTATTATTACTCGGGTCTTAAGCCTCTCAGCTCTGAGGAACGGTTCAGAAGAGGTAAGGGAGGAGCCAGGATATACAGGAGTTTGCCAAACAACGCCCCTCACCCCCAGCCCAACCAGATAATTACAACACCAAAAAATTACTGCTAATAAAAACCAGAAGTCTCAAGTTAATGAATTTAGTGTTTTTCTACTTATGGAAAGATGCAAGAGTTTGGGCATACTGAAATCATTCCTTTGACATGTACCCTAACTAGCTACTGCTAGGATTCTGTTTCTCCATCCTCAATTCCCTCAGGGGGCACCTGTTGGGGGGTGGCCACTGGGACCACTGGCCTCAACATCCTTTGTTTACTGATATGGCAGGTGACATTCTTTATCCACATTTGACATGCAAATTATAATTTTTCCAATATATAAACAGAATTGCATCTTATTTCACCATCAGTGGCTTGCCACCATTCTGGCCAACAAAGCCTTGTTTACAACATAAACTTTTCTTCCTGTGCTCTCAATAATTCTACCACTGATGTGAATATCTATCCCAAGCAGAGATGCTATCATTTGGAGAGTTGGGTAGTGTGTGGACAAGAACACAGCTCCGTATTCCCCTCCTCCCAGTCAAATCAAAATCAAAATAAAATCTGCAAGAAGCACCATTCCTAACATTTCAGGGACGAAATGTCTCTTACCTGGGCTTCTCCAAGAGAGACGGCCGAGGTCCTGAGGCCGCGGGGGCCTGGGGCCATGAGCAGGACATAGCGCGGGTGCCCGCGGCACCGGTCGGCTGGGAACCCGAGCCCAGCTGTCAGCGGTTTCCGGGGCCACTGGCGGGGCCACTGGCAGGGCCCTGCGACGCTGTGGAACTGAGTGGGTAAAAGGGAGATGGAGTCCTTTTATCAGGTAAAATCGCTGATTATGCTCACACCTCCCCTCAAGAGACAGGCAGCCAATTTCCACAGGTGAGGACTCTTCTACCCCCCACGCTCAGACTGCGAGCCTGAAAGCATGCAAGCTGTGAGTCCTGCTTCTGAGCTACCGCAGACCCACCCTGGGGCCCAGAAGTTGAGGCTGAGGTTTCTCTAGAAGAGGTGACGCTTGTCCCAGGAACAGACTGAAATACGAGGCTGCTGACCCCGCGGTGTCTGGGACGTAACCCTTCCGCGCCCTCATATGACCCGAGGCCACGAGAGGGAGGTCCGGGTGAGCAGGTCAGCGTCTGCTCATGCCCGTCTGCACAAGCCACTCCTGGCTCGGCTCACAGGGACAGTGCGGCATCCTGGCGCTCGGCCCGAGGCTATCCTTACCTGACGCTGGGGCCGTAGTAAGCGCAGAAGATGCCGGCGCCCGCACATCAACGCCAGCGCCATCTTGCCGGGAAGAGGACGTAAGTTCGCGTCTGCGCACTGAGAACCGCAGCCTCGCGGGAGGAAGCCCTTTTGGAAATGGGCATGAAGTCAGAGGTTTACCACACTTACGAGGTAAAGGAAACTGGCGCTTGGCGGCCATATTTGAAGTGGGTAAGAAGCCGCAAGGGGAAATTAACAAGATCGCGCTGATTCTGTTTTCAGGAGATTGAAGTTCAGAGCCTTATAACCGGCTTTTGTTAGTGACTGTAAATCCTGAGCTGTTTTCCCTCTCTCCTTTAAATCCGCTATTCTCTAAAAAATACTCTCCAGAGGGTCTTGGCTGTCCTCGGTGTGGGTTTTCTGTGATGTTTGATTTTTTGTTGCTAAGTAATATTGTAATGTACCGGGAAGCCTAGAGTGCTGCAGGCAGTCCGTGGGGTCTCAGAGTCGGACGCAACTGAACTACAACAAATTACAGTGCGTGCTAAGTTACTTTAATCGTGTCCAACTCTTTGCGACACCATGGACTGTAGCCCACCAGGTTCCTCTGTCCATGGGATTCTTCAGGCGAGAATATTGGTGTGGGTATATCCTCCTCCAGGGGATCTTCCCAATTCAGGGATCGAACCGGTGTCTCTTATGTCTCCTGCATTGGCAGGCAAGTTCTTTACCACTGGCGCCACCTGGGAAGCCCCTGTAATCATTGATCCAGTGAAATTTGAGAATGGTCTGGAATTAGAAATTGAAGGAAGGCAGCTTCTAGGAGATTCTTTCCTTCCAGATAAAAAGAGAAAGCTTCAAGAGGAAGCTCTATCTTGTGCTTTCCTTAGGGATTGATTGAGGAGCCTCTTGTGACAATGAGGGGACAAATCTTTTTTTAAAAAATGTATTTAGTTGCAGCATGTGAACTCTTAATCAGGACATGTGGGATCTAGCTCCCTGATCAGGGATGAACCTTGGCCTTCTGCCTTGGGAGCAAGGAGTCTTAGCCATTGGACCACCAGCGAAGTCCCCTAGGGGACAAATCTTTAAAGATGAGAAGTGAACGTGCTGAAGATGGTTGTATGGAAAGATAGAAAATCCCCTGGAAAATCCCTTGAATACTTGATGATGTCATTGAGCTGTTGCTGCATCAGAGTTAGACCCACCTGTCTCTAGATTTTGTTGTATAAGATAACTGATGGTCTTTATTGTCGAAATCTTTAAGACATATTAATAACATGTTGGATGTCATTGTAAACAAGCTTTTAAAAGTTACTTTGAAAAATTAATTTCATGGCTGCAGTCACCATCTGCAGTGATTTTGGAGCCCAAAAAGATAAAGTCTGACACTGTTTCCACTGGTTGCCCATCTATTTCCCATGAAGTGATGGGACCAGATGCCATGATCTTAGTTTTCTGAATGTTGAGTCTTAAGCTAACTTTTTCACTTTCATCAAGAGGTTCTTTAGTTCTTCACTTTCTGCCATAAGGGTGGTGTCATCTGCATATCTGAGGTTATTGATTTTTCTCCCAGCAATCTTGATTCCAGCTTGTGTTTCTTCCAGTCCAGCGTTTCTCATGATGTACTCTGCATAGAAGTTAAATAAGCAGGGTGACAATATACAGCCTTGATGTACTCCTTTTCCTATTTGGAACCAGTCAGTTGTTCCATGTCCAGTTCTAACTGTTGCTTCCTGACATGCATACAGATTTCTCAAGAGGCAGGTTAGGTGGTCTGGTATTCCCATCTCTTCCAGAATTTTCCACAGTTTATTGTGATCCACACAGTCAAAGGCTTTGGCATAGTCAATAAAGCAGAAATAGATGTTTTTCTGGAACTCTCTTGCTTTTTCCATGATCCAGCGGATGTTGGCAATTTGATCTCTGGTTCCTCTGCCTTTTCTAAAACCAGCTTGAACACCAGGGAGTTCATGGTTCATGTATTGCTGAAGCCTGGCTTGGAGAATTTTGAGCATTACTTTACTAGCATGTGAGATGAGTGCAATTGTGCGGTAGTTTGACCATTCTTTGGCATTGCCTTTCTTTGGGATTGGAATGAAAACTGACCTTTTCCAGACCTGTGGCCACTGCTGAGTTTTCCAAATTTGCTGGCATTTAGCTTTAGTAGTAATGAAATGTTTTCTGAAGTACAAAAACCTATTCACATAACATTTTAATTCATTTCAGTTATCTACTGCCACACAACAAAGTACTCTAAAACTTAGTGGCTAAAACCACAAGCATTGTATTTGCTTGTATTCTGCAACTTGGGCAGAGCTGGGCAGCCTATCTCTGCCCCACACAGAGTCATCCAAAGTATCAACAGCTACAGTAGAGGCTGAAGAAGCCGCTTGCAAAATGACCTTCTTCACATGGCTGGAGAGTTGTTTGTGACTGTTGGCTGGGAGCTCAGTGGGTGCTGTTAGCCAAGCCCTCAGCCAGGGTTCCTCCATGTGGTTAGGTTGGGCTTTACACTTTACACAGCATGGAAGTTCAATGCCACTTCCTGCTGAATGCAAAAGTAGAAGCTATTAAGCTTTCTTAAGGCATACAGTCGGTAAAGAATCTGACTGCAATGCAGGAGACCCAAGTTCAATCTCTGGGTGGAAACAGTCCCTGGAGAAGGGAATGGCAACCCACTCCAGTATTCTTGCCTAGAGAATTCCATGGACAGCGGAGCCTGGCCAGCTACAGTCCATGGGGTCACAAAGAGTAAGACACAACAGAGCGACTAACACACACACACAGAGCGACTAACACACACACACGGCATAAAGAGTCAGACACGATTGAGCAACTAACACACACACACACACAAAAGGCATAGCCCTAGGATGAATTCTAAGGGCCAAAGCAAGCCATAGGCCAGCTCAGATTCAAGAGACATGAACTATCAGTGGTGCAAAACTGAGAGGGAAGATTCATTTGGGGCTACCAAAATGCATCATTAAAAACAAAGCTAGTGGAGGTGATGGAATTCCAGGTGAGTTATTTAAAATCCTAAAAGATGATGCTATGAAAGTGCTGCACTCAATATGCCAGCACATTTGGAAAACTCAGCAGTGGCCACAGGACTGAAAAGGTCAGTTTTCATTCCAGTCCCAAAGAAAGGCAATGCCAAAGAATGCTCAAACTACTGCACAATTGCACTCATCTCACACGCTAGGAAAGTAATGCTCAAAATTCTCCAATCCAGGCTTCAACAATATGTGAACAATGAACTTCCAGATGTTCAAGCTGATTTTAGAAAAGGCAGAAGAACGAGAGATCAAATTACCAACATCTGCTGGGTCATTGAAAATGCAAGAGAGTTCCAGAAAAATATCTATTTCTGCTTTACTGACTATGCCAAAGTCTTTGACTGTGTGGATCACAATAAACTATGGAAAATTCTTAAAGAGATGGAAATACCAGACCACCTGACCTTCCTCTTGAGAAACCTATATGCAGGTCAGGAAGCAATAGTTAGAACAGGACATGGAACAACAGACTGGTTCCAAATAGGAAAAGGAGTATGTCAAGGCTGTATATTGTCACCCTACTTATTTAACTTCTATGCAGAGTACATCATGAGAAATGCTGGGCTGGATGAAGCACAAGCTGGAATCAAGATGGCCGGGAGAAATATCAATAACCTCAGATATGCAGATGATACCACCCTTATGGCAGAAAGTGAAGCAGAACTAAAAAGCCTCTTGATGAAAGTGAAAGAGGAGAATGAAAAAGTTGGCTTAAAGCTCAACATTCAGAAAACAAAGATCATGGCATCTAGTCCCATTACTTCAGGCAAATAGATGGGGAAACAGTGGAAATAGTGGCAGATTTTACTTTTTTGGGCTCCAAAATCACTGCAGATGGTGACTGCAGCCATGAAATTAAAAGACACTTGCTCCTTGGAAGGAAAGTTATGACCAACCTAGACAGCATATTAAAAAGCAGAGACATTACTTTCCCAACAAAGGTCCATCTAGTCAAGGCTACGGTTTTTCCAGTGGTCATGTATGGATGTGAGAGTTGGACTATAAAGAAAGCTGACCGCAGAAGAACTGATGCTTTTGAACTGTGGTGTTGGAAAAGACTCTTGAGAGTCCCTTGGACTGCAAGGAGATCCAATCAGTCCATCCTAAAGGAAATCAGTCCTGAATATTCATTGGAAGGACTGATGCTGAAGCTGAAACTCCAATACTTTGGCCACCTGATGCAAAGAACTGAGTCATTGGAAAAGACCCTGATGCTGGAAAAGATTGAAGGCAGGAGGAGAAGGGGACTTCAGAGGATGAGATAGTTAGATAGCATCACTGACTCGATGGACATGAGTTTGAGTAAGCACCCGGAGTTGATGATGGACAGGGAGGCCTGGCGTGCTGCAGTCCATGGGGTCATAAAGAGTCGGACAAGACTGAGCTACTGAACTGACTGACCAAAGTAAGGGTCGATCAGTTGTTTGGTTTTTGGTTTTCTGGTTTTCGATTTTTTGCCAAGTGTTCTATAGCTGTATATTTGTCATTACCTCTATCAGTTTTTCAAGTTCAGTTCAGTTCAGTTGCTCTACACATGGACATCACCAGATGGTCAACACCGAAATCAGATTGATTATATTCTCTGCAGCAAAAGATGGAGAAGCTCTATACAGTCAACAAAAACAAGACCAGGAGCTGACTGTGGCTCAGATCATGAACTCCTTACTATCAAATTCAGACTTAAATTGAAGAAAGTAGGGAAAACCGCTAGACCATTCAGGTATGACCTAAATCAAATCCCTTATGATTATACAGTGGAAGTGAGAAATAGATTTAAGGGCCTAGATCTGATAGATAGAGTGCCTGATGAACTATGGAATGAGGTTCATGACATTGTACAAGAGACAGGGATCAAGACCATCCCCATGGAAAAGAAATGCAAAAAAGCAAAATGGCTGTCTGGGGAGGCCTTACAAATAGCTGTGAAAAGAAGAGAAGCGAAAAGCAAAGGAGAAAAGGAAAGATATAAGCATCTGAATGCAGAGTTCCAAAGAAGAGCAAGGAGAGATAAGAAAGCCTTCCTCAGTGATCAATGCAAAGAAATAGAGGAAAACAACAGAATGGGAAAGACTAGAGATCTCTTCAAGAAAATTAGAGGTACCAAGGGAACATTTCATGCAAAGATGGGCTCGATAAAGGATAGAAATGGTATGGACATAACAGAAGCAGAAGATATTAAGAAGAGATGGCAAGAATACACAGAAGAACTGTACAAAAAAGATCTTCACTACCCAGATAATCATGATGGTGTGATCACTCATCTAGAGCTCAACTGGAATTCCATCACCTCCACTAGCTTTGTTTTTAATGATGCATTTTGGTAGCCCCAAATGAATCTTCCCTCTCAGTTTTGCACCACTGATAGTTCATGTCTCTTGAATCTGAGCTGGCCTATGGCTTGCTTTGGCCCTTAGAATTCATCCTAGGGCTATGCCTTTTGTGTGTGTGTGTGTGTTAGTTGCTCAATCGTGTCTGACTCTTTATGCCGTGTGTGTGTGTTAGTCGCTCTGTGTGTGTGTGTTAGTCGCTCTGTTGTGTCTTACTCTTTGTGACCCCATGGACTGTAGCTGGCCAGGCTCCGCTGTCCATGGAATTCTCTAGGCAAGAATACTGGAGTGGGTTGCCATTCCCTTCTCCAGGGACTGTTTCCACCCAGAGATTGAACTTGGGTCTCCTGCATTGCAGTCAGATTCTTTACCGACTGTATGCCTTAAGAAAGCTTAATAGCTTCTACTTTTGCATTCAGCAGGAAGTGGCATTGAACTTCCATGCTGTGTAAAGTGTAAAGCCCAACCTAACCACATGGAGGAACCCTGGCTGAGGGCTTGGCTAACAGCACCCACTGAGCTCCCAGCCAACAGTCACAAACAACTCTCCAGCCATGTGAAGAAGGTCATTTTGCAAGCGGCTTCTTCAGCCTCTACTGTAGCTGTTGATACTTTGGATGACTCTGTGTGGGGCAGAGATAGGCTGCCCAGCTCTGCCCAAGTTGCAGAATACAAGCAAATACAATGCTTGTGGTTTTAGCCACTAAGTTTTAGAGTACTTTGTTGTGTGGCAGTAGATAACTGAAATGAATTAAAATGTTATGTGAATAGGTTTTTGTACTTCAGAAAACATTTCATTACTACTAAAGCTAAATGCCAGCAAATTTGGAAAACTCAGCAGTGGCCACAGGTCTGGAAAAGGTCAGTTTTCATTCCAATCCCAAAGAAAGGCAATGCCAAAGAATGGTCAAACTACCGCACAATTGCACTCATCTCACATGCTAGTAAAGTAATGCTCAAAATTCTCCAAGCCAGGCTTCAGCAATACATGAACCATGAACTCCCTGGTGTTCAAGCTGGTTTTAGAAAAGGCAGAGGAACCAGAGATCAAATTGCCAACATCCGCTGGATCATGGAAAAAGCAAGAGAGTTCCAGAAAAACATCTATTTCTGCTTTATTGACTATGCCAAAGCCTTTGACTGTGTGGATCACAATAAACTGTGGAAAATTCTGGAAGAGATGGGAATACCAGACCACCTAACCTGCCTCTTGAGAAATCTGTATGCATGTCAGGAAGCAACAGTTAGAACTGGACATGGAACAACTGACTGGTTCCAAATAGGAAAAGGAGTACATCAAGGCTGTATATTGTCACCCTGCTTATTTAACTTCTATGCAGAGTACATCATGAGAAACGCTGGACTGGAAGAAACACAAGCTGGAATCAAGATTGCTGGGAGAAAAATCAATAACCTCAGATATGCAGATGACACCACCCTTATGGCAGAAAGTGAAGAGGAGCTAAAAAGCCTCTTGATGAAAGTGCAAGAGGAGAGCGAAAAAGTTGGCTTAAAGCTTAACATTCAGAAAACGAAGATCATGGCATCTGGTCCCATCACTTCATTGGAAATAGATGGGGAAACAGTGGAAACAGTGTCAGACTTTATCTTTTTGGGCTCCAACATCACTGCAGATGGTAACTGCAGCCATGAAATTAAAAGACGCTTACTCCTTGGAAGAAAAGTTATGACCAATCTAGGTAGTATATTCAAAAGCAGAGACATTACTTTGCCGACTAAGGTCTGTCTAGTCAAGGCTGTGGTTTTTCCTGTGGTCATGTATGGATGTGAGAGTTGGACTGTGAAGAAGGCTGAGCGCCGAAGAATTGATGCTTTTGAACTGTGGTGTTGGAGAAGGCTCTTGAGAGTCCCTTGGACTGCAAGGAGATCCAACCAGTCCATTCTGAAAGAGATCAGCCCTGGGATTTCTTTGGAAGGAATGATGCTAAAGCTGAAGCTCCAGTACTTTGGCCATCTCATGTGAAGAGCTGACTCATTGGAAAAGACTCTGATGCTGGGAGGGATTGGGGGCAGGAGGAGAAGGGGACGACAGCAGATGAGATGGCTGGATGGCATCACGGACTCAAGGGACGTGAGTCTGAGTGAACTCTGGGAGTTGGTGATGGACAGGGAGGCCTGGTGTGCTGTGATTCATGGGGTCGCAAAGAGTCGCACACGACTGAGCGATTGAACTGAACTGAAAGCTAAATGAGGTCTGCTTATATTAGCTTGCACTTGTTTCTGACTTTTTTTCTGTGTTTTTTTATTGCCTTTTCATGAAAATTAGCCCTGTTTCCCCCTCTAGATAATACAATTCTAGAGGCAGGGAGCAAGTCTCCTATCTTTTGCACTTTTTCTCTCTCATCAAGCTTTGTTTTAGGACTTCTCTGGTGGGGCTAAGAATCTGCCTTCCAGTGCAGGGGACTCAGGGTTGATCCCTGATCGGGGAACTGAGATCCCAAGTGCAAAACCTGTACACTGGAGTCCGCATCCTCTGGAGGCCATTCTGTGCAACTAGAGAAGCCCTTGTGACTAGAGAAAACTCTTCCTTGAGCTGCAACAAAGACCCAGCATGACCAAAAATAAACAAAAGTTAAATAAAAGGTTTGTTTTAATGGAACACAAAATTCTGTGACAGACTTCTGGTCAAGTTGTTTCCATTAAAAAGTGCTGATTTTCATACATGCTGCTATATTTAAATAGATAAACAACAAGCACCTACTGTATAGCATAGGGAACGCTGCTCAATATTCTGTAGTAATCTCAATGGGAAAAGGAATTTGAAAAAGAATAGATACACGTATAAGAATAACTGAATCACTTTGCTGTACACCTGAAACTAACACAGCATTATTAATCAGCTATGCTCAAATATAAAATAAAAATTAAAAAATGTTCAAATAAAAAATTGCTGATTTTAAAAACTAATAACTTTAAACTGCCCATACAAAACAAATGGTCCACAAAACATTCTCCTTTCCTTCTGAAGGTTTTGTGATGCAGTGTTATCATTAACCCTGTCTTTTATTATTGAATGTAAACGGCCAACTGAGACAAACAGTTCTGAGACTATTCTTCCACCACTGATTAAGACTGGGGTGGCAGGTATTGGGGATAATATTCATTTAGTCTTCTGAGCTTTCTGGGAAGACTTGGTGACCTTGCCAGCTCCAGCTGTGTTCTTGTCCACTGTTTTGATGACACTCACAGCCATCTATTTCATGTCATGAACAGTAAAAAATGACCCAGAGGAGGATAATCAGAGAAGCTCTCAAAACACTTGGGCTTACCAGAAACCATATCAATGATGGCAGCAACATCTGCTTCAAGAATTAGGGGCCACTTCCAGCTTTTCCTTAGAATGACCATCAATCTTCAGCTCAGTAAACTTGCAAGTGATGTGAGCTGTGTGACAGTCCAGCACAGGTGCGTATCCAGCACTGATTTAGCCTGATTGGTTCAAGATAATCACGTTGAGCTGTGAAGCCAGCTACTTCCATTGGTGAGTCATTTTTGCTGTCACGAGCTGCATTGCCACAATGAATATTTTGACATCAAAATCCATGTTGTCCCCAGGAAGGGAGTCACTCATAGGTTCATGATGCATTTCAATAGACTTTACTTCAGTTGTAACATTAACTGGAGAACACCAGTCTGCATTGGACATACAGGGACAGTACCAGTGCCACCAACTTTATAGATGTCTTAGAGGGGCAGATGCAAGGGCTGGTCAGTTGGAAAAACTGGTGGCAGGAGGCAGTCCAGAGCTTCAAGCAGCGTGGTTCCACTGTCTTTGCCATCTTTACAGGTGAATTTCCAGTCCTTGAACCAAGGTGTGTTAGCACTTGGCTCCAGCATGTTGTCACCAGTCCAACCAGAAATTGGCACAAATGCTACTGTGTCAGGGTTGTAGCCAATTTTCTTAATGTAGGTGCTGGCTTCCTTAATGATTTCCTTGTAGTATCCCTTCTGGCTCTAGGGTGGTTCAGTAGAATCCATTTTGTTAACACTAATGATTAGTTGTTTCACACTCAGAATATAGGCCAGAAGGGCATGCTCACAGGTTTGCCCATTCTTGGAGATGACTGCTTCAAATTCATCAACACCAGCAACAACAATTGGGACAGCACAGTCAGACTGAGATATGTCTGCAATCATGTTGTTGATAAGTCTTTGTGTTCCGGGGCATCAATGTTGGTCACATGGTATTTGCTGGCCTCGAATTTCCTTGGGGAGATATTAATGGTGATATCTCATGTTCAGCTTTCAGTTTATCCAAGACTCAGACATACTTGAAGGAGACCTCTCCCATCTCAGCAGCCTCTGTCTCAAACTTTTTGATGGTTCTTTGTCAGTTCTACCACATTTGTAGATCAGATGGCCAGTAGTGGTAGACTTGCCTGAATCTGTCTGTCCAATGACAGCAGTGTGGATGTGGATATGAGTCTTTTCCTTTTCCATTTTGGCTTAGATTTAGTGATGGTTTTTATGACACATGTTCCTGGTGGCAAACCCATTGTTCAAAAGCCTTTTGTGCCTGCTTTTAAAAAATGGTAAAGTTGCCTTTCATTTCACTTTTACTAAACATAATTCTCTGTATTGTTTATTGATGTATTTGGCTGTGCTGGGTCTTTGTTGCTGCGTATGGGCTTCCTCTTCATTGTGGTCTGAGGGCTTCTCACTGGTGGCTTCTCTTGTCTGGGGGCACAAGCTCTGCATTAGGGCTTCAGTAGCTGTGGCATGGACTTAGTTGCCCCAAGGTATGTGGAATCTTCCTGGACCTGGGATTGAAACTGCATCCCCTGCATTGGCAGGTGGATTCTTAGCCACTGGACCACCAGGGAAGTCCTAACTTGAGAACTTTTAATTTTCTCTTCTCTCCTCTGCTTGTATGCATAATCTTTCTTCCTTGTGCTGAACAGACACACACACACACCAACAACCTTTGTTTGACTTCGCTGGAGCGCTTCGCCTCTCGTCTAACCCTTTTACTGTTGCTGGTTTAAGAATCCAACTCCGTTTTCTGAAAGCACAGTCCCTCCTGGTTCTACTCTCTGACTCCTCCTGCTCCTTCAGCCTGTGTCCCTGTGACTCAGATTGCTCACTCAATAGCAGTCCTGGCTTCTCAATCACAAGGCAAAAGTGTTTTTGTCTCAGCCCTCCCTGTTTTAGCTTCTCTGTGGTATTTGACACTGTTGATCTCCGTTTTTTCTAAAACTCTCTTCTCTTGATTTTCACAGCACAACATATGATTTTCTTCTCATCTTTTTGGTCTAAACTTTTCAAAACAGTTTGGATGACTAAATGTCATTGAGCCTAATTTCCATTTCCATTTTGCAGTTTGAAGGGGTCATGAAGTGGTTGTGGGTGTTACCAGAAGCCAGCTGCGGTTCATTAGGCTTTGTGGGATGATGTACAGTGATGTCAAAGCTTCCTCACTTGGAAGTTTAGGTATTTGATTGTGTCCAAGGCTGGTTAAAGGAACCAATCCTATAAGAGATTAATGCTCCCTATGTAGTGTTTTCCCTAAACAGAGCTTACCTTTCCAATTCTATAATTCTCTGTGGCAGTCTTTCGATTTCTAATCTCTCTGATAGATTAATTCCATTGCTGGGGCAATGGTCAAACTCTCTCTTCTGATTTTTGCTTTTCATTTCCTAATGGCGTGTGTTGATTTTACTTGTCGGGTTTTTAGAGTGCTGGAGGTGTTTGCTGCCAACTCCCAATGTTCAATGTGAGAAAAAAGCCCCACTTTCTTTGACAGGCTTTTATCCGTAAATGTAGGAGTTATTTAACATAATCTAGATTTTGAAAGGTAAAATGCTTCTTAGAGATTTTGTTTGTTGTTCAAGATGCAGAAAATAGAGCTTGTTGACTGAGAAGAATTGTCTCTCCATAAATAAAGAGTGATCACTTAAAAACATCCTACTGAGAAAAAACAACCTGGTCTTATAAACAATTTCTTTTTGTATTGTGCTGAGTTATAGGTGAACTTCTAGTTCTTTCTATTGTTAGTTGATACTTATCACGAAGCTTTGTGTGTTAGTCGCTCAGTTGTGTCAGACAAATGAAAATGGAAAAGGGAACTTTTACAACAAAGAAAATAGAAGCCTGAAGTTATTTCTCTGTGAACTTTAACTACTATTTATTCCTGATTTCAAAAATGGCATACTTTAACAGAGCCTTAAAAACCCATCCCTGTTCTTGTCATTTACTTTGAGCTAACCGTTTATTACTGAAACTTAAAGATGAAAACTAGGGAGATTTCTCAACTTATGCTTCATAGCGTTGCTCTAATTTTCCCTCTTTCTTTTCTTATGTTGTACTGCCTTTCTCCTATACATCTGTCATCTGTTGTACTTGGGTACATTGTAAAGTCTAAACCCACAGTCTACTTTTATTACATTATGAGGGAATTTCAGAATATAAGGTCACTTGGGTGGTAATAAGTAAATCAGCTTAGATCTTAGCTTAGATCTCTGAATAGAGAAATGGAGAACAATTAGAATCTCAGAATTAAGGATAGTAACATAATAATCCACTAACTAGAATACGAATCTGTGAATGCATACTGATGTACACAAGTTAATGAATAAATATATAAAAGGAAGGATTTTCCCAGCAAGAATACTGGTGTGGGTTGCCACGCCTGTGTCCAGTGGATCTTTTCAACCTAGAGACCAAACCTGAGTCTCCTGCATTTCCTGAATTGTCGATGGGTTCTTTATCGTTGAGCCACCATAATTCTTTACCACTTCTTACCACCGGGAAGTCCCCTAAATGTATGTAGTGGAAAGGAAATATTTAAAAGAAAGAATAATAAAGCAAATGGAGCAAAATGTAAACACTTGGTGAATCTTGGTGAATCTTGGAGTGCTTTGTATGAGTCTTGCAAATTTCCTGCAAACTTAAAATTATATCAAAATAAAAAGTTACCAAATAAATACAGTTCTGAATTTTGAGGGATTAATTTTTTAAAGTAAAACCTTTAAATGAAGTATTGTAAGCATACAGAAGAGTGCAGACACCAAAAGTATACAGGCAGATTCTTCAGTTTTATGAAATGAACCGCTCCCCCCACCCCCACCCGCCATGTAGTCATGATCCGTTACTGACATTCTGGAAGCAACTTTCCTAGTCATTAGGCCATCTTTCCTCTGCAAGTGAGTGAGTGAGTGAAAGTTGCTCAGATGTGTTCGACTTTTTGTGACCCTGTGGACTATACAGTTCATGGAACTTTCCCTGTCATAATACTGGAGTAGGTAGCCTTTCCCTTCTCCAGGGTATCTTCCCAACCCAGGAATCAAACCAGGGTCCCCTACATTGCAGGCGGATTCTTTACCAAATGAGCTATCAGGGAAGCCCTTCCTCTGCAAAGGCAACCTTTATACAATTTATATTGTCACAGATTAGTTTTGCCTCTTTTTCCATGTTGTATAATTAGAATCATACCATGTGATTATTTTTTTGTGTGTGCTTATTTTTTTCCCAGCATTTTGTCTGTGAGTCATTTCTTGATGCAAGTAGCTATAATTAGTTTTCTTTACTATTTCACTGTATTTAAATAGACCATAATTTATTTACCTGTTATACCACTGTTGGACACTTGAGTTGTGTGATAGGCAGTCCCTAAGATGGCTGCTAGTAATCCTTACCTCCTGTTATTTATCACCTTGTGTAATCCTCTCTCCCTGAGTGTGAGCTAGATCCAGTGACTGGCTTCTAGTGAATAGGAAAAAAGTGATGGAATTTCACTTTTAAGATTAAGTTATAAAACGACTTGGCTTCCATAATGGGTTCTATCTCTTAGTCTGCTTCAGTTCAGTTCAGTTCACTCAGTCATGTCCAACTCTTTGTGACCCCATGACTACAGCACGCCAGGCCTCCCTGTCCATCACCAACTCCTGGAGTTTACTCAAAAACATGTCCATCGAGTTGGTGATGCCATCCAACCATCTCATCCTCTGTTGGCCCCTTCTCCTCTTGCATTCAATCTTTCCCATCAGAGTCTTTTCATATGAGTCAGCTTTTCACATCAGGTGGCCAAAGTATTGGAGTTTCAGCTTCAGCATCAGTCCTTCCAATGAATATTCAGGACTGATTTCCTTTAGGATGGACTGGTTGAATCTCCTTGTAGTCCAAGGGACTCTCAAGAGTCTTCTCCAACACCACAGTTCAAAAGCATCAATTCTTTGGCACTCATCTTTCTTTATAGTCCAACTCTCACATCCATACATGACTATTGGAAAAACCATAGCCTAGATAGCATATTCAAAAGCAGAGACATTACTTTGCCAACTAAGGTCCGTCTAGTCAAGGCTATGGTTTTTCCTGTGATCATATATGGATGTGAGAGTTGAACTGTGAAGAAGGTTGAGTGCCGAAGAATTGATGCTTTTGAATTGTGGTGTTGGAGGAGACTCTTAAAAGTCCCTTGGACTGCAAGGAGATCCAATCAGTCCATTCTGAAGGAGATCAGTCCTGGGATTTCTTTGGAAGGAATGATGCTAAAGCTGAAACTCCAGTACTTTGGCCACCTCATGCGAAGAGTTGACTCATTGGAAAAGACTTTGATGCTGGGAGGGATTGGAGGCAGGAGGAGAAGGGGCCAACAGAGGATGAGACGGCTGGATGGCATCACTGACTCGATGGACATGAGTCTGAGTGAACTCTGGGAGTTGGTGATGGACAAGGAGGCCTGGCATGCTGTGATTCATGGAGTCGCAAAGGGTCAGACACGACTGAGCGACTGAACTGAACTGAACTGACTAGACGGACCTTTGTTGACAAAGTAATGTCTCTGCTTTTTAATATGCTGTCTAGGTTGGTCATAACTTTCCTTCCAAGGAGCAAGCATCTTTTAATTTCATGGCAGTCCAAGGGACTTTCAAGAGTCTCCTCCAACACCACAGTCACTATCTGCAGTGATTTTGGAGCCCAAAAAAGTAAAGTCAGCCACTGTTTCCACTGTTTCCCCATCTATTTGCCATAACGTGATGGGACCAGATGCCATGATCTTAGTTTTCTGAATGTTGAGCTTAAAGCCAACTTTTCCCACTCTCCTCTTTACTTTCATCAAGAGGCTTTTTAGTTCTGCTTCACTTTCTGCCATCAGGGTGGTGTCATCTGCATATCTGAGGTTATTGATATTTCTCCCGGCAATCTTGATTCCAGCTTGGGCTTCTTCCAGCCCAGCATTTGTCATGATGTACTCTGCATAGAAGTTAAATAAGCAGGGTGACAATATACAGCCTTGACATACTCCTTTTC
Organism: Oryx dammah; assembly: GCF_014754425.2. Classification (NCBI taxonomy): domain Eukaryota; kingdom Metazoa; phylum Chordata; class Mammalia; order Artiodactyla; family Bovidae; genus Oryx; species Oryx dammah. The sequence continues at coordinate 78,968,873 of NW_024070210.1, read as the reverse complement.
CTATTTGGAACCAGTCTGTTGTTCCATGTCCAGTTCTAACTGCTGCTTCCTGACCTGCATACAGATTTCTCAAGAGGAAGGTCAGGTGGTCTGGTATTTCCATCTCTTTAAGAATTTTCCATAGTTTGTTGTGATCCACACAGTCAAAGGCTTTGGCATAGTCAATAAAGCAGAAGTATATGTTTTTCTGGAACTCTCTTGCTTTTTCAGTGATCCAGCAGATGTTGGCAATTTGATCTCTCATTCCTCTGCCTTTTCTAAAACCAGCTTGAACATCTGGAAGTTCACAGTTCACTTACTGTTGAAGCCTAGCTTGGAGAATTTTGTGCATTACTTTCCTAGCGTGTGAGATGAGTGCAGTTGTGTGGTAGTTTGAGCATTCTTTGGCATTGCCTTTCTTTGGGACTGGAATGAAAACTGACCTTTTGGAAAACTGCCGAGTTTTCCAAATTTGCTGGCATATTGAGTGCAGCACTTTCACAGCATCATCTTTTAGGATTTGAAATAGCTCAACTGGAATTCTGTCACCTCCACTAGCTTTGTTCATAGTGATGCTTCCTAAGGCCCACTTGACTTCACATTCCAGGATGTCTGGCTGCTTACCTGGGGGAAATCAATGCCATGACTTGAGGTAGCTCTCTCCAGAAGTCCAAGTGATAAGAGATGAGTGAGTTTGGAAGTACATTCTTCAGCCCCAGGTAGACCTTGAGATGTCTGCAGCCCTGGTTGACAACTTGACTGCAACATCATGACAGACTGAGCTAAGAAGCCACACTGGATTCCTGAGTTATGGAATCTGCAAGATATTAATGTTTATGTTGTTGTTGTTCAGTTGCTAAGTCGAGTCTGACTCTTTGCAACCCCATGGACTGCAGCACGCCAGGCTCCTCTGTCTTCCACTGTCTCCTGGAGTGTGCTCAAATTCATGTCCATTGAGTTAGTGATACTATCTAACCATCTTATCCTCTACTGTCTCTTTCTTCTTCTTTTGCCTTCAATCCTTCTTAGTATCAGAGTCTTTTTCAATAAGTTGCTGATTCAGGACTGATTTCCTTTAGGATTGACTGGTTTGATCTCCTTTCAGTCAAAGGAACTCTTAAGAGTCTTCTTCAGAACCACAATTCAAAAGCATCAATTCTTTGATGCTTAGCCATCTTTAATATCTAGCTCTCACATCTGTATATGACTACTGGAAAAACCATAGCTTTGACTAGATGGACCTTTGTTGGCAAAGTAATGACTCTGCTTTTTAATACACTACCTAGGTTTGTCATAGCTGAAGGGTTACAGTTAGATAAATGAGATATTGCTGCTATGTTAATTAGCTTCTAACTTTTGGAGTAATTTGGGGGGCAGTAATTGATATTTGATGGAGATTTTCTTTTTCTAGTTTTTGACTATCACAAATAGGGCTGGCTGAATCTTCTTATATGTGTAATGTACTTACATGGTCATCTCTTTTGTGGAATATACGTAGGAATAGAATTACTCGGTCATGAGGGGCTTCCTAGGTGGCTCAGTGATATAGAATCCACCTGCCAGTGTAGGGGACATGGGGTTTCAATCCCTCCGTTGGAAAGATCCCCTGGAGTAGAAAATGGCAACTCACTCAAGTATTCTTACCTGGAAAATTCCATGAACAGAGGAGCCTGGCGGGCTGCAAGTTCATGGGGTCTCATCAGAGTCACACGCGACTGAGCGTGCATACACAGGGTATATTATGACAGCTTTAGTGGATACTGCCTTATAGTTTTCCACAGTGGTTGTCGCAGTATATACCTCTGTCAGTAATATATGTTCTTCTACAGGCTCGGCAGCACTAGGCATCATCAGTCTTTTTAATTTAGTCATTATGGCATCTCATTTGAAAATATTTTATTTTGAGATAATTTCAAACTGAGAGAAAAGGTGCAAGAGCAGTATACAAAACTTCCATGTTCTCTTTTCCTAGAGTCCCTAATTTTTAACATTTTACCGCATTTCTCTCTCTCTTTAATGTATATGATGATTCTTTTTCTGAGAACAAGTTGGAGGACAATGACCCATCCCTTAAATACCACAGTGTATTTCCCCCAAATAAAAGCACTTTCTGATATAATTATAACTAACCAGAGTCAGAAAATCAACACTGATACAGCACTATTATTCAATTCATAGACCCTGTTAAAATTTTGACAACTATCCCATTCTCTCCCTCTTTTTTCTGGTCTAGAGTCCAGTCCAGTATAATGTTGCATTTATTTGTCATGTCTGTTTAGGCTCCTGCAACCTAGAATAGTTCCTTAATATTTCGCTGTTTTTTATGACCTTGACAGTTTTAAAGTCTATACATGTTTCATTCTGTTAGCACCATTGACTGGGGCTTGTCTGATGCTTTTTCATGTCCAGACTCGCCATGCATTCTTGGCAGGAGAAACCTCTGAACTGGTGCTGTGCTCATCTCAGTGAATCACATCAGGAAACATGTGATGTCAACCTGTCCCTTTGCTAATGAAGTTAACCATAAGCACCCGGCTAAGTTGCTACAGTACTATTAAATTTCTATACTGTGAAGTCATCATTTTCCCATTTGTAATTTAATAGTGTTTTCTGGGGAGAGAGTCCCAAGACTATTGCAATATCCTGTTCCTCATCATACCTTACCAATCTTAGTATCCATTGATGACTCCTGCCTAAATCAGCCACCAATATCATGGTTGCCACATGTTGATTTTTAAAAGTCCATCATTCTTTCTATGTGATTAGATAAGATTAAATTGTCAGAAAGCTCTTTCCCTTCTTTCTTGTTCATTCATTCATTTATTTATATCAGTATGGAATGAATCACGGATGTATTACGTTAGTCAATGCATTAGGATCTGGTACTGTCATTATTATAATGATCAGATTGTTCCAGTTTTGGCTAGTGAGAACCCACTCAAGCTGACTCCCATGTCCTTTGGACATATGAAAGTGTTCTTTGAGCACTTCCTTATTTTCTGATACAATAGAATGTTCTAAACTCATTTATGCCCTAGTCCTGGAATCAGTTATTTCTTCAAGGAGCCCTGGTTCCTTTTATTTATTTTTTATTATTTTAGAATTAATTTTTGTTGGGAGTGTAGTTGATTTACAATGTTAGTTTATGCTATAAAGTGAATCATTATATATATATTATATATATATAATATATATATATATATCTCCACTCTATTTTAGATGCTATTCTCATATAGGTCATTACAGAGTACTGAGTAGAGTTCCCTGTGCTATATAATAGGTTCTTATTAGATGTCTTTATATCTAATAGTGTTTACCTGTCAGTCCCAATCTCCTAATTTATCCTTCCCCTGCCCTGGTTTCTCTTAGTGGAGAATGGTATTTAGAAACCAAGATCTTGGTATTTAGTATGCTTATAACTATGTATCACAAGCATTCACTGATTATTTCTATCTATCTATCCATCCAGTCTTCTTTCATCTATTTATTGTGTCAGTATGAGTTCACACCAACACCTCCTATTCCTGTCCAATACCTCCAGTTTTTTTCTAGTGTTCCTCCATTCCAAATGTGTAAATTCCTCCTCAGGCTCTATAACCGGGCTCTTATCATCATATATTTGCTTATTTCTCATTGTTTATAACTAATCTCCCAACCACAAAGACTGCCTTCTTGGCTGACCTTCTTCTTGGTCCTGCCAGCCTCTCAGTCCCAGCCCTGATGCCATCTCCTTGGCCAGCATCTGCTTTGGTTTGTACTTTCCCCTGTGGCTATTTTGGCAGCCATACTGCCACCTTCAAAGGATCAGTAAGGAAGGGCAGGGAAGAAGGGAGAAGAAGAGCCATCCTGTTATTTTAACTCTTAGGCCAACATTTTATTGATATAGCTCCTTAATAAGAATTCAACCCTCTTTAGGAACTTATACCCACTGGGTTTAGCCCCTTAAGAATCCCAGGGTGCTGGGTTATTTAAGGATTTAAAGTAACTAACTGAACTGAACAGTTGCAGGATTAAGCATTGTTTACTGAGAATAGGGGAAAGAGAAACAGCAGCAGCAGGTGGGGAAGAAAATGTGGTGAAGGATAAACAATCACCACTCCTGTTGGGGCTTAGATAGAGCTCAGGTCAGTTTTACAGTGAGAATGGGGCAGGAGCACCGATAGGAACCAGAGTGTGAGCTTGCCATAGGAAGGCTGTGTTTGGTTGGAGTGGGTTGGAAGATAGGTTTTCAGGTCTATCCTGAAGTGGAATGTACATTTTAGGATGGTTTTGGAATCAACTTGGTCTTCCCAGATGCCTTGTGGTCAGGCTAGAATTCGCAAGCTGCTTGAAATTCCCAGGCCCCTGAGCCAGGCTGGAGTCAGAACGGCCTCTGGAGGGCAGAGGAGCACTGTGTGATCTTCCTCAACTTAAATCTGGTCTAACCACTTTCATTGCCTTGTTTGTTTATTAGCAAACTTAGAGAACTCCTTGGCAGATTCTCTTCCACATTTTTGTCTAATAAACTAGAAAGAATAAGAGTTGGATGGTCTGGGATCAAACTCAGAGAAGTGACGTTTATCTAATGTTATACAGTTTTATACATGAGATGCTTTGGTTCATATGTGTAAACAGGTGATAGTAATTAACAAGTTCATGAAGCAGAGTGATGTTAAGCACAATGATGTGTTTGTCATAGTCATTACTGACGATCTGAAAGATGTAGTTTGAATTTCACACAGTGGGAGATAACTGGCCAGATCCCATGTTTCTGGCTGCGTAGAACAGTGGCTAGGCCTGAGAAGCATCTCAGATTGCCTGGGTGTGTATCCTGATAACACTGCTTACTAGATGTGTGTCTTTAGGCATGTTAGTTATCTTTTCTGTGCTTTAGTTCCCTCATCTGTAGAAGTACTACCTGGGGATCTCATGAGGTTTTTATTTTATTTAATAAGAAAAATTATTTATTTGGCTGTGCTGGGTCTTAGTTGCTGCACACGGGATCTGCAGTCTTCGTCTTGGCATGCAGGTTCCTTAGGTGCAGCTTGTCAGATTTAGTTCCTTGACCAGGAACAGAACCGGGGCCCCCTGCGTTGGGAGCACGGTGTCTTAGCCACTGGACCACCACGAAAGTCCCCAACACACAATTCTTAGATTGGTTCCTGCATATGAGAAGCACCCAATAAAGATCAGTTTGCAGCTGTGATTATTATTATCATCTTAAGCTGCAGATTCATTCTTAACTAAAAAATTCTGTAACAAATCTAATCAGCTTTTTTGTCTTGATTCTCCTACCGTGAGCTTATTATTTATTACTAAAAATGTAGAGAGATCACTTCTATTTGCTTCTCCATTAATTTGGGATAGATGAGATTGAGTTAGTCTATTTTAGAAAAATAGCTGGTTGGGTTTAGCTGCTGTTTTCTTCAGTTCCATTTATGTTTCCATCATTACCTCCCCAGGAAGCTGGAACTGCTTTCATAGGTACCAATGTTCCACTCATCTGAACCAGTGTCTGCTGACAGCTTTTCAATCATTGTGGTCTATTCAGTTCTTTTTACTCTGGAGGAATTTCTCTGCCAAGCAAAACTGAACCCAGCAATTTCAAACTTGTACTTAACACCCATTAAAAAAAATCCTCTTGTTAATGAAGAAAGAGTGAGTGTTGTTGGGTGGAACTCTGAATTGGGAGCCAGAAGGTCAAAATTCAAGTTTCAACTCTGCAGCTGCTTGCAAATATGTATTGTGTGTCTTCCCGAACATGAAGCAATATGCCTGCCAAGCATTGAGGGGATTCAAAGAAAGGATTCAAACAAGAGGACTTTCTTCTCAGAGTCTTACAACCTAGTTGGATATAACAAAGCAGCTGTGATAGGAGGATGAATGAAATACATGCCGAATCCAGCATCCTGAAGTACTCTGGAGGAAAGAATGGAATTGTAGTAACGGCTTGGGGGAAGGGTGCCCTGGGCAGTCAGTGCCTCTTCTGCCCAGTTTTTTTTTGTATCAATAAGTCTAGAAACCCGGGAACAGTATTTACCAAATGCCCTTGCTCTCATGGTTCTTGCTGCAGTTTACATTCTGCCAATGACGGCACTTGGCAAGAGTGGAAAGCAGAAGAGAAGCCCAAGGCATCTACCCCCTTCTCTTTTGGCAGCGTTGGTAAGTGGATGTATGAGCTTCCTGGACGTGAGTGTTCACAATGCAGTGGTGCTCCCCAACTGATTCTGGGCTGTGAGGTCTGTATGAGTAGTAGCTTCTAGCAGATTCCTAGAAGCAGCAGTTCTGGGAAGAGCAGTTCCTCATTCAGCACTCACTTGCTAATAAAACTAGGTCTCTGGAATGACATGCTCTTTTCCACCTCTGAGTCTTTACTCATCTGACACCTGTGCTGTCCTCCTTCCTACCTCCTTTGTATTTTATTCATCTTTATAGTCCAGCAACTAGTCATTGATTGTTGCATATCAAGTAACCAATCAACATTTTTTGTATGAATAGATGAAGGAATGAATGAAAGAAAAGGAGAAGTTACAGGCTTAGGCAGATTATAAATGGAATGCGGATGGTGAACATGGTGGAGAGGCTAGGATATGAAGAGACAAAGCAGAGTAATGATGGAAAGGGTTGGGAAAAGAATAAATGGAAACGTGCCTTCACTAGAATAATATCATTGGGTTTTTAATAATCTATTATATATGAAAAAAACTCTATTAGCCTTTGCCCTGCTTCATTCTGTACTCCAAGGCCAAATTTGCCTGCTACCCCAGGTGTTTCTTGACATCCTACTTTTGCATTCCAGTCCCCTATATGAAAAGGACATCTTTTTTGGGTGTTAGTTCTAAAAGATCTTGTAGGTTTTCATAGAACTGTTCAACTTCAGCTTCTTCAGCATTACTGGTTGGGGCATAGGCTTGGATTACTGTGATATTGAATGGTTTGCCTTGGAAACGAACAGAGATCATTCTGTCATTTTTGAGATTGCACCCAAGTACTGCATTTCAGACTCTTTTGTTGACCATGATGGCTACTCTATTTCTTCTAAGGGATTCCTGCCTACATAGTAGATATAGTGGTCATCTGAGTTAAATTCACCCGTTCCAGTCCATTTTAGTTCACTGATTCCTAGAATGTCGACATTCACTCTTGCCATCTCCTGTTTGACCACTTCCAATTTGCCTTGATTCATGGACCTGACATTCCAGGTTCTTATGCAATATTGCTCTTTACAGCATCAGACCTTGCTTCTATCACCAGTCATATCCACAGCTGGGTATTGTTTTTGTTTTGGCTCTATCCCTTCATTCTTTCTGGAGTTACTTCTCCACTGATCTCCAGTAGCATATTGGGCAGCTACCGACCTGGGGAGTTCCCCTATCAGTATCCTATAATTTTGCCTTTTCATACTGTTCATGGGGTTCTCAAGGCAAGAATACTGAAGTGGTTTGCCATTCCCTTCTCCAGTGGACCACATTCTGTCAGACCTCTCCACTATGACCCACCCATTGTGGGTAGCCCCACATGGCATGGCTTAGTTTCATTGAGTTAGACAAGGCTGTGGTCCATGTGATCAGATTGGCCAGTTTTCTGTGATTATAGTTTCAGTGTGTCTGCTCTCTGATGCCCTCTTGCAACACCTACTGTCTTACTTGGGTTTCTCTTACCTTGGTTGTGGGGTATCTCTTCACGGCTGCTCCAGCAAAGCACAGCCACTGCTCCTTACCTTGGACGAGGGGTATCTCCTCATGGCCACCCTTCCTGACCTTGAACGTGGAATAGCTCCTCTCAGCTCTCCATTGCCTGAGCAGCCACTGCTCCTTGGACATGGGGTACTCTCAGCCGCCGCCCCTGACCTTGGGCGTGTGGTAGCTCCTCCTGGCTGCCGCCCTGACCTCGGGCGTGCGGTAGCTCGTCTCGGCTGCTGCCCCTGACCTCGGGTGTGGGGTAGCTTGTCTCAGCTGCTGCCCCTGACCGCGGACATGGGGTAGCTCCTCTCGGCCGCAAACACCTGGTCAAGCAAACACCACACTGGTCATAGCAAACACCCTCTTCCAACAACACAAGAGAAGACTCTACACATGGACATCACTGAAATCAGATTGATTATATTCTTTGCAGCCAAAGATGGAGAAGCTCCATACAGTCAGCAAAAACAAGACTGGGAGCTGACTGTAGCTCAGATCATGAACTCCTTATTGCCAAATTCAGACTTAAATTGAAGAAAGTGGGGAAAACCACTAGACCATTCAAATCAAATCCCTAAACCAAATCCCTTATGATTTTACAGTGGAAGTGAGAAATAGATTTCAGGGACTAGATTTGATAGAGTGCCTGATGAACTATGGACGGAGGTTCGTGACATTGTACAGGAGACAGGGATCAAGACCATCCCCATGGAAAAGAAATGCAAAAAAGCAAAATGGCTGTCTGAGGAGGCCTTACAAATAGCTGTGAAAAGAATAGAAACGAAAAGCAAAGGAGAAAAGGAAAGATATAAGCATCTGAATGCAGAGTTCCAAAGAACAGCAAGGAGAGATAAGATAGCCTTCCTCAGTGATCAATGCAAAGAAATAGAGGAAAACAACAGAATGGGAAAGACTAGAGATCTCTTCAAGAAAATTAGAGATACCAGGGGAATATCTCATGCAAAGATGGGCTCAATAAAGGACAGAAATGGTATGGACCTAACTGAAGCAGAAGATATTAAGAAGAGGTGGCAAGAATACACAGAAGAACTGTATAAAAAAGAACTTCATGACCCAGATAATCACGATGGTGTGATCAGTCACCTAGAGGCAGACATCCTGGAATGTGAAGTCAAGTGGGCCTTAGAAAGCATCACTATGAACAAAGCTAGTGGAGGTGATGGAATTCAAGTTGAGCTATTTCAAATCCTGAAAGATGATGCTGTGAAAGTGCTGCACTCAATATGCGAGCACATTTGGAAAACTCAGCAGTGGCCACAGGACTGGAAAAGGTCAATTTTCATTCCAATTCCAAAGAAAGGCAATGCAAAAGAATGCTCAAACTACCGCACGGTTGCACTCATCTCACACGCTAGGAAAGTAATGCTCAAAATTCTCCAAGCCAGGCTTCAGCACTACGTGAACTGTGAACTTCCAGATGTTCAAGCTGGTTTTAGAAAAGGCAGAGGAACCCGAGATCAAATTGCCAACATCTGCTGGATCATGTAAAAGCAAGAGAGTTCCAGAAAAACATCTATTTCTGCTTTATTCAGTTCAGTTCAGTCGCTCAATCGTGTCCAACTCTTTGCGACCCTATGTATCGCATCACGCCAGGCCTCCCTGTCCATCACCATCTCCCGGAGTTCACTCAGACTCACGTCCATCGAGTCGGTGATGCCATCCAGCCATCTCATCCTCTGTCGTCCCCTTCTCCTCCTGTCCCCAATCCCTCCCAGCATCAGAGTATTTTCCAATGAGTCAACTCTTCGCATGAGGTGGCCAAAGTACTGGAGTTTCAGCTTTAGCATCATTCCTTCCAAAGAAATCCCAGGGTTGATCTCCTTTAGGATGGACTGGTTGGATCTCCTTGCAGTCCAAGGGACTCTCAAGAGTCTTCTCCAACACCACAGTTCAAAAGCATCAATTCTTCGGCACTCAGCCTTCTTCACAGTCCAACTCTCACATCTATACATGACCACAGGAAAAACCATAGCCTTGACTAGATGGACCTTAGTTGGCAAAGTAATGTCTCTGCTTTTGAATATACTATCTAGGTTGGTCATAACTCTTCTTCCAAGGAGTAAGCGTCTTTTAATTTCATGGCTGCAGTCACCATCTGCAGTGATTTTGGAGCCCCCCCAAAATAAAGTCTGACACTGTTTGCACTGTTTCCCCATCTATTTCCCATGAAGTGATGGGACCAGATGCCATGATCTTCATTTTCTGAATGTTGAGCTTTAAGCCAACTTTTTCACTCTCCTCTTTCACTTTCATCAAGAGGCTTTTTAGCTCCTCTTCACTTTCTGCCATAAGGGTGGTATCATCTGCATATCTGAAGTTATTGATATTTCTCCCAGCAATCTTGATTCCAACTTGTGTTTCTTCCAGTCCAGCGTTTCTCATGATGTACTCTGCATATAAGTTAAATAAGCAGGGTGACAATATACAGCATTGACATACTCCTTTTCCTCTTTGGACCCAGTCTGTTCTTCCATGTCCAGTTCTAACTGTTGCTTCCTAACCTGCATACAGATTTCTCAAGAGGCAGGTCAGGTGGTCTGGTATTCCCATCTCTTTCAGAATTTTCCACAGTTTATTGTGATATTGTGATCCACACAGTCAAAGGCTTTGGCATAGTCAATAAAGCAGAAATAGATGTTTTTCTGGAACTCTCTTGCTTTTACCATGAACCAGCAGATGTTGGCAATTTGATCTCTGGTTCCTCTGCCTTTTCTAAAACCAGCTTGAACATCAGGAAGTTCATGGTTCACGTATTGCTGAAGCCTGGCTTGGAGAATTTTGAGCATTACTTTCCTAGCGTGTGAGATGAGTGCAACCGTGCGGTAGTTTGAGCATTCTTTTGCATTGCCTTTCTTTGGAATTGGAATAAAAATTGACCTTTTCCAGTCCTGTGGCCACTGCTGAGTTTTCCAAATGTGCTGGCATATTGAGCACTTTCATAGCATCATCTTTCAGGATTTGAAATAGCTCAACTTGAATTCCATCACCTCCACTAGCTTTGTTCATAGTGATGCTTTCTAAGGCCCACTTGATTTCACTTTCCAAGATGTCTGGCTCTAGATGAGTGATCACATCATCATGATGATCTGGGTCATAAAGATCTTTTTTGTACAGTTCTTCCGTGTATTCTTGCCACCTCTTCTTAATATCTTCTGCTTCTGTTAGGTCCAGACCATTTCTGTCCTTTATTGAGCCCATCTTTGCATGAAATGTTCCCATGGTATCTCTAATTTTCTTGAAGAGATCTCTAGTCTTTCCCATTCTGTTGTTTTCCTCTATTTCTTTGCATTGATCACTGAGGAAGGCTTTCTTGTCTCTCCTTGCTCTTCTTTGGAACTCTGCATTCAGATGCTTATATCTTTCCTTTTCTCCTTTGCTTTTTGACTCTCTTCTTTTCACAGCTATTTGTAAGGCCTCCTCAGACAGCCATTTTGCTTTTTTGCATTTCTTTTCCATGGGGATGGTCTTGATCCCTGTCTCCTGTACAGTGTCACGAACCTCATTCCATAGTTCATCAGGCACTCTATCAGATCTAGTCCCTGAAATCTATTTCTCACTTCAACTGTATAATCATAAGGGATTTGATTTAGGTCATATCTGAATAGTCTAGTGCTTTTCCCTACTTTCTTCAATTTAAGTCTGAATTTGATAATAAGGAGTTCATGATCTGAGCCACAGTCAGCTCCTGGTCTTGTTTTTGTTGACTGTATAGAGCTTCTCCATTTTTGGCTGCAAAGAATATAATCAATCTGATTTCGGTGTTGACCATCTGGTGATGTCCATGTGTAGAGTCTTCTTTTGTGTTGTTGGAAGAGGATGTTTGCTATGACCAGTGCATTTTCTTGGCAAAACTCTATTAGTCTTTGCCCTGCTTCATTCCGCATTCCAAGGCCAAATTTGCCTGTTACTCCAGGTGTTTCTTGACTTCCTACTTTTGCATTCCAGTCCCCTATAATGAAAAGGACATTTCTACTTTATTGACTATGCCAAAGCCTTTGACTGTGTGGACCACAATAAACTGTGGGAAATTCTGAAGGAGATGGGAATAGCAGACCACCTGACCTGCCTCTTGGGAAACCCGTATGCAGGTCAGGAAGCAGAAGTTAGAACTGGACATGGAACAACAGACTGGTTCCAAATAGGAAAAGGAGTGCATCAAGGCTGTATATTGTCATCCTGTTTATTTAACTTCCGTGCAGAGTACATCATGACAAATGCTGGGCTGGAAGAAGCACAAGCTGGAATCAAGATTGCCAGGAGAAATATCAATAACCTCAGATATGCAGATGACACCACCCTTATGGCAGAAAGTGAAGAGGAACTCAAAAGCCTCTTGATGAAAGTAAAAGAGGAGAGTGAAAAAGTTGGTTTAAAGCTCAACATTCAGAAAACGAAGATCATGGCATCCAGTCCCATCACTTCATGGCAAATAGATGGGGAAACAGTGGAAACAGTGTCAGACTTTATTTTTTGGGGCTCCAAAATCACTGCAGATCGTGATTGCAGCCATGAAATTAAAAGATGCTTACTCCTTGGAAGGAAAGTTATGACCAACCTAGACAGCATATTAGAAAGCAGAGATATTACTTTGTCAACAAAGGTCCATCTAGTCAAGGCTATGGTTTTTCCTGTGGTCATGTATGGATATGAGAGTTGGACTTTGAAGAAAGCTGAGTGCCGAAGAATTTATGCTTTTGAACTGTGGTGTTGGAAAATACTCTTGAGAGTCCCTTGTTGCAAGGAGATCCAACCAGTCCATCCTAAAGAAGACCAGTCCTAAGTGTTCATTGGAAGCACTGATGCTGAGGCTGAAACTCCAGTACTTTGGCCACCTCATGCAAAGAGTTGACTCATTGGAAAAGACCCTGATGCTGGCAGGGATTGGGGGCAGGAGGAGAAGGGGACAACAGAGGATGAGATGGCTGGATGGCATCACTGACTTGATGCACATGAGTTTGGGTGAATTCCGGGAGTTGGTGATGGACAGGGAGGCCTGGCGTGTTGCAGTTCATGGGGTTGCAAAGAGTCGGACACGACTGAGATACTGAACTGAACTTACAATACTAAAAGTGCTTCTCAGCTGCATTATCCTATTGTATCCTCCGAGAAGCCCTGTGAGAGAAGTGGACTGTGTGTATTAAGTTGCTTCAGTCGTGTCTGACTCTTTGCAACTCTATGGATTGTAGCTTGCCAGGCTCCTCTTTTCATCGAATTCTCTAGACAAGAATACTGGAGTGGGTTGCCATTTCCTTCTCCAGGGGATCTTCCCAACCCAGGGATGGAACCCTCATTTCTTATGTCTGTTGCATTGGCAAGCGTGTTCTGTACCACTAGCGCCTCCTAGGAGGTGTGAGAAAAATATATACTATTAATAAAAATGGAAGTTTGCTTGGAAAAGCTATATATCTATTATGGAAAATGAAAATATATAGGTCACAAAGGAAAAGAATAGAAATCACTCAAAGCCATCTTTGTTAACATTTTAAGGATGGCCTCTCAGAGCTTTTCTATGCCTGTGCTATGCTGTGCTGAGTCACTCAGTCATGTCCAACTCTTTGCGGCCCCAAGGACTGTAGCCCGCCAGGCTCCTCTGTCTGTGGGGATTCTCCAGGCAAGAATCCTGGAGAGGGCTGCCATGCCCTCCTCCAGGGGATCTTCCTGACCCACGGATCAAACTAGGGTCTCTTGCATTGCAGGCGGATTTTTTACCAGCTGATCTACCAGGGAAGCCTCTTTCTAGGTCTATTTATTTCTAAATAAAAAAATGGATTATTATATACTTTAGCTTATTTTTAAGCTTGCTCTTTTTTTTTTCACTTAGGGCATTGTGCATATATTTTCATGTCATTAACTAGTCCCCTGTGCGTGATTATTAATAGCTGTATAACATCCCATTATCTGTTAAGTAAATTATAGTATAAACTAGTCATTTTTGCTAGCATTTAGCTGACTCCACTTTTTTACTTTTGTATAAAATGTTATCCTTTTAGTTAAGTCAGTACACTTTATCTTCAATTATGTCCTTAGAATCAGTTCAGTTCAGTCGCTTAGTCGTGTCTGACTCTTTGCGACCCCATGGACTGCAGCACATCAGGCTTCCCTGTCTATCATCAACTCCTGGAGCTTATTCAAACTCATATCCATTGAGTCAGTGATACCATCCAACTATCTCATCCTCTGTTGGCGCCTTTTCCTCCTGCCTTCAATCTTTCCCAGCATCAGGGTCTTTTCAAATGAGTCAGTTCTTCACATCAGGTGGCCAAATATTGGAGTTTCAGCTTCAGCATTAGTCCTTCCAGTGAATATTCAGGACTGATTTCCTTTAAGATAGACTGGTTGGATCTCCTTACAGTGCAAAGGACTCTCAAGAGTCTTCTCCAACACCACAGTTCAGAAGCATCAATTCTTCTGCACTCAGCTTTCTTTATAGTTCAACTCTCACATCCATACATGACCACTGGAAAAACCATAGTTTTATCCTTAGGGTAACTGCCTTAAAGTGAATGAAAAGATGCACAGCCTAAGAACTGAGAATTATGTTTTATGCACTCTCAGAAAGGCCAAACTAAGACTTTGGAGCGGAGAAGAGTTTGTCAGAATTTGGAGTGGAGAAAGGTTTATTGCAAGGCCAAGCAAGGAGAATGGGGAGGCTAAAAAGATCCAAACTCTCCAGTGGGTTTCAGGGAAGCGTTTATTAAGTTGGAAGTATAGTGAGTCTACCATGTTGTTTCTGATATACAGCAAAGTGACTCAGTTATGCATATATATTATTTCAGGTTCTTTTCCACTACAGGTTAATACAAGATACTGAACATAGTTCCCTATGCTAGCTATATAGTAGGGCTTCCCAGGTACAGAGTGGTAAAGAATACGCCTGCCAGTGCAGGAGATGCGGGTTTGATCCCTGGGTTGGGAAGATCCCTTGGAGGAGGAAATGGCAACCTGCTTCAGTATTTTGCCTGGAAAGTTCCGTGGACAGAGAAGCCTTACAGGCTACAGTCCATGGTGTGGCAAACAGTCAGACACAACTGAGCGCACAAGCACATGTTATAAGATAGGACCTTCTTTGTCTGTTTCATGTATAGTAGTGTGTGTTAATCCCCAGCCCCCTCTCCTCTTTCCCCTTTGGTAACCATCAGTTTGTTTTCTTTCCTTATTTATTTATAGCTGTGCTGGGTCTTCCTTGCTGTGTGCGGGCTTGCTCTAGTTGTGGCAAGTGGGGGCTTCTCTTTATTGTGGCTCATGGGCTTCCCATTGTGATGTCTTCTGTTGTTGTGGAGCCTAGGCTCTGGGCACCCATGAGCCCAGTGGCACATGGGCTCAGTCACTGTGGCTCTAGGGTTCAGCTGCCCCTTGGCATGTGGAATTCTCCCGGACCAGGAATCGAATCTGTGTCCCCTGCATCAGCAGGCAGACTCTTCAACAGTGGATCACCAGGGAAGTCCCTGTAAGTTTTTTTTCTATGTCTGTGAGTCTATTTTGTACATAAGTTCACTTGTATTTTAGAGTTCACATATAAGTAATACCTGTAAGTAAGTAATATTTGTCTTTTTCTTTCTTAGTATGATAATCTCTAGGTCTATCCATCCTGCTGCAAATGGCAGTATTTCATTTTTTATGACTAATATTCCTGTGTGTGTGTGTGTGTGTGTGTGTATATATATATATATATCTCACATATTCATCTGTCAATGGACATTTAAATTGCTTCCCTGTTTTGGCTATTGTAAATATGGCTGCTGGGGACATTGGGGTGCATGTATCTTTTTGAATTAGAGTTTTCTCTGGATATATGTTCAGGAGGGGATTGCTGCGTCATATGGTAACTTTTAGTTTTTTAAAGGAACCTCCATATTGTCCTTTATAGTGGCTGCACCATTTTATATTCCCACCAACAGTTTTTTTTTCTTTTTTTAAAATTTTTATTTTTAATTTATTTTGCTTTACAATACTGTATTGGTTTTGCCATACATTGACATGAATCCACCACGGGTGTACATGAGTTCCCAATCCTGAACCCCCCTCCCACCTCCCACTGCATATCATCTTTCTGGATCATCCCTGTGCAGCCCCAAGCATTCTGTATCCTGTATCGAACATAGACTGGCGATTTGTTTCTTACATGATAGTATACATGTTTCAATGCCATTCTCCCAAATCATCCCACCCTCTCCCTCTCCCACAGAGTCCAAAAGTCCGTTCTATACATCTGTGTCTCTTTTGCTGTCTTGCATACAGGGTTATCATTACCATCTTTCTAAATTCCATATATATGTGTTAGTATACTGTATTGGTGTTTTTCTTCCTGGCTTACTTCACTCTGTATAATAGGCTCCAGTTTCATCCACCTCATTAGAACGGATTCAAATGTATTCTTTTTAATGGCTGTGTAATACTCCATTGTGTATATGTACCACAGCTTTCTTATCCATTCATCTGCTGATGGACATCTAGGTTGTTTCCACGTCCTGGCTATTATAAACAGCGCTGCGATGAACATTGGGGTACACGTGTCTCTTTCAATTCTGGTTTCCTCGGTGTGTATGCTGAGCAGTGGGATTGCTGGGTCATAAGGCAGTTCTATTTGCAATTTTTTAAGGAATCTCCACACTGTTCTCCATAGTGGCTGTACTAGTTTGCATTCTCACCAACAGGGTAAGAGGGTTCCCTTTTCTCCACACCCTCTCCAGCATTTATTGCTTGTAGACTTTGGATTGCAGCCATTCTGACTGGTGTGAAATGGTACCTCATTGCGGTTTTTATTTGCATTTCTCTGATAATGAGTGATGTTGGGCATCTTTTCATGTGTTTGTTAGCCATCTGTATGTCTTCTTTGGAGAAATGTCTGTTTAATTCTTTGGCCCATTTTTTGATTGGGTCGTTTATTTTTCTGGAGTTGAGCTGCATAAGTTGCTTGTATATTTTTGAAATTAGTTGTTTGTCAGTTGCTTCAGTTCAGTTCAGTTCAGTCACTCAGTCGTGTCTGACTCTTTGCAACCCCATGAATCGCAGCATGCCAGGCCTCCCTGTCCATCACCAACCCCCAGAGTTCACTCAGACTCACGTCCATCGAGTCAGTGATGCCATCCAGCCATCTCATCCTCGGTCCCCTTCTCCTCCTGACCCCAATCCCTCCCAGCATCAAAGTCTTCTCCAGTGAGTCAACTCTTCGCATGAAGTGGCCAGAGTACTGGAGTTTCAGCTTTAGCATCATTCCTTCCAAAGAAATCCCAGGGTTGATCTCCTTCAGAATGGACTGGTTGGATCTCCTTGCTTCTCCCATTCAGAAGGCTGTCTTTTCACCTTTCTTATAGTTTCCTTTGTTGTGCAGAAGCTTTTAATTTTAATTAGATCCCATTTGTTTATTTTTGCTTTTATTTCCAGTATTCTGGGAGGTGGATCATAGAGGATCCTGCTGTGATTTATGCTGGAGAGTGTTTTGCCTATGTTCTCCTCTAGTTTCTGGTCTTACGTTTAGATCTTTAATCCATTTTGAGTTTATTTTTGTGTATGCCACCAATAGTTTTTGAGGGTTCCCTTTTCTCCACACTCTCTCCAGCATTTATTATTCATAGACTTTTTGATGATGGCCTTTCTGACTGGTGTAAAGTGATACCTCATTGTAGTTTTGATTTGCATTTCTCTAGTAGGGATGTTGAACATCTTTTCATGTGCCTATTGATCATCTGTATCTTTGGATAAATGTCTATTTAAGTCTTCTGCCCATTTTTTGATTGGATCCTTTGTTTTTTGATATTGAGCGGTATGAGCTATTTGTATGTTTTAGAAATTAAGCCCTTGTCAGTCACATCATTTACAAATATTTTCTTCCATTCTATCAGTTATATTTTAATTCTCCAAAGAACTGGTTTTCTGCCTAAATGATATTAAAAGATTGATTTGCCCCACCATATTTTCTTTTATTTGCTTTTTTAGTATCAATGGGATTTCCAACTAAACTGAAATTCAGAGTTCTATGTTCTAGAATTTTAGGGTTTAATTTATCATGCATTCAAAAGCTTGCATAAGGCACTTAACAAAGGTCCTCTTTTGAATTCACTGGCTAAATCCAGAGCAAATCTCTGTGATCATCTTTATTAGCCCCTGAATATTGCTCCCAGTCTTTACTTTATATTGTGCAGGCCTAGGTGTCCATGGGGTAACAAAGAGCTGGACATGACTTAAGTGACTAAACTACCACCACCAGGTAACCCTATTGATTTCCTTTAGTGTGTTTAATTAGAGTTTCCTGAGGATCAGATTCATATGTCCTGTCCTATAGTACCAGGCAGAAAAGCACTCCCTGATAAGATGCAGTGTCTATCCCACAATATAATTAGGCAAAGAGATGTAGCCATCTTATATAAAGCCCATTTAAATATGCCGATATTCATAAGCTTTTATCTCAGTTCTATCAGCTTTTATACTTTTATCTTTATTCTCCATTAAGATCCCATCAACAAGCTTTACTCTTACAAGGAGTCCAGAAACCATCCTTTTTATCTTGACCATTTTATCCATTTTGCATAATAAGGCTCTGGGGTCCCCAATGAGAGGTTAACCAACTCTTTGGTTAACCAAAGAGTTAATTTTTTCCACTTAATTTTTAAGATTTTTCTCTTACTTTTTTTCACTTGATTAATTGGCCCAAGAAATGATTGGCCAGGTATCTCATAATTTTCTTCCAGTCTTTTAAATATAAATATATATTTAAACTGGGGTGAATAGAGTAGACTTGTTTGGGGCCCTTTAAAGTTGGCACTGGGTTGCGTTCCATGGGCCTGCAAGCCTTGTAGTTGCCCAGCCTCAAGAGACCGAAGAAAGAGCCCCAAAATAGTGACAAGAGATACCAATGATTTAATAGACAAGAGATCTTACATACCTGAAACAAGTTCCTGAAGTGACATCCCACTGTGTATGGCAGGCAGGACATAACAGCAGTCTTTGCTCCTGCGGGTAGAAGGAGGCTACCATTTATAGGGGGAATTGATATCGGATTGGCTCATCAGTTACCAGGGAAACCAGCAGTTGGGGCACATCCCTCATAGCCCCTCAGGTTAACAACCATTAGGAAGGCAGATGTTTTCCTTCCTAGTAGGTGGAGCCTTTCTGGTCTAAGGGGTAAGGAGGTTCGTGTAAGTAGGGTACAGGTAAAGCAGATTGTCAATCAGGGGAGGCACAAGACAGCAAAAGAACAGCCATCTTGAATGGACTGACCACACAGTGAGGGACCAGTAGAGGGTCCCTTTGACCCATTCGGGGCTTTCTTGGTGGCTCAGAGGTTAAAACGTCTGCCTGAAATGTGGGAGACCCAGGTTCGATCCCTAGGTCGGGAAGATCCCCTGGAGAAGGAAATGGCAACCCACTCCAGTATTCTTGCCTGGAGAATCCCATGGAGGGAGGAGCCTGGTAATTCCATGGAGAGAGAAGCCTGGTAGGCTACAGTCTACGGGGTCGCAAAGAGTCGGACATGACTGAGCTACTTCACTTCATTTTGACCCATTCGACCGTAGGCATTGTATCAAAACCTTTTGTTTTTAATCCTATTAACATCTATTTTATTTATTCCATTTCTTAATAATCACCTAAAAATTTTTATACTTTTGTGATGAGTTCTTTTAAAATTTCCATCTTGTTGGTAAAAAGTCTCTAGACTTAAGTTTTTTCTTACTTCCCTGCTAATAAACCTAGTTAGTATTAATTATCCTAATTTTTTAATTAGCATTGATGAGACTCATTGAGCAGAAGCAGAGACCACAAATAAAGATTCTCAAACCATTTTTTCCAAATTAAAGGAGTTCTTAGGTTAACCATTATATATATTTTTCCCCACTAACTTGTTTTCTTTCCACCAATAAAACAGCTGTTTATGATGAGAGCTCTTTAGAAATTTACCAGTTTAGAAGTTTCCCCAGTTTAAATGATCCATCATCTGGCCATTTATGAAATATATCTTAATAGTGAATCAAACCAATAAGATAAAAGAGGTGTCCCCACAAGAGATCACGAAGGATGCCAGTGATACAAGATCCAGAAAATTTATTCCCCAGGATAGTTTAAGAAAGGAAAGGCTTTCACTGTATAGCTGATGCAATGATGGTTAAGATCTCAAAAAGTCCCTGAGAGTTGGCACAGTCAGGAAAAAGACTGCTCAGAATCCCGGTCTATTCAGTTGGCTGTCAAATGTACAAAATATGTGTACCTTCAACATGGTAGAAAAAAGTTCTCAAAATACAACACACACACACAAAATTAAGATATAGAAGAGTTCCATAACTCCCTCCAATTTTCCCTCCTCTTTGGAACCCATTTCCCTTTTCCTCAGCCCCTGGTAACCATCAATCTGATCTCTGTACTCTTTGCCTTCTCCAGACTGTCACATCAGTGGAATCATGCAGTATATAGTCTTTAGTGTCTGGATTATTCCACTTAGCAAATGCTTTTGAAATGAGTCCATATTTCTGCCTATATCATTAGTTATAACTTTTTATTGCTGAGTAGCATTCCATGTGGCTTCTCAGGTGGCTCAGTGGGTATAGAATCCACCTGCAATGCAGGAGACGCAGGCAGACATGGGTTTGATCCCTAGATCTGGATGATCCCCTGGAGGAGGGCATGGCAACCCACTCCAGTATTCTTGCCTGGAGAATCCCATGGACAGAGGGGCCTGGTGGGCTACAGTTCATAGGTTGCAAAGAGTCAGACGCAACTGAAAGAACTGAACATGCATGCAAGCACAGCATTCCGGGGTATTGTTGGAGGAAGGAAGACCCCTTCCAGGGCCCGAGACTGGGCTCTAACACTTGGAAATGAATTGTCCGAGAAGACACATGCTGACAAAGCTAGAGACTTTACTGGGAAAGGGTGCCTGGGAGGAGACCAGGAGGCTAAGGGAACCCAGGAGGACTCTGCCACATGGCTTGCAGTCTCGGATTTTATTATAATAGGATTAGCTTCTGGGTTGTCTCTGGGCAGTGATTCTGGCTCAAGGTCCTTGCTGGTGGTGCATGCATTGCTCCACCAAGAAGGATTCCAGTGAGGATTCTGGGAGGCTGGTAGGACACATGGCATCTCCTTTTACACTTCCTGAATACTTCTGGTTAATGGTAACTTGTGAGTTCTGTGTTCCTTACCAGGGCCTCCCATCGTAAAACAGCATGTGCAAATGGTTACTATGGTGCTTGGCCAGGGTGGGTTATTTCAGTCACTGTGTTTTCCCTAATGGTATGAGTATCCCATTGATTTATTTATCTATTCACCAGTTGATATTTGGGTTGTTTCCAGGTTAGGGCTATTTTTGAGTACATTTCTATGAACTTTTGCATATAAGTCTTTGAGTAGACATACTTTTTTTATTTCCTCTGGGTAAATATCTAAAGGTGGGATTGCTAGATTATGTGGTAAGTGTTTATTTATCTTTATTAAAGACTGTTGAACATTCCTACTGGCAACATAAGAGCTCCAGACTCTTTAAGGTTCCTTCACATACATATACTCTACTTTTCCTGCCATAATAGGTCATTTTTGGGAGGATCATTTCTACAGTGAAAGCTCAGAAAAGGTTTTGTAGGGTGTTTCAGTTATTCACTCTAATGGTTAGCATAACAGATTGCACCATTAAGAAACGCTCATCTTTAGAAATAAAGACTATCCAACCCAATCCTCTTTTTCTCTGACTGTTACTCATCACTCCTGAATTTTCTTTACACTCTTTTTAAAAATATTTATTCATTTGGTTGTACCAGATCTTAGTTGCAGCATGTGGGATCGAACCTGGGCCCCCTGCATTGGGAGTGCAAAGTCTTAGCCACTGGACCAACAGGGAAGTCCCTTTTCACTTTCTTCATTAGGGTGACCAACATTAAAAACTTTGGCTAGCTAACTAATTATTAGTGTCAAGGATTTTTATTTTTGATATTGAAAAAAGCAAAATTCATTTCTGGGCCACTCCTATTCATTCTTCAGTTTTTCTCATCACTCCTGAAGAAAATTCAGGAGTGTGAGTAACAGTCAGAGATAAAGAGGATTGGGATTGGATAGTCTTTACCTGGGGAAGATCCCTTGGAAGAGGGCATAGCGATCCACTCCAGTACTCTTGCCTGGAGAAAACATGGACAGAGGAGCCTGGCGGCTACAGTTCCTAGGCTTGCAAAGAGTTGGACATGACTGAAGTGACTTAGCACGCAATCGTTACATGTTCTCTCTGAACTTTAATTTTATAGTCAGACACATTTCCTGGTGGTTTATATTTCCCTTCCCTTATATTTCCTTTTATTTTGATTTTTTGGAAATCCTTCTTCTCCTTTCCTTTCCTCAGGAGTGTATCTTGCCATTATTCTTTGCCTTTGGGATGGGTGGCTGCATCTGCCTGCATGATTCCTTGCGTAGGGACAGCCAGATCTTGGCTTATTCTTGACTTTCCTGCATGCAGAGCATTTTTGCTTCTTTTTCCACATGCATAGAAGGAAAAGAGAGAAAATTACATGATTCTCTGACTGTATGTGTCCAGGAAAGGCCCTGTGAGCTTGAAAGCCCTGGGTTTTTATTATCCAACCAGAAGGAGGTATTCATTTCTACTTGAATAGAGGCACACAGCTCTTTTTTAGACTGGAGCTGACTATTTTGCATAAAACAAAGAAGTTATACATTAGCATGGGGTAGCTGGCTTTTCTCAGGAGCTGTCTAACAATGACTAGAGACAATGGTTTAATTATAAGCTGCCACAGCTAAAAGACTCTTAACCCACATACAATATCTTATCAAAATTTCACCATTCCTTTGGAAAGAGGTTTAAACTGGTTTGCAGAGCTAATGAAGAGCCTACTTTGTCTTTTCCATTTCCTTGCTGCTCCCAAAGCATCTCAAATCTATTTCAGCCTCTGGCTTTTGCCAAAGCTGTTCCCACAGTCTGGGGTGCCTTCCCTCCTTTCTTTTGGTTATCTATTATTTACTTCTCTTTCAAAGCTCTTTTCAGACAGTTCCTCCTTTAAGAAGGTTTTGGTTTTTTTTCCATCTTTACAATTTCAGTCCACTGAGCTCTACTGTCTATGGACATGCATTTCTAGTGCACATAATTTAATTCAGATTATTCTTCAGTTGTATGAATTGGTGGTCTTATGGTTATTTATTTATTTCAGAAAAGAACTATTGGAGAGTAGATACCATATCTTACTCATTTTTGCATTTCAGTCCCGAAAGCAGCTCCTGGCAGTGGAAAATTCTGTTGAATGAATGATTGAATGTTAGGCTTATGGCAGGGACTTGATAAGTAATTGTTGGTTGATTGATAAGAGGCCTTTTTAGGAAATGCTACATAACTTCATCGGCAGCATCACCATTTTAATGCTGGTTTGTACTGTCTGCAGAAGTTTAGTTAGAAACTACCTACCCTCACATCTTCTTCTGGCACTAACTCCTTTTCTCTCCTTCCAGTGAGCTGGACAGCAAAGGGGTAGATGTCCTAAAAGAGGAGAAGATAGGGAGGATTAAGAAGGATAAACAGACAATTGGAAAATATTTTAAAATATATCTTGCTTATGAATTGTATTTAGCTCCACAGGTTGGGAATTATTTTACATTAAATGAGTACATTAAAAATGTGGGACAAATAATGAATGATTGCAAGGTCT
Organism: Oryx dammah; assembly: GCF_014754425.2. Lineage (NCBI taxonomy): Eukaryota > Metazoa > Chordata > Mammalia > Artiodactyla > Bovidae > Oryx > Oryx dammah. The sequence continues at coordinate 78,945,583 of NW_024070210.1, read as the reverse complement.
TGTTTACATGTAAAGCCACTGAGCACAGTGCTTATTTCTAAGGATTGCAGGGTGAAGTGAGGCTCCTTTCTTCAGCTGGAGGGAGGCACACCTCACCCAAAGGGAAGGTTTTGCCTAGATGTCATCCACAGAGTCAAGATTCAGGACTGTGTTTACGAAGAGAACTTGAATTAGTGTCTTAGTGTGTTTTCTCTATGCCCAATTCTTGTTTCCCCTCTCTCCAGGGTTACTCCAAGGCAGCCACTGTGATCAGCACAGGGAGGAAGGAGAGCCACTCCTTGGGCTCCTACCTCCATCCTCTTAAGGAGGAGCCTTCTGCCAAGGAAAGAGCCTTCCGGACTGAGGAGCTAGTGGGATCTTTGCTCAAGTTTTTTCTCTCCAGGTTGTAGAGGTGAAATATAATGCTGCTGCTAAGTCCCTTCAGTCGTGTCCGACTCTGCGTGACCCCATAGACGGCAGCCCACCAGGCTCCGCTGTCCCTGGGATTCTCCAGGCAAGAACACTGGAGTGGATCGCCATTTCCTTCTCCAATGCATGCATGCATGCTAAGTCGCTTTAGTCATGTCCGCCTCTGTGTGATGTTATGGACAGCAGCCCTCCAGGCTTCTCTGTCCACAGAACTCTCCAGGCAAGAATACTGGAGTGGGTTGCCATTTCCTTCTCCAAAATATAATAAGTCAACTCTTTTCCAAAGAACAAGCAAAGAATGATTTCACTTAACTGCTAAAACTCTGTAATATTATTGTAGGGAGGGGGCCCCATCCAGGGCCTGAGAGTGGGCTCTTGTTCAACCATCTTTCTATGTAAGGACTGGAATTCAGGGACACTTTAGGGGAGAAACAGGTAGGCCCAATAGCAGATACTAGAACTGATGTCAAAACAGAAAATGGACACTTACATAATTAACTGAAAAAAAAAATGAGTACATGTAGCCACATATCTCCATGGGTTGGTGGACCAGTTGATATATTGGTTACAAATGCATAGATGGCTGATGGACTGGCTGAATGAATGAATGAATTTATTTCATACCAAGGGAATTTGGATTAGTTGGTTTGTGGTGTGAACAAAGCTAGATACTATATACACCTTATATCCGTAATTAACTTTCTAGTACTGAAGGCCTTAAACCCTTTACATGAGCAATGTGAAGTTTCTGAGATTTCTAAAATAGTGTGACTTGCAAGTACCTAATGAAATGTTAGAGAAAGCTAAAGGATAAGCACTGCAGGAAGTGAGTTGGGCACTAACATAGAAGTCTGCAGTGTGGTGTAATAATAAAATGGGAAGGAACATTAATTTACCATTTATAATCCTTATTGCTCTTTAAAAAGGGAATATCCTAAGAATGTTGTTTGTTGAGCAGCATGTGGGAATTAAAGCCTGGAGATGCTGGGAAAATACTAAATTCTTTTTTTAAGAAAGATGCTGGTGGCATCATAACGGGACAGGTGGGGAGGAACCCAGAGCCTGAGAATGCTGGAACCAGTGGGCAGAGGGATGGGAAGTATTGTTCCTAAACAGTACATTTTTATCTTTGTATATTTTTGAACTTTATATAAATGGCATCAAATTGTGTATATTCTTTTCTGACTGCAATATTATGTTCCTGACAGTCATCCATGTTAAAATGTGTGACTATCATTCATTTATTTCATGGCTGTATACTATTCTATTATGTAACATTGTTTTATCCTTTACTTTGTGGAGAGACATTTGGATTGTTTCCAGTTTCTTCCCCCCCAGTTTCTAGAAGTGTGGCTGTGAGTGTTTTTGGATGAGTCTCTTGGACACACATGTAAGAATTTCTCTAGGGTACCTGCTGGATTTGGTGGTTTTCATAGGTTGTGGGTTATGCAGATCTTCAGCTTCATTAGATAATATGAAATTGTATCAATTTATTTATTTTTGAAGTTTAAAAAAAATTTTTATTTTATATACAAAGCGCTGGTATTGTTTCTGCATAAGGTAGCTGTGCTGGATGATCCATTTAAAGAAGTTCAGTTAGTCCAACTTAATGAGGCCGATGTCTTTCATGTCCTGGCAGAAACTCTAGGGACACATATTGAAGCCTGTTTCTGGATCAGACTGTGCCGGTTTGAGCAGACCTGGCAAGAGCAAGAACCCTGGCCGAATTGTCTCAGATGGCTCCGGTAGAGCTGCTGGTGATCCATGTTGTTGTCTTGGCTTCAGCAAGGCTGAAATTGTACCAGTTTATAATCTCACCAGCAATTTATGAGAGGTGACATCTTAATAATAACAATGTTTTGCAATTCATGAATGTATTTTTCCTTTTATCATTAAAGCCTTTAATTTTTTCTCAATGATTTTATCGTTTTCAGACTTGCATATTCAAGTCTTAAAAGTCTTTTGTTAAATTTACCCCTTCAAGTATTTCATATGTTTTCATGTTGTTGTAGATGTTTTTTTTAAAAATTCAATTTCTAATTGTTTATTGCTAGCATATAAGGTAGTATCATAGGCTTCTCTATAATGGCTTCCCAGGTAGCTCAGTGGTAAAGAATCCGCCTGTAACGCAGGAGACGTGGGTTTGATTCCTGACTGGCGAAGATTTAGTGGGGTCCTGAGAGTCAGACAGGACTCAGAGACTAAACCACCATGACCATATGTTTACCTGCAAGAATCTGGTATTCTACAACCTTACTACACTTTTTCATTAATTCTAGGAACATTTTGGGGTAGATTCCTTAGGATTTTCTACATAGATGATTATGTCATTTGCAAACAAAGACCATTTTACTTTCTCTCAACCTTCCCTCCCTCATGTGATTTTTTTCCTTTTTATTGAGGTATAATTGACAAAATTGCAAGGTATTTAAAGAGTACAGAGGTGATGATTTGATAGCTGTATATACTGTTAAAGGACCACCCCCCCCGAGTTAATTAACATATTCATCACCTTACATATTTACCTTTTTATTTGATGAAAACATGTAAGTTCTACACTCTTTAGTTCAGTTAAGTCGCTCAGTCGTGTCCACCTCTTTGTGACCCCATGAATTGCAGCACGCCAGGCCTCCCTGTCCATCACCATCTCCTGGAGTTCACCCAGACTTGCATCCATCAAGTCAGTGATACCATCCAGCCACCTCATCCTCTGTCGTCCCCTTCTCCTCCTGCCCCCAATCCCTCCCAGCATCAAAGTCTTTTCCAATGAGTCAACTCTTCTCATGAGGTGGCCAAAGTACTGGAGCTTTAGCATCATTTCTTCCAAAGAAATCCCATGGTTGATCTCCTTTAGAATGGACTGGTTGGATCTCCTTGCAGTCCAAGGGACTCTCAAAAGTCTTCTCCAACACCACAGTTCAAAAGCATCAATTCTTCAGTGCTCAGCCTTCTTCATAGTCCAAGTCTCACATCCATACATGACTACTGGAAAAACCATAGCCTTGACTAGACGGACCTTAGTCGGCAAAGTAATGTCTCTGCTTTTCAATATGCTGTCTAGGTTGGTCATAACTTTTCTTCCAAGGAGTAAGTGTCTTTTAATTTCATGGCTGCAGTCACCATCTGCAGTGATTTTGGAGCCCCCCAAAATAAAGTCTGACACTGTTTCCACTCTTTCCCCATCTATTTCCCATGAAGTGATGGGACCGGATGCCATGATCTTCGTTTTCTGAATGTTGAGCTTTAAACCAACTTTTTCACTCTCCTCTTTTACTTTCATCAAGAGGCTTTTGAGTTCCTCTTCACTTTCTGCCATGAAGGTGGTATCATCTGCATATCTGAGGTTATTGATATTTCTCCCGGCAATCTTGATTCCAGCTTGTGTTTCTTCCATTCCAGTGTTTCTCATGATGTACTCTGCATAGAAGTTAAATAAGCAGGGTGACAATATATAGCCTTGACACACTCCTTTTCCTGTTTGGAACCAGTCTGTTGTTCCATGTCCAGTTCTAACTGTTGCTTCCTGACCTGCATACAGATTTCTCAAGAGGCAGGTCAGGTGGTCTGCTATTCCCATCTCTACACTCTTGGCAACTTTCAATTACACAATACAGTGTTATCAATTATATTCACCCCATTCGGGTTCGATCCCTGGGTTGGGAAGATTCCCTGGAGAAGGAAATGGCAACCCACTCCAGTACTCTTGCCTGGAGAATCCCATGGACGGAGGAGCCTGGTAGGACTACAGTCCAAGGGGTCGTAAAGAGTCGAACACGACTGAACGACTTAACTCACTTCACATATTAGATCCTCATACTTTATTCATCTTGCAATTGAAAGTTCATAGCCTTTTAGCACAGAGAAGGCAATGGCACCCCACTCCAGTACTCTTGCCTGGAAAATCCCATGGATGGAGGAGCCCAGTAGGCTGCAGTCCAAGGGGTCGCTGAGTCGGGCACGACTGAGCGACTTCCCTTTCACTTTTCACTTTCATGCATTGGAGAAGGAAATGGCAACCCACTCCAGTGTTCTTGCCTGGAGAATCCCAGAGACGGGGGAGCCTGGTGGGCTGCCGTCTATGGGGTGGCACGGAGTCGGACATGACTGAAGTGACTTAGCAGCAGCAGCAGCCTTTTGGCAACCTCTCCCTATTTTCTGCACCTCAGCCCGGGGCAACCACTTTTCTACTATCTGTTTCTATTAGTTCAACTTTTTTTTTTTTTTTTTTAAGATTCCACATGTAAGTGATACAATGTAGTGTTTGTCTTTGTCTGGCTTATTTTACTTAATGGCCTCCAGGTTCATCCATGTTGTCAAAAATGTGAGGATAAAGGCTGAATAATAGCCCATTGTTTATATGTACCACATTTCCTTTATTCATTCACGTTAGTGGACACGTAGGTTGTCTCCGTACCTTGGCTGTTGTGAGTATGCTGCAGTGAACATGGGAGTACAGATACCTTTGTGAAGCAAGGATTTTTGTTTCCTTTGGTTGTGTATCTGGAAGTGGGATTGCAGAATCTTCTGCTGGTTCTGTTTCTTGAGGAATCACTGTACTGTCTTCTGTGTGATAGTACTGGTTTACATTCCCACCAACAGTACACAAGAGTTCTCTTTTCTCCACGTCTTTGAGAGCACTTGTTATCTCTTTTCTTTATAGTGAGAGGCATCCTAACAGGTGTGAAGTAATACCTCATTGTGGTTTTGATTTGCATTTCCTTGATAATTAATAATGTGAATCACCTTTTCCTGTGCATGTTGGCCATTTGCGTGTCTTCTTTGGAAAAATGTCTATTCAGGCCCTTTGCCCGTTTGAATTGGATTGTTTATCTTTTTGCTATTGATTTATGAGTTCTTTGTATATTTTGAATATTAACCCCTTATCAGGCATGTGGAATCTTTAGTTGTGGCATGTGAACCAGGGATTGAACCTGGGTCCCCTCCATTGGAAGCAAGTTTTAACCTCTGGGCCACCAGGGAAGTTCCCATTTTGGTAGTTTGTCTTTCGAGAAATTTATCCATTGATCTAAGTTGTTAAAAACGTTACCATAAGTCGTTCATACTGTTCCATGATTACTTTTTAAGGCCTAAGGGATCCATAGTGGTGTCTACTTACTTGTTCCCCTTATTGGTAATTTGTGTCTTCTGTCCTTTCCCCACAACATCCCCTCAATCTCAAGTCCAGATGAGCAACTCTTCTTCCACAAGCTCCCGTAAGTATCTCAGAACTGAGATTTGCTTGGCTTCACTGGTCTGATTTTAGTGATATGGCCATTCCTGAGCCAACAGCCATGGTTATGCTCTAACTGGTTGGGGATGACGTCATGCCATGTCGGTTACATGAACTGAGAGGGGAGAGGGGCTTTATTAAGATCAGGGACCTACTACTTTAAGAATGGGAAATGGATTTCAGGCAGATAGTTCAGTCCAGTTCAGTTCAGTGGCTCAGTCGTGTCTGACTCTTTGCCACCCCGTGAACCACAGCATGTCAGGCCTCCCTGTCCATCACCAACTCCCAGAGCCTACTCAAACTCATGGCCACTGAGTCGGTGATGCCATCCAACCATCTCATCCTCTGTTGGCCCCTTCTCCTCCCGCCTTCAATCTTTCCCAGCATCAGGATCTTTTCCAATGAGTTAGTTCTTCACATCAGGTGGCCAAAGTATTGGAGTTTCAGCTTCAGCATCCGTCCTTCCAGTGAATGTTCAGGATTGATTTCCTTTAGGATGGACTGGTTGGATCTCCTTGCTGTCCAACGGACTCTTAAGAGTCTTCTCCAACACCACAGTTCAAAAGCATCAATTCTTTGGCACTCAGCTTTCTTTATAGTCCAACTCTCACATCCATACATGACTACTGTTTTTTTTTTCTCTAACGTAAAGAAGTCTAAAAATTTATATAGCCAAGTTTATAAATTTGTGTTTTTAGTTCTATTGAAAAAACTCCCTACATATCTTTTTTAAAAAAAAATATATATATTTATTTGGGATGCTGGGTCTTAGCTGTGGCACCCGGGATCTTTCATCTTTGTTGCAACTTGCAGGATCTTTAGTTGCAGTATGCAGCCTCTCTTTTTTTTAAACTTTTGGCTGTGCTGGGTCTTTGTTGCTGTGTGCAGGCTTTCTCTGGTTTAGGTGAGCAGAGGCTACTCTCTTTGTTGCTGTGCCCAGGCTTTTCATTGTGGTGTCTTCTCTTATTGCTAAGCTCAGGCTGTAGGGTGCTTGGGCTCAGTAGTTGTGGTGTGCAGGGTCTAGTTGCCATGTGGGATCTTACCAGACCAGGAATCAAACCCATGTTCCGTGCATTGGCGGACAGTATCTTAACCACTGGCCCACCAGGGAAGTCCTCTATGCATCTTTAATGAGATAATTTTTATCCAAATTTTCTTTTTTGTGGTTTTACTATTTATTTAATTATCCTGAATTTATTTCAGTTTAAGATATGAGATGAGGATCTAACAACTTTTTCTGCAAGGTTCTAGGTAATCTCTTCATTTATACAGCTTATTCCTTCAGTAAAATATAGTACTCAACACTTAACATAGAACTTTATCAGGCCCTGAGCTAAGCATTCTGACATACATTAATAATATTTATAAGGATTCTATGAGGTAGATATATTATTATCTCCATATATATATATATATATATATATATTGTTGTTCAGTTCCCAAATTGTGTCTGACTCTTTGTGACCCCATGGACTGCAGCATGCCAGGCATCCCTATCCCCTACCATCTCCTGGAGCTTGCCCAAATTCATGTCCATTGAACTGGTGGTGCCATTCAACCATCTCATCCTCTGTTGCCCTCTTCTCCTTCTGTTTTCAATATATGTGATGCAAGAAGTATTGCTTATTTAAGCTCAAATGGCTAATAGCTGGGAATCTAAACCTAGGTGGTAGACTTCTAGTAGCTGTTTCAGCCTCTGTGTTATATTACCTCCTCAAGTCCTTGATGTTCACAGCATGCCTTTACAGCTAGAAAATGTCTGCTGTACCCGTGCATATTTTTATTCCCACCAGTTACCTTGTACCAAGAATCAGTTGTTCCCAAACCTTGATTTGATAATTGGACTTGTTACTATAATGACATTTTTAACTAAATAAAGATAAACCAATGAAATATGAGTATTAAAAACAAAGCTATTTCTGCAAAAACAAAATTGAGTCCTTGTGATAGATTCCATAAAGTCAGATAATGAAAAAAGTTGTTGATTGAGGTGTGGGCAAGGACTGTGAAGGCTGGCAACAGGCAAACAAATTGCGAAAATTCTAGAATTCTGTTCACAGATGGTTTCTCTGGCATCTTTACACCTTTTTTACCACTAAAGCAAATCCTGAAATTTCATATTGTGAATGTGGTTTAAGCGAGAAAGACTACAGTAATCATCATATTCATACTCAAAGAAAAGAATATTTATAGGTTAGTGAATACATGTTTCTAGCTTTTAATTTCAAATAAATATTTAAGGCATGTATCACTTTTAAATCGATCTTCTACTCTAACCTTTTCCCAATAATGTACTAGACCCCAATCTTTTTAAAAGACTTCTATTGTGGTTAGCCAATAGTCTTGACATTATTTATCCACTGGACTGTCTCTTCTTTACAGATTAGAAAGTCTACTTTGTTTTATTGTTATTATTTTCTTGGCCTCACCATGTGGCTTGCTGGATTATAGTTTTCTTTCCTACCCAGGGATCAAATTCATGCCTCCTGCAATGGAAGCTTGGAGTCCTAACCAGTGGACCATCAGGGAATTTCCTAGAAAGTCTACCCTAATCATCTATTAGATCTTTATGTCTAATCTGCATCATTTTTCTAGACTATCCAATTCCATTGTTCTATTTGTTTGTTCTTAAGTTAGTGTTTTAATACCTGACACTTTTTTTGTTCAATATTTCTTGGCTATTCCACCTCATTAATTTTTCTGGACACATAATAATTCTGAAGTCTATCATAAATATATTCTCATTGAGAATATTTTCATTGATTTTTAAAGGTTTTAGTGAAGAAGGTGTATTAAATTGTAATCTGAAATGAGGCCAGATTAAGACACTCAGGGCAGTCCAGCTGTTAAGGACTCTGCACTTTGACTGCTGAGGGCCCGTGTTCAATCCCTAGTCAAGGAGATAGGTAAGATTCCACAAGCCAAGTGGCATGGGCAAACAAAACAAAACATACAAACAAAAAAGACAACAGGACTTCCCTTGTAGTCCAGTGGTTAAGAATCTGCCTGCCAATGCAGGAAATATGGGTTCTATCCCTGGTCCGGGAAGATTTCACATGCCACTGGGCAACTAAGCCTGTGGACTTGAACTACTGAGCCCAGACACCTCCAGTTCAGTTCAGTTCAGTCACTCAGTTGTGTCCGACTCTTTACGACCCCATGAATCGCAGCACGCCAGGCCTCCCTGTCCATCACCAACTCCCGAGTTCACTCAGACTCGCGTTCATTGAGTCAGTGATGCCATCCAGCCATCTCATCCTCTGTCGTCCCCTTCTCCTCCTGCCCCAAATCCCTCCCAGCATTAAAGTCTTTTCCAATGAGTCAACTCTTCGCATGAGGTGGCCAAAGTACTGGAGTTTCAGCTTTAGCATCATTCCTTCCAGAGAAATCCCAGGGTTGATCTCCTTCAGAATGGACTGGTTGGATCTCCTTGCAGTCCAAGGGACTCTCAAGAGTCTTCTCCAACACCACAGTTCAAAAGCATCAATTCTTTGGCGCTCAGCCTTCTTCACAGTCCAACTCTCACATCCATACATAACTACTGGAAAAACCATAGCCTTGACTAGACGGACCTTAGTTGGCAAAGTAATGTCTCTGCTTTTGAATATACTATCTAGGTTGGTCATAACTTTTCTTCCAAGGAGTAAGCGTCTTTTAATTTCATGGCTGCAGTCACCATCTGCAGTGATTTTGGAGCCCCCCAAAATAAAGTCTGACACTGTTTGCACTGTTTCCCCATCTATTTCCCATGAAGTGATGGGACCAGATGCCATGATCTTCGTTTTCTGAATGTTGAGCTTTAAACCAACTTTTTCACTCTCCTCTTTTACTTTCATCAAGAGGCTTTTGAGTTCCTCTTCACTTTCTGCCATAAGGGTGGTGTCATCTGCATATCTGAGGTTATTGATATTTCTCCCGGTAATCTTGATTCCAGCTTGTGTGTCTTCCAGTCCAGCGTTTCTCATGATGTACTCTGCATATAAGTTTAATAAGCAGGGTGACAATATACAGCCTTGACATACTCCTTTTCCTATTTGGAACCAGTCTGTTGTTCCATGTCCAGTTCTAACTGTTGCTTCCTGGTCTGCATACAGATTTCTCAAGAGGAAGGTCAGGTGGTCTGATATTCCCTTCTCTTTCAGAATTTTCCACAGTTTCTTGTGATCCACACAGTCAAAGGCTTTGGCATAGTCAATAAAGCAGAAATAGATGTTTTTCTGGAACTCTCTTGCTTTTTCCATGATCCAGTGGATGTTGGCAATTTAGAGCTCTGCAATAAGGGAAGCCACCATAATGAGAAGTCTAGCCACCATAATGAGAAGTCTGATCACCATGACTAGAGTAGCTCCTGCTCGGTGCAACTAGAGAAAGCCTGTGTGCAGCAACAAAGACCTAGTGCAACCAAAACCAAAAGAAAAGCCTGACAACAAAGAAACCAAAAATCACTCAGATACATTGTAGGATCAGAAAGACATACCAGACACAGTTGTGGTACACTGAGTTTTTTATACTGTCTGAGAAGACTGCATGAGCCAGTAATGATAAATGTAAGAAACCACTGTAGATTATAGCATTTGCTAAGAAACTGTCTGAGAGAAAATAGTTCATGGAGATCGGGAAGCAGCAGTATTTGAAGAGGTTCAGGAAAGGAGCCAACTTTCTCCACCCTCTCAGATCCAGTTCCTAGTTACGAGAGGAGCTTGCTAATTTGCTTGTTAAACACCTGCTTCACCTGTTTGTTCCTCAGGGTATAGATGAAGGGATTGAGCACCGCGGTCACCACGGGGTTGAGCAAGGCCACCACCTTGTTCCTATCCTCCCCCTGGCCGCCCTTGCCCAACCGGACATACATGAAGATGCAGCTGCCATAGAAGAGAGAGACAACAGTGATGTGGGAGGAATAGGTTGAGAAGGCCTTCTGCCTCTCCTTGGCTGCGGGGAGGTGCAGGATGGTGTGGAGGATGTGGCCATAGCAGGCGGCCGTCACGGACAGAGTGCCCAGGAGGCTGACGTTGGCCAGGATGAAACCCAGAAGCTCGATCAGACTTGTGTCTGCACATACGAGTTCCAGGAGTGGAAAGCTGTCACAGAAGAAATGATCAATGATATTGGGACCACAGAATGGCTGCTGAATTGTGAGGAAAGTTGGAACGATGATGATGAAGAACCCTGTGACCCAAGAAGAAAGAACTAGCTGGACACAGACCCTTTTGCTCATGATGGTGACATAACGCAAGGGGTTACATATGGCCACATACCTGTCAAAGGACATCACTGCCAGTAGGAAGAACTCTGTGGTGCCCAGGAAGAAATAGAGGAAAAACTGGAGCATCCTGCCATGGAAATAGTCTTGTATCCAGTCAGGATGTTGGTCAGCATCTTGGGGAAGATGACCGAGGTGAACCAGATCTCCAGGACAGCAAAGTTGCGGAGGAAGTAGTACATGGGGGTGTGGAGGCGCCTGTCCATGAGGGTGAGGACCACGATGAGGAGGTTCCCCAGTAGAGTGAGCAGGTAGGTCAGGAGGAGCCCCAGGAAGAGGAGCATCTGCAGCTCACAGGCATCTGAGAGCCCCAGCAGGATGAATTCGGCGACAGTGGTGTGGTTCCCCGTGGCTCCTCTGGCCTCTGCTGGGAATGACCAATCAGCGGTGTGCAGCATCAGGAGTCGTGATGTTCTGGGTCTGAGGACACTCGAATGTGAAAGCAAAGAGGGATTTTCAGCTAAAGGAATCCTTTGTTTCTTTGACCTACAAGTCCCGTTTTCTCCTTCCTCAGGCTGGTTGTCCAGACCCCTCATTGAGTTAGCATTAAGTCACATACGTTGACCCATTTGTCTGGTATTTTGGGGGAAAAATTTCACCTTTACCAGTTCTTTTTCCACTTTTTTGTTTGTTTGTTTGTTTGTAAGGAAACTACAAGGGCTTCCCTGGTGGCTCAGAGGTTAAAGCGTCTGCCTCCAATGTGGGAGACCTGGGTTCGATCCCTGGGTTGGGAAGATCCCCTGGAGAAGGAAATGGCAACCCACTCCAGTATTCTTGCCTGGAGAATCCTATGGACAGAGAAGCCTGGTGGGCTACAGTCCACAGGGCCGCAAAGAGTTGGACATGACTGAGCGACTTCACTTTCATGGAAACTATATTAAGTCCCTTCTTATTTTTTTTAGATCAGATGACATATTTTCCCATATTTGTCCAAATATTGTAAAGGCTCTCAATACATTAAAATATTTTCCTCTGTAAATCCTGCATCCTGTGGATCACGGCCGTTTATTGAAAGCACTAATGGAATACGTGCTCTAGAGCTTGTTGCAGAGGCGTTTGTGTTAGAGGAACGGTGTGATTGCATCTGAGCTCCATCATTTACTAACTTGTCTGGGATCAGTTCTCTAATCTCACCAAAACTCTGTTTCTTCAAAGAGAACAATAACAATACATATGTAAAACGTTCTCTCAGAACTTAAGTGAATAATGTATATCCAACACCTAGCACAAGGTTAGCCGTAGAGCAAGCAGTCACATAATGTTAGCTATTTTTATTTTTCCCTTTGTGGCTAACGTAGAGAAGTAGTATCAGCTCATTATGGAAAATTTAGGAAATACAAAAATAAAATAAAAAGAATTGTCTGTTGCCTCACAGAGACAACTATTATTAATATTTTGATTAATTTCTTTTGTGTTTTTTTTTCTATTCTTATTCAGTGTTTATTGCTTTATATAGCCATGCTCATAGATAATGTATTTTGCACTTTTTTCCTTCACACATATTATTATAACAAATTTTTGTTATATGTTATTACAAATTTTTGTTAATATATTATTTGGTTGATATTTTTTGAGAGATCCATGTACTATGAAATTGTTACATGGGGGAGGGAACATGCATTTGTAGACTAGATGTCATTGAGGTTATTACTTTGGGATAAATTCCTAAGTAATAATAATTCTAAATAATAATGATAAATGCTGATTTTCAGAATTCTTCATTGGTTCAATTTCAGTTTTAGAGAATATGTCTTCATTTTAAAGGATTTTTATTTCTAATTTTTGCATTGTTTAACACTATCTTTAGAGATCTGGTTAAAGAGCTAGGCTTTCTTGCCATTGACTGTCCTTTATAGAAATGACAGGTAAAGGCAACTTCTGTGGGAAAGAGCTGACTCTGTCTGAGACAAGAGCAGGAACTAATGTGATGAGCCTGACTCAGAGAAATGGTAACACAGTACATTGTAGCTGTGTAAAATACGTATCTATATGGAGAAGAATTGGATGAGAACACAGAAAAATGAGCATAATTGCCACAATAAGATGGGAGGATAGTGGGTGATTTTTCTTCTGTCTCTTTATTACTTTTACTAAAGCTTATAAAAAACCTAAATTCAAAGTCATAAAAGAAACCAGCACAGTGAGCCCATTTGGACTAAGAGTTGAGTAGAAGAGTTTGAGAGAGACAGAGGGGGAATAAATAGCTGTCCAGGAAAACAGTGGAAAAAAAAAAGTCTTAATGATTCTGTGAGCCATCAGCTATTCCTGAGTCAGGATACTGAGAATAATGCAAAAAATCAAAGAAGTGAGCTGTGCCAAAGCCCGCCAGTGGACACCTGAAAACAGATGGCAGGCTTCCAGCCAGAGCATCCAGAGGAAATCAGCTTCCCCTTCCCCCACCCCAAATATTGCACCAATGTAGATTACCTCAGTAGATTCTAGGTGAGGTGCTTAGTTGTCTCCAAGGCAGTTCTGATGAGGGGAGACTCCTGATTTTCACAGGAAACTCCTGACTCTGCAGTGTTGCCCGAGGAGTACGCTTCTTGGGGGCTCACCAGAGATGCGAAGTGAAGGATGCTCCAGAGCTGTAACACGGTCTGCAGATCATGGAACAAGCAGGTCCTGTTGTCTTGTAGACAGTACATGCAAATGTCAGCAAATATCCATATTTTCCTGCAACCAATTTCTCTTAAATATTCTCTGACTCTCTTGCCATCAGTGTATCCTCAGATATCCTCAGAAACAAACTATCCCTAGATAGTCCCCAGAATATCACCAGTTTATCAGGAAGCTCCTAGTGCTCCTGACATGTCACAGCCAGAACACTTCCTAATTAATGATTCTTCCATCCTTCCTATACTAAGGCAGAAACAGACATCAATTGATGCAAACTCAGATGACTCATCTTCAGTTGGGCTTAAGAGGTTTCCAGTCCTTCCAGGAGTATAGTATCCATAGAGGATTCTGGGGTAAACTAATCATGGCAGACTCCTTGTCTCTGTGGAACTGGCTTCAGGCTTTGACTGCTTGGGGTTCTGTTGGGTTTCCATGGAAACTCAGAGATACAGCAGCTCCACAGCTCAAACTTAATCAATCTAGAGGTTCACATGCTTCTTTTGCAGGGTGGAGCTGTATTTCCCTGGAAATTCATGATCATCAGTGTTAATAGGGACTTGAAATTTCCCTTACCTCTTACTTTCTTCAGTTTTGGGATTTAAAGTTTACTTTGTTCTGACAGAGAAGCTCAGAAACTTCTAATGATGTTTATTTGTAACAAAGAAATAGTTATTAAAACATTCAGTGAATTTTAGTTGAGTTACTGCATGATTAGTTTAACTCTAGATGGCAGAGACAGGCAGAGTCTTGTGGGGAAGACAGACTTTAAACACACAAGTATTAATTATTATTGTGACAAGTGTTTTGAAGAACAGCTCATAGGAGATCCTGAATCAGACTGAAGGATAAGGGAATATATTCCTGATGGAGTTGTATAAAGTTGAAATCTGAAGGATAAGCTGGAGTGTAGGGGGGGTAAAGAACCTTTAATCAGTCATTCAATAAATGTTTATTGAGCACCTACTATGTACTAAGTTCTATACTATGTACTGAGGATGACTATGAGTGGTGAATGAAACAGAGATGATCCCAGGTCCCCCTCGAGTTTACTCTCCATTGGGGGAATCTTGGTAAAAGGGTTTTGAAATTGTCTTCATCTTCATTCTTGGGCCGTTCAAGTTAAAACTACTTTGGAATCCCACTTTCTCTCTTTGGTCACCACACTATTTCCCAGACTGGATAAAACTGGCTGATGTAACTTGACTGCAGGAAGTGGTATGATTTTAGGAGCCAGTGATGTGTTTGAAGAGGCAAATGAATGACTGGCTTTCAGTTTTCTGTTTTAAATGGATTAGTGAGTTATTCTGACTAGGGAAGAATAACTTCAGGGAATATTTTTCCCCGAGAGTGAAGAGCCAGCAACCCACTCCCTAAACACCTGATCACTTCATTTGAACTGCTTGTGTAGTCATTTTACTCCTGGTAAGAGACATGGACACACCATGAACCTATAAGAAAGAGGCCTAGAAAACTGGACAGCTGAATTTAAGGAGTGTACATGGCATACACTGGTTGCATCTCCTGGGATCTGCTTATAGATATTATATTCTTCCTCTGGCCATATGAGAAAGCACACTGCTTTCTGAGCCCTGCAGCTCTCAGGCTGTGAACAGAGAAAAAAATGAGTGTTTTTGTCATACTAAAATTCAGAGAGAAACACATGAGGGTAAATATGTAATAACAAGACACTGTGAGGGCTATGAAGGCATAGAACTGGGTGGTTTAGGAGAGAAAATCAGGGAGACTTGCCTCTGCCTTAGGTGGATGGACAGAAGAGACATGCATGAGGAATTGTGATTGCAGCTCAGACTTGAATGCAGAGGAGGGCTTGACCAGATGACTGGTTGGTTGAGTCCCAGGCAAAGAGAAGTTATGTCAAGGCCATGGTATGGCAAAGAGGTAGTATTTTTGACTTAAACTGAGAAGGCCAGTAAATCAGAAAGAGGGTGACAGTGACTTGATATTTGGCTGGAGACTTGTGCTGGGTTCAAAATTTGTAGAGCTTTGTAGACCATACCTGGTAAGGAGGATAGATTTCATTCCAAATGCAAGTGGAAGCTATTGGAAGGCTTTAAGCAAAGACGTGACCTCCCCACCTCCTGCTATTCATGTCCTTGTGTAATCCCTTCTGTGCTGCTGCACCTAGTGACTGCCTTCTAATAAATAGAATATAGTACAAGGGATGAGATGTCATTTTCAAGAATGTATCAAGATGATGGTTTCCATCTTACACGCGTCTCTTGCTCTGTTGCCTGCTCTGAGGGAAGCCGACTGCCATATTGTGAGCTGTCCTGTGGAGACGCCCACATGCCTTTAAACTGCTATCTGTAGCCAGTAACCAGTGAGTGCTTGAGGCCAGTGAGCAGCCACAGGAGTGAACATGGGAGCAGATTCTCTTCCAGAAAAGCGTTGAGATGACTACTGCCCCAGCCTATATCTGGGTTACAGCCTTGGGAGATATCTTGAGCCAGAAGCACATAGTCAATCCTTGTTCAGATTCCTAACTCAGAAACTGTGAGCTAATAAATGCTTGTTGTTTTACGGAGCTAAGTTTTGGGATAATATGTGGCTCTTCAATAGACAACTAATACAGTTCTCTTCTAGCCTTTTTAGGCTTTAGTCTTGAGGTGTCATGATGGGGAACTCAATGCACGATGGACCATTTATAGATATCATACCTCTATAACTTTTGGTCTTTTACATTCTGCTGACAAAACTGTTTTGAATCTCTTGTACTATAAATCCTGAACTTAGTTGATATCATTAATGATTCTTATATAAACTTATAGAGAGTAGTATTTGCTACTTCTTGGGTTTGAATGGTGGTGGTTTAGTCATGAAGTCATGTTCAACTCTTGCGACTCCATGGACTATAGCTGGCCAGGCTCATCTACCCATGGAATTCTCCAGGCAAGAATACTGGAGTGGGTTGCCATTTCCTTATCTGGGGGATATTCCCAACCCAGAGATCGAACCCATGTCTCTTTCACTGCAGGTGGATTCTTAGGCCACCAGGAAAGCCTGGGTTTGAATATAGAGACATAACTGTACAAGTGGTTGGTGACAAGCTTATAAATATTAACAGTTTTCTTCTTGGTTTTATGATAATCCAATTTCAGGACAGCTTTCTTTGCTATAAACTAAACAATGAGAATGAGAGACAAATATCTGGACAATTCCAATGGCATTGGAAACTGTTTTGTGAAGAGTTCCTTTTCCTAGTCAATAGGCAATGCCTCAGGTTTGCAGTGCCCACAATAGAAGTGTCTAAGCCAACTATTATTTCCTCTTCAGCCAGCTTTTCTGCCTTACTGTTCTATTTCTGTGATAACATTGTTTTAATTACTTGGATTCAATACCTGGGCATCTCCTTTGTTTATGTTTAATTTTTTCTCTCCAAACATTTTCTCTCTTCAGTACCCAATCCCTACTAGATTCTGCATGTGCAACCTCTTACACACTTTTTCTTGCTGCTTTGTCATAAGTACTACCCAAGGTCATATACACATGACCTCTTATTTTAAGTTTTCCATTATCTTTTTAATTTTTTAATATGGAAATTTCAAGCACATACAAAAATAGACAAATTGTATAACAAATTTCCATGTAGTCATCACCTAGATTCAACAAAAACCAAGTCATGGCTTCTTATTCTTATTTCAATAGACCACCATCTGCTTTCCATATTATGGTAGAATAAATCCAAGATATTATATCATTTCATCTGTAAATATTTCAGAATTAAAACACTATTACTCTTTAAAATAAAAACATAATATCATTATTACTTTAGAAAATTAAAAATACTTTATCATAAAAAGGATTGTTATTTTGAGTTGTACTAATTATTAGTATGGTTGAACATGTTTTCATTTATTTATTGGCTCTTTGTGTCTGTTTCTCTGTGAAATATCTATGTATATCCTTTTTTAGATCATTTATCTGTTGAGTTGTTAATCTTTGTGTATTATGGAAAATAATCCTTTATTTGTAATTTGCATTCTCTACCCTCTTCCTGCATGTCCATTTAAACCTGTTCATGTAGTTATTTCTTCCTTGACCTTTGATGAAATTCAGGACAGTTATGCAAATTTTCTGGGCATACATATAATTTTAGAAGTCCTTCATTCACCATTTGTTCAAAGAATGGGATTATCAAATTGTCTGATCCCATGTAATTATTAAAATTTGAACTTCATTTAAAGTTAAAATGTATTTCTTCCTCCATATAAGGCCTATTTCAAGCAGAAAATCTTCAAAGAGAAAGGGTGTGTGTTGTTGGCTTCATCTATTAAGTCTGTAAGTCCACCTCTCCCTTACCTGAGTTTGCTAACCCTACCCTGGGGATAGGATTCAGGTGGTAAGAAGTAGATGGATATTCTATAGGGAGGTGAAGATGATATGGAGAAAGATGGTAGTGGTGGTGGTAAGTAGTGGTGGATTTGATACATATTTTGAATGTATGATTCACAGAATTAACAGATTGGTTGTGGAATATAAGAGAAAGAGGAGTCAAAGGTAATGTAGTTTTGTTTTTGATCTGGAATCTGTACTTTTCTTATTGTAGTAAAATACATAATAATATAAACTTTACCATTTTAGCGACTTTAAAATGTGCAGTTTGTTGGCATCAAGTATATTCACATTGTTGTGCAGTCATCACCCCTATCCATCTCCTGAACTTGTTTATCATCCAAACTGAAATTCTGTATCCATTAGATAATAACTCCCCATTCCTACCCCCACCTTCAGCCCCTGTTAACCACCATTCTCCTTTCTGTCTCCATGATTTTGGTTACTCTATACCTCATATAATGGCTTTCCTGGTGGCTCAGGGGTAAAGCATCTGCCTAGAGTGTAGAACGGGTTCAATCCCTGGGTCAGGAAGATCCCCTGGAGAAGGAAATGGCAACCCACTCCATTGTTCTTGCCTGGTAAATCCCATGGACAGAGGAGCCTGGTGGGCTACAGTCCTTGGGGTTGGAAGAGTAGGACATGACTTAGTTACTAAACTACCACCACCATACTTCAAATAAGTGGACTCATACAACACATTCCCATTTATGTTGCACTTAGTTCAGTTAGCGTAATGTCTTCAAGGTTCCTCTAAGTTGTAGGATTTATCAGGATTCCATTCCTTTTTAAAAAAATCCTTCATTTATTTATTTTGACTGTGCTGGGTCTTCATTGCTGCATGAGCTTTTCTGTAGCTGCAGGAAGCAGGGGCTACTCTCTTGTGGTGTGTAGGCTTCTCATTTCGGTAGCTTTTCTTGTTGCAGAGCACGGGCTCCAGGGTGCATGGGCCTCAGTAGCTGAGGTGTGCCAGCTCAGTGGTTGCGGTTCCCAGGCTTTAGAGCACAGGCTCAGTAGTTGTGGTGCATGAGCCTAGTTGCTCTGCTGCGTGTGGGATCTTCTTGGACCAGGGATTGAACCTGCATCTTCTGCTTTGGCAGATTGATTCTTGACCATTGAGCCACCAGAGAAACCCCCAAATTCTATTCCTTTTTGAGGCTGAATAATATTCCATTGAATGCACATACCACATTTAGGCTATCCATTCATTTATCTGTGGACATTTGTGTTGTTTCTGCCTTTTTGGTTATTATGAATAATGCTGCTATGAACAAGGATATAGATATCTCTTTGAGTCCCTCTTTCTCTTCTTTTGGCTATATATCCAGAAGTGAGATTGCTGGATGATATGGTAAATCTGTTTACTTTTTTTTTTAGGAACTGCCATACTGCTTTCCACTTTCATCAGGAGGCTTTTTAGTTCCTTTTCACTTTCTGTCATAAGGCTATGGTTTTTCCAGTAGTCATGTATGGATGTGAGAGTTGGACTATGAAGAAGGCTGAGCGCTGAAGAACTGATGCTTTTGAACTGTGGTGTTGGAGAAGACTCTTGAGAGTCCCATGGACTGCAAGGAGATCCAAACAGTCCATTCTGAAGATCAGCGCTGGGATTTCTCTGGAAGGAATGATGCTAAAGCTGAAGCTCCAGTACTTTGGCCACCTCATGCGAAGATTTGACTCATTGGAAAAGACTCTGATGCTCGGAGGGTTTGAGGGCAGGAGGAGAAGGGGGACAACAGAGGATGAGATGGCTGGATGGCATCACTGACTCAATGGACATGAATCTGAGTGAAAGCCGGGAGCTGGTGATGGACAGGGAGGCCTGGCGTGCTGCAATTCATGGGGTTGCAAAGAGTCGGACACGACTGAGCTACTGAACTGAACTGGTACTGCTTTCCACAGTGGCTGCATCATTAGACATTCCCACCAGCAGTGCACAAGAGTTCTAGTTTCTCCACATTCTTGCCAACACTTGCTATTTTCTATATAAAAGTATTGAAAAAAACAATAGCCATCTTCCTGCTGCTGCTGCCGCCAAGTTGCTTCAGTCGTGTCTGACTCTGCGACCCCACAGACGGCAGCCCACCAGGCTCCCCTATTCCTGGGATTCTCCAGGCAAGAACACTGGAGTGGGTGCCATTTCCTTCTCCAATGCATGCAAGTGGAAAGTGGAAGTGAAGACACTCAGTCATGTCGACTCTCAGGGACCCCATGGACTGCAGCCCACCAGGCTCCTCCGTCCATGGGATTTTCCAGGCAAGAGGACTGGAGTGGGTTGCCATTGCCTTCTCCGAATAGCCATCTTAATGGGTGTTAAGTAGCATCTCATTGTGATTTTGATTTGCATTTCCCTAAGTGATTAGTGATGTTGCACATCTTTCGTGTCCTTATTGGCCATTTGTAGACCTCTTTGTTTTTGTTGTTGAGAACATTGAATTTTGGTTTATAGTAGATACATAATCCCTTTTGAAATCTTTCTGTGGTAATTTGCCTAGTTAAGTTTTCTATTTCTTTTTTGATTTTTGAAAATTCTCTTTCTCTAGGGAATCATTAATTTCCTCTTTTTCAAATTTATCATTGAAGAGCTACGTATGGTATTTTCTCAAAAAAATCATTTTATACCCTAGACTATAGCTATTTGTGTACTTTCTATCTTCCTTATCAGACTTCAGATTCTTCAAGGGCATATATTATTATCTCTTAGATGACATAGAATATTTCCTCGAACATGTTATTCATGTAATAATTTTTGGTTAAGAATATGTTAATTTCTTTATTTAACCTTTGGTTATTTACCAATATGACTTAATTTCAACTTCATCAAATATTAAACAACTTAGTAACAAATTTCAAAGTGAAAGACTCTATGTAACTTTATATATGATTTAATATAACATTTTGAATATACAGTTTTAACATTTTTAAACATTTAAGGCATTTTGAACAAAAAAACATTTGTTAGTAACTGTGGAAAATCAAAAGAAAATAGGGAAGGTGAGTGAGAAACAGATGAAAGGAACTAACATTTAGTGAGGAATTATTATCCTCTAGTCACTAGAGGCACTTTGCATAGAATATCTCTGATATTTCATCACAATCCTCTGGAATGGATATTGTTATCCTCTTTTACAGATCAGAAAACTGGGACTCAGGGAAGTAACCAATTAGTAGCTAGAAGCATCTTTCTCAGTAGGAATGAGGAATTTCTAAGAGTTTTGATACTAAAGAAGCATAAGTAACTTCTATGTAAAATAATAAGCAAGTATTCTTATCTTTGAGTTCTTGCTGATGTATTTTTGTGACAGGAGTGTAAGACTGAAATGAGGACAGGGCTACCAGAGGACTGTACTCCTCTCCTCTGATGGTGCTGGAGAAACAGACACAAAGCAATCAATCAGACTGAAAGTGCTTACAGACCATTTGGTCTATGACAATGGATTGTTGCTGGGGCTTATGGTGAATTATAGAGGTAGTGTGTGTGTGTGAGCATGCTAAGTCACTTCATCCATGTCTGACTCTTTGTGACTCCATGGACTGTAGACCACCAGCCTCCTTGGTCCATGGGATTCTCCAGGGAGTAATACTGGAGTGGGTTGCCATGCCCTTCTCCAATAGAGCTAGTACCTGCCATCAAAGAATTTATATTCTGCTGGGAAGCCAAGTAGACACTGATGGAATAGAAAGAGATATTCAGATATGATAATTACTAAAAATGCCTTGAGGGGCCACAGAGCTTATGAGTTGATGCTGAGTTGCACAGTGACTGGGACCCCGGAAACATGTCATGAAGCTTTTTCTGGATGAGTAAGCCTCTATCTGTTGCAGAGGCCTGATGCTCCCTTAGCTTGACTGGGGATCTTATGTGCAGCCTGTTGGAGCCACAGGTTTATTAGAAGAGCTTGTTCACCTGCTCCCTAAACACCTGCTTCACCTGTTTGTTCCTCAGGGTGTAGATGAAGGGATTGAGCACCGGGGTCACCACGGTGTTGAGCAAGGCCACCACCTTGTTCCTATCCTCCCCCTGGCCGCCCTTGCCCGACCGGACATACATGAAGATGCAGCTGCCATAGAAGAGAGAGACAACAGTGATGTGGGAGGAACAGGTTGAGAAGGCCTTCTGCCTCTCCTTGGCTGCGGGGAGGCGCAGGATGGTGTGGAGGATGTGGCCATAGCAGGCGGCCGTCACGGACAGAGTGCCCAGGAGGCTGACGTTGGCCAGGATGAAACCCAGAAGCTCGATCAGACATGTGTCTGCACATACGAGTTCCAGGAGTGGAAAGCTGTCACAGAAGAAGTGATCAATGATATTGGGACCACAGAATGGCTGCTGAAATATGATGGAACATGGAATGGCTATAAGAAGGAATCCCGTGATCCATGAAAAAAGAGCTAACTGGACACAGACCCTTTTGCTCATGATGGTGACATAACGCAAGGGGTTACATATGGCCACATACCTGTCAAAGGACATCACTGCCAGTAGGAAGAACTCTGTGGTGCCCAGGAAGAAATAGAGGAAACTTTGTAAGAAACAGCCTGCCAGGGAGATGGTCCTGTTTCCAGTCAGAATGTTGGTCAGCATCTTGGGGAAGATGACCGAGGTGAACCAGATCTCCAGGACAGCAAAGTTGCGGAGGAAGTAGTACATGGAGGTGTGGAGGCGCCTGTCCATGAGGGTGAGGACCACGATGAGGAGGTTCCCCAGTAGAGTGAGCAGGTAGGTCAGGAGGAGCCCCAGGAAGAGGAGCATCTGCAGCTCACAGGCATCTGAGAGCCCCAGCAGGATGAACTCGGCGACAGTGGTGTGGTTCCCCGTGGCTCCTCTGGCCTCTGCTGGGAATGACCAATCAGCGGTGTGCAGCATCAGGAGTCGTGATGTTCTGGGTCTGAGGACACTTGGAACTGAAAGGAAAGAGGGATTTTGAGCTGAAGGAATCCTTTATTTCTTCAACCTGCAGGTCCCTTTTCCTCCCTCCTCAGGCCAGTTGTCCAGGTCCCTCACTGAGTTAGCATCAAGTTACATACTTTGATTCAATTGTCTGATATTCTTTGGGGAAAGTTTTGCCTTTACCAATTCTTTTTCCGTTTTTCTTGTGTCTGTTAGGAAATGTTTGTCCCTTTAAATCTTGATCAGAAGATGTATTTTTCCCCCATATTTGTCCAAATGTTTTAAGGGGTCTCTCAAATAAAGTAAAATATTTTCTCTGCAAATCCTGCATCCATTGGTCACAGGCCTTTATCAAAAACACTAATGGAAAATTTACTCTAGAACTTGTTACAGAGGCATTTGAGTTAGAGACTTCATGTTTGTACCTGAGCTCCATCATTTACTAACTTGTCTGGGGCCAGTTCTCTAACTTCATCAAACTCTGCTTCTTCAGTGGGAATAAAACATGTATTTGTAAATTAGGCATCACGATTACTTCTTTGGGATAAATTCCTAAGTAATCGTAATGAAGAATAATAATGATAAATGCTCATATTTAGAATTGTTCATTGGTTCAGTTTCAATTTTAGAGAATATGTCTGTGTTTTGAATAATTTTTTTCTAGTTCTTACATTATTTAACAGTGTCTTACCGACTTCCCTGATGGCTCAGACGGTAAAGCATCTGCCTACAATGCAGGAGACCTGGGTTTGATCCCTGGGTTGGGAAGATCCCCTGCAGAAGGAAATGGCAACTCACTCTAGCATTCTTGCCTCGAAAATCCCGCTGACGGAGGAGCCTAGTAGGCTACAGTCCATGGGGTCACAAAGAGTTGGATATGACTGAGTGGCTTCATTCACTTAGAGATCTGGATAAAGAAGTAGGCATTCTTGCCATTGGTTGTCCTTTATAGAAATAACAGGTAAAGGCAAGCTTCTGTGAAGAGCTGACTCTCTCTGAGATAGGAGGAGAAACTAATGTGATAAGCCTGCCTCAGAGAAATGATAACACAGTGCAGTATAGCTGTGTAAAATATGTATTTACATGGAGAAGAATTGGATGAGAACACAGGAAAATGAGCACAATTGCCGTAATAGGATGGGAGGATGGCGGGTGATTTTTCTCCTGTCTATTATTTTTATTATCACTTATAAAGTAACTTAAATTCAAAATCAGAAAAGAAGCCAGCACAATGGGCCCATTTGGACTAAGAGTTGGCTAAAAAAGTTTGAGAGAGACAAAGGGGAAATAAATGGCTGTCCATGAATAGAGTGAAGGAAAGTCTTAATGATTCTGTGAGCCATCGGCTGTTGCTGAGTCAGGATACTGAGAATGATGCAAAAAATCAGAGAAGTGAGCTGTGCCGCAGCCCGCCAGTGGACACCTGAAAACGGAAGGCAGGCTTCCAGCCAGAGCATCCAGAGGAATCAGCTTCCCCTTCCCCACACCAAAAATTGCACCAACGTAGATTACCCCACTAGATACTAGGTGAGATGCTCAGTTGTCTTCAAGGCAGTTCTGATGAGGGGAGACTCCTGATTTTCACAGGAAACTCCCAACCCTGCAGGGTTGCCCGAGGAGTACACTTCTTGGGGGCTCACCAGAGATGCGAAGTTAAGGACGCGCCAGAGCTGTAACATGTTCTACAGGTCATGGACACAGACAGGTCCTGTCTCTTGTACACAGTGTCTGCAAATATTCATATTTTCCAACAACCAATCTCTCTTAAGAAATATTCTCTGACTCTCACCATCCACATATTCTCAGTTGTCCTCAGAAAGTAACAATCTCTGGATATTCCCCAGAACTTCACCAGTTTCTCAGGAAGCTTCTATTGCTCCTGATCTATCACTGTGTTACCGCTGGACCAATTTCCTGGGGAAATGGACATGAAAACCTATTTAATTATTCTTCCATCCCTCATATAGGAAGGCAGAGACAGACATCAATAGATGCTGATTAGTATAACTCCTTTTCAGTTGGGCTTAAGAGATTTCTGGCCCTTCCAGGAGTATGGTGTCCATAGAGAGTTCTGGGGTGAAATAGTAATGGCAGACTCTGCCTTTGTGGAGCTGGCATCAGGCTTGGACTGCTTGGGGTTCTGTTTGGTCTCCATGGAAACTCAGACATACAGAAGGTGCAGAGCTCAAACTTAACCAATCTAGAGATTCATGTTATTCTCTTACTGGTTGGAGCTATACTTCCCTGGAGATTCATTATCATCAGTGGTAATAAGATCTAAGAAAGTCCCTAACCTCTTACTTTCTTCAACTTTGGAATTAAAGTTTACTTTGTTTTGACCAAGAAGCTGAGAAACCTCTAATGAATTTTAACTGTAACAAAAAAACATATTTATTAAAACATACAATAAGTTTTGTGGTGTGGTTCGGTGTGGTAAGTATGACTCTAGATGCCAGATATAGGCAATGTCTTGTGGGGAAGACAGCCATTAAATAATAAGACACTATTGAGACTAGTGTCTGAAGAAGACCACATCGGAGATCCTGAACCAGACTGAAGTTTGAGGAAAGATATTCCTGATGAAGTTACATAAAGTTGTTTTTCATTCACTCAGAGATGTCCAACTCTTGTGACCCCATGGACTGCAGCCTGCTAGGGTTCCCTGTCCTGGAGTTTGTTCAAACTCATATCCATTGAGTCAGTGATGCCATCCAACCATCTCATCCTGTGTCGTCCACTTCTCCCCATGTCCTCAATCTTTCCTAGCATCAGGTCATTTCCAATGAGTTGGCTTTTTGCATCAGGTGGCCAAAGTATTGGAGCTTCAGTTTCAGCATCAGTCCTTCCAATGAATATTAAAGGTTTATTTCCTTTAGGATTGGCTGGCTTGATGTCCTTGCTGTCCAAGGACTCCCAAGAGTCTTTTCCAGGACCATGGTTCAAAAGCATCAATTCTGCACTCAATTTTCTTTGTGGTCCAGATCTCACATTTGTACTTGACTACTGGAAACACCATAGCTGTGAATATATGGACTTTTGTGTGCAAAATGATGTCTCTGCTTTTTAATATGCTGTTTAGATTTGTCATAGCTTTTCTTCCAAGGAGAAAGTGTCTTATAATCTCATGGCTGCAGTCACCATCTGCAGTGATTTTGGAGCCCAAGAAATAAAGTCTGTCATTGTTTTCATTTTCCCCCGATGTATTTGCCGTGAAGTGACGAGACCAGATCCCATGATCTTCATTTTTTGAATGTTGAGTTTTAAGCCAGCTTTTTCACCTTCATCAAGCAGCTCTTTAGTTCTTCATTTTCTGCCTTTAGGGTGGTGTCATTTACATGTCTGAGGTTACTGATATTTCTCCTGGCAATCTTGATTCCAGCTTGTGCTTTATTCAGACCAGCATTTCGCATGATGTGCTCTGCATAGAAGTTAAATAAGCAGGGTGACAATACACAGCCTTGACATACTCCTTTCCCAATTTTGAGCCAGTCCATTGCTCTGTATTTGGTTGCAACTGTTTTTGGTTTTTTTTGACCTCCATTCAGATTTCACAGGAGGCAGGTAGGGTGGGCCAGTATGCCCATCTCTTTAAGAATTTTCTGCAGTGTGTTGTGATCCAACAGTCTTTAGCATAGTCAATGAAGCAGAAGTAGATGTTTTCCTGTAATTCTCTTGCTTTTTGTATGATCTTACATGTGTTGGCAATTTGGTCTCTGGTTCTCCTGCCTTTTCTAAATCCAGCTTGTACATCTGGAAGTTCTTGGTTCACGTAGTGTTGAAGCCTAGATTGTAGGATTTGTGCATTACCTTGCTAGCATATGAAATGAGTCTAGTATGCCGTTGTTTGAACATTCTTTGACATTGCACTTCTTTGGGATTGGATTAGATGTCTAAAATTCTTTAACATCAAAGGTTTGAATTTCTTTAAAATAAAACTTATTTTATTTAAAAATAAACTCATTTTAATTTGAGTTATCCTGACCATTAGTATAATCGGGAAGATCCCCTGGAGAAGGAAATGGCAACCCACTCCAGTCCTCTTGCCTAGAAAATTCCATGGACAGCAGAGCCTGGTGGGCTACAGTCCATAGGGTCTCAAAGAGTCAGACATGACTGAGCGACTTCACTTTTCCTTGGTGGTTCAATGGTAAAGCATCATCCTGGCAATGCAGAGACACGAGTTGGATCCCTGAGTTAGGAAGATCCCCTGGAGAAAGAAATGGCAACCTACTTCAGCTATTCTTGCCTGGGAAATCCCATGGACAAGAAGAGTTTGGCAGGCTCCATTCCATGGGGGTCACAAAGGGTTGGACACAAGTTACTGACTAAACAACGACCGTTAGTAAGTTGAACATCTTTTCACTTGTATATGGGCCCTTTGGGTTTACTCTTCTCTCAGGTGTCTATGTATATACTTATCTCATTTATCTCTTGGGTAGTTTGTCTTTGTTTATTATAGAAAATAATCTTTTATTTGTATTTTACATTCTTCCGTCTACCTCCTTCTTGAATGCCCATTTAAACCTGTTCATGTAATTATTTCTTCCTTGACCCTGGATAGAATTCAGGACAGTTATGCAAATTTTCTGGGCATACATATAATTTTAGAAGTCCTTCATTTACCATTTGTTCAAAGAATGGAATTATTAAATTATCTGAACCCATATAAATGTTAAATTTTGAACGTCACTTAAAGTGAAAATGTATTCCTTTCCTCACATAAGGCCTATTTCCAGCAGGAGAACTTCAGAGAGAAAGGGTGTGTGGTTTTGGCATCCTCTCTGTTGACTATGCGAGGAGACCTCCCCTTTATCTGTGTTTGCTAACTTTGTCCTCCACCAGGGATATGGGGTGGGATTGAGTTGGCTCTAGTGGATAGATATCCTAGAGGAAGGGGAAGGTGGTATGGACAAAGATGTTAGTGTGGTGGTAAGAAGTGGTAAATTTGATAACTATTTTGAATGTATAATCCATAGAATTTGCTAATGTATTGACTTTGGGAAATAAAAGAAAGAGAGTCAAAGGTAATATAGTTTTGCTTTTGATCTGAGCAATAAGTACTTTTATTATTGTGGTAAAATGCATAATAATATAAAATTTATCATTTTTTTAAAATTATTTTTTTATTGAAGGATAATTGCTTTATAGACTTTTGCTGTTTTCTGTCAAACCTCAACATGAATCAGCCATAGGTATACATATATTCAGTCCCTTTTGAAACTCCCTCCCATCTTCCTCCCCATCCCACCACTCTAAGTTGATACAGAGCCCCTGATTGAGTTTCCTGAGCCATACAGCAAATTCCCATTGGCTATCTATTTTACATATGGTAATGTAAATTTCCATGGTACTCTTTCCATACATCTCACCTTCTTCCCCCCTCACCCCATGTCCATAAGTCTATTCTCTATGTCTGTTTCTCCATTCAGTTCAGTTCAGTCGCTCAGTCATGTCCGACTCTTTGCAACCCCATGAACTGCAGGACGTCAGGCCTCCCTGTCCATCACCAACTCCCAGAGTCCACCCAAACCCATGTCCATTGAGTCAGTGATGCCATCCAAACATCTCATCCTCTGTCGTCCCCTTTTCCTCCTGCCCTCAATCATTCCTAGCATCAAGGTCTTTTCCAATGAGTCAACTCTTTGCATCAGGTGGCCAAAGTATTGGAGTTTCAGCTTTAGCATCAGTCTTTCCAATGAACACCCAGGACTGATCTCCTTTAGGATGGACTGTTTGGATCTCCTTGCAGTCCAAGGGACTCTCAAAAGTCTTCTCCAACACCACAGTTCAAAAACATCAGTTCTTCTGTGCTCAGCTTTCTTCACAGTCCAACTCTCACATCCATACATGACTGCTGGATAAACCATAACCTTGATTAGATGGACCTTTGTTGACAAAGTAATATCTCTGCTTTTTAATATGCTGTCTAGGTTGGTCATAACTTTCCTTCCAAGGAGAAAGTATCTTTTAATTTCATGGCTGCAATCACCATCTGCAGTAATTTTGGAGCCCAGGAAAATAAAGTCCGCCACTGTTTCCACTGTTTCCCCATCTATTTGCCATGAAGTGATGGGACCGAATGCCACGATCTTCATTTTATGAATGTTGAGCTTTAAGCCAACTTTTGCACTCTCCTCTTTCACTTTCATCGAGAGGCTCTTTAGTTTTTCTTCACTTTCTGCCATAAGGGTGGTGTCATCTGCTTATCTGAGGTTATTGATATTTCTCCTGGCAATCTTGATTTCAGCTTTTGCTTCCTCCAGTCCAGTGTTTCTCATGATGTACTCTGCATATAAGTTAGATAAGCAGGGTGACAATATACAGCCTTGACGTACTCCTTTTCCTATTTGGAACCAGTCTGTTGTTCCATGTCCACTTCTAACTGTTGCTTCCTGACCTGCATACAGGTTTCTTAAGAGGCAAGTCAGGTGGTCTGGTATTCTCTTGCTTTTTTGATGATCCAGTGGATGTTGGCAATTTGATCTCTGGTTCCTCTGCCTTTTCTAAAACCAGCTTGAACATCCGGAAGTTCACAGTTCACGTATTGCTGAAGCCTGGCTTGGAGAATTTTGAGCATTACCTTACTAGCATGTGAAATGAGTGCAGTTTTGTGGTAGTTTGAACATTCTTTGGCATTGCCTTTCTTTGGGATTGGAGTGAATCCCAATTTCTCCAAAATCCCAGTTTCTCCATTGTTTCCTTGTAAATAAATTCTTCAGTATCATGTTTTTGGATTCCATATATATGCGTTAGAATATGATATTTATCTTTCTCTTTCTGACTTCATTCTGTATAATAGGTTCTAGGTTCATTCACCTTATTAGAACTGACACAAATGAGTTCCTTTTTTATGGCTGAGTAATAAGGAAAGTTATGACCAACCTAGATAACATATTAAAAAGCAGAGACATTACTTTGCCAACAAAGGTCCATCTAGTCAAGGCTATGGTTTTTCCAGTAGTCATGTATGGATGTGAGGCTTGGACTGTGAAGAAAGCTGAGTGCCGCAGAATTGATGCTTTTGAACTGTGGTGTTGGAGAAGACTCTTGAGAGTCCCATGGACTGCAAGGAGATCCAAGCAGTCCATCCTAAAGGAGATCAGTCCTGGGTGTTCTTTGGAAGGAATGATGCTAAAGCTGAAACTCCAATACTTTGGCCACCTCATGCGAAATGTTGACTCATTGGAAAAGACTCTGATGCTGGGAGGGATTGGAG
Source organism: Oryx dammah (assembly GCF_014754425.2). Classification (NCBI taxonomy): domain Eukaryota; kingdom Metazoa; phylum Chordata; class Mammalia; order Artiodactyla; family Bovidae; genus Oryx; species Oryx dammah. Next base: position 78,915,609 of record NW_024070210.1, on the reverse strand, counting down.
GCAGGAGGAGAAGGGGACGACAGAGGATGAGATGGCTGGATGGCATCACGGACTCGATGGACGTGAGTCTGAGTGAACTCCGGGAGTTGGTGATGGACAGGGAGGCCTGGCGTGCTGCAGTTCATGGGGTCGCAAAGAGCTGGACACGACTGAGCGACTAAACTGAACTGAATATTCCATTGTGTATATATACCCCATGGAGAAAGCAATGGCATCCCACTCCAGTACTCTTGCCTGGAAAATCCCATGGATGGAAAAGCCTGGTAGGCTACAGTCCATGGGGTCGCCAAGAGTCAGACATGACTGAGCAACTTCACTTTCACTTTTCACTTTCATGCATTGGAGAAGGAAATGACAACCCACTCCAGTGTTCTTGCCTGGAGAATCCCAGGGACGGGGGAGCCTGGTGGGCTGCCATCTATGGGGTTGCACAGAGTCGGACACGACTGAGGCGACTTAGCAGCAGCAGCATATATACCACAACTTTTTAATCTATTCATCTGTCGATGGACATCTAGATTGCTTCCATATTCTAGCTATTGTAAATAGGGGTACAATGAACAATGGGATACATGTGTCTCTTTCAATTTGGGTTTCCTCAGGGTAAATACCTAGGAGTGGGATTGCTGGGTCATATGGTGTTTTTTTTTTTTCGTAGTTTTTTCAGGAATCTCCATATCGTCTTCCATAGTGGCTGTATCAATTTACATTCCCACCAATAGTGCAAGAGCATTCCGTTTTCTCCGCACCCTCTCCAGCATTTATTATTTGCAGACTTTTTGATGATGGCTATTATGACCGGTGTGAAGTGATGTCTCATTGTAGTTTTGATTTACATTTCTCTAATAATGAGTGATGTTGAGCATCTTTTCATGTGTTTGTTAGCCATTTGTATGTCTTCTTTGGAGAAATGTCTGTTTAGGTGTTTTTCTCACTTTTGATTGGTTTATTTGTTTTTCTGGTACTGAGTTGTATGAGCTGCTTGTATATTTTGGAAATTAGTACTTTTCATTTGCTATTATTTTCTCGCATTTGGAGGGTTGTCTTTTCACCTTGCTTATAGTTTCCTTTGCTGTGTAAAAGCTTTTAGGTTTAATCAGGTCGCACTTGTTTACTTTTGTTTTTATTTCCATTACTCTAGGAGGTGGGTCATAGAGGATCTTGCTTTGATTTATGTCATTGTGTGTTCTGCCTATATTTTCCTCTAAGAGTTTCATAGTTTCTGGTCTTACATTTAGGTCTTCAATCCATGTGTATGGTGTTAGGAAGTGTTCTAATTTCATTCTTTTACATGTAGCTGTCCAGTTTTTCCAGCACCATTTATTGAAGAGGCTGTCTTTGCCCCATTGTATATTCTTGCCTCCTTTGTCAAAAATAAGGTACCCATAGGTGCATGGGTTTATTTCTGGGCTTTCTATCTTGTTCCATTGGTCTATATTTCTGTTTTTGTGCCAGTACCATACTATTTTGATGACTGTAGCTTTGTAGTATAATCTGAAGCCAAGAAGGTTGATTCCTCCAGCTCCACTCTTCTTTTTCAAGACTGCTTTGGCTATTGAGGGTCTTTTGTGTTTCCATATGAGTTGTGAAATTTTTTTGTTCTAGTTCTGTGAAAAATGCCATTGGTAATTTGATAGGGATCACATTGAATCTATAGATTGTATTTGGCAGTATAGTCATTTTCACAATATTGATTCTTCCTATCCAGCAACATGGAATATCTATCTGTTTATGTCATCTTTGATTTCTTTCATCAGTGTCTTATAATTTTCTGTGTACAGTTCCTTAGGTAAGTTTATTCCTAGATATTTAATTCTTTTTGTTGCAATGGTGAATGGGATTGATTCCTTAATTTCTCTTTCTGATTTTTCACTGTTAGTATATAGAAATGAAAGTGATTTCTGTGTATTAATTTTGTATCCTGCAACTTTGCTAAATTCACTGATTAGCTTTAGTAATTTTCTGATACTATCTTTAGAGTTTTCTATGTATAGTATCATGTCATCTGCAAACAGTGAGAGCTTTACTTCTTTTTTTCTTCTTTACTTCTGATCTGTATTCCTTTTATTTCTTTTCCTTCTCTGATTGCTGTACCTAGGACTTCAGGAACTATGTTGCATAATAGTGGCAAAATGGACACCCTTGTCTTGTTCCTGATCCTAGGGGGAATGCCTTTAGTTTTTCACCATTGAGAATGTTTGCTGTAGGCTTACATATCTGGCCTTTACTATGTTGAGGTAGGTTACTTCTTTGCCCATTTTTTGAAGAGTTTTAATCATAAATGGGTGCTGACTTTTGTCAAAAGCTTTTTCTGAATCTATTGAGGTTATCATATGGTTTTTATCTTTCAATTTTTTATACAATTTGTGTATCACATTGATTGATTTGCATATATTGAAGAATCCTTGCATCCCTGGAATAAACCCAACTTGATCATGGTGTATGAGCTTTTGGATGTGTTGTTGAATTCTGTTTGCTAAAATTTTGTTGAGGATTTTTGCATCTATGTTCATCAGTGCTATAGGCCTGTAGTTTTCTTTTTTTGTGTTGTCTTTGTCTCGTTTTGGTATCAGGGTGATGTGGCCTTGTAGAGTGAGTTTGGAAGTGTTCCTTCCTCTGCAATTTTTGGAAAGAGTTTTAGAAGGATAGTCATTAGCTCTTCTTTAAATGTTTGATAGAATTCTCTTGTGAAGCCATCTGGCCCTGGGCTTTTGTTTTTTGGGAGATTTTTGATCACAGCTCCCATCTCAGTGCTTGTAATTGGGTGATTCATAACTTCTATTTCTTCCTGGTTCGGTCTTGGAATATCGAACTTTCCTAAGAATCTGTCCATTTCTTCCAGGTTATCCATTTTCTTGCCATATGGTTGTTCATAATAGTCTCTTATAATCCTTTGTATTTCTTCATTGTCTGTTGTAACTTCTCCTTTTTCATTTCTAATTTTGTTGATTTGATCCTTTTCTCTTTTTTTCTTGATGAGTCTGGCTAGAGGTTTGTCAATTTTGTTTATTTTCTCAAAGAACCAGCTTTTAGTTTTATTAATCTTTACTATTGTTTCTTTTATTTTCTTTTTCATTTATTTCTGCTCAGATCTTTATGATTTCTTTCCTTCTACTAATTTTTTTTTGTTCTTCTTTTTCCAGTTGTTTTAGGTTTTAGGTGTAAAATGAGGTTGTCTATTTGATGTTTCTCTTGTTTCTTGAGGTAGGATTGTATTGCTATAAACTTCCCTCTTAGAACTGCTTTTGCTGAATCCCATAGGTTTTGAGTTGTCATGTTTTCATTATCATTTGTTTCTAGAAATCTTTTGATTTCCTTTTTGATTTCTTCAGTAACCTGTTGGTTATTTAGAAACATGTTGTTTAATCTCCATGTGTTTGTGTTTCTTACAGTTTTTTTCTTGTAATTGATATCTAGTCTCATAGCATTGTGGTCAGAGAAGATGCTTGATACGATTTCAATTTTCTTAAATTTACTGAGGTTTGATTTGTCCCCCAAGATATGGTCTATCCTGGAGAATGTTTCATGTGCATTTGAGAAGAAGGTGTATTCTTTTGCATTTGGGTGGAATGTCCTGAAGATATCAATGAAATCCGTCTTATCTAATGTATCATTTAAGACTTGTGTTGCCTTATTAATTTTCTGTTTTGATGATTTGTCCATTGGTATGAGTGGGGTATTAAAGTCTCCTACTATTATTGTGTTACTGTCAACTTCTCCTTTTATGTCTGTTAGTGTTGTCTTCTGTGTTGAGGTGCCCCTATGTTAGGTGCATAGATATTTACAATTGTTATGTCTTCCTCTTGGACTGGTCCCTTGATTGTTATGTAGTGTCCTTCATTGTCTCTTGTAATCTTCTTTATTTTAAGGTCTATTTTGTCTGATATGAGGATTGCTACTCCAGCTTTCTTTTGGTTCCCATTTGCATGGAATATATTTTTCCATCCTCTCACTTTCAGTCTATATGTGTCTTTAGGTCTGAAGTGGGTTTCTTATAGACAGCATATATATGGGTCTTGTTTTTGTATCCATTCAGTCACTCTGTGTCTTTTGGTTGGGGCATTTAATCCATTTACATTTAAAGTAATTATTGATATACATGTTCCTATTTCCATTTTCTTAATTGTTTGGGGTTGATTTTGTAGATCTTTTTCTTCTTTTGTATTCCTTGACTATATAAGTCCCTTTAACATTTGTTGTAAAGCTGGTTTGGCGGTACTGAATTCTCTGAACTTTTGCTTGTCTGAAAAGCTTTTTATTCCTCCATCAATTTTGAATGAGATCCTTGCTGGGTACAGTAATCTTGGTTGCAGATTTTCCCCTTTCAGTACTTTAAATATATCCTGCCATTCCCTTCTGCCCTGCAGAGTTTCTGCTGAAAGATCAGCTGTTAAACGTATGGGGTTTCCCTTGTATGTTACTTGTTGCTTTTCCCTTGCTGCTTTTAATATTCTTTCTTTGTGTTTAGTCTTTGTTAGTTTGATTAGTATGTGTCTTGGCATGTTTCTCCTTGGGTTTATCTTGTATGGGACTCTTTGTGCCTCTTGGACTTTATTGACTATTTCCTTTTCCATGTTGAGGAAATTTTCAACTATAATCTCTTCAAAAATTTTCTCATACCCTTTCTTTTTCTCTTCTTCTTCTGGGACTCCTATAATTCAAATATTGGTGCATCTGATATTGTCCAAGAGGTCTCTGAGATTGTCCTCAGTTCTTTTCATTCTTTTACTTTATTATGCGCTTCAGAAGTTATTTCCACCATTTTATCTTCCAGCTCACTGATTCATTCTTCTGCTTCAGATATTCTGCTATTGATTCCTTCTAGAGTATTTTTAATTTCAGTAATTGTGTTGTTTGTCTCTGTATGTTTATTCTTTAATTCTTCTAGGTTGTTGTTAATTGATTCTTGTGTTTTCTCCACTTTGTTTTCAAGATTTTTGATCATCTTTACCATTATTCTGAATTCTTTTTCAGGTTCAGTTCAGTTCAGCCACTCAGTCGTGTCTGACTCTTTGTGACCCCATGAACCACAGGACACCATGCCTCCCTGTCCATCACCAACTCCCAGAGTCCACCCAAACCCATGTCCATCGAGTTGGTGATGCCATCCAACCATCTCATCTTCTGTCGTCCCCTTCTCCTCCTGCCCTCAATCTTTCCGAGCATGAGGGTCTTTTCAAATGAGTCAGCTCTTCTCATCAAGTGGCCAAAGTATTGGAGTTTCAGCTTCAACATCAGTCCTTCCAATGAACACCCAGGACTGATCTCCTTTAGGATGGACTGTTTGGATCTCCTTGCAGTCCAAGGGACTCTCAAGAGTCTTCTCCAACACCACAGTTCAAAAGCATCATTCTTCTGCTCTCAGCTTTCTTTATAGTCCAACTCTCACATCCATACATGACTACTGGAAAAACCATGGCCTTGACTAGACGGACCTTTGTTGACAAAGTAATGTCTCTGCTTTTTAATATGCTGTCTAGGTTGGTCATAACTTTCCTTCCAAGGAGTAAGCATCTTTTAATTTCATGGCTGCAATCATCATCTGCAGTGATTTTGGAGCCCAGAAAAATAAAGTCAGCCACTGTTTCTACTGTTTCCCCATCTATTTGCCATGAAGTGATGGGACCGAATGCCATGATCTTCATTTTCTGAATGTTGAGCTTTAAGCCAACTTTTTCACTCTCCTCTTTAACTTTCATCAAGAGGCTGTCTAGTTCTTCTTCACTTTCTGCCATAAGGGTGGTGTCATCTGCATATCTGAGGTTATTGATATTTCTCCCAGCAATCTTGATTTCAGCTTGTGCTTCCTCCAGCCCAGCGTTTAGTTTGCCTATTTCCTCTTCATTTATTTGGACTTCTGTGTTTCTAATTTGTTTCTTGATTTGTGTAGTATTTCTCTACCTTTTCATTTTTTTTTTAAACTTATTGTGTTTGAGGTCTCCTTTTCCCAGGCTTCAAGGAAAGTTGAATTCTTTCCTTGAAGAAGGTTGAATTATTTCTTTCTTTTGGTTTCTGTCCTCCTAAGGTTTGTCCAGTGGTTTGTGTAAGCTTTGTATAGGGTGAGATTTGTGCTGAGTTTTTGTTTCTTTTTTTTTTTTTTTCCTCTGATGGGCAAGGCTGAGTGAGATGGTGATCGTGTTTGCTGATGATTGGGATTTTACTTTTGTTTTGTTTGTTGTTTAGATAAGGCATCCTGCACAGGGTGCTACTGGTGGTTGGGTGATGCCGGGTCTTGTATTCAAATGGTTACCTTTGTGTGAGTTCTCATTATTTGATACTCCCTAGGGTTAGTTCTCTGGGAGTGTAGGGTCTTGGAGTCAGTGCTCCCACTCCAAAGGCTTAGGGCTTGATCTTTGGCAGGAGCCCCCTCCCCAGGGACTGTAGGAGCCCACCCTGATGGTGACCAGGAGCCAAACCCTCATACCACCTGCTCACCTGTCTGCTCATGCGAAACTTGTTGACCATCCTGGGCCATCCCACTGTGCGTTTGCTCTTGCACGCCCAAAATTTATCATTTTAACCACTTTAAAGTATACTGTTTGTTGGCATCAAGTACATTCACATTGTTGTGAAATCATCACCATTATGTATCTCCAGAACTTTTTTCATCATCCCAAACTGAAATTCCATATCCATTAAATAGTGACTCTGTATTATTCCTACCCACACTTCCTGGTAACCACCATTCTATATTCTGTCTCTATGATTTGATCACGCTATAGTAAACTGTGGAAAATTCTGAAAGAGATGGGAATACCAGACCACCTGACCTGCCTCTTGAGAAATCTGTATGCACGTCAGGAAGCAACAGTTAGAACTGGACATGGAACAACAGACTGGTTCCAAATAGGAAAAGGAGTATGTCAAGGCTGTATATTGTTACCCTGCTTATTAAACTTATATGCAGAGTACATCATGAGAAACGCTGGACTGGAAGAAGCACAAGCTGGAATCAAGATTACCGGGAGAAATATCAATAACCTCAGATATGCAGATGACACCACCCTGATGGCAGAAAGTGAAAAAGAACTAAAGAGCCTCTTGATGAAAGTGAAAGAGGAGAGTGCAAAAGTTGACTTAAAGCTCAACATTCAGAAAACGAAGATCATGGCATCTGGTCCCATCACTTCATGGCAAATAGATGGGGAAACAGTGGAAACAGTGGCTGACTTTATTTTTCTGGGCTCCAAAATCACTGCAGATGGTGATTGCAGCCATGAAATTAAAAGCCACTTACTCCTTGGAAGGAAAGTTATGACCAACCTAGACAGCATATTAAAAAGCAGAGACATTACTTTGTCAACAAAGGTCCGTCTAGTCAAGGCCATGGTTTTTCCAGTAGTCATGTATGGATGTGAGAGTTGGACTATAAAGAAAGCTGAGAGCAGAAGAATGATGCTTTTGAACTGTGGTGTTGGAGAAGACTCTTGAGAGTCCCTTGGACTGCAAGGAGATCCAAACAGTCCATCCTAAAGGAGATCAGTCCTGAATATTCATTGGAAGGACTGATGTTGAAGCTGAAACTCCAGTACTTTGGCCACCTAATGTGAAGAGCTGACTCATTTGAAAAGACCCTCATGCTCGGAAAGATTGAGGTCAGGAGGAGAAGGGGATGACCGAGGATGAGATGGTTGGATGGCATCACTGACTCAATGGACATGGGTTTGGGTGGACTCTGGGAGTTGCTGACGGACAGGGAGGCCTGGCGTGCTGTGGTTCATGGGGTTGCAAAGAGTCGGACATGACTGAGTGACTGAACTGAAGTGATACCTCATATTAATGGAATTCTACTATATTTTTCCTTTATGTCTTGTTTATTTCACTTAGTATAATGTCTTCAAGTTTCCTTCATGTTGTAGAGTTTTATTTATCAGAGTTCCATTTCTTTTAAGGCTGAACAATATTCCATTGTATGTATATACCACATTTTGTTTATCCGCTCATTCAATCTGTGGACATTTGAGTTGTTTCTACCTTTTTGGCTATTGTGAGTAATGTTGCTATGAACATGGATATAAAAATATCTGTTCAGGCCCTTACTTTCAATTCTTTGGGGTTTATGTCTGGAAGTGAGATTGCTGGATGATATGATAAATCTATGTTTACTTTATTTAGGAACTGCCATATTGTTTTCCACAGTGGCTGCATCATTTTGCACTCTCATCAGCAATGCATGAGAGTTCTAATTTATCCACACTCTTGACAATATTTGGTATAATCTGTTCATAAAAATGTTTTAAATAATATTCATCTTAACGGATATAAAGTAATATTTCATTGTGATTTTAATTTGCATTTCTGTAGTGACTAGTGATGCCACACATCTTTTCATGTACTTTGTAGAAGGATTGTTTGTTTTTGTTGTTGAGAATATAGTTTTTTAATTTATAGTGGCTATATAACCCTTTTTTTGAAATCTTTCCATTGTAATTAGGCCAGTTAAGTTTTCTATTTCTTTTTAGATTTTTAAAAATTCTCTTTCTTTAGGGATTCATCCGTTTCCTCCTGGTTTTCCTATTTGTTGCTGAAGAGCTACCCATGGTATTTTCTTACATAGATCATTTTATACCCTAAATTATAGTTATGTATATCTTCCTTATTAGATTTCAAATTCTATTCAAAGGATAAGTTAAGTATTATCAATGAGATGTGCATTTCCCTGAATATAGTATTCATATAATAATTATTTCAGAATAAATTAACATGTGAATTCCATTATTTAATTAATATTTGATTATTTACCAATGACTTAATTTTCATTAAAATATTGAATGTTAGTAACAAGTTTCATAGGTTAAATGCTGTATTTAGCTTTGTATAAGATTAATATAACATTCAGAATATGAAATTTATAGCATTTCAAACAGAAAAGCTTTTGTTAGCAACTGGTGTGAAATTCAAAAGGAAGAGAGGAAAGGTAAGATGAGAGATAGATGAAAAAAAACTAACAGTGAGACTTATTAGGCTCCTGTCACTATTTAAGTTTCTTGCATAGAGTATCTTATTTGACTTTTATCATAATCCTTTGGAATGGCCATTGTCATCCCCATTTTACAGATGAGAAAACTGGGGCTCAAGGAAGTAACCAACCAGAAAGAGGAAGAGTCTTCGTAAATAGGAATGAAGAATTTCTATGAATTTTTCTACTAAACAAGGCATAAGTAGGTTATGTGCAAGATAATAAGCAGTTAGCCTTTTTTTTTTTTTTTTTGAATTTTTACTGATGTGTACCTGTGGCAAGAATATAAGTGTGAAATGAGAACAGTGCTAAATGAGGACTGGTCTCCTCTCCTCAAAGTTGTTAGATAAAGAGACACAAAGCAATAGGCCAGACATTACTTTCTGAGTATGGATATTACCTATGACTATAGATTGGTGTTAGAGGCTTATGGTGAATTACAGAGCTAGTGAGTGCATGTGTGCCTGCTAAGTTGCTTCAGTCATGTCCGACTCTTTGTGACCCTATGGATTGTAGCCTGCCAGACTCCTCTGTAATGGGATTCTCCAGGCAAGAATATAGGAGTGGGTTGCCGTGCCCTTCTCTAAAGAGCTAGTACCTGCTATCAGAGAGTTTATATTCTGCTGGGAAGCCAAGCAGACGTTGATGGAATGAAGAGAAATATTCAGATCTGATAATTACTAAAAATGCCTTGAGGGGCCACAGAGCTTATGAGTTGATGCTGAGTTGCACAGTGACTGGGACCCCAGAAACATGTCATCAAGCTTTTTCTGGGTGAGAACGCCTCCGTCTGTTGCAGAGGCCTGATGCTCCCTTAGCTTGACTGGGGATCTTATGTGCAGCCTGTTGGAGCCACAGGTTTATTAGAAGAGCTTGTTCACCTGCTCCCTAAACACCTGCTTCACCTGTTTGTTTCTCAGGGTGTAGATGAAGGGATTGAGCACCGGGGTCACCACGGTGTTGAGCAAGGCCACCACCTTGTTCCTATCCTCCCCCTGGCCGCCCTTGCCCGACCGGACATACATGAAGATGCAGCTGCCATAGAAGAGAGAGACAACAGTGATGTGGGAGGAACAGGTTGAGAAGGCCTTCTGCCTCTCCTTGGCTGCGGGGAGGCGCAGGATGGTGTGGAGGATGTGGCCATAGCAGGCGGCCGTCACGGACAGAGTGCCCAGGAGGCTGATGTTGGCCAGGATGAAACCCAGAAGCTCGATCAGACTTGTGTCTGCACATACGAGTTCCAGGAGTGGAAAGCTGTCACAGAAGAAGTGATCAATGATATTGGGACCACAGAATGGCTGCTGAATTGTGAGGAAAGTTGGAACGATGATGATGAAGAACCCTGTGACCAAGAAGAAAGAACTAGCTGGACACAGACCCTTTTGCTCATGATGGTGACATAACGCAAGGGGTTACATATGGCCACATACCTGTCAAAGGACATCACTGCCAGTAGGAAGAACTCTGTGGTGCCCAGGAAGAAATAGAGGAAACTTTGTAGGAAACAGCCTGCCAGGGAGATGGTCCTGTTTCCAGTCAGGATGTTGGTCAGCATCTTGGGGAAGATGACCGAGGTGAACCAGATCTCCAGGACAGCAAAGTTGCGGAGGAAGTAGTACATGGAGGTGTGGAGGCGCCTGTCCATGAGGGTGAGGACCACGATGAGGAGGTTCCCCAGTAGAGTGAGCAGGTAGGTCAGGAGGAGCCCCAGGAAGAGGAGCATCTGCAGCTCACAGGCATCTGAGAGCCCCAGCAGGATGAACTCGGCGACAGTGGTGTGGTTCCCCGTGGCTCCTCTGGCCTCTGCTGGGAATGACCAATCAGCGGTGTGCAGCATCAGGAGTCGTGATGTTCTGGGTCTGAGGACACTTGGAATTTATAGGAAAAAGTGCTGAATGTACTCATTAGAGTTGTAGGAGTCCTTTTTTTTTTTTTTTTTTTACAGAGCCTCTTTGAGGCTACTTGTCTCTTTTATTGCCCCTGGTGTTTCTACGTGGTAGAGTGGTGTTGCCAGGGATGCTAAGTAAACGTCCTAAACCAAAAGTTATTCTTGCTTGTTTTTGTTAACTGAAATTTTATTTCTGTTCCTCAACAATTCCTTTGCCTCTGACTTTCATTACCTTTCACTACCTTTCATTTTTATCTTTATTCTAATATTGGGTCTTCATTCATAAGTAGTGAAGTCGCTCAGTCGTGTCCGACTCTTTGCGACCCCGTGGACTGTAGCCCACCAGGCTCCTCCGTCCATGGGATTCTCCAGGCAAGAATACTGGAGTGGGTTGCCATTTCCTTCTCCAGGGGATCTTCCCAACCCAGGGATCGAACCCAGGTCTCCTGCATTGCAGGCAGATGCTTTAACCTCTGAGCCACCAGGGAAGCCCATCTTCATTCATAAGAAGTCCCTATTTGAGGCTGACAAATATTTGAGGCTGGAAAAACAGCAAAATGGCTAAGTTAAGCCATTTTACTTAACTTAGTCATTCACTATACATATCCATATTCTTGGGTAAACTGATTATTCATAGACACTCTATTGCTATTTCAGTATCACCTGAAAATGTGATGCCTTTCACTAGCTTTTGGATTAATAAAGAGAGAAGAGGAAATCTATGAGAGTAAAGCACAATGCTTACCAATCAAAAAGAGAATAATCCAAGTAATTTATGCACAAATAAAAATTTGTTAGTGGAAAAAAAATCTGTTAATGGGAATTTGGTATTTATCCTTATGTGGACGTTAGACGCTTTACCATCTGAGCCACCAGGAAAGTCCCTAATGTGGACATTGGATTTGTCCTAATGTGATAGATCCATAGTCTCCTGATTACATATTCCCATGGGCTCAAGATACAATAGACCCTTTGTTTTTTAAAAATTTTTAGCTGTTTTATATACATAGGTTTCAGCACATGGCATTTCAGCTTGGAATCATCAGCTTTTCAAATCCTATTTATCCTTTAAGTCTCTCCTTAATGAGTGCTATCATTTCCATAAAATCTTCTCTTTTGAATGCATGAGTCTCTGTATCCCCCATAATTTTATTATATATCACAACTTTTATTGTGTTTTATAATTTTTTTCATCTTTGTATTTTATATGGCCCTTAGAACAAGTTTCTTGAAACAATCAGCTTTAATAAGCATGTATTGAATGAGTGAACAACACCTCAAAAATCTGTGGGATGGATTTGATGGTTTTTGACACACAATAGACTGAGGATGTGTCACTTACGTGGTACTTCGTAAAAGACAGAAATCTTACTGTCATATATGCCAACTAGTCTGTCAAATTGGCCCATCTGAAGAGGGTTTGCTTTTCCTCATGAGAAGGTGGAGATGTCTCCCCACAAACATTCTCTAAGGAGTAACTCTCCATCTTTGAGATATTCTGGAGTTTGATCTAGTAAATAGAGATCTGTTTGGGTCTGCTAGAATGCTTCCAGCAGAAAACAAAACAAAAGCAAAACCCCAAACCTAAACAACAGCTCTTTTTAAAAGTCTGCCTCCCTACAAGTTTCCTTCCTTAAACATTATCAACTACTCCCTTAATTATCAGACAGAACTGTAGCAACAATTATTTTTCAGTCACTGGAGAATAAGATTGGGACCGTTTAGGTACCTGGGATGAAGGAAATGCTAGGGGATATTAGTAGAGAGGATAAAATGGTAAACTGTATAAACTTTACCTTTATTATGATTTTGCCTTCTCTTCAGCACAGGCTACACTAGTCAAAGTTATTCCAAAACTACTATTGTATCTAACATTTGCTTACAGGGATTAAAGAGCACAAAATAGTTGATCAGCCTCAGAGAATATAACTAAGGGCTCTTCACAAGGGGTTATTTCTAGGCTCAATATAATTTAGCTTCTCAGCAATTTGAGAAAGAGCTCTTTGTGGCCCAATCATGTGGTTCACAGGTGAGTCCAGGTAGTTGAGAAACTTACCCAACTCATTTTAGAAGAGAAGCAGGATCCAATATGAGTATGATATCCAGAAACATCATCAGGAGCTAATAGAATGAGTATCATTTAGGCAAAGTCCTGATGGAACATATTGGGAAAGAAATGGGAACAGAAGCTAAGATGAAGAAGAATTGGCTGGGGGTGGAAGGAGAAAGCTCTGGGCTCATACTGAATCATGAAGTTAGCACAGATAAATCATGAAAAGACACTGTGATTAGCCCAAGGATGTCTCACAGACAGGGTGGCTAATAAACTTTATTTTTTCCCTACTTCAAATGGGAGGTCAACAGCTGGGTGAGACAGTCTTCCAGATACAAAGGGAACGGGTCCACTTCATGAGTGCGGGTATTTCTCCCTTTATCCTTCAGACTTGGTGAGTGAACTGGGAGACTTGCCTGGCACCCTGAGAGCCTGGCATGACTGCACTATTCACCCAGACTATTCATTGTTTTAAGGGTCAGTTATGCAGTACCCAGTAGGAAAGTCTTTATGGATGCCCTGGAGGTTTGTCCTGCCTCTCGATAGTTCTAGTACTTAGAAGGAGAGTGAGATCCTCTCCTTCTAAGGAAAATCATTCAGAGTTTCAGGCAGACCTGATGCTCTCCAGAGCTTTGGGTTTTTCAAGGGGACAGCTACACAGAGCACAAGGCAGGACAGACAAATTTCCTCAATGTGAGTAACTGAACGGTTCTGCCTGGATAAACATTGGCTTGCCTAGCACTGACCTGGGTGGTGGGACTGAAGCTACAGATGAGACCCAGTGTGTGTGTGCTCAGCGTGCTCGAATATAGAAGATAAATGCCAAGAAAAGCAGGGTTTGGGGAAGTCACTGCTGTTCTGCCATCTGTGCAAGGCCGAAGTGGAGATTACCCTCTGGTCCAGGGTTAGGTTTCTAGCTGCCCTCTGAAAAGTGAAAGTGTTAGTTGCTCAGTTGTGTCCAACTCTTTGGGACCCCATGGACTATAGCCCACCAGGCTCTTCTGTCCATGGAATTCTCCTGGCAAGAATACTGGAGTGGGTTGCCATTTCCTTCTTCAGCAGATCTTCCTGACCCAGGGATTGAACCCAGGTCTCCTGCATTGTGGAGAAGGCAATGGCAACCCACTCCAGTACTCTTGTCTGGGAAATCCCATGGACGGAGGAGCCTGGCAGGCTACAGTCCATGGGGTTGTAAAGAGTCAGACATGACTGATATGACTTAGCAGCAGCAGCAGCAGCTCCTGCATTGCAGGCAGATTCTTTGCTGTCTGAGCCACCAGGCAGCCCTCTAGGGAGGTTCCAATCATGCTATCTAAAATACACTACTCACAGGATTTCAGAAGATAACCTGGTTCACATGAGTATGTCTTGAGCTTGCAGTATTGTCTATGTGCACTAAATGCAGATCTTATACCGTTGGTTTGAGACCCCTATCTCTCATGAATTTGATGGCATCCTTTAAGAACAACAATTCTTTTCCAAAGTATCCTGAATGGTCATTTGGCTTTTCCTGGGTGGGAGAATGATTTCCTTAACTTTGTCATCATTCAATTCACAGGATCTGATGAGGCCAGAATGTCTTGAAAATTTCCAAGTTCAGCAAGCTCATCCTGGGAAAAGCCTGGGAAGCATTCAGTTACCATTTAGTGGAATCTTCCTTCATTCTCCTTTTGGACTAATTCGGGGTGATTTTGACTGATAAAGACTTCTATTACATTCTCTACGTTGGGCCAGTCTCTGTGAGATATTTCTCCTGTGGACAATGGGGCTCTATAAGACAGTGAATGAGCTACTTCTGGAATAAACACATCTCCTTCTGGAAATGACATAAGGGTTGGAAGATTTGGATGGCAGCTTTGTTTTCTTCAGGGATCTACTCTTATCCTAAGATTTATGGTCCCTGGGTTCCCTGGAGAATTAGTATAATGAGCCTCACTCAGCTTCTGCCCAACTCTCTTGCCTGTTCCTTATTACAACCTTTCAAATAAAAGTTTCAGCTGTTTGTTCAAGTCAAGAATAATAGCTACTTTTAAAGTAATACATCTAATTATTCTTCTGAAATTGAGGCTCATGTCTAACATTAGATAGTCCTATTATTACAGGGATGTAAGGAGCCATCACAAGCGATGTAGAACCTTGAGATTTCCTTGGTGGTCCAGTGGCTAAGACTCTGTGTGTCCAACGCAGGGTTTGATCCCTGGCTGAGGAACGAGAATCCCACATGCCACAACTAAGATTCCATGCAGCTGAATAAGGAAATAAAAATATTAAATATTTTTTTAAAAAGCTAAAGTGAGGGTATAGAGGGCCCAACCTGTTGATGGAAATTTTGGCAAAGTCATGTTGTAGAAAAGCATTTGGGATGAGAGATATAGTTCTGGCCATATTTAGAAAATACAATCTGCCATATGAGGGTAATATTATTTCCTATTTCATGAGGCTCTGTGAGTATCAAATGAGAAATGTTCTTAGTATAGGACTTAATCAGCAGTTAAGTACTGATTTAATTGCTTACATTAAGTGCTTAAATATTGATTAAGCACTTAACACTTAAGTAGTTAATCCATACTTAACGTAGTTCCTGGTGCATTGGAAAGGCTCAGCAAGTGTAACCATAATTATTACTTGAACCTTGCCCTTTGGACGGTTTTTGATTTTCTGAATTCTGGTTCTCAGAGAAATCTGATTAAGAGTAGACAATGTGCAAAAAAAAAAAATTACAAGTGAAATTGAGTAAAAGTGTATTGTGGTTACCTTTTAAATGTCTTCTTGTCACTTTAAAAATTCTGAAGTTGGGAATTTCCTGGTGGTTCAATAGTTAGGACTCTGTCCTTCCAATGCAAGGGGCATGGGTTCAACCCCTGGTGGAGGAATTAGGATCCCACACACTGGAAGGCCAAAAAAGAAAAAAAGAAAAATTCTGAAATACAGGGTAGCCTGATGTGGAACTAAGATGTTCCAGGGGAAAATGCTTTGTGACCCACTTACTTTGTGACCCTCTTACTTGCTTTGAAGTGGTGAAAATGCTTTGGATCCAAACTTGCACTAGAACATTAGCACCTATTGCTTTTGGCTTTGTTTTCTCAGTGTTAAATCTGTTGCAATGAAATCAGTATAAACTTCCTTATCAAGGCTTGCAGAACTGTTTTTTATGACTGGAAAAGTCATAGATTTTCAGGCTTTTGAAATTTAGCAGCAGTAACTTTGGCTTCCCAAAGCGTTTTGAGGTGAACATGGAGACAAGCTCAGCTTGTGCTTTGTTGTCAATTGTGATAACTTAAATTCCCCTCTCCTTGGCTCTGAAATTGATGTCATAGCTGCACTAGGAGCCAGGCAAATGATCTTCTTTTTATCTGTTTTTAGCTATGAAAATTTGTTCTTTTTATCACTGTGAACAAAGAAGGACATCTTTGTACCTCAGCACTTTGATTTGAAGGTGATGTCAAACAGATTTTGATGCAAATGAAATATTCAGTTGTGCCAAGAATTACAAATAGATTCTTGTGACCTTGTTTCAGTTCAGAAAAATGTGGAATGAATTAGGGAAAAATATATTAAAATAACATTATTGGTTTCCTTTTGCTACAATATAGTTTATGTTCCTCCTAGGAAATTTTAGAAAAGCCAAGCAAAGAGAGAAAAATAAAAATCGACCTGCATTCTTATCACCTGGATAAAATAATTATTCACATTTTAGAATAAGCATTTTTGAATACATACATTTATATACACCACAGATTTTTAAAAAAATTGATCACGACGCACACGTTATTTAGCATTTGGATTTGTTTAAATAAAAAAACTTGATAGAGGGACTTCCCTAGGAGTCCAGTGGCTAAGACTCTGTGCTTGCAATGCAGGAGGGCAGGGTTCGATCCCCAGTTAGGAAACTAGGTTCCACATGCTCCAACTAAGAGTTTGCATGTTGCAACTGAAAAAAGAGTTTGAATGCTGCAACTAAAACAAACAAAAACAAAACAAATAATAGAGTGTGGAGGTCTTTCCATGTCAGTAAATACATAAAATCAATTTAAATGATTTTAATCAGTTTCCTATTTGTCTCTCTGCATTTAGATTGTTTCCCATTCCCACAATTATAGAGTGTGTACTTGTACAGATATTTAAAATTCTGTTTAAAAAATTATAGAGGTAGTACACATTTAAAAATTCAAATATTATAGAGAATTATAAAATGAAAGGTTAAAAAGTCTTCTTTCCTCTTCCTCTACTTCAATTAAAAACAAGCATCTGATAATTCTTTCTGACTGGGATTGCTCACATGATTATTATTTTAGCTTTAATTAATGCCTTTGGTTAATTATATCTTTAATTAATATTTCTGTCTTTAGTAATATCTCTGTCTTTTTCCTTGGTTCATCATCTTTTAACAGTCGGGAAGATCCTCTGGAGAAGGAAATGGCAACCCACTCCAGTATTCTTGCCTGGAAAATCCCTACCAGGCTCCTCAGTCCATGGGGTCGCAAAGAGTCGTACATGACTGAGTGACTTCACTTTCTTTTCACCTCCTGTCTTTTTCCTTGGTTCATCATCTTTTAACAGTGTCCTGGGCTATATTCTCAAAGATGAGGAATTTATCACTGCTGAGGTACCTCCCACTTCCGTAACCCCTCCAACTCCAGAATGCAGTAGTTACTTTTTTATGTAGTTAACAATATACAGTATAATTGTGTCTCTATTCTTATTGTTAACTTTAGTGTTCCTAGAAATTCTGTAATCAAAGATTAATAAATTGATTATCCTTCCATCTCTCTTTTCTAATATTTTTAGCTATATTGCAATTTTATATTGACAAGATTTATAACATTCCTGTTCTGTTCTATAACTCCAATTAAATCTTCATATCTCATCTCTAGGTTAATTTTAGAAATGGAAAATCAATAAGAAAAATATTTTTCATGTGATTAGATAAATGCCATTATAAGAATTTGATTCAACCCAAAGAAAGAAATGTGATTCATGTCATTAAAACTTCGTTGCTTGAAGGAAAATCCTTCAAATATTAAAGTCTAATCAAGGATGGGTCCAAGTTTTGTAGGTCTTGAATCTTATACAACTGGGGAGCTGTATTTCAAGAGAAGAAATACAAAATTACAAATACTTGCAGTTAAGGGCTATGCCTTGGCCTTGGAATGGTCTTTAGTGAGTGAGAAACCCTGAAGCTTATTATTACTAGTTTCCTAGAAAACCTGTCTCTAGGTCTAGCAGATTCTTTTCAACTTCTTTTCAGAATCACTTCTCATAAGTCACATTCAGCTGCTGCCATATATCTAGTGTCTATCCTGTGTGTCCCCTTTCTTGGCTCCCTTTTCATTTTCCTAGAATCTTTCTTGGAGAAGGCAATGGCACCCCACTCCAGTACTTTTGCCTGGAAAATCCCATGGACAGAGGAGCCTGGTAGGCTGCAGTCCATGGGGTCGCCAAGAGTCGGACACGACTGAGCGACTTCACTTTCACTTTTCACTTTCATGCATTGGAGAAGGAAATGGCAACCCACTCCAGTGTTCTTGCCTGGAGAATCCCAGGGAGGGGGGAGCCTGGTGGGCTGTGTCTATGGGGTCACACAGAGTCGGACACGACTGAAGCGACTTAGCAGCAACTTAGCAACAGCAGAGTCTTTCTCTAGCATTTTATTTCACAAAAACCCCATGGTACACTATATTCTGAGTGCTTGTATGTTGCATATGCAATTATTTTGCCCAAAGTTGTTTGATTTTGGGGGCTTGATTTGGGTTGATTGTTTAGAAATTTAAGTTCAAATTTGTTTTCCAAACTTGGAAGATAAATGAGAAACTAACAGAAATGATTATTACCTTTGGGGACAGATGAGTGGAGAATGGAGCAAATAGGGATGAGAGTGAGACTCTAAATGTTTTTTAATATAGTTTCATTGTTTTACCAAGTAAAAATATTATTTGAGTAATATAAACATTCCAACCTTTCCCTATCCTCGAAAGTTTGAGCTATTATCCAATTTCTTTGAGCATTAAGTGTTGATGAGAAGTTTGGTGCCATTCTCTTTTTCTGAAATTTGTTTATTTATTTATTTAGGCCACTTTGAGCAGCATACAGGATCTTAGTTCCTGGCCCAGGGATTGAACTCATGTTCTGTGCAATATAAGTGGGGGGTCTTAACCACTGAACTGCCAAGGAAGTCCTTGGTGCCATCCTTATCCTCATTTCTTCTGGTAACCTATTTTCTCACTGCCTCTCTCAGAATATTCAGGATTTTCTCTACTCTTGGAGTTCTGAAATTTTACTAGATTGAGCCTAGGAGTGGGTCTTTTAAAAATTAATTTTATTTGCCTCTACATAGATCATTTAAAAATAAAGACTTCATGAAGTTTGGGGAGATTCTCTTCTGCTATTTCTTAGATTATTTCTTTTCTGCCATCGTCTCTGTTTGAAACTTCTTAGGTCTTTGACTTTTGGATCCATCTTCCACGTGTTTTTTTTTTTTTTCTTCTTTTTGAATTATTTACCTTCTATTTTCCACTATAGGACATTAAATTTAAATATGATTTCTTATTATCTTATTTTCATTTTATTATTCTCACAGTTCAGTGTAATTTTTTGACATTTGCATTTTTAATGTTCCAAAACATTTTTCCCCCTCTGATTGCTCCTTTTTCCTTACAGACTATATGCTTTAATGAGAGTCATACCTACTCAATCATTTTGAGTACTTCATGAATTTGGGGGAGATGCTCTTCTGCATGGCTTGTGGGATCTTATTTACCCAACCTGGGACTGAACCTGGGTCTTCAGCACTGAGCATGCAGAGCCCTAACCACTGGACTTCCCAAAAAATTGCATAAATTAAATAAAACTTTTAGTTTCCTAATCACCTCAGGTTTCTCTGATGTTTGTTGCCCTTTTGTTCATCTTTGTGCCTCTTTCTTCTTCATGCTATTGATTTTTATTCAAATACTTGGTGGTACTTGATAATCCAATTATATTTATGAACAAACGCGGTTAAGTAAGCGTAGCTGGTGTGGGTTTTTCTCCTGAAAGGAGTAGGTCACTTGAATGAGAAAGCCAACTGTTGGCTCTGTGTAAGCTGGCTAGGTTTGTCAAGAGGTAGACTTCTCTCTAGGGTGGGAAGGTATAAACTAAGCAGACCAGTGGCAGCCAGGTGGGGCTTCCCAGGTGGCAGAGTGGTAAACAATCCACCTACCAGTGCTGGAGATACAGGAGACCTGGGTTCAATCCCCGGGTCAGGAAGATCCCTTGGAGGAGGAAATCGCAGCCCATTCCAGTATTCTTGCCTGGGAAATCCCATGAATAGAGGAGCTGGTGGGCTACAGTTCTTGGGGGTACAAAATGACTAAGCATGCATGCACACATGTGGTTGCCTGAGTAGTCCAATTACATTTTGAAGACTGGAAAGGTAATTAAAGATTCAATAATAAAAAGGGGCAGAACCAGATAGATTCACAGCTCTATTTTGTCTAACATTTCAAGACAAGATAATCTCAATGTTATTTAAACTATTTAAGGTCATAGAAAAAGATGGAAATCTCTATGATTCCTTCTGAGAAGCTAACATAACTTTAACCTAAAACTTATAAATTAGGGAAAGGAATATAGAAGAGCTTGCTTTTGAATATAAGAAGAAAATCTCTAAATTAAATACTAGTAAGTAAAATCTGGTATTTATCAAAAGGATAATAAATAATGTCTAGAAAAGTTTATTTTAGAAATACAAGAAATTCAATATCAGAAAATCTAGCAACATAAGCTAGAACAATAAAAAATTAAATAAAAATGATATGATCATATCAATAGATGCTGAAAACTTCTGATAAAATTTAGCAGCATTCTTAATTTAAAAACTCTATAAAAATAGGAACAAAAGCAGATTTTTAAAATATAGCAAAAACCAATTACCAAACATGCCAGTAGAGCTAATTGAAATATGATTTCAATTAAAATTAGGAACCAGATAAGAATGCTTGCTACTGACATTATTATTTCTAGCAAATACAGTCACACAAAATGAAATAGCTGGTCAAGACATTGGAAAAGAAGAGATAAACATAAGCTGGTGATATGACTGCATTAAAACCCCAGAGATTTAGTACTATATCACTGTAGTTAATAAAGAATAAGCCAATAGGAAAAATAATGTATTCATAGCAAGAACTATAACAATAAAAACTATAAAATACTTGTTTTAAACAAGAAAAGGAACATCTTTATGAAGAAAATTATTTTATACAAAACCTTAACAAATGGAAAGACATACCATGCTCTTGGGAAGCCTTGATATTAAAAAAGTTGATTCTTTCAAAAGTAAACCCAGAGAATTTCCTGGTGGTCCAGTGGCTAAGACTCTGAACTCTCAGTGCAGGGGCCTGGGTTTGATTCCTGGTCAGGGAGCTGGATCCCACCATGCCTCAACTAAAGATTCCACATGCTACAACTAAGGCCCAGTACAGACAAATAAATTTTTTTTTTAAAGTTAGTCCAATGTCATTTTAATTGGAATACTAACTTGGGACTTTCCTGGTAGTGCAGTGGATAGGAATCTGCCTGCCAATGCAGGGGACGTGGGTTTGATCCCTGGTTTGGAAAGATTGCACATGAGTCAGAGCAACTAAGCCCATGCACCGTAACTCCTGAAGCCTGTGAGCTCTAGAGCTCTTGACTGAGCCTGAGTGCTGCAACCACTGAGCCTGAGCTCTAGAGCCCGTGAACTGAAACCACTGAGCTCCTGTGTCACAGCTACCAATGCCTGTGTGCCTAGAGCCTGTGCTCTGCAACAAGAGAAGCCATCACAATGAGAAGCCCAAGCACCGGAACAAAACAAAGAGTAACTCCTGCTCACTGCAACAAGAGAAAGCCCTCACAAAGCAGTGAACACCCAGTGCAGCAGAAAATAAATAAATAAAAGAATACTAACCTGTGTGTATGTGTGTGTATATGAATAAAACAAACAATGTTTAACTAAAAGAATAAGTGCCTTACAATAGGGAAGAAATTTTTTGTGTGAGGAAATGTTAAAAACTAGCAATGATCTGCTTGCCTTATTACGTATCAGAATGGACTTCAAAGCTCCATAGCAAATCAGCATGACAGAGACGTAGAGTAGGAGTAGATTGGTGGAAATTGAATGAAATATCCAAATTAGATTCCATTGTGTGTGAGAACTTAAGATACATGAAAAGTGGACTTCCCCGGTGGTAGAGTGGATAAGAATCCACGCGCCGGTGCAGGGGACAGGGGTTCAATCCCTGGTCCTGGAAGATTCCACATGCCTCAGGGCAACTAAGCCTGTGCACCACAACTACTGGCCTGTGTGCCACAACCACCGAAGCCTGTGAGCTCTAGGGCTCTTGAGCCGCAACTACTGAGCCCAGGTGCTGTAGCTACTGCAGCCTGTACACCTGGAGCCTGTGGTCCACAGTAAGAGAAGCCACTGCAGTGAGAAGCCCGTGCACTGCAAGGAGTAGCCCCCGCTCACCACAACTAGAGAAAGCCTGTGCATAGCAGTGAAGACCCAGTGCAGCCAAAAAAAAAGGGTAAAACCACTAAAAATATATATGAAAAGTATTGCAATCAAATCAAATGGGAAAATGAGACTTTTATTATTTATTTATTTCTACTGTGGGAAGATTGTATTAGTAGTTACTGTGTTGAGTGCTGTGGATGACTGGGATATGGTAGAAACATGGGATTTTTGAATTACAGTTTTCCACATCAAACCACCAAAAGTTGCAAGTAATACATGAGTTTAGTAAAGTTTCATGATACAAAAGCAATAAACAAAAATCAGCTGAGTTTCTGTATACTAATAAAGTAGTATCATAAAAATTAAGAAAACAACACATTTACAATTGCATTATAAAGAACAAAATACCTAGGTATGAATTTAACCAATGATGTGAAAGACCTGCACAATGAAAACTGTAAGACACTTCAATAAAGAAACTGAAGAAGAAACAAACAGAAAGATATCCTGAGAACTTCCCTGGTGGTCCAGAGGCTAAGCTTCCCTGCTCCCCATGCAGGGGGGCCTAGGGTCAACCTCTGGTCAGGGAACTAGATCCCACATGCTGCAACTGAAAAAAATATACCATGTATTGCAATACCCAGAGCAGCCAAGTAAATAAATATGTAAATAAATATTAAAAAGAAAAATATTCTATAATCAGGCATTGGAAGAGTATTGTTAAGATGTTCCTCCAGTTAAAGCACCTTACACATCCGATTCAATCTCTAACACAATTAAAATGGCATTTTTCACATTTTTCACAAAACAGAACTAACAATTCTGTCATGTGTGAGGAACCAAAGAGGACCCCCAAAAGGCAAAGTGATCTTACAAAAGGAGAGCACAGCTAGAATCAACTGGCTGACTTCAAACTAAACTATGAAACTACAGGAATCAAAAAAGTATGGATTTGGCACAAAAACAGGCACACACAATAAAGCAATATGGTACACAGATGGCTATTCATGTGGAGGATATAAGCTTCTTTTTTTGTATACAAGGACATTGTGGCTCTAGAAAGACAATTTCCTCTGTCTTGGTTGTTTTGTTTTTAATTGAGACTTGTGGAATTGAGGCACAATTTTATTTTCTTTTAGCTTTTCATTTTGACATAACTTTTGATTTGCAGTTGTGAGGAATTCCCGTATGTCCTTCACCCAGATTCCCTATATGTTAACAATGTACCACATTTACTTTATCTTTTTCTCTCTTGATATATTTCTCTTAGCATAAGTTTAGTAATAACTTCTTAATAGTTATACTACTGGTATTATATATTAATATATGATACTAATAGTATATATTGGAGAAGGAAATGGCAACCTACTCCAGTACTCTTGCCTGGAAAATCCCATGGATAGAGGAGCCTGGTAGGCTACAGTCCATGGGGTTGCAAAGAGTCGGATCTAATATAACATAGTAAGCTTAGTATATTAGATAGCCTCTCATATTTTCTGTCCATATTTCTCTGACCATCTTGATAAATTTTATAACGTAACCTAACATTCTTTGCAACTTGCTGATGTTCCCCTAAAACTTCTAAAATCTAGATCCTCATTCTCCCTTTTCTTCTCTCTTACGATTTACTTGACTGAACTGGTCATTTGTCCTATAGCACGGCCACAGCCTCTGCTTACTGTTTGCATGCTTGTGGTGCTGTGCAACCCATTCCTCTGCCCCTCTGTGCTCCCTGAAGCCTGGTTTATTCAGTGTAGAAGCTTGATCACATTCAGGTTTGATTATCTTGGCAAGACTATTTCATATGGTTGGATTCTAATTCTTTCATACTTTCTTTACTTAGTAGCTGGAATACTTCTACAAGGAGATTATTATCAACTATTTCATCATCCTGTCTAGATTGTTACTTTTGCAGAAAGGAGTCAGTGAATTCTGCTACCAGCCTTAGTAATTAAGTCGTTTGGGCTTGTTATAAGTTATGAAGAACTGCATCTGAATATCAAGCAGGAGTTCATTGGGACGTCAGATTTACTGGAAGTGATTCACAAATATCATTATTAGGCTATTATTATCTCCTTCACTTAGCTGTGCCTCACGACTTCTGTTTAACTAAACCCTGTTCATGATTTTTGATAAACTTTAAGGTATTCATTTAAAATGAATAATGAAATAATGTAATAGTGAATCACATTTACTTATTTACTTTTATATTGAAGAGCAGGAAAGCAACAGAGAAATTTGTCACTTTTGTTTGAGAACACAGTTAAATTTATTCTTATCTGACTCTTTCCCCATGGTTGACTAACCAGCTGTGTTTAATTTTGAAAGCTTATAAAATTGAGTTTCTTATCAGCACAAAACAAGGCATTTTATAATACAGCATCTGAAGTTAAAAGTCTTTTAGGTCCAAGGAGATTATTTTTAGTTTTTCATTAGAGCTGACTTTCTATAGTTGAAAACTACATTGCCAAGACCAGAATAACTAGTATTCTGGATGGAATCTAGATTTTGTACATGCAGAAAATACAACTGGAGCTCTGTTATGTGGGGTAGAGTGGCAGGGCATGAGATAATGGGGTTCCCAGCAGATGGTGTCATTTTTCCTGATCCAGCAACTTCCTGCAGCAGAATTGCAGTGTACCCCCATCACAGCACAGGGGTTCCCAGGTGGCGCTAGTGGTAAAGAATCCACCGGCCAATACAGAATATATGAGACATGAGACATGGGTTTGATTCCTGGGTGGGGAAGATCCCCTGGAGGAGGAAATGGCAACCCATTCCAGTGTTCTTGCCTGGAGAATCCCGTGAACAGAGGAGCCTGGTGGGCTACAGTTCAAGGGGTTGCAAAGGGCTGGACACGACTAAAGTGACTTAGCACACACACAATCACAGCAGAGGTAGTCTGACTAAGGGCTCCTCGGAATTCTGCTTAGGTCCTGTTCCTCCAGCCCTTCCAGTGACTTTGTGAACCACACACACAAAATCACCTTCTACTTATATCTATTTGAATGATTTCCGTTATCTGTAACCTATTTCTCACTAATAATAAAGGTATTGATTTTTGTGTATTGTTTTTGTATTGAGCCATCTTACTCTATTGGCAGTAAGTTTTTCAGGTAATTCTCTGGAAGTTCGTAGTTAAAAATCATTCAGTTTTCAACTTCTCTTTGCTAATTCCTTCTTCATTTCTCTTGAATATTTGCACCTTATATTGGTAGGCAATAATGAACATTTTGTTGTTTTTCTAACTTTAGAGGGAAAGTTTTTTATCTTTCCCAACTGAAAATAATTCTGACTTTGGAGATTACAGATATATAACATTATGAAGATATTCATCTTTTCTCATTTTATTAAGAACTTCTAACCTAAAAAAATTAATGTAAATTGATTTTTAGAAAAAATTTTTTCCAACATCTATGGAAGTGATTATGTTTCTCTTTTTCCTATTCATATGGTGAATTATATTAATAGATTTCCTAATATTGAATCATCCTGCATTCCTTGAAAAATTACACTTGTTATGGTATCTTATTTTTTTTACTGCTTCACTGGATTCTTACTGCAAATATTTTGTGATTTTTGCATTGATATTCATAAGTGGGTAGTTTTCCTTTTCTGTATTAATTTTTTTCTGTTTTCCTACTGATGCAATGCTTGCTTTATGAAAATAGCTAGAAAGATTTCCTTATTTTCTGTGCTTAGTTGTGAAATGGAGCAGGACCATATGGTCCTTGCCTCTCTACCGTGTCCTCTGCCTGCCTTTTGCTTGTGGAAAACTTTAATCAAAGAATAAGTTTAATCAGAGAAGTGAGAAATGTGGAAACAAAGGTAAGCAGTCTGAGACCAAACAATAATAATGTAGTCATCAAGCATAATCAAGCACCTTTAGTTCTTGCTCAAGGGCTGTAGATAAATATTCTGAGCCATATCCTGGGAGCTGTCTTATAGATACTAAAATACCAGGTGGAAAAGTTAACTATATGATGATTGGACTGTAGCCAGGACTCCAGCTGCCACAATTCCGAGAATTGATCACAAAGAAAGGGGAACAAATGGACCCCGGAACTGAAGACTAATTGTATCTAAAGCAACCCAGATGTTGCTAGTCAGACCAATGATGACCAATTTGAAGATGACTGTCAGAGATGACTGTGCTGTTTCTGCGTGTTGCCCACCCCTCATCCCACATCGAATACCCTTACCCCCTGCTTGGGGGGGCGGGACGGGGGCGGGGGTGAGTCGACCTCTGGACAAGTGTCTGCCACCCTCTCCCACCAGTTGCTGACATCTGAAATAAAGCAAACTTTCCTTTCCAACAACCTGGCTTGCTTATTTGCTTTTGAGCAGCGGATTACCCATGCATACCTTTAATGGTTCTGCTGAATTATGTGCTGGTGATTTTGGGGTGGGGACAGAGTGTGTAGAGGGTAAATGACAGCTTTCTTTATTCTGGTGTATTTAGATTTTCCACCTTTTCTAGGGTCAGTTTTGATCCATTTCATACAAGTTTTCAAATATATTTGGATATATGTGAGCAAAACCAAATATATGTATATATCTTTATATACACACACACACATATATATTTCTGCTATGTCTGGTTATTCCTTTCCTATTTGGTGTGTTTGTGCTTTCTCCTTTTATAAAAAGTTAGGCTCACTAACAGTTAATCTATTAGTTGATTTTCAAAAATCAGTTCTTGTATTTGCTGTTTCTAGTTTAAAAATTCACTATTTTGTGCTTTTCTCTATATTAACTTCTCCCTTCTAACATTTCTTCCTAATGTATTCTTTTGCATTCTCAATTCAGTAATTTTTGTTCTTTCTTGTTCATTAATATAAACATTTTAGACTATGACATTTCTCTTGGTGTTTATTTAACTATATAATTTAATATGTGAGGTAATAACAGTAACAGTGGCGAATAAATTAGCCTCTCATGAAAACAGTTTACAACTATGTATGAACACACAGTCTTCTGAAAATGAACATTTTACACACATATGGTTTCCTATAACAAATATTTTTAATTTCAGTGTTATAAGACAATGATCCATGGAAGTATTTAAAAAAAAGTCTTTCAGTAGAGACTTCCCTGGAGGTCCAGTGATTAAGACCCTGAGCTTCCACTTCAGGGATCAAGAATTCAATCCCTGGTCAGGAAACTAGGATCCTGCATGTCATGTGGTGTGGCTAAAAAATAATTAAAAGAAGGAAAAAAATCTTTCAGTACTGTGGGAATGCTCCTTGGTCTTTTTAGTTGACTGATTCAGACAAACGGTCAATTCTGTAAGCACAAGATCCAGAAAAAAAGTAAATTTCACTAAATTTTTGAGTAACTTATATGTAAATATTTTTGCTGTTTTCTATCTATAAGATTCAATGGTTGGTTTATGACCCTGCTTTCTTAAAGCCTCTGTGTCAGTGGTCTCTCTTTCTTTCAAGGCAGTTTGTTACATTGTTAACTAAGGGTTATAACTTTTGTCTTCAGTCATCATTTCTAACCAAGATCAAGTTAGTGCATATGGAGCTTATATTTTTCTGATTTCAGTGTTAGAATTATGTTAATATTTCATCGAGTATAGTCATTAATTAGGTTTCTTTTTAATATTTGAAACTTTTTCCAACCCTTAGGAATTTCACATATCCATTGAAGCATAGATGCTCACTGAGAGTTAAAAAATTGCATCAGGTGGTGGGTTTGGGGTGTTCATTGTGCTATTTTTTTTTTAATGCTTTCCTGTGTATTTAAACATTTTCATAGTAAAAAGCTGGAAAAAACTAGATCTGTTTATATAATTATGAGACATAATGATATCATTCAGAAATGATAAAAGAAGAAAGTCAGTCAGTCATGGGAAAGGACACAGTAGCTATTTGAATTAAAAGCAGACAGTTGTTACCCTGTGTTTTTCCTCATGGACAGCGGAAATTACTCGTGTGTGACAGGAAGTATTGAGGTCGGAGAGTACAGGAGGGTATGACTTTTTGTAGGAGACGATACAGCTACTTCCCCTTGCTTGTCTTTAAGAGCTATGGATGTAGCATGGTGCAAGCGAGATGGCTATCCCTTTGGCTGGAGGGAGGAGACAGTGAATGGTTTCTCAAACAGATCCAGGAGCAGCTGCAACCCACAGAACTATACAGGGTTAGTAGGATGGTGCCCAGTAGGCTTCCCAGATGGCGCTAGTGGTAAAGAACTCAACTGCCAATGCAGGAGATGTAAGAGATGTGGGTTCGAAGCCCTGGGTCAGGAAGATCCCCTGGAGGAGAGCATGGCACCCCACTCCAGTATTTTTGCCTGGAAAATACCATGGACAGAGGAGCCTGGCGGGCAACAGTCCATAAGGTTACAAAGAGTCAGACACGACCAAAGTGACTTAGCGAACATGTCCAGGTATAAATTAGGTTCTGCCTATACAGTGGACCTGGTGAGCTCCATAGGTTCCCTCTGTGGTAACATCTTGCCCAGAGCAATTCCATTAGAACTTTGCGCACAGGCAGGGAGGGGCCCTGGAGTTCATGGAGCCCAGGTTACTACTCTTCTGGGAACAGTCAGTTCATACCAACCTAGCACTTAACAAAAGTAGGGGATTTTCTATCAGAGAAACAGACTTTAAGACATTGGTCAGGCAAATTTCCCTGACAGTAAAAAGTCATGCACACAAAAAAGAGTTGGTGCCCACTATATCCAGAGCCATACTGAGACTATTCAGACTTTAGGGTCGTTTCCAGAGGGCCACGCGTGATAACATCTAGGGGAGTGGGTTCTGGATTCTGACCTGAATTTAAATCCTGACTCTTCCATCAATATGTGCCATAAATATACATTGGAAGGAAGTGCCTTATTAGTCTCTGTGTCTGCATCTTCTTGGTGGATTGGGTATCATAATAACAACACCTAACTCATAGGATCTGCTTGGAGGAGTCAAGGAAATGTGTAAAGCGCTTGGAACAGCACATAGTAAATGTTCTGTTAATGTTCACTTTTATTATTTAGCTTAGTTGTGTTGCATCCTCTTTGACAAGCCACATGCTCTTCATTTTGTGGTCACTTGGCTACCATAAACAGAACAAGTTCTCAGGGCTGAGAAACAGCTACTCTTGGATCTTCCTGATCACCCAGCTGCAGAGGGTTTCCAGACTCTCAGGAGCTTCTTGCCTTTTTAGATTCATCAAAACCATTGCATTCTCCAGACAGAAAAGGAGAAATATCGTATGACCTCCCTTATGGGCTTTCCTGGTGGCTCAGATGGTAAAGAATCTGCCTGCAATGTGGGAGACTTGGGTTCGATCCCTTCGTTGGGAAGATCCCGTGGAGGAGGGCATGGCAACACACTCCAGTATTCAGGCCCGGAAAATCCCCATGGACAGAGGAACCTGGAGGGGCCCATGGGGTTGCAGAGTCAGACATGAGAGACTAAGCACAGCATAGCACATAGGTGGACTCTAAAAAGAAATGATGCAAATGAACTTACTTACAAAACAGAGACTCCCAGACTTAAAAAATGAAGTTCCCGTTGCTGGGGAAAAGGACTAGTTGGGGACTGGGAAGGTCTTGTACACGCAATATGTTTACAATGGATAACCAACAAGGAGTTACTGTATAGCACATGGAACTCTGCTCAGTGTTATGTGCCAGCCTGAATGGGAGGGAGTTTGGGGGAGAATGGATAAATGTATATTTATGGCTGAATCCCTTGACTGTTTACCTGAAACTGCCACAGCATTGGCTATGCTGCTGCTGCTAAGTCGCTTCAGTCGTGCCCGACTCTTAGCGACCCCATGGACTGTAGCCCACCAGGCTCCTCCATCCATGGGATTTTCCAGGCAAGAGTACTGGAGTGGGGTGCCATTGCCTTCTCCGAACATTGGCTATACCTCAATACAAAAGAAAAAATTGAAAGCTTGGAAAAACAAACCAAAACATTACATTCTTAGCTGAGAGGTCTCTGACCCTTGCTCTTGGGTTCTGTGGGTGAGGGAGCAGGTGCACCATCCCATGGCAATGGCCTTGGAGTCTGTCCTCCTGCCTTTTCCTTCTGAGCTATAGGTGTAACTGTGGGTCATGAGACTCAGCGCAACCACAGACGGCCCCAGGGATCCTGCTAGATTATCCTTCATCTACATTCAGGAATAATATCCCTAAAAAGGCCTTGCTATAAGCCATTTTGGGGGAGACTTTGTGACTCCACGTGTCTGTGGTACATAGATGTGTTTGGATGGTTTCCCAACTTCTATGGAATTTTGAAACTTGGCACCCTAAGTGCTGATTCATTAAGGGAAACTTTTCCCTCTCTGGAGCAATGGTGTGAGGTTTCTCTGGAGACTCATTACAGCACTGTGATAACAAGGCCCCAGCTACCTCAAATCCCTTAGCTGTTGATTGCTCTAACTTTCGAGCTGGAACTTTGCCCTTTCATCCCCCTGTTGCAGAGCACAGTAACTTTGGAAAAGTTGAATGCGTCTGGTTGAGAGAGTGAGGGAAAAATGCTAGGCAAGGCCCTTCCAAGGGCTGGAGCAGTGGGATTATGAGCATGGGCATTGTGTGCCTGTGATGGGCAGGAGTGGACCACACTTGAAGAGCTGCAGGATAATTCCCCTCTGTCCCTTTCCTAGAAATCTCTGCCTGTCCCTGTTCCTGTTCAGTGAGCTTGCCCCACCCCGAGTGGGCTTCTCAAAACCTGGGCCCAATTCTAGGTGTGGGCCCCCATACCTATGGCCTTTCTCTGTTCAATGTCACCTTTTTAGATGGGCTTTTCCTGCTCATCTTATTTAAGATAGACCCTCTTCCCTTTTCTGTCCTCTTACTCTGCTTATTTTTTTTCTTTAAATTTTTTATTGCAAGGTATTGGCTTTACAACATTGTGCTGGTTTCTGCCATACATAAACATGAATCAGCCACAGCTGTACATACGTCTCCCTCCTCTTGAATCCCCTCCTATCTCCCACTACTTATTTAGTTTTATTCATAACCCTACCTGATATTTTATTTATGTATTTATATTTGTCTGCCTTCCCTCAGTTTGGTTCAGTTCAGTTCAGTTGCTCAATCGTGTCTGACTCTTTGCAACCCCATGGACTGCAGTACGCCAGGCTTCACTGTTCATCACCAACTCCTGGAGCTTGCTCAAACTCACTTCCATTGAATCGGTGATGCCATCCAACCATCTCATCCTCTGTTGTCCCCTTCTCCTCCTGCATCAATCTTCAATCTTTCCCAGCATCACAGTCTTTTCCAATGAGTCAGTTCTTCAAATCAGGTGGCCAAAGTATTGGAGTTTCAGCTTCAGCATCAGTCCGTCCAATGAGTATTCAGGACTGATTTCCTTTAGGATGGACTGGTTGGATCTCCTTGCAGTCCAAGGGACTCTCAAGAGTCTTCTCTAACACCACAGTTCAAAAGCATCAGTTCTTTGGCACTCAGCTTTCTTTATAGTCCAACTCTCACATCCATACATGACCACTGGAAAAACCATAGCTTTGACCAGACAGACCTTTGTTGGCAATGTAATATCTCTTCTTTTCCCTACTAGAAGAAAAACTCTGTGGGGGCACAGATGGGTGTGTTCATCGTCTTGTACTTTGAACAGGCTTGGCATTGAGGAGGTACTAAGTAGGCATTTTTAAATGAAAATAAGAAAGCAAAACACCTCTTTCCCAGAGGAGCTGTTGCATGGAGGAGAGTAGCTGTTGGGTAGGGGTGGAAGGGGAGATGTACATTTCTTGCAGCATTTTGCAGGAGGTTTGGGTATGGGATTCACAAGTGCCTTTTGAGAAAGGGATATGAGTCATGAGAAAACTAAGGGTGAGTCATTTAAACCAATTCCCATCCTCTTGGGATGATGGACCTCTCTTTGAGAATGATACCAGTTAACTTGAGTTGTCTTCAGCACCTTTGGTTGTTCCAATGAGATGAGCTTAATATGTGCTCATCTTTGGGCCTCAGAAATGGGACCTAAAGTGATCTGAAGTATGGAGGATGAATACTCAAGAATATAGGCTTGCTTCTAGCCAGACAGGACCACTTCTTGTTTAAAGCCCAATTGTGGGCTTCCCTGGAGGCTCAGTGGTAAAGAATCTGCCTACCAATGTCAGAAACATGAGTTCAATCCCTGATCTGGAAAGATCCCACATGCCACAGGGCAACTAAGCCTGTGTGCCACAACTACAGAGCCTGTGCTCTAGAGTCTGGGAGCTGCAACTACTGAGCCATATGCCCTACAAATACTGAAGCCGCCATGCCCTAGAGGCCGTGCTCTGCAACAAGAGAAGACACTGCAATGGGAAGCCCTTGCAAGTAATTAGAGAGACGTGCCCACTCTCCACAACTAGAGAAAGCCCATATGCAACCATGAAGACCCAGTGCAACCGTAAATAAATAAAATTATTTACAGCACAATTGCCTTTGGTCTTCCTGCTTTTGCTTCTGCCATTTCTCCCAACAAGAGTGCTCTTCCCGTTCCTCCCCCTTTCCAACTGCTACCCTCTCTTCTAGACTAAGTTCAGATTCTTTTGTGAAGCTTTCCCAGCCATCATGGGGAAGAGCCAACTTTCCTTCCTCTAAACTCCTTTAAGTTTTACTATTCATGCATTCATGACATTTCAGTTCAGTTGCTCAGTCGTGTCTGACTCTGCAGCACCATGGACTGCAGCACGCCAGGCCTCCCTGTCCATCACCAACACCCAGAACCTACTCAAACTCATGTCCCTCGCATCAGTGATGCCATCCAACCATCTCATCCTCTGTCAGCCCCTTCTCCTCCCACCTTCAATCTTTCCCAACTTCAGGGTCTTTTCCAATGAGTCAGTTCTTCACATCAGGTGGCCAAAGTATTGGAGTTTCAGCTTCAGCATCAATCCTTCCGATGAATATTTAGGATTGATTTCCGTTAGGATGGACTGGTTGGATCTCCTTGCATCCAAGGGACTCTCAAGAGTCTTCTCCAACACCACAGTTCAAAAGCATCAATTTCTCGGCACTCAGCTTTCTTTATTGTCCAACTCCCACACCCATACATAACTACTGGAAAAACCATAGCTTTGACTAGATGGACCTTTGTTGGCAAAGTAATGTCTCTGCTTTTTAATATGCTGTCTAGGTTGGTCATAACTTTCCTTCCAAGGAGTAAGCATCTTTTCATTTCATGGCTGCAATCACCTATGGCTGCAGTGATTTTGGAGCCCCCCAAAATAAAGTCTGACACTGTTGACACTGTTTCCACTGTTTCCCCATCTATTTGCCATGAAGTGATGGGACCAGATGCCATGATCTTCGTTTTCTGAATGTTGAGCTTTAAGCCAACTTTTTCGCTCTCCTCTTTCACTTTCATCAAGAGGCTTTTTAGCTCTTCTCTACTTCCTGCCATAAGGGTGGTGTCATCTGCATATCTGAGGTTACTGATATTTCTCCTGACAATCTTGATTCCATCTTGTGCTTCATCCAGCCCAGCATTTCACATGTTGTACTCAGCATATAAGTTAAATAAGCAGGGTGACAATATACAGCCTTGACATACTTCTTTCCCGATTTAGAACCAATCTGTTGTTCCATGTCCAATTCTAACTTTTGCTTCTTGACCTGCATACAGATTTCTCAGGAAGCAGGTCAGGTATTCCCATCTCTCAGAATTTTCCACTGTTTGTAGTGATCCACACAGTCAAAGGCTTTGGCATTGTCAATAAAGCAGAAGTAGATCTTTTTCTGGAACTCTCTTGCTTTTTCAATGATCCAGCAGATGTTGGGAATTTGATCTCTGGTTCCTCTGCCTTTTCTAAATCCAGCTTGGACATCTGGAAGTTCATGGTTCAAGTACTGTTGAAGCCTGGCTTGGAGAATTTTGAGCATTACTTTGCTAGCATGTGAGATGAGTGCCATTGTGTGGTAGTTTGAGCATTCTTTGGCATTGCCTTTCTTAGGGATTGGAATGAAAACTGACCTTTTCCAGTCCTGTGGCCACTGCTGAGTTTTCCAAATGTGCTGGCATATTGAGTGCAGCACTTTCACAGCATCATCTTTCAGGATTTGAAATAGCTCAACTTGAATTCCATCACCTCCACTAACTTTGTTCATAGTGATGCTTCCTAAGGCTCACTTGACTTTGCATTCCAGGATGTCTGGCTCTAGGTGAGTGATTACACCATCATGGTTATCTGGGTCATGAAGATCTTTTTTGTATAAAGAATACACAGACGAACTATACAAAAAAGATCTTCATGACCCAGATAACCATGATGGTATGATCTTCTGTGTATTCTTGGGCTTTCCTGATAGTTCACTTGGTAAAGAATCTGCCTGCAATGTGGGAGACCTTGGTTCAATTCCTGGGTTGGGAAGATCCCCTGGAGAATGGATAGGCTACCCACTCCAGTGTTCTTGGGCTTCCCTTGTGGCTCAGATGGTAAAGAATCCGCCTGCAGTGCTGGAGACCTCGGTTTGATCCCTGGGTTGGGAGATCCCCTGGAGAAGGGAAAGGCTAACCACTCCATT
This sequence comes from Oryx dammah, assembly GCF_014754425.2. Taxonomy (NCBI): domain Eukaryota; kingdom Metazoa; phylum Chordata; class Mammalia; order Artiodactyla; family Bovidae; genus Oryx; species Oryx dammah. The sequence continues at coordinate 78,880,748 of NW_024070210.1, read as the reverse complement.
ATTCTGCCCTGGAGAATTCCATGGACAATCCATGGGGTCGCAAAGAGTCGGACACAATCGAGCGACTTTCACTTTCACTCTGTGTATTCTTGCCTCTCTTAATATCTTCTGCTTCTGTTAGGTCCATACCATTACTGTCCTTTATTGTGCTCATCTTTGCATGAAATGTTCCCTTGGTATCTCTAATTTTCTTGAAGAGATCTCTAGTCTTTCCCATTATGTTGTTTTCTTCTATTTCTTTGCATTGATCACTGAGGAAGGCTTTCTTATCTCTCCTTGCTATTCTTTGGAACTCTGCATTCAAATGGGTGTATCTTTCCTTTTTTCCTTTGCCTTTAGCTTCTCTTCTTTTTTCAGCTATTTGTAGGGCCTCCTCAGACAACCATTTTGTCTTTTTGCATTTCTTTTTCTTGGGGATGTTCTTGATCACTGCCTCCTTTACAATTTCATGAACTTCTGTCCATAGTTCTTCAGGCACTCTATCAGATCTAATCCCTTGAATCTGTCACTTCCCATGTATAATTGTAAGGAATTTGATTTAGGTCATACCTGAATGTTCTAGTGGTTTTCCCTACTTTCTTCAATTTAGATCTGATTTGGCAATAAGAAGTTCATGATCTGAGCCACAGTCATCTCCTGGTCTTGTTTTTGCTGACAGTATAGAGCTTCTCTTCTCTTTGGCTGCAAAGAATACAATCAATCCGATTTTGGCATTGACCATCTGGTGATGTCCATGTGTAGAGTCTTCTCTTGTGTTGTTGGAAGAGGGTGTTTGCTATGACTGGTGAGTTCTCTTGGCAAAACTCTGTTAGCCTTTGACATGCTTCATTTTGTACTCCAAAGCCAAATTTGCCTGTTACTCCAGGTATCTCTTGACTTCCTACTTTTGCATTCCAGTGCCTTATAATGAAGAGGACATCTTTTTTGGGTGTTAGTTCTAGAAGATCTTGGAGGTCTTCATAGAACTGTTCAGCTTCTTCAGCGTTACTGGTTGGGGCATAGACTTGGATTACCATGATGGATACCGTGAATGGTTTGCCTTGGAAATGAAGAGAGATCATTTTGTCATTTTTGAGACTGCATCCAAGTACTGCACTTTGGACTCTTTTGTTGACCATGATGGCTATTCCATTTCTTCAAAGGGATTCTTGCCCACAGTAGTAGGTATAATGGTCATCTGAGTTAAATTACTTCATGGGAAATAGATGGGGAAACAGTAGAAACAGTGTCAGACTTTATTTTTTTGGGCTCCAAGATCACTGCAGATGGTGACTGCAGCCATGAAATTAAAAGACGCTTACTTCTTGGAAGAGAAGTTATGACCAACCTAGATAGTATATTCAAAAGCAGAGACATTACTTTGCCGACTAAGGTCCATCTAGTCAAGGCTATGGTTTTTCCTGTGGTCATGTATGGATGTGAGAGTTGGACTGTGAAGAAGGCTGAGCGCCGAAGAATTGATGCTTTGAACTGTGATGTTGAAGACTCTTGAGGGTCCCTTGGACTGCAAGGAGATCCAACCAGTCCATTCTGAAGGAGATCAGCCCTGGGATTTCTTTGGAAGGAATGATGCTAAAGCTGAAGCTCCAGTACTTTGGCCACCTCATGAGAAGAGTTGACTCATTGGAAAAGACTCTGATGCTGGGAGGGATTGGGAGCAGGAGGAGAAGGGGACGACCGAGGATGAGATGGCTGGATGGCATCACGGACTCGATGGTTGTGAGTCTGAGTGAACTCCAGGAGATGGTGATGGACAGGGAGGCCTGGCGTGCTGCGATTCATGGGGTCACAAAGAGTCGGACATGACTGAGCGACTGAACTGAACTGAACTGAGTTAAATTCACCCATTCCAGTCCATTTTAGTTCACTGATTCCTAAAATGTCGATGTTCATTCTTGCCATCTCCTGTTTGACCACTTGCAATTTGCCTTGATTCATGGACCTAACATTCCAGGTTTCTATGCAGTATTGCTCTTTACAGCATTGGACTTTGCTTCCATCACCAGTCACATCCACAGCTGGGTGTTGTATTTGCTTTGGCTCGGTCTCTTCATTCTTTCTGGAGTTATTTCGCCACTGATCTCCAGTAGCATATTGGGCACCTACTGACCTGGGGAGTTCCTCTTTCATTGTCCTATCTTTTTGCCTTTTCATGCTGTTCATGGGGTTCTCAAGGCAAGAATACTGAAGTGGTTTGCTATTCCCTTCTCCAGTGGACCATGTTTTGTCAGAACTCTCCGCCTTGACCCGTCTGTCTTGGGTGGCCCTACACGACAGGGCTCATACTTTCAGTGAGCTAGACAAGGCTGTGGTCCACGTGATCAGTTTGGTTAGTTTTCTGTGACCGTGATTCTGCCTGCCCTCTGATGGATAAGGATAAGAGGCTTATGGAAGCTTCCTGATGGGAAAGACTGACTGAGGGGGAAACTGGGTCTTGTTCTGATGGGTGGGGCCATGTTCAATAAATCTTTAATCCAGTTTTCTGTTGATGGGCGGGGCTGTGTTCCCTCCCTGTTGCTTGACCTGAGAGCAAACAATGGTGGAGGTAATGAAGATGATGGCGACCTCCTTCAAAAGGTCCAGTGCACGCCCTGCTCCACACAGCGCCCCCGACCCTGCAGCCAGCCACTGCCGATCCATGCCTCAGCTGGAGCCTCCTGGACACTCATGGGCACGTCTGGGTCAGTTTTTTATGGGGTCACTGCTTCTTTCTCCTGGGTCCTGGTGGGCACAAGGTTTTGTTTGTGCCCTCCTAGAGTCTGTTTCCTCAGTTCAGTTCAGTTCAGTCGCTCAGTCATGTCTAACTCTTTGTGACCAGGCCTCCCTGTCCATCACCATCTCCCGGAGATCACTCAGACTCACGTCCATCGAGTCCATGATGCCATCCAGCCATCTCATCCTTGGTCGTCCCCTTCTCCTGCCCCCAATCCCTCCCAGCATCAGAGTCTTTTCCAATGAGTCAACTTTTCGCATGAGGTGGCCAAAGTACTGGAGCTTCAGCTTTAGCATCATTCCTTCCAAAGAAATCTCAGGGCTGATCTCCTTCCGAATGGACTGGTTGGATCTCCTTGCAGTCCAAGGGACCCTCAAGAGTCTTCTCCACCACCACAGTTCAAAAGCATCAATTCTTCGGCGCTCAGCCTTCTTCACAGTCCAGCTCTCACATCCATACATGACCACAGGAAAAACCATAGCCTTGACTAGATGGACCTTATCGGCAAAGTAATGTCTCTGCTTTTGAATATACTATCTAGGTTGGTCATAACTTTTCTTCCAAGGAGTAAGCGTCTTTTACTTTCATGGCTGCAGTCCTGTTTCCCCAGTCCTGTGTAAGTTCTGGCAGCTCTGTGGTGGGTTAATGGCGACCTCCTCCAAGGGGGTTTATGCCATACCCAAGTCTGCTGCACCCAGAGCCCCTGTGGCAGGCCACTGCTGACCTGGACCTCCACAGGAGACAGAACAGTTCTGGCTCAGTTTCTGTGAGTTGGGCTTGCATTTCATGCCCTTCCCAGGTCTGAGCATCTCAGGCGACCAGGTGCTTTGTGACCACACTGTCCCAGGAGGGCTGTATGTCTTAATCACCTCCCCAGTCCTGGCCGCTCGGTTTCCCTGGTGCGCTGCAAGAGTGCTGTCTCAGGTGTGCTGTATGTCTCCTTTGAAGAGCTGATCTCAGGCTGCTACCCTCCTGGCAGATGTCAACCATCCAGGATGTTAGGAAGATGTAGTTAGCAGCTGGGAGCCTGCTCACAGTTTGGTGGAAGATGCCATCTCTGGAGCTGAGATGTAGTAGCCCCTTGCCTTCTGGCTCTGGCTGTCACAAGCCTGCCTCTCTGCCTTTGGGTGGGAAGCGGCTGGTACTAAGCTCCTCCTTTGGTATTTGCTCAATCCTTTGTTCTGTGAGCAGGCCAGGCTGTGTTAGGTTGTTAGAGTAGAGCCTTTTGCGGCAAGTTCTCTTTTCCAAACTTGCAGTTAGGCGTGTATTCTATAGGGTTTCTTTCCTCTCCCAATTATGTGATGTTGCCTTCTGAGATTCCAAAACTCCCCGCAGACCCACCTGTGAGAGGGTTTCCTGTTGTGTGGAAACTTCTCCTTCAGGACTTCCTCCCCAGGTCTCCGTCCCTAACTCTTTTGTCTCTCTTTTTGTCTTTTCTATTTTCCAAATAGGAAAAGGAGTGCGTCAAGGCTGTATATTGTCACCCTGCTTATTTAACTTATATGCAGAGTACATCATGAGAAACGCTGGACTGGAAGAAGCACAACTGGAATCAAGATTACCAGGAGAAATATCAATAACCTCAGATATGCAGATGACATCACCCTTATGGCAGAAAGTGAAGAGGAACTAAAAAGCCTCTTGATGAAAGTGAAAGAGGAAAGCAAAAAAGTTGGCTTAAAGCTCAACATTCAGAAAACGAAGATCATGGCATCCAGTCCCATCACTTCATGGCAAATAGATGGGGAAACAGTGGAAACAGTGTCAGACTTTATTTTTTTGGGCTCCAAAATCACTGCAGATGGTGACTGCAGCCATGAAATTAAAAGACGCTTACTCCTTGGAAGAAAAGTTATGACCAACCTAGATAGTATATTCAAAAGCAGAGACATTACTTTGCCGATAAGGTCCTTCTAGTCAAGGCTATGGTTTTTCCTGTGGTCATGTATGGACTGTGAAGAAGGCTGAGCACCGAAGAATTGATGCTTTGAACTGTGGTGTTGGAGAAGACTCTTGAGGGTCCCTTGGACTGCAAGGAGATCCAACCAGTCCATTCTAAAGGAGATCAGCCCTGGGATTTCTTTGGAAGGAATGATGCTAAAGCTGAAGCTCCAGTACTTTGGCCACCTCATGAGAAGAATTGACTCATTGGAAAAGACTCTGATGCTGGGAGGGACTGGGGACAGGAGGAGAAGGGGACGACCGAGGATGAGATGGCTGGATGGCATCACGGACTCGATGGACATGAGTCTGAGTGATCTCCGGGAGATGGTGATGGACAGGGAGGCCTGGCATGCTGCGATTCATGGAGTCACAAAGAGTCGGACACGACTGAGCGACTGAACTGAACTGATTTTGTCCTACCTCCTTGTGAAGAGAATGGGCTGCCTTTCTGGGTGCCTGGTGTCCTCCGCCAGCGTTCAGAAGTTGTTTTGTGGCAGTTACTCAGCATTCAGATGATCTTTTGATGAATTTGTGGGGGAGAAAGTGGTCTCCCCATCCTATTCCTCCACCATCTTGACTCAGCAGTGACATTTGGCCAGGAACAATTTGGGGGCAACTCAAGTACTAACTAGCTAACTAACTAACTGAAGTCTTTGGCTTCTCACGTGTTCGAAAGTCATCCTTCCCTTCGGTGCTTAAGATCACAAGTGCGCAAGCTCGGATCCTGCTACGCATCTGAAAGTTCAGCTGTGGACTGGTTCCCCGCCCATGTCATTCCCAGAGCAACGCTTACACTTTCCTGCTGGTTCTGGAGTTCTGCTAGGCCATCTTGTGACCAGCTTCTTCAGCTGCTCCCACTTTCCCCATACCTCCTCACCCCAAGTGCAGATTAAAGCCCCTCTATTATCTGACCAAGCATATCAGAGACCACCTATAGCACCTATCAAAACTTTGGGAAATGAAGGAATTCTAGTATAGGAAAGAGGGAGGAAAATCCCATAGAACAAGATACAGGAAGTTATTAGAGTCCACCAGCCACCTACCTACACAGGCTATTTTTTTCTTCTGTACTTTCCTCATCTCATTCTGCTCCCACCTGGCCATAAACCTATCTTTTGCCATGTAGTACCCTTACCTAGATCTCTCTCTGTTTCTTTCATCTCTGGGTACAGGATTCTGATCTTTGAGACCCAGGAAGAAGGTAAAACTCCATTTTAGCCCCATATTCACTTCCCAGGACACATCTTATTCTGCAGAGACAGATCTCATTCCATAATGCAAGCTGTTTCTATGTTATGAAGGAAAGCGGTGTAGCTCTGTGTGTCTTAAGTCATTGTTTTGGCTTTGCTGCCATAAAGCCATTGAAATGTTTTCCCAAACAAACATACTCTCTTCCCAAAATTGCTGAATCTGAAAATTGCTGATAATTTTTAAATACATTGTTCTGGCTTTTAGACATTACATTTTCAAAACTCTGCGGATTCGATCTCAATAGAACCCTCCAGTACACTTCTGTTTCTTTAACTGTGTTTGTACCTTACAGAAATTGGCAGAGTAGTAAAGCATGTAGGAGGAGATTAATGGTGTCATCTGATGAAGGCCAGGGGAATCTGTCCCTCCCTTCTGAAGGCTCCAAAAGTGTCTGGGGCTGGGTGTGTCATGTTTTAAGAGTCACATCAAAAAATGTACCTAGGAGTGATGAGCATTTCAGAATGACACTTTGTTAATTGGCATAAGAAATAGGACTGCTAGACCTATTTCTTGAAAATTCTAGAGAATTCTCTGCTCAGTGCATTCTCTCCCTTTGCTCCCTTCCTCCTAGTCAGTACCATTCCCTGAGATCTCTTTGACCCTTTGTAGAAGAAAAGTGTGTTCTTCCCTCTTAGACAGTGGATGTCTAGTCTGAAGAAATCTTGGGAAGCGAGCAATACTTCAGAAAGACATAAAAATTCCTCCCTGGTCATTCTGCCTGTCAGGCTGCTCACTCGATGAGCCCAGAGTCATCCAAAAGAGCAAGGGTAGTAGCCACTCTCTGGATAAGATAATCCTTCCTGGGACAGAGCCCCTGGGAACTATGAGACAATGGCCGTCTTGAGGTGTGCTCCCCTCCTCTACCGCTAGAGGTCTGCCGTGAGCTAGTGAGGAAGGCAAGTCATGGACAGAGTAAAAGGTGAGAGGTGGGGGGTGAAGGGGGTGAGGAGGTGCTATTGCTTGATTACTTACCAAGAACTTAGAAATAAGGGAAATGGATGGTCTTGATCAGTGGTTCTTAACGTTTTACGAGTCACAAACCCATTTGAGAGTTTGACTCTTCCCACCCCTACAGCCATTGAAATTAAAAGATGGTTTCTCCTTGGAAGAAAAGCTATGACAATCTAGACAGTGTATTAAAAAGCAGAGACATTATTTTGCTGACAAAGGTCTGTATAGTCAAAGCTATGGTTTTTCCAGTAGTCATGTATGGATGTGAGAGTTGCACCATAAAGAAGGCTGAGCACCGAAGAATTGATGCTTTTGAATTGTGGTGGTGGAGAAGACTCTTGAGAGTCCCTTGGACTGCAAGAAGATCCAACCAGTCAATCCTAAAGGAAATCAACACTGTATATTCACTGGAAGGACTGAAGCTGAAGCTCTAATATTTTGGCCAGATGCAAAGAGCCGACTCATTAGAAAAGACCCTGATGCTGGGAAAGATTGAAGGCAGGAGGAGAAGGGGACAACAGAGGACATGATGATTGGATGGCATTATCGACTCAATGGACATGAGTTTGAGCAAACTCCAAGAGATGGTGAAGGACAGGGAAGCCTGGTGTGCTGCAGTTCATGGGGCTGCAAAGAGTCGGACACGACTGAGTGGTTGAACACCCCCCACCCTAATCTACATAAGCACACTATTTTGCATACAATATAAGGGTTTTCCCAGAATACCCTGAAGTTCATCTGTGGACCTTTCTCTCTAGACTATGAACTCCTGGAGGGCAAGGACTGGGCTTCTGTGCTGAGGTGTGTCCTGTGCCTACCCAAAGTGCCTGAGATAAAGGAAGTGCTGATAAATATTTGTTGAGAGCTAAAAGGCAGAAGCAAACCTGTATTTGCTTGACAGAAGCCAGGCCAGGGTGTGCAAATGCCAGTGGCATCAGTGCCATGAGGGGCTTTGATAGCGACAGCCCTGTCACTGTTCTGGACCTGACGGTGTGTGAGCTCTTCACCCTTCCGACCCTCTGGTCCTGACCTAGTGTGCAGGCCTGAGACATGTAGGTCAGTGGTGGTCTGAGGAAGAGATGAGAAGTGACATTTTGAGGATTCTCACACTGCTACCTGGTTTTTGCAATGGCATGATATCAGCTTATTCTAAATGCTTCACTAAAGTCACCATTCAGCTGCATTTACTGAGCTTGATAAATGCTGAGGACTGAAAAGACCATAACAGCTGGTCTGGGTCACTTAAAAGTCCTCTGCCACTGCTAGAGAGGCAACAAGAGGGACCATTATTATCATTGCCATTTTAAGAAACTCCTATATCACTGACACCCTGTGAGCCATGCTGAACACAGTCACGCGCTCGTAATTGGCTCAGGGGTAAGTTCTATAAGTTCAGGAAGGGATGGGACTCCATAGTAAAGAGCACTGAGTCCCAAATATCAGAAGCTTAATTGAAAAGGGTCTATCAATTTGGAAGTCCACAAATTCAGATTCTCCCGAAGTCCTGCCAGAATGACAGATTCACAGTGAACTGAAGGTTTGGTGCTGAGCACAGCCCACCATTCACACACTGTCTCCCCTGGTGGTGAGCTCCCTGTGAGGGAGTCCAGAGTCGTTTCCTGAGAGTTAGCCTCAGTCTGGGGCCACCTGTGTTTATCAGATCTATTTTTATGTCCTTGAATAAAAAATGAATCCCTTTGAACCCCTGGGAAAGCCCTTATTTTATATGCAACTTTGCATATGCAAAGAGTACGAGGGGGCACTTCTTACCTCTATTTGCTACAGAATTCAAGGCACTAATTAACATAATGGATGCTCTGGGGTTTGAGCTCAGGAAGTGTGCCGGTAGGTAGATAGATGTTATTTGCTTTTCCCAGATGCACTGAAACCCCAACTCTAGCCCAGCTGAAATATGCTGCTGGTCTAGCTTAATAATAGACAGTTGCCATATTTTATTTTTCAAATAATTTTTATTTGGGCCATTTAAGAAGTATTTAACTTGTTACAGTATTGTTTTTGTTTTACTTAATTTATTTTCTTGGCCATGAGCTATGTGGGATCTTAGCTCCTCAACCAGGGTTCAAACCTGAACCCCCTAAATTGGAAGGCAAAGTCTTAACCCCTGGACCACCAGGGAAGTCCCATGCCTTATTGGTAAAAATTACCTAATGGCTTTTTCTTCATTCTTGTTCTTCGTTACCTTTCCATATATTTGGCACTGTTGATGCTCCTGTCATCTTGAATTTCTCCTCCTCTGCTTGCTAAACCTGCACGATTCTGCTTCTGTTGGTTTGCTTTTTATTCTCCAGGGGCTTTCACTGAGCCCCATTCTGTTTTTCCTTCTCTACACAAACTTCTCCACAGTGGACCATTTTGTATCTACCTGTTGCTCACTCACTCACTCACTTACTCCTGTTCACTCATTACTCAGCCTCTCTCATGTCCCTTATGTGGTACTCGGCTTAGAGAACACCAAGATGAATAAAATCCAGTTTCTGCTTTCAGGGAGGCATATAACCAATAAGTGGTAGCCTGACTCAGTGTCTGGCTCTTGCACACATTCCAGTGCTCTTTGCCCTCTGTGTAAAGACTCTAAGGTACACATGCACACTCAATTTTAATCTCACGTCTTCCATGACTCCTTTGCCTACACCTACACATCTATCCTTCACTGATTTTCTTCTCTGTCAAACTGTTCTAGTCAGGAGAACTGGGTTTTATACCTTCCTCAATTTAGTTAGGTTGAGGGACTCATCTGATTTATATTAGACTTAGTATATTTATCTGTGGGATAAGAAGGTCGTAGCACCTGGATTCTTCCATCTCCAAAGTGTCATGATTGTTTATGATTGGAGGAAGGTGGTGGCTAATACAAAATAGCAATTGTATAGTGAAGCTAATGCATTTTGGGGAAAAATTTAGCATCCTCATGGGGGTTGCTAGCACATCATAAAATTGTTTGCTGGTCTGGAAAATATTTATCTTTATCACTTATTATAATTAGCCATGATTTTGAATTATAATTCAAAAGCAGAGACATTACTTTGCCGACTAAGGTCCGTCTAGTCAAGGCTATGGTTTTTCCTGTGGTCATGTATGGATGTGAGGGTTGGACTGTGAAGAAGGCTGAGTGCCGAAGAATTGATGCTTTTGAACTGTGGTGTTGGAGAAGACTCTTGAGAGCCCCTTGGACTGCAAGGAGATCCAATCAGTCCATTCTGAAGGAGATCAACCCTGGGATTTCTTTGGAAGGAATGATGCTAAAGCTGAAGCTCCAGTACTTTGGCCACCTTATGCGAAGAGTTGACTCATTGGAAAAGACTCTGATGCTGGGAGGGATTGGGGGCAGGAGGAGAAGGGGCCGACAGAGGATGAGATGGCTGGATGGCATCACTGACTTGATGGATGTGAGTCTGAGTGAACTCCGGGAGACAGTTATGGACAGGGAGGCCTGGCGTGCTGTGATTCATGGGGTCGCAAAGAGTTGGACATGACTGAGCGACTGAAATGAACTGAACTGAACTGATAATTAGCCAGTTGCCAGAGCTAGTAACATGTTCAGATAAAGGGAAGGCAGGCATGGGAAGAGTTGACATTAAAGCACGATAAGATGGTAGCCTTGAACTTTCTGGAAGGCTATGTAGGGACTGTCTTCATATAGGGACTGTTCTGACATCATTGGCTTTTATAGTAAGTTTGTGCCTTAATCCATAAATTTCTGTGTTATTCATGTTAAGTAAATTTCTGTAGAGTACCAGTTCTGCTTAGGATCTTGAAAAATAACTTCTTGATTAGAAAAATGATATTGTTTTCTTAGTCACTGATATTTTGAATTTAAAAAACAGGTCCATTCAAGCTAGTTGACTAAAGGGTCATGTGTACATATATGAAAGGATGAAATATTATATGGCAATGAAAAGAAGTCACATGCAGCACTCTTGAACCTTACAAATATAAGGTTAAGCAGGAGATGCCAGACATAGAGCAATACCTACTACATGGATCCATTTATATGAATTTAAAAAACAGGCAAAACTAACCCATGATGTTAGGAACCAGGATAAAGGTTACCTTTAGAATGTAGGGAAGGAGCTAGAGAGGGTCTTCTGGGATGTTAGTATTCTATCTCTTGACCTAGGTGGTGGTTACAGGCATGTGTTCAGTTTATAACAATTCATGGAGCTTATGATTTGTGTGCTTGTCTGTGTCTGTGTTATATTTAAGTTTTAAATGTTAAAAACGCTTGAGCTCTACACTGTAGATTCCTGATTCCAAGTGCAAGAAAAGTATGTTTAGGTAGGGAGAACCCAGCGTAGGTGAGAGCAGCGGGGCGCAAGAGCTGAGCTCTGGAAATTAGGTGTGTGGAGAAGACATTCCAGTTGGGCTAGCAGCAGGCAGAGTGAAGAAAGTGGTTAGATTGAAGTAAAAGATATGCACCAAAATGTGTAAGGTGGGAGCTGAGGCTGCGAGGTAATTCTGAGAAAGACCACAGGGAGGGCTTTGAGTACCTAGCTGAGCAGCTTGGTTTCTTCTTTTGGATCGTGGAAGATCATGGATGATTTGGCCTATTGATAGCAGAACTTTAGGATGTTGGAAAGAAGGGGAGTTCAGAGCACAGAGTGGTAGGGGTGGACAGTTGTCACGATGGGACTGGAGAGTGGTAGATGAGGACTCTGAACTCTGAGACTGTCTGAGATGTGTCTGGTGGTGTTGACCTTGGCTAGTGTTCCAACTCCAGTTCTTGCTAGTGTAGACATGTTTGGGTTTGCATCCTTTCCTAAGTGCGCTTCAGGGGCATCAGGCTCAGGCTTGGTGTTCAGGGACAGCTCAGTAAATTGCGCCCCTGACTCCGCCATGATTGTATCCTTCTCGGAAAGTGTGTGCTCTTACCTGAGTCAAGCGTGCTCACACCACTCCAGTGAGAGCAACCGTGGGACCCATATGTGAGACCCCTCCATTGTATTGCGCCTCTCAGCCTTGATCGTGCAAGTCTATTTGCAGCAATAGAAGCCTCCACGTGACGGTGCCCAAGCCTGGGGCTTCCCTGTGGGCAGGACATGCTGGAAACTGGCCAGCGTGCCTCATTTGGGCTAATGTGAGTATTGCTGAGCCCCCTCTGTAGAATGCAGACAGGAACCCCAGGCAAGAAGGGTTCAGCAAAATTCCCATGTAGAGAACCATCTTCCATTGTCTTCAGTCTGGTTGTTTGTAGACAACCAGATATGCTGTCCAAGGAGAACACAATAGATTAAGGCAGAACTGTGATCTGATGAGATGTATTCCAGGGCCAGAAGTGACAGTGTTTCAAGGTGGAATGGTTAATATCTCATAAAAATGCTTGCTCCTTGGAAGAAAAGCTATGACAAACCTAGACAGCAAACTAAAAACCAGAAACATTACTTTGCCAGCAAAAGTCTATATAGTCAAAGCTATGGTTTTTCCAGTAGTCATGTATGGATGTGAGAGTTGGACCATAAAGAAGGTTGAGCGCTGAAGAATTGATACTTTTGAACTCTGGTGTTGGAGAAGACTCTTGAGAATCCCTTGGACTGCAAGGAGATCAAACCAGTCAATCCTAAAGGAAATCAACCCTCAATATTCATTGGAAGGACTGATGCTGAAGCTCCAATACTTTGGCCACCTGATGTGAAGAGCCGACTCACTGGAAAAGACCCTGATGCTGGGAAAGATTGAGGACAAGAGAACAAGGGGGAGACAGAGGATGAGATGGTTAGATAGCATCACTGACTCAGTGGAGATGAGGGACAGGGAAGCCTGGCATGCTGCAGTTCATGGAGTTGCCAAGAGTTGGACATGACTTAGCAACTGAAACAACATTAGCAAAAAAGACAAGGAAAACATGAATTGTTCTTTGTCAATATTACAGGGTAGTAGAGCTTCTTGAAAGAACAGCAACATTTGATTATGGTATGTTTATGATTTCCTAAGGTACTTCATGGGAATTATCTTTTTTTCCGTTTTGGGCTTCTCAACCAGGCTGTGAAAAAGATAGGGAAAAGAGCCCTGCTTATCATGTGAGGATTTATGTGCAGATGTCTGGAAAGGTGAGATGATTTGTCCAGTCTCAAAGGTGGTAAGAAGTAGAATTTGAAACCAGGTCTTTCGGCTCCAGGTCCAGGTTTTTCTGAGTACATTAGCTATATTTCCCACAACAGGATTCAGCTGTCCTGCAGTAATCCTAGGAGACATTTAGCCCTAGGGACACTTGGCCTAGCAGTCTCCGAAAACAACTGATGGGAAGATGGTCCGTGTTGGGTTGAGGGGACAGAGGAGAAGAAAATGAGAGAAGCAGAATAATAATTGCTGCCCATCAGGTGAGTGCAGTGTTCCTTTTCTTAAAAAGCAACTACGACTGAGCTATAGGCACTGAGAGGACTGGAGAGGGAGCAAGGAAGATGGCAGCATCAGAGGGGGCAAACCACCATCCAGCAGCTTGCTGGTGAGGCTACCCCCTGACTCCTTAGCCGGGTCAAATGTATAGACAGCATGGGAGGCGCCAGTTGGTCAATGGATGGCCCAGCTGGACTGATGGCTACTTACTGGAATGGATGGGCCCAGTACCGGAATGGATGGGCCCAGTACTGGAATGGATCCCTGTAACTTCATAAAGAATATAAAAATCCAACATACTAAACCTTCCAGCTGTCTACACCATGTGCTTGCTCATTAGAGACAACTTTATAGCCAGGACAGAAGTCCAGATGAGTGGGAAATCAAAGTATTAGTCGCTCAGTCATTTCAAACTCTTTGCAACCCCATGGACTGTAGCCCACCAGGCTCCTCTGTCCATGGGATTTCCCAGGCAGGAATACTGGAGTGGGTTGCCATTTCCTTCTCCAGGGGATCTTCCCAACCCAAGGATGGAAACTGGCTCTCCTGCATTGCAGGCAGATTCTTTACCACTTAAGTCACCAGGGAGGGGTTCATTTCACCTGTTAGGAGCTACTGGTCTGATGTGGAGCGCACTGTGGCTTTTGATCAAGGTAGTTACTACAGAAGGTTCTAGGTGGCTGCAAAACCTGGATGAGCAGATCTGAGCTTAGAGGTAGCATGATTAGCTGAATGCAGAGCAACCATCTGGATTTCTGGGTTGCCTAAAGCACAGAAGATCCTATTACAATCTGATCCATGTATCTTTGCCTTCATTAAACTTTTTCTTTTTTCTAATTTGGCCATGCCCATGTGGCACATGGGCCCTGAGCTCCCTGAACAGGGTTCCAGGACTAGAGATGGAACCCAGGTCCCCTGCATTGCAAGGTGGATTCCTAACCACCAGACCACTTCCCTTCCTACTGAAGGGGAGTCCCCTTCAATAACATTTTTTAAAAATTAAAAAAAGAATTTATATGGATTCACCATCTGTTCAACATTTGTTTTTTTTAATCATATTTCTATTTTTTTCAATATGTATGTGTGTTAGTCACTCAGTTGTGTCCAACTGTTTGTGACCCCATGGACTATATATAGCCCACCAGGCTTCTCTGTCCATGGGATTCTCCAGGCAAGGATACTGGAGTGGGTTGCCATTTCCTTTTCCAGGGGATCTTCCTGACCCAGGGATTGAACCTGGGTCTCCTGAATTGCAGGCAGACTCTTTACCAATATAGGGGGTATAAGAATAGAGATACCAAGGAAACTTTTCATGCAAAGATGGGCTCGAAAAAGGACAGAAATGGTATGGACCTAACAGAAGCAGAAGATATTAAGAAGAGGTGGCAAGAACACACAAAAGAACTCAAAAAAGAGCTTCATGACCAAGATAATCAAGATGGTATGATCACTCACCTAGAGCCAGACATCCTGGAATGTGAAGTCAAGTGGGCCTTAGAAAGCATCACTACGAACAAAGCTAGTGGAGGTGATGGAATTCCAGTAGAGCTATTTCAAATCCTGAAAAATGATGCTGTGAAAGTGCTGCACTCAATATGCCAGCAAACTTGGAAAACTCAGCAGTGGCCACAGGACTGGAAAAAGTCAGTTTTCATTCCAATCCCTAAGAAAGGCAATGCCAAAGAATGCTCAAACTACCACACAATTGTACTCATCTCACACGCTAGCAAAGTAATGCTCAAAATTCTCCAAGCCAGGCTTCAGCAGTACATGAACCGTGAACTTCCAGATGTTCAAGCTGGTTTTAGAAAAGGCAGAGGAACCAGAGATCAAATTGCCAACATCCGCTGGATCATGGAAAAAGCAAGAGAGTTCCAGAAAAACATCTATTTCTTCTTTATTGACTATGCCAAAGCCGTTGACTGTGTGGATCACAATAAACTGTGGAAAATTCTGAAAGAGATGGGAATACCAGACCACCTGACCTGCCTCTTGAGAAATCTGAATGCAGGTCAGGAAGCAACAGTTAGAACTGGACGTGGAACAACAGACTGGTTCCAAATAGGAAAAGGAGTACATCAAAGATGTATATTGTCACCCTGCTTATTTAACTTCTATGCAGAGTACATCACGAGAAACGCTGGACTGGAAGAAGCACAAGCTGGAATCAAGACTGCCGGAAGAAATATTAATAACCTCAGTTATGCAGATGACACCACCCTTATGGCAGAAAGTGAAGAGGAACTAAAAAGCCTCTTGATGAAAGTGCAAGAGGAGAGTGAAAAAGTTGGCTTAAAGCTCCACATTCAGAAAACGAAGATCATGGCATCCGGTCCCATCACTTCATGGGAAATAGATGGGCAAACAGTGGAAACAGTGTCAGACTTTATCTTTTTGGGCTCCAAAATCAGTGCAGATGGTGACTGCAGCCATGAAATTAAAAGACGCTTTCTCCTTGGAAGGAAAGTTATGATCAACCTAGATAGCATATTGAAAAGCAGAGACATTACTTTGCCAACAAAGGTCCGTCTAATCAAGGCTTTGGTTTTTCCAGTGGTCATGTATGGATGTGAGAGTTGGACTGTGAAGAAGGCTGAGTGCCGAGGAATTGATGCTTTTGAACTGTGGTGTTGGAGAAGGCTCTTGAGAGTCCGTTGGACTGCAAGGAGATCCAACCAGTCCATCCTAAAGGAGATCAGCCCTGGGTGTTCTTTGGAAGAAATGATGCTAAAGCTGAAACTCCAGTACTTTGGCCACCTCATGCAAAGAGTTGACTCATTGGAAAAGACTCTGATGCTGGGAGGGATTAGGGGCAGGAGGAGAAGGGGAAGACAGAGGATGGTAAATTTGTAATACAAATCTAATCTGGATTAGCACATCCTGTCTATTTTTCTAGTGAACAGCCCTGGGATTTCGTACCGTGAACACGCACCTAAATATCATCTCCCTTTGTCCCATTAGAGGTACTGAGCTGGGCGGATGGCCCATGGAGAATCAGAGTGCCCTGCTGATGGAGTTTATCTTGCTGGGATCTCCTCTCAGCAGGCAGGTGGAGCTGCAGTTCCTGGCGCTCCTGCTGCCCGCGTTCCTGATGACGCTCCTGGGAGACCTGCTCCTCATCTCCGTGGTGCAGTCCTAGGCCCGCCTCCACACCTCCATGTACTTCTTCCTGTGCAGCCTCTCCATCCTGGACGTCCTCTTCACCTCTGTCATTTCCCCAAAGCACTGGCCAACTTAGTATCTGGTGATAAAACCATCTCCCTTGCTGGCTGTATCACCCAGTGCTATTTCTACTTCTTCCTGGGCACGGTAGAGTTTCTCCTGCTGACAGTCATGTCCTATAACTGCTACGCCACCATCTGCCCCACCCCCGCCGCCGCCCCCCCCGCCGTGGTACAGCACCATCATGAGGCCCCCTGTCTGCATCAGGACAGTTGTGTTCTCTTGGGTGGGAGGCTTCGTATCTGTGCTATTTCCAAGCATCCTCATCTCCCAGCTGCCCTTCTGTGACTCCGGCGTCATTAACCACTTCTTCTGTGACAGTGGACTTTGCTGGCCCCCACCTGTGTGGACGCCACTGCCATCGAGCTGATGGATTTTATGCTTTCATCCATGGTCTTCCTCTGCGGCATAGTCCTCCTGGCCTTTTTCTACTCGTACATCATCCTGGCGATAGGAAGCATTCCTTCTGCAAGTGGAAGAAACAAGGCCTTCAAACCTGTGCTTCCCACTTGACCATAGTTGTGATTTCCAGCAGTATCATGGTGTTTATCTATGTGACTCCCTCCCAGAAAGAGGCCAACAAGGTTCCTTCAGTCCTGAGCAGTGTCGTGACTCCATTCCTCAACCCCTTCATGTATACTCTGAGGAATGATACAGTGTTGAGGGTCCTCAGGGGTGCGTCACTGGGTTCGAGCGGGTTTGGAAAAGAGGATGAGGACAACGCTGAGGAGAGGAGTGGGATATAGTTCCTCTTCCTCTTCATTACCAGGTACCCACTGTGAAAACTCCCAGTATGAGAAGAGAGGAATTTTTTAGGAAAGAAAAAGAGAGGGGCATCCCAGGTGATCCAGGGGTTAAGACTCTGTGCTTCCACTGCACGGGGAGTGGGTATGATCTCTGGTCGGGGAACTAACATCCCATATTCCATGCGGCATGGCCAAAAAGCAAAGATTAGAGAAAGAAAGAAAAATGAAAGAGAGGACTTGCCTTAGCAAAAGAGTGAGCTAGCTGAGGGATCCTGAGTGGTCTATAGCAGAAAGAAGCTGAGCTTGGAGACAGGGACTTGGACTCTGGCCTTGGTTCTAACTCTAACTCTGTGACCACAGTGGTGTCACCGTGCCACCTTCCACTCTGGCCCTCAGTGCTGTCTTCTGACGTGCATCAGGGCTTGACTTGATGATCTCCAAGTTCTGTCCACACTGAATATTGAAGAATTGCAGAGGGTCTACAGCCTGTGTGTGTCCTGTTTGAAGTCCCAACATATTTGACCCCCTTTCTGCATGGATCCTGAATACAACTCTTCTATCAACTTGACACAAAGTCTTTCCTAGTTTTCTCACCATGGACGCCCTTTCCTTCTGTTTTCTCTAGGAATCTTTCTAGGAATAATCTTCATTATTCTCCAGGCCACTGTCATATCCTGTGACCCACTGTCTTCCCTCAGTGGACATTTGTAATGACTGTGGTGGATATATGTAGTCCATGTTATTTAATAACACTGCTTTCTGTGCTAGAACACATTCATAACACCCAACACTCTTGCATTCTCATGTAAGACATACCCTGTTCCCTCAGCTTCCAAGGACTGACCCATGGATAGATAATTTGACTGAAGGCACAATCCATTGCCTGGCCAGTGATCTATAACCTGTGTGGCTTGGCTGGGACAGATAAATTGTACAAACAAATGTCTCTTTTTTGAGAGTTTGAAAACTAAGAGATGTAGTGATTCTACCAGACAATGGTGATGTTCCCTCGGGAAGCTCAAGGAGACTTGGTGCCTGGAGTGGCCATTTGGGGCAGGTACAAGCTGATGAGTAATTACTTTGGTGGGGGCAGGGGTCCCTCCATCTCTCTCTTTTTTTTTTCTTTTTTTTGTGATTGAAGTGTAGTTGATTTACAATTTGTGTTAGTTTCAGGTGTACACCAAAGTGATTCAGTTATACATATTCAGTTATGTATATTCACATATGTGTATATATGAATATATATTCTTTTTCAGACACTTACCATTATAAGTTATTGCAACAAGCTGATGAGTAATGAGGAGCCCCGTCTGCCCATCATATAGAGTAATAGAGAAAACAGAAAATAGAGAAGAGATGGGTGAGAGTCAACTCAGTTGCAGAGACGTAAGAGTGAAGGACCCTCCTCTCTAATGATTTCTCAGGTCAAGACGCTGACAGTTTTATTCCCTGTTCCTGGATTTGATGAGGTTGTCCGTACCTATATATCAAACCCCTCTTTATTGAGCACTTTTGAGAAGGTCATTATTTCTCACGACTCAAAAATAGTTTGACTAAAGCTCTCTCTCTGCACCATGTGTAGCCCTTCCCCCTTACTGAGGAATTAGAAAGATGCCTATTTCTAACTAAACTTTTTGAATTCTTGGTGCCCAAACACTGCCTGAGATATTTGACTGGCACCATGTAGGTCTATGGCTCAGGTTAGTTCAAGCCAGATTTTTTCCAATGTCACCAGAAACACTAGGGTTTACAGTCCTGTCCTCCTTGACCTCTAGCACTGCAGTATCCACCTTGCCTGAATTAACACCTGTGCTTTTCCTGGAACACACACCTAAGGCAACTCTGTGGAGTGCTGTGGAAACAAAGGCCACTCAGATAAGAATAGGGGCTATGGACTTCCCTGTGGTCCAGTGGCTAAGACTCTGTGCTTCTGAGGCAGGGGGCCCAGATTCAATCACTGGTCAGGGAACTGGAATGCAGATGGTGACAAATGGTGGGGTCAAGACCTCTTACATTTGTCACAGGTAATATCCTAATTTCATCTGGTAATTGCATAGCCATCTGTTAGCTAATTAGCCCTATCCAGAGGAAAAATAAACCTCTCATATCTTTATGACAGAAGGTAGTTTGAGAGTGAGGCGTCCTCCAAGCTAGGTTCCTATTTTCCCATGGAGACTGGGAAGAAGGGTGCCATCTTTCTTGATTCTACTTCAAAGAGATGGTTCCAAGGTCCTGAAGAAAGACTTGCTGGGTCACAAAGCTGGCCAGAGGCTGATTTAAAATTTGAAACTAAAGATTTATGTACATTTAAGATTTATATACATAAACATACTTTAATATTTATGTACATTTCAAAGAACAGACAGAACTCACAAGTTTTCTAAAGTATATGTCTCAGAAAAGGGAAAGAGACAGCCCTTCTCTTATTTTCAACAGGGAGAATTTAGCCTTGTAGGTGAAAAATTAATCTAATAAACAAATGGAAACTTTTATTTGAGCTGACTTGGAGGATTATAACTCAAGAAGAGCATCTTAGAAAGCTCTGAGAACTGTTGAACCAGTAAAAAGTCAAGACACAGTTATATGAGTTTCTTGACATATGACAGAGGGTTGTATATCAAATGACATATTATTGACAGTTTATGTAATCCAGATCTAAACTTCATTATGGGCTTCCCTGGTGGCTCAGATGACAAAGAATCTGCCTGCAATGTGGGAGACCCGGGTTCAATCCCTGGGTTGGGAAGATCCCCTGGAGAAAGGAATGGCTACCCACTCCAGTATTCTTGCCTGGGAAATCCCATGGACAGAGGAGTCTGGCATGCTGCAGTTCACAGGGTTGCAGAGAATCTGACACGACTGAGCGACTGACACACACACACACACACACACACACACACACACACACACTTCATCATGGTAGATCAAGTTACACCTTATAAGATAAAAAAGAAATGTTATTTTTTGGGGGTGTGCCCTCCCTATGTGGCAAGTGGGATCTTCCCTGATCAGGGGATAGAACCCATGTCCCCTGCATTGGGAACCCAGAGTCTTAACCACTGGACAATCAGGGAAGTCCAGAAATGCTATCTTTAAGGAGTTCTCCTGTTGATTCTAAGAGAATGTTGCTTTTTATGTTTGAGCAGGTATTCCTGAAAACTGGGGAGGTTTGGTTGATGCATAATTCAGATATACAATGCTCAATGGGGAAGAGAGGAGGCTAAAGGGCAGAGAAGAAATTTTTCTGTTTAAATTTTTCTTGTCTTGCTATAAAATATGAATTTTACCTCACAGCCTCTCACTTTACTTCTGTTTGACCTTACCCAGCCCTCTGGGAGTCCATTCCTGCAATGCTTTTTGCTTTCTCCAAGCTTTGTCAACTATCAGGTAAATGCCTGTGCTGGGCTAGGTGGGAATCAACGTGAGCACGCCTGATTCCCATGGCTCAGACGGTAAAGCATCTGTCTACAATGTGGGAGACCTGGGTTCAATCCCTGGGTTGGGAAGATCCCCTGGAGAAGGAAATGGCTACCTAGTTCAGTATTCTTGCCTGGGAAATCCCATGGACAGAGGAGCCTGGTAGGCTACAGTCCATGGGGTCGCAAAGAGTTGGACACGACTGAGTGACTTCACTTGCACTAGTGACAGATGAATATGAATCAAAATGAGGATCACTTTTGACCGGAGAGCTTTTTTGTTTCTGATCTTTAATTTTTAACTATAAAAATACACATTCATTGTAAAATTTCAGCCAGTACTGAAAATAAACCATGAGAATGTTATCAGCCAATTCTACTCTCCAGCAGCAAACATTATTAATTAAGCAATTTATGCTTTTGAGACCACACACCTCAGATGGGTCTTGAACCCACATCTTTTAACTGAGATCATACACTTGGTCTTAGGACTTAATAAAGCTTAGGTTCTTGATGTATTGTCACAGAAAGAATTCAGTTAGAGACAGTAATAGGTGAGAAGTGGACTTAGGAGAAGCACATTCCACAGACAGAGTGTGGACTGTCAGAAGGTGAGAGGCCCTAAAATATGGGGTGGTTAGTTTTTATGGGTTGAGTAATTTCATAGGCTAATAAGTGGGAGATTTCCAGGAATTAGGCCACTGCCCACTTTTTGGCCTGTCATGATTGGCCTCAGAACTGTCATGACGCTGGTGGGTGTGTCATTTAGCATGCTAATGAATTATAATGAATGTATAATGAGTCTCAAGGTCCACTGGAAGTCGAATCTTCTGCCATCTTGAGCTGCGTTGGTTCTAACCAGTTTTTTTTTTTTTTTGTCTTTCAAACTTTTATTTAAAGGAACTGATCCACGATGGAATTTAGATCTTGTTGAACACAGCCACATCCACAGACTGTACCTACTCGTCGAAAGCAGTGATCTGCTCCTCCAGCATATCTGTTCCAACTTTGTCGTCTTCAACTACACATTGTATTTGAAGTTTTCTAATGCCATACCCAACCAGAACTAGTTTAGAAGAGCCCCAGACCAAGCCGTCTGCTTGAATGCTTCTGACACATTCCTCTAGTTTTGCCATATCGGTCTCATCATCCCAAGGTTTCACATCTAGTAAGATGGAAGACTTGGAGACGAGTGCTGGTTTTTTGGCTTTCTTTGACTCATACTGGGCAAGGCGTTCTTCTCTTAGCCTCTTGGCTTCTTCCCTTTCCTCCTCCCCCTCAGATCCAAAGACAGTGTCATCATCATCTTCACTACCTGTAGCCCCTCTTTCTGTGGCGTCTTCCACATTAGCAGGACCATACTTGCCCAAAGCTTTCCTCACTCCTGGCAGGCTGGACTTTTCCTTCTCATGAGACTTACTGTGATTACACCAATGCGGGGCATGACACAAGTCGGCAGGTGGTGGGCCGGAGATGGCTTCAAACACCGCCACGTCTGCTTGTGATGGCACGCACCCCTCGACGTAGCCCTTGTCCGCCCAGGAGTCACTGAGCGCCGGAGGCCAGCAGGGCTTTTCAAGTCTCCAAAACCCGTGGCGACGGCTAATCTAGAACGGGGAGGCAGTGGAGGAAAAGAGGCGAGCAACTCGTCAGCGCCCAGCGCTGAGGAAAAAAGGCGGTTCCAACCAGTTTTTGTCATACCCTACTGCTGTGTCTTTCTTTTAAAGGTCGTTCCCTGCCCCCTTCCCTCCTGTTTCACTTGTAGAACATGCACATATTTATTTATACAAACTTTTATTTTACAAAAATGGGATGGCATTATATGAATTATCTGCAAATTGATATTTTAAAATATCATTCCATGTCAATACCAACAAAACTACATAATTTACTTTTAGATGTCACATTTGTAAACAGTGGACACTGAGATTTCTAGTATATTGTTAATGGTGCTAAAATTTATTAGCATAAATTCCTACTCTTAGTTCTTGTTGTTTAGTCACCAAGTTGTGTCCAACTCCTTTGCGACCCCATGGACTGTAGCCTGTCAGGCTTCTCTGTGGGATTTCCCCGGCGAGAACCCTGCAGTGGGTTGCCGTTTCTTCTCCAGGGGGTCTTCCTAACCCAGCGATTGAACCTGCATCTCTTGCATTGCAGGCAGGATTTTTTTTACTGCTGAGCCACTAGGGAAGCCCTGATTATCTTGTAATAGAATATAAGTTTCTTCTTCCCTATTGCAGGGTGACTGCATTTTTATATTCTATATTTATTGATATAGAAAGAATACATGTATACATACATACGTGTTTAAAAATATTTGATGTGGTTATTTCTAGATAGTGTAATTATGAATGATTTAAAAAATATTTTAATTAATTAATATATTTATTTATTTTTGGCTGCACTGGGTCTTTGCAGCTGCTCTTGAGCTTTCTCTAGTTGTGGCGAGTGGGGGCTACTCTCTAGTTGCGGTTCGTGAGCTTCTCATTGTGGTAGCTTCTCTTGTTGAGATACTCGGCCTTTATGTGCATGGGCTTCAGTACAGTAGTTGCCGCTCACAGGCTTAGTTGCTCCAAGGCATGTGGAATCTTCCTGGACCACGGATCTAACCGATGTCCCCTGTATTGGCAGGCAGAATCCTATCCACTGGACCACCAGGAAAGTCCTGAATGATTTTTTAAAAGTCCCACTTCTCCTTATTTCTTTAAAATGAAAATGTTTTGTTCACACAAAAAAGGAAAAATTTCCCAGAACTGAACTTCTGCTCAGGTCAGAGTCCAGTGGAACCATCGCATCGACCTAGGAATCCAAGGAATGAGCCCTAACATTGCATTAGTTTTTTTGGCAGCCTTATCCTTTACCACTTCAAACTGACCTTTCAGTCCACTAAAACCTTCATATTGGTTTAACATTTTCACATGAGCTGTGTCCTTGCTTTACTTGCTTGGTTCATTTTTTAGTGTAAGAGACTTGTCATTTGTCCCTGCTCATAGTTTGATCACATCAGAAAACAACCAGTGCAGTTTTCTAATTGGTGAAGGCTCTTTTTTTCCTCAGCAGGATCCTTTGGGGAAAACAAAATACTGGAGCTTCATACAGGAGAACTAGCTGTCCCCTTTGAGCCGCTCAGGTAATTTTTCTTGGAACATTTTGAAATCTGACTTGAAATCTATAAAAGTTATGTCTGACCATCTTTCTTCGACATTGCAGGAAGTGACAAAATCAAAATAGAAACAGACTCATAGACACAGAGGACAAAGGAGTGGTAGCCAAGGGGACAGGGGTGAGGGAGCAGGTGAAATGGGTGAACTGGATTAAGAGGTACAGACTCGAAGTTATAAAATAAACAAGTCATGGGATGTAATGTACAGCACACGGACTAATGTCAATAATATTGTAAAAACTGTGTTGGTGACAGATGGTTACTAGGCTTATCATGGTGATCATTAAATAATGATAAAAGTATTAATCACTATGTTGTATACCTGAAACTAGTATAATATATCAATTATAATTCACTGTAAAAAAAATCCTAGTAAGTGAAATTGTCAGTAGGGCAAGAATATACTAGGTGCTCTGCTTCCAGCAGAGGGAGACTTGGAGTTGATGCCCTGATTCTGGGACCTCTGGCACCTTAGCATCTTGCCTTGGAGCAGTTTTGCAACCTGAATTTAAAAAGCATCATCCCTCCATGTCTTCCTTTCATCTTAACATCTATTCTGTAACTCCTGCCAGGTGTTATTTTCCTGTCATCCAAATGCTTTCACTTACATTTTTGTGATTTCCTTTTGGACTTATACACTAACGGTTGAATCTTTAATTAGATCTGCTTCCTCTGAACACTGTTATCTTTCCATGGTCATCCTCCAGTCATGAGTTCTACATCAACTATTTGCCTTCTTGTGAAAAGATTCAGTTCCTTTCCCATCCTGGTCTTCTCTGATGCAGCACTTCCAGGCATTAGGATTTTATTAAAGTTAACTAATTAGAGGGGAAAATCTCAAGAAATGATATTCCCTCTTATCCCAAACAATCTTAGAATGTCACCATTTTTTCATAAAAGAACATAGCTTAATCTTTGTAGGGTTAGAAAGGCTATAATTTCAGAATTAAAAAGTATTGAAAAAATATTATTTCATTTTAGACCAGAAATCCTTTGTCACGGTCCAGCTCCAGTCTGCAGACTCATGCAGGAAACCACTACTGTAATACCTGTTTGTTTGCTTGCTTTTAATTAATTTATTTTTTAATTAAGGATAATTGCTTTACAGAATTTTGTTTTCTATCAAACGTCAACATGAATCAGCCATAGGTATACATAAGTCCCCTCCTTCTTGAACTTTCCTCCCATCTTCCTCCCCGTCCCACTCCTCTAGGTTGATGTAGAGCCCCTCTTTGAGTTCCCTGAGACATACAGCAAATTCCCATTGGTTATCTATTTTACATATGGTAATATAAGCTTCCATGTTACTCTTTCCATACATCTCACCCTCTCCTCCCCTCTCCCTGTGTCCATAATTCTGTTCTCTGTCTGTTTCTCCATTTTAATATTGATTTATTTGGTTTTCCCGGGTCTTAATTTGGCTTCCTAGGTGGTCCAGCGAAGGCAATGGCACCCCACTCCAGTACTCTTGCCTGGAAAATCCAATGGATGGAGAAGCCTGGTGGGCTGTAGTCCATGGTGTCGCTAAGAGTCGGACACGACTGAGCGACTTCACTTTCATTTTTCACTTTCATGCATTGGAGAAGGAAATGGCAACCCACTCCAGTATTCTTGCCTGGAGAATCCCAGGGATGGGGGAGCCCGGTGGGCTGCCGTCTCTGGGGTCGCACAGAGTTGGACACGACTGAAGCGACTTAGTAGCAGCAGCAGCAGGTGGTCCAGTGGTAAAGAATTTGCCTGCCAATGCAGGAGACATAAGAGACTCAGGTTTGATCCTTGGGTTGGGAAGATCTCCTGGAGAAGGAAAGGGCAACCCACTCCAGAATTCTTGCCTGGAAAACTCGATGGGCAGAGGAGCCTGGTGGGCTACAGTCTATGGGTCACAAAGAGTCGGACACGACTGAGTGAACACACACACACACACACACACACACACACACGGGTCTTAGTTGTGGTGCACAGGCTGGGATTTTTAGTTGAATCATGTGAACTCTTAGTTGTGGTAGGTAGGATCTAGTTCCTTGACAGGGATTGAACCCTGGCCCCCTGCTTTGGGAGCCCAGAGTCCTAGCCACTGGACCACCAAGGAAGTCCCTGTAATAGATATTTAGGCAGCTTTATTTGGACACTTTTCTCTTTCCTTGAAAATTATGGGAAGTACATGATGCCTATTTTTTTTAGTTACTGTATAATTTACCAGAGGTCCATAAATCTTTTGTTATGTCACAAACCCTCCCCCAAATCCTGTTCTCTGACCCCATGTCAATTATCAGGTGTCAGCCTTGTGCTCTTTCTTTTCCAAAGTCAGACTCTTCAGTTCAGTTCAGTTCAGTCTCTCAGTTGGGTCTGACTCTTTGCGACCCCATGAATCGCAGCACGCCAGGCCTCCTTGCCCATCACCAACTCCCAGAGTTCACTCAGACTCACGTCCATCGAGTCCGTGATGCCATCCAGCCATCTCATCCTGTCATCCCCTTCTCCTCCTGCCCCCAATCCCTCCCAGCATCAGAGTCTTTGCCAATGAGTCAACTCTTCACATGAGGTGGCCAAAGTACTGGAGCTTCAGCTTTAGCATCATTCCTTCCAAAGAAATCCCAGGGCTGATCTCCTTCAAAATGGACTGGTTGGATCTCCTTGCAGTCCAAGGGACTCTCAAGAGTCTTCTCCAACACCACAGTTCAAAAGCATCAATTCTTCGGTGCCAGCTTTCTTCACAGTCCAACGCTCACATCCATACATGACTACTGGAAAAACCATAGCTTGACTAGACGCTTCACACAGATGAAAATACCATCCCCAACCCAACATCCTTCAGAGTGATCTTTGTCCCAGGCTTCTTAAGGTTGTATAACTTGTTTTCACATGTATCACCTCAAATATGAGATTGCCTAATTATAACAGACTCCACATCAGGCCTCAGAACACACTGGAGGAAGGAGTATCATTAGCAAGGTCAGGTCTGCAGAGGGTTCCTCCTACCCCTTTACAGAATCACCAACCAACAGACTGGGGTCTTGTCTTCCTGGGTTGGAGGAGGGCTCTGTGCATCTATCTATTGGCATCAACGGATCCTCCTTAATCTAGGAATTCATTATACTCACAAGTGTCAAGCTAGGATTGTCTTTCCTCCTCAACCCTAGTGAAGAGTGGTATTTAGTAGGATAAAGGTAAAGACTTCTCTGGTATAATAATGGTGCTATGGAAAACAGTGAACATGAGCAAATGAAGAAATGGTTTGTCTTGAGCTATTCCCCCTGGATGGTGTTGGGACTGACCCTCAAAATCTCAGGTGCCTCACTTGCTTCTTTCTGCTAGACTAGGACCCTGGGGACATCCCCAGTGGTCCAGTGGTTGAGAGTCTACCTTGCAATGCAGGGGATGTGGGTCTGATCCTTGGTCAGGGAACTAGGTTCCCACATGCTGTGGGGCAACTAAGCCCATGCACTGCCATGACTGAAGAGAAGCCCAGGTACTGAAACTAAGACCTGACACAGCAAATAAATATTAAAAAAAAAAGAGAGAGTTATAGATAGACCAGGACCCTGGTAAAGAGGGTGGAGCTCAGAGAGAAAGGACCCTCTAGATCCCATCTCAGGAGGATTCAGTGTGAACTGATAGGTTACATGATGAGAAAAGCGATGTCTTGCACCAATTATTGCACACTATCATCAGTCAGTAGGATTATTTTCTATCTGGTTACAAACTGTACCTGCAGCTGTGGGCTTTCGGTATGACATGCCAGAGTGAAGAGAGGTATTCATCAAGATTTCACCACCCCTTTGGCAATGAAATCAGACTGCATTTTTAGCACACGTATTTTGGTGTCTATCCTTGAGGAGGAAGTTATATTTAGCACATTTCCTGCTAGCCACCGAACAGTGCAAGACCTTCTGAGTCTGGAGTTAGTCACAGCCCTTTATGTCTGTCTGTGGAAGGTCTCCTTGTAAACTGCTAAGCCTGTGAGGGGCCTGAGTTTATAGCATGAACTGTAACCATAAATCCTTAGAACCCACCAGGAAAAGTCCTGATTGGGTGGTATGTTCATAGTGATTTCTTAGTCCCTGCCCTGGGAAGGTTAGGAAGGCCCCCGTCAGATAGTGTGTGTGTGTACACGCTGGCGTGCATTCATGTGCTGGGTGTGGTAGTATAAACAGGGCACTCTGACTGACCTTCCCCAGACTTAAAAAAAAATTTTTTTTAAACTGGAGTATCATTGATTTACAATGTTTTAGTTTCTGTTGTACAGCAAAGTGAATCAGTTATACATATACAGGTATCCATTTTTTTAAGATTCTTTTCCCATACAGGTTATTACAGAGTATTGAGGAGTTTGCTGTATAACTAGTGTATAACTATACATTAGTCAATCTATTTTATATATCAATTACAATTTCCCAATTTATCCCCTCCCTCTTTTTTCCCCTGGTAGCCATAAGTTTGTTTTCTACCTCTGTGACTCTATTTCTGTTTTGTAAATAGGTTTATTTGTACCCTTAGATCTTTCTTGTACCTGCTTCTGAGCAATGTGTTTGCACTCTGTTGGAAAATCAGGTCAGTATGTTATGCAGCCTCCCAAAGAGAAGTGGTTCTGGAGGAAACAGGGGATGGACTTTCAGGGCCATAGGCCGTGCTTCTCCACATGGATCTTCTGTGTCAAGGGTCAGAGACACAGAGTCGCTTAGATCAGTGCCTGCAGACAAGGGGCATCAGAATCTCCCAGGGCATGTGTTTAAATGCAGATGTCACGGTCTAACTCCACACAGGTAGACTGAATCAAACTCTGGGGTATACAGTCTGGGAACCTATATTTTAAAAACTATCCCAAGTTGTTTTGTGATGTGAGCAGGTTTGCTGACCACTGTCTCACCTGGCCTTTTCTCCAAGGGGATGGTAGCAGCACTCAGTGCACTCAGTGTTGACATCAAGTCCTTTTGGCTTTACCTCCTAAACATTTCTTGCATCTGCTATGTGTCCACTAGTCCCTGGCCAAGTCCTGGCTGCCAGCATCTCTGGCCTGGACCACTGCAGTGGCCTCCAAGCTTCCCTCGTCCCTCACCAGTCAGTACTCCACATAGCAGCAGCGAGAGTGGTCATTTTCAGTCTCAGATTCTGTCACACTACCCCAGATTCTGACCTTCACTCCGGTTATTTCTTCTCATTGCTTTTAGATGAACACGACATTCTTCTCACAGCTAGAGGCCCGGGTCCCCACCCACCTTCCCAGCCTCATCTCCCAGCCATTGTCCCGGCTAATCCACAGGCCCGCCCCACCCCCTTCACTGCCCTTCCTTCAGGCTTGGCTCAGAGGTCATCACCTCTCCAGATATGCCTTCCCAACCTCTCAGAGGCCACACTTTTCAGTTGCAGTTTTACACTGATTGATGTAATAATCTGATTAAACACAAGTTTCCATGTAGAATGTAATTTCCCATGAAGGCAGGGACCATGTTTCTTCATTATCAGAGCCCTAGTGCTTGGCACACAGTAAGCTCTAAATACCTGCCTTGGGAATTCTTTGGCAGTCCAGTGGTTAGGACTCGGCACTCCCACTGCCAGGGCCCCAGGTTCGATCCTTGGTCGGGGCATTAAGATCTCACAAGGAGTGTGATGTGGCCAAAAAAAAAAAAAAGCAACCCCCCTGTCCTGGCCTCCGTATGGCAGGTGTTGGCAATCAAGCAATCTTCAGTCACAGAGAAGATGCAGGTCCTGGGATGGACCTGAGCTTTGTAATTATACCCAAATTACATTATGTAATTGAATCACATACAGATTACTAACTTGTCCATTCATTCATTCATAATGGCAAATGCAGTATTAAGTGCCATTCGGAGCTGCTGAATTCTGTGCCTAGCTGGAGTCAGCCAGCAAAGCAGGCACTGCTGGTAATGATTTGAACACATTTGGACACTTGGCATACCTCACTTCTCTTGGCTCAATCAAAATAAACATTTACTGAACAAGAACTAGGTGCCAGACATGCCCTTTATTGCTTAAGCAGCTTGTGGTCTGGGGAGGAAAGGCAGACATGAAACCAGTGACTACAAGTGTAAGTTTTACAAAGGGGCATTTGAGTAAGCCACGGAGACACAGAAGAAGGGATGCAGGTCTCATCTGGGGAGCGGGTCAGTGGAAAGCTTCCCTGCATAATGCATAAGGAATATTTGAACTGAGATTGAGGATGAGTGGTTTCCCTGGTGGCTCAGATGGTAAAGAATCTGTCTGTAATGTAGGAGACCTGGGTTCTATCCCTGGGCCAGGAAGATCCCCTGGAGAAGGGCATGGCAACCCACTCCAGTATTCTTGCCTGGAGAATCCCATGGATAGAGGAGCCTGGCAGGCTGCAGTCTATGAGGTCACAATGAGCTGGACACCACTGAGTGGCTAACACTAAGGGCAAGCAGAATAGGGCATAGGAAGCTGTCCAGGTAGAGGCCAAGGTGAACTTCAGATGACAGGGCTATTTAATGGACAGTAGGGAGCACTCAGTTCAGCCTAATTCTCTTGTGAACTGGGGCTTGGCCCACCCAACCCTCATCTATCCTCTCAAGTGGTTGGCTGAGATGACCTGTGCTGACCTGGAGACTGGGCGGGGTCCAGAGGGCAGACGATGCACTAAATGGGAGAGGAGTGGGGGGGAGGCTTGTGCATGGGTACCTCTCAGGGCCCCTCCTCTAACTCAGACATCATAAGAGAGGTTGTGAATTCAGCACCACCCCCAGCACTCTTGTCAGAGCAATACTAAACATCATCACCATGAGTGATTTTGATTCATTTATTTATTAATATAGAAAAGGAGCCCAAGGCAGCTGGACCAGTAGTACAAAGCACCAGGAGTTAATACTATTCTGGTGAAAGGGTTGGCTTTACAAAAGTGAAGAAGTAGGTGGGAGCTACCCTAGTTCTGCGGCTAGGCCCCGCCTACTGCCCAGAACCAGTCCCCGGGAGAGAGTGACAGGTAGGTCAGGGACAGATGAGCTGGAGACCAGAAGGACAGGCAACAGGGATGGAGGGCCAGGCAGTGAGAACCATCCTGTGGCTGATGAGGACAGGGAACTGCTGGCTGGAGGCTCCCCACTGGAACCTGGGCAGAGGTTCACGTGAACAGGCAAAAAAACCCTGCAGATACTAGAGAGGATGGGATCCAGACACGGCTTGGGGTCGAAGGGCCTTCCCTTCTCTCCATCAGGGGTCACTGTTCTCAGTTCTATGGGTGGGGCTTCAGGGCCCAAGGCACAGAGGGAGGCCCAGAGGCCTCCCAGTGGGAAAAAGAAGGGGCAGGGAAGGAAGCACTTGAGTGTTCCCGGCTTAGGCAGCCAGGGCTGAGACACAGAGAAGGAAACCAGAATCCCTGTACAGAGGCTGGAATGTGTGGCCAGGTGGGCTTATCCTCGGCCAGGACCAGCCCCGTAGCCTCCATGCCTGCCTCAAACCTTAGCAATCAGAGTCTGCCAGGAGCCCTGAGCTGTGTCTCCATGGACCAGCCATGCCTTGTCCTGCCCTTTGCCTCCTCTGCTAATGAGAGCTTTGGATATGACCTCTTAGGTCGCGGGAGCTCCAGAACCTGCTCTTGGCAGTTCCCCAACCAGCCCCTGAACAGAACTGGCATGGGCTGGGGGGCCAGGGGTGATGGAGGAGGAAGATGTCCTGCATGGAACCTCCCCCCACCCCCCGCAGACACACTCCAGACCTGGGCAGGCTGTTAAGAGCCTCTCCTTTGTCCGGGAGGAGCACGTGCTCTCCCTTGGCACAGGGGGGCGTGGCTTGGTGCAGTCCCTTCACAACCACCGCCCAGTGACGCCGGCATGGAGAGAATGGGGTGGCACTCCACAACCCTTTATGCTCTTCCCTGGGGTGGGAGCTCAAGGCCTCTTGTGGCTTTTGTCTCCAGCCTTCAGTGTGGGGTCATAGCGCTCTTTGTTCTTCTGTGGCCCTGCCCTGGGGACAGCCCGAGACTCCGCCTGGCTGGCACATGTTAGTTGGTGAGGAAAGGACAGAGGGGTAAGTAAGGAGACAGGAAGGTGAGAGCAACTCTCTGGCTTTCTCCTCATCCTCCAGGAAGAGCAGCTCAATCGACTGAGTCGCAGATCTCCTCCACCACTGCGTTGAAGATGTGCGGCTGGTCTGCGTACACGTGATGCGAGGCACCCTCGATCTCCTATGGAGGGAGGACCCCGCCAGGGGCAGGATGGCCCTTTATTCTAGGCACTGGAAAGCTGCCACAGCATTTCTTTTTCTTGTAAACCTGCTTGCCTGCTGCCTGTAAGCACTTATTTTATCTAAGAAAACTGTCCACCTTTCTCCCCATATCTTGGCACTTCCCAGTGGCAACCAGTGAATCCCAATGTCTCATCCTTACTTCTCCTAGGTCCCTGATTGTATCTTTCCTTCCACACTAGTTCCACCATGCTCATGTCATCCACAGGTTCGATACCCAGGACCCATGAGGCACCAGTCTAAGTAACCATGAAGTGAAAAGTCTTCAGTCGTGTCTGTTTGTGATTCCATGGACTATGGCCTGCCAGGCCCCTCTGTCCATGGACTTCTCCAGGCACGAATACTGGAGTGGGTAGCCATAAGTAAGCACACTCCTTAGCAAATGAAGGTGGAGGCAGGAGAATGGTGGGAAGGCTTCTTGGCAGCCTCTATGGTACCCAGCTCTGATTTGGAGTGAGAATTACAGGGGAAGAGGGGCAGCATACTCCCTATGCCTGACTACTGGACAAGAACCTGCCTTTTAGCTTGACTGGCTACACAGAAGCGAGGAACCTTGAATTATGATATTACAGAGAGCCAACCCTTTCAAATGCATGACCCTATCTCAACCTTTCTACCCTTTCTCCCTGACTCACCCATCACCCTTCGCTACCTGGTCTCTTAGCTACACTGAGTCAAGCAACATGTGCTGCATGGGGCAAGATTTCCACCTCAGTCTGTCTCCTCTGGTGGCAACGTACCAAGTCTCGGACGTAGGAATCCGGCCGCTGCAGCTTCACCTTTTTGCCCGTGCTGGTGTCTATCCAGGTGTTGGCCCCATAGATCATGGTGATGGGCACATCTTTTCGAATCAAGTGAATTCGCTCTAACATGGGGCGCCGGGCCCAGCCGAAGGACTCCATCATGGCTTTGAATGCCGTCTCCCCACTGGAAAAGCAAAACAGGGCGAGGCGATGAGTAAATGCCACAGCATAGAATGTCAATTTGTGGGTCTCTCGGAGGCTGGGGCAGTATCTTTGGCCTCTTTTTGTTTACCTCCAAGCCCAGCACTAGGCTCATTAAATATTAGGAAGATTACGAGACAGGACTGAATCTCCACAGGGTCTGCACACAGATGAGGTAGGAGGGACACACCTGTGAAAACCCCATGGCACTGAGGAGTGCCATATCAACCTGTATTAAATACAAGTTAATATGTATTTAGCAGCTACTGATGTGGCAGCCTGGGCGGAGGGTGGGCACATATGAACAAGACACGTGCAGTGCCTGCCCTCCTGGAGTTCCCATTTTCCTCATCCTTCAGGCGTTACATAATGAATTACAGGATTGACTTAACTCCCGATTTCCCAAGAATTATGAAAGGGTAGTGGAGTTCTAGGAGAACACAGACTAGGGAGTTGACTGGCTGGGGCTGGAGGAGAGGGTTGAAGGGCTCCTTGAGGTGGGCTCTGACGGGCAAGAACTACAGAAGCACAGAGGGTTAACTGAGGAGGCTGCAGAATGAGATGTCAGGCTTGCGAGGACCCAGGGGGAGTAGCAGTTTGTGCTACCTGAGAAGCAATGACGGCCAATCTAATCTACATTGCTCCCTGGTCATTTCCCGAGGGAGAGCTTTCAGAGGCTGTGTCGGGAAGGGTCTGCAAGGCTGGAGGGGAAGCCAGCTGTCTGGACAGCTCTGTCACTTCTGTGGGAAGCAGGAAAGGCTGGGGAGACTGGCACTCAGCAGGCTCGGTCTGTTCAGGGGTTATGTCCCCAGTCTCCTTAGCATCCCTGAGATGAAGGGGAGCCTGAGTTCTGCACAGGTCAAAAGGAACAGAGCCCTTTCCTAAGACACTGCAGCACAGTGGAACAGTCATGGACTCTGGAGTCAGAGAGACATACCTACAAATCCTGGTTCTACTTTCTTAGCAAGTTTTGGAACCAGAATACACCTTAGTTCTCTCATCTACAAACTGGAGAGAAATTATACCCACTTTTTGAGGTCATTATGGGGAAAATGAAAATATGTACAAAGCCCCTAAGTTTAGTGAAGTGAAGTAGGTATCTCACCCCCAAAATATTATTCTTTCACTAAATTATGTTTTCCAAGGGAATGGTAACAGTTACCATGAACTCAAGATTACAACTCAAAAAGACTCAGGGGCTTATAAAATTGAGTGATGGTGTTTGGGGGAAGCGGCTGGTCATCACCAATATCATCTCTGCTTCTTCCAGGACCTGAGTGAGTTGTGTGACTACATATTCTGTGGCTTAGATGGGAGGCCATTCATTATACTGAAGTGGGACTGAGACTGGGGAACACTCTGGGGAAAGGACTAGGGGTGGGCCTGCAAGGCCTCTGAGGGTATGAGACTGGCACTGAGCCCAGTTGAGAGGGGTCACGAGCAGAAAGCTGATTCGACTGCTGAACTGAGTTTCTAGACTGCTGTTTAAGCAGGGCCCTTCCATCAGTTGAGCTTCTGAGGAATGCTGGATGGGCAGTTCCCACGCTGCCTGAAAGCAGTCTGAATTTGAGGTTAATGCTCAGACAGTGCTATTGGAATGCAAAGTCCCAGCTGCTTCACAGCTTCGGGCTGAACAGGCCTGAAATGAGGCAGAGCGATGCGGCTGCTCCCAGTGATCCTGGCCCGCCTGCACTGCCTCCCAGCAGCTTGGGGGGAAGTCCCCACAGAGGTGGTGCCTCCTGGTATCAGCAGCTTGCATGGCACTGCCCAAGGGAAGATTAGCTCCCTGACTCCGCCCTGGCTGGGCTGCCAAGACGGCAGGTCACAGGGTGCGGGCCAGGGGCCCACTGCCTGACTTGTCATAAACATAAGCTTGTTGAGGTTCTGGGGACATCTTCAATTCTCCAAAAGACAGAAAAGGCATTCCTATCCCAACAGTAAATACTTCAAGGTGCACAAACATTACGTTTTAAAATGTATCATCTTTCCATCAGCAATTCATTTGTAGGAATGTAGCCACACGTGTGGCAAGGAAGATATACAAGGAGGTTCTCTGAAGCAATATCACATGATATCTCAGACAGAAAATAACAAGAAAATGAAGGAATTACAGGTCTGGGACAGGAGAGGACTTGCTTCCTTTCTTTTCTTTTACAACAATACTATGTTCATAATACTTCTTCAGTTGAAAAAAAAAAAAGATCTTTGCAAATGTTTTCCAGACTCTTTGCCTGTCAGGCTAACTGCTTACCTCCAGGAAAGAGTAAGGGTCTTCCTCTATAGAGACAGGTGGTATGTTTAATTAATCTATTATCTTCTCCATCCCTTTTTGCCTATCCCTGGGGAAGTCTCTGGAAATAAGCAAGCCTGCTAATGCCTACATTTCCCTAACTGGATGAGAGCTCTGTGGAAGAAAAAAATACAGCATAGACTGATCCTGGGATAGTTCTGGAGTTTCCAGCAGCTGGAGTTTTAGCTCCAAACCCATCGATGTTGAGCTGACTCCCAGAGCTGCCCTCACCTGGGATTCTGTGCATTGCAGTGGTAGATATACTCTGATATAGTATCATCATCGAAGAAGTCTGCAAACTTGCGCTTGAAGTCCGGTCGGAATCGCTGTACCAGGCCGGGCCCTAGGAGAGAACAGAACGTGGAGGAGCCAGTTTGAGTGGGGAGGAGAGACCCCTGTCATTGTATGTTTTAACAACTTTAACCAAACATTATTTCTCTTAACGGTTTGTTTGCTTTGTACACTTAAAGTTATAGTGATAGAGCATGTTAAGTCTTTTGGGAAACTCCAGGTAACTACAAACGAGAGTCAGTTAGTTGCCAAAGAATCTGGACAGTCTAAGGTCACTGAGTAACCGGATTATTTGCAGCTCAACGAAATCCCAAGATCCTTTCCTCCAAGGACCACAAACCCCACAAGAGTCCATGGTTGAGATGCTTTGCTTTTATGGTCTGAGCTATGTTCTTTTTCTCCCTGAGACTGTCTATGGCCTTTTAATCTTCTGAAGGTAGTGGATGAAACCAAGAGCCCTCTCAGTTCAGGCCTGTAACAGAATGCAAGTGATGAGGCGAACCTAACACTGGCATCTCAGACTCGGGGCACCGTTTTCGAGAAATCTGTTCCTTTCACGTTTCTTTCAACAGTCCATACACAAGCAGTAGGGCACTGGAAACACACTGTAAAAACTGGGCCTAGTCTTCCGGCCTCTCTCTCACTTCTGGTCTGCTCTCTCTGTGTGCGGAGGGGTGAGAGGCAGGCGTGGCGGGATCCCCTGGGCACTCGCCCTCCTCCATGGCTGCCAGCCATCTGCCCCTACCATACTAGCTCTGATGTCTATGTGTGGCCCTGGCCAGAGGCAACTCCAGAAATGGGGACAGTGATTAGAACAGGGCTCCTGCCTGGAGCACTAGGGAAGGTCTGCTGGAGTGCACAGTGCTGGGTGCCCTAAGAAGACCAGTCCTCTGCCCATTTGGCACCTGTGTCTCTTGTTTTCCTTCCTTTCTCCCCAGATGCCTACCTTCTGCTCAAACGCTCATTTTTCTCTTTTACCACATAGCCATTCTGTTTCTCTTGAAGGGCCTAGAGAGACAACTCTTATTCATCCACTCGCAATTAACCCCTAAAAATTGGCTGCTGAACATTACTGTGTATATATAAGCCATCAGTGCAAGATAGACTGTCCCCCACCTTTACCATAAAGGAAAGCTGCTTTTACTTCATTAAAAGGTTCCTCTCCAGACAGGAAGGTGCTGGCAGTGTGAGGTCAGAAGGCTGGGGCCTACTAAATTTATGCACTCTGGCTGCCCCACCACTTTCCTCCCTTCACTCACAGGATTTGCCAACAGCTGCTACAAACCCACACGTGTAGCATAAAAACTCAGTAGAGGAAGAGTCATCTCGAAACCCCTTTCTCTCTTTCTGGGGGCACAGAATAGAAGTTCTGCTCCATCTGTCTCTTGAATAGAAAAACTTTTTCCATGCAGATGAAGGGGGGGAAAAAACCTTCTGAAACTGTCCACCAAGACATTTGGTCCAGATTAACAGCTTTAAATAATAATGCTAGGCTTATTCGCACTTTTCATGAACAAAAGGGGATGGTGAGCGTCCAGACGCAGGGGGGCTTCTAGAATGGGACAGCTGTGGTTGGAGGAAATAGTTTCTCTATCTGCAGGCTACTCACCCCAGGGCCCAGCGACTCGAAGAACAGCCAGTGGATTGGAACGCCCTAGGACAGAGGCCACAGCCTTGACCCAGGTCGGGGGTGCACGGACCTGACTGGGGTCAGCTGGTCGGAGGGGAAAGCCCCACGGGTCTACCAGGATGAGGTGTTTAACTCTAAAGGAGGAAAAAGGAGAAGACAAGTTTTCTTTGCTTGAAGGTACCATAGCCCTTAAGTTGCCCAGGAAGAGAACAACTGGAAACGAGTAATGGAAGATTCCCAGCAAGGCACTGTTGTGATGGAGACAGGTGGCTCCTCCTTACCTGTCAGGGTACTTGATCGAGTAGGAAGTGGCCAGGAATCCTCCCAGACTGTGCCCCAGGAGGATCATACTGGGTATTCCCATGCTCTCCCGCCACGTCTCTATTGAGGTCACAAACTCGTCCTCGGCCCCCTCTGGATCCCTTGGGAACGTCGGCCTCGAGCTTCGCCCGAAGCCTAGCAGATCGAAGGTGTGCAACGTGCGGCGGGTGCTCAGTGAATCCATGTTGAGGATCCAGAGGCCCACGCCGCCCCCGAAGCCGTGCACCATCACCAGGGGCGTGCGGTCCCTGAGCTCAGGGCTCACTGTCACTGTCCAGATCTTGTTCTGGTTTGGGAGGGACACATATCGAGCCAGGAACTTGTTCTGGAGGCCTGGGGAGAGGGGGTCCAGGGCAGAGGGATAAGACTATGTGCTGACTGTGTCATCTTTTTGCTTGGACTGCCACTTTTCAGCTCTCTCTCATCCCCAAACCCTTCCTGGCCTCTCTCACCTTTCCTTTTACAACTCTCTGATCATACAGCCTAAGAGTTCAACTCCAGGTACAATTTGTAGATGTCTAGTGTTAGTAGTCTTAATTGCTCAGTCGTGTCTGACTCTTTGCCACCTCACGAACTGTAGCCTGCCAGGCTCGTCTGTCATTGGATTCTCCAGGCAAAAGTACTGGAGTGGATTGCCATACCCTTCTCCAGAGGATCCTCCAGATGCGGGGATCGAACCCGGGTCTCCTGCGTTGCAAGCAGATTCTCTACCATTTGAGCTACAGGGAAGATCCTTGTAGATATCTGTAGGCATTAAGAGGGGCCATTGTATTCCTTGGGCTCCCTTTGGGTCCACTGTAGAAGTGACCCCACAGAGCTCTAGCATTCATCACTCTTGTACCTATATATGCCTGGGGCTTGACCGAGGGAGAGTGGGTCCTCACTGAGGGTATCTGGGAGGGTCAAGCCAGGTCCTTCTTAGGGAAAGATGAGGTGGGCAGTGTTTGCTCTGCTGGCGTGAAGGCAGTCACACAACAGAGCTACCTGAGGTAAGTCACGTGGATTTCAGACAAAGGCTTGAAAACTGACTGTTCTGTGGCTGTACTTACTCAGGCCCTTAAGAGAGAGGGTAGCCATGGCTAGGGCAATAGGTGCAGGGCAGGAGAGGTCATATGAGAAATATGGGAAGATGGGCCCAAGGGTCTTGTTTGAACTGGTGGCTACTGGTGCTCCTACGGGGTGCCCTGACCCCACAGAACATTGCCCAGGAGAGCTGGCCAGTGGGAATACCCAACTACTCTGCTAACTGGATGAAGGGGAGGGGTGGCTTATTGGGTAGAATACAAGGAACAGTATTATTAGAGAATATAGGATTGCTGGTCCTTGGCTAGGAAGGGGGTAAGTGTTTGTCTGATGAGAAAGGGAGAGATGGAAAAAGAATAAGAGAAGGAAGAAGTGAATGTGTATTTGTACACATTGTGTGTTAATAGCTGGTACAGGGTTTGAGGTGAAGTTGTGGGATGTGGCAGAATGGTTTCTGCTGGATGGTTTCTGTTCTGATGGACAGGGCGGGAGATGTTAAGGAACCGCTATCATAGAATGTGCATCCTCTGCCCAAATTGCTTCCCTCCAATCATGGACATCCCTTCCTTCCACATCGAGCATTGTCAATCAAGAATCAGTGGGCTCAGTGGGCGAGGCTCTGGCAAGACCCTGTATCCTGGGGCTCCCGAGGGAGGTGGCACAAGCCACCTTCTACTCACACTGGAGGATCCTGGCTTCTACATTCTTCAGTTGAGACATGGAAGTGGGGCGCCAAGTAGGCAGCCAGCTGCTCAGCCAGCCTTGAGGCCTGGGACAGGAACACACAGAAACATTCACTAGCAATATTGCAAACATTGATACCCCCAGTCTTGCTGGCAGTTACAAAAGAGTTATCAGGGTGCAGGGTGTTTCCCAGGCTCAGGAAACCTGCCCCTGTGGCAGTCAGCAATTCCATGGCAGCCTGATAAACTGTTACTCTTCTCTGGTAAATGGTTATTAGCAACAACATACCCTTTGTTTCAACAGATACTCAGAATACTATGTGTACAGCACTTTACAGTTTATAAAGCCCTTTCACATTTTTTATCTCATTTGAGCTTTACAACTCCCCTTTGTTATTGGTTATTATAATGTTCAAGGAGGCTACAAGGGGGGGAAAAAGCCAACTTTTAACTAATGTTTCAGTTCTCCTTTGCCATCCCTAGGACTGTATGTTCCTTTAGAGTAGGACAAATTCCCATGCCACCTGCCCTCCTGGCAGAGTACCAGGGTTGGTGTATGCCTGCTTCCCAGCCCCTGGGAGTCCAGAGCACTGTGTCAGTGGCCAGCGGGGCTCTCAGGCAATCAGTCCAGCCTTGAATGATGTATTGGGATAGGCAGGGAGTAAGAGGAGGGAGACCTGGGTTCAAGCCCAGTTTTGATTCCCTGATAGGACACATGTTGCCTCTGGCCTTGTTTCCAGATTATATATGAGTAGAAAGTTCACCACCAATGGCTTGCAGTAAAACAGGTAAGATAACCTATCTTGTTTTCTCCTTTACACCCAGGGGACTTTAAGTCATTGCAGGGTACAGGTTGAAAGTACCAGTGTTAGAGTAATTTTTAAAAAACCCTAGATTTACATCATAGTAATGTCATTTATCAGCAGAGTGGTGTTGGCCTGATAAATAATCTGTCTTTGAGCATCCAGATATGAAAGGAATCTCATAAGGTGCCTGGGATAAAACAGATGCTCAATGAATCAGTTTTGTTATTCCTCTTCCATCCCATATTTTTCTTTTCTTAAACTCTGCCTGGATGAAGTGGATTTCAGGATGGACATTACCAGCTATGGGGCCTGTAAACATCAGAATAGTCAAGCAGGGCATTCTGTGAAGGAATGAGGGCAACTACTACGAATCCCCTCTCGCTACACACCGGGTACCATGCTGCATCATTTGAAGTGCAGAATTTTAGATTAGGCTAGTTCCTTAAAAATCTAGTCCAGTCTCTTAATATAACAGATGAGCAAAGTGATGCCCAAAGAGGCCATACATGTAGTTAGAAAAAGAAGCAGAACCAGGACCTGGATCTCAATTCCAGGTTTCAGGTATTCCTGGTGGTCCAGTGGTTGGGACTTTGTGCTCTCACGGCTGAGAAACAAGGCCAAAAAAAAAAAAAAAAAAAAAGTCAAATCCAGGTTTCTCCTTGTGTTTCCTCTGGACATTCCAGCCTCAGCTTTTTAAGGCCACACATGGATTATCAATATACAACCAGTTTTACACTTGCCTGCTTTCTGAAAGAACATGTGACCTAAAGCCAGAGGTCAGAGTTCTAATCCTGGCATCACTATTCATCAGTAATGTGCCCTTAGCACATTATTTAGCCTTTCTCTGCCAGAGTTTTCTCATCTTTAAAAGGGAGGTAATAATAGTATCTACTTCATAGGGTTGTCATAAAGATCAAATACATTAAAGCACAGAATAATGCCTAGCACAATACACACTCTCAGTAAATGTTCTTTCCCCTGGCCAAATCATAAACTATCCATATTCTGTGCTTTCCAAGTAGCAAATCTCGGTTACTCAGATCTTAAGAGGTTTGAATTACTGAGGCTGCAGCTGAAACTCGTCCATCCATGGCTTTAGCCAGATGAGAGCTGTTGGTCTCAATCCTACGAAGACTTAGAACCCTTCAAATGATCCACTGGAATTCCTTACAGGCTTGAAGTGCGGGCACCAAGACCACAGAATGTTGCTGGTCTTAGGAGACAAACATTCTCTCCATCCTACAGAGACTGTGACAAGTCAGAGCATGTCATCTGGACCCCACATGGCCTCGCATCTGCCCAAAGCAGCATTCAGGAGAGATGCTGTCCCAAGGAACAACAGCATCATGGGCTGCTCTGCAGAGATCCTCAGATATCCCACCTCTCTTCTTCACTGAAAATCCCACCAGTAAAGTGCTGGAAATAGCACCTGGCACACTATCTGCTCAGTACCCCTGGGGAGATGCGGAGGCCTGGGGTGGGGAACTGGGACAAGAAGCAAAGTGGCCCCTTAGCCGCGAGCTTAGCCTGACTGGGATGGTCTCATCCCTCTAGGGTCAAGGGATCTTTACCCTGATGGTGGGTGAGCCTCAAGAGGTTCTGTGCTCTAAGAAGCCTGTTCTAGACCTCTGTGATACTGGGGTCTAACTTCTTTGGACACTGGATTCTTCATTTGTAAAAAGAAACTGCACTGACTGAATATCAATTCTAATATTCTGTGTTTCCCTAAGTCATTGTAGGTATTGTAAATTTCCTCTTGAAAGCATCATTTTGGAAAGTACCACTCTCCTTGGCAATTCCTTCAAGCCTGGGAAGCTATTACTGTCATAACGTTATTAGTTTTGCAAGCAGCTCCAAAATGGGGGGAACACGGGATTCAGGAAAGGCCCAGTTCTGGTATAAGCCCGGCTTGGGTGGAAGCTGAGTCATTCTCCAAGCAACTTTTCCTTGTTCCTATCAGACGGTGAAGTGGTTGCCACACCACCTACAGGTGGCATCCCAAACTTGATGTCATTGAGATCGCAGTAACAAAATCCAAAAGCTCTAATTCTGAAACCGTAGCATTAAGGAGATTGTTAATGATGATTACAAACTATCAACTAGGATTGCTGGCGACTAAGCGTCTCGCCGGGCGAAAGCTAAAGGAACTTGCAAGCCTATTAAGCCAGACCAATCCCAGCCCAGGGGAGCCCTCTCTCCGCTTTCCAAGCCTTAGCGTCGCGGGGCTAAGCGATGCTCTTCCTACACCTCCGACTCGCGTCCGGGAGCAAACACAGACTAGCAGCAAACCTGGCTGCTACCCCCGCACCCGCGTCCACACACGCTTGCTTTGAGGGATCTGAGGCATCACCACTAAATCTAATCCCAGGGCGCAGGCACTAGAAGGGAGCGAGGAAAGATCGCCGAGACTAAAGTGGAAAGTAAGAATCGCTGGGCTGCAGGCAAGCGTTATCTTCCATCGCTCCCTCGGCTCCGCGGCCGCAACTCCTGGGCAAAAGCAAAGCAAGCAAACGCAACCCCCAGACCTCCCCGGAAGCCGACCTGAAAAGGAAAGGCGGGAAGATGTCTAAAACTGTTCTTCAGCCACAGACAGTCCCAGGTTCACGGCCCCGAGAGAGAGAGGGAGAGAGAGAAAAGAGACAAGGTTAACTCACTGCTGCTCCAGATCATCGGCCATAGTAAACAAGCCCTGCCGGGTCGAGCTGAGCCAGCCCATCCCTCCACCTGACGCCAGCACCAGCTGACCCAGAAAAGCGTCGGCTAACAAAGTGGGGCGTGGCCAGCGCCGCGGCCGGGGAGGCTGGGTCGCAGGACTCCAGCTGGGCCAGCCGGGACACGTAAGCTGTCTCTGAGCCCCTCCTAAGCTAGGACCGCAGTCCGGCCACACATTTGGGGACAGTGAGGGAGGTAAGTAGTACTGAAATTACGAGTTCCTCCGTCAAACCTCCGTTCTCTGATAATTAAAAGGTAACAGAATTACCCCTGCACGCTCCCACACACTCTTCCCTATTACAGACCCCAGTCCTCCCAGGTCCTCTCCTTAGCGTTCCTTCTAACCAGATGTTTAAGATGTTAGTGGATACAGTACCAACGGTGGAACGCTCCTACGAAGGGCTTGGGAGCTGTGGCCCAAGTAGACTGCTTGCTGCTACTGCTGCTAAGTCGCTTCAGTCGTGTCCGACTCTGTGCGACCCGATAGACGGCAGCCCACCAGGCTCCCCCGTCCCTGGGATTCTCCAGACAACAACACTGGAGTGGGTTGCCATTTCCTTCTCCAATGCATGAAAGTGAAAAGTGAAAGTGAAGTCGCTCAGTTGTGCCCGACTCAGCGACCCCTTGGACTGCAGCCTACCGGGCTCCTCCGTCGGTGGGATTTTCCAGGCAAGAGTACTGGAATGAGTAGACTGCTAGATTTTGTAAATAAAACCAGGACGCCTAGTTAAGGTTGAATTTCAGATAAACACCAACTACTTTTTTAGAGTAAGTCTGTCCTGTGCAATATTTGGGACATAACTGAGCATCCTGTACTTTATCTGGCCACCCCAAACTTAAGCCACGCCTGCCAAGATGAACGTTCCTCAGCCCCTGGGACGTCTTTGGCCCCAGCCTGGTTCTCAGGAACAAGGTGGCTCAACCCCAGGTCTCCATCAGTTTGGACGATCCTTGCCTCCCCTCCCCCCAGGAGGGAAGCTGAAGGACTAACCTGTAAACCTGGGTCGGTTTTAAGTAGCTGGAATGGGGGTGGAGGGAGGTAGTGAGGGGGAGAGAGGTCCTGATTGGTTTGCTCAGCAGGTTAGCCAAATCTTAAGGCTGGCTGGCTCCAGAATTTACCTGAACTGGATAACAAGGCCTGATGTCCCTGGAGCGGGCATCCTCTTGATAAGGTTAAAACCAGACTAGAAGTAGGGGAGGATGGGAGAATACTGATAGTAGGGTTTGTCAAGGTGGGTTTTTTTGGTTTGTTTTTTAGGCTTTCTGCTGGACTCAGGAGAGTCAGATTTCTTCTTTCATGTA
Organism: Oryx dammah; assembly: GCF_014754425.2. NCBI lineage: Eukaryota > Metazoa > Chordata > Mammalia > Artiodactyla > Bovidae > Oryx > Oryx dammah. Next base: position 78,836,775 of record NW_024070210.1, on the reverse strand, counting down.
ACAGTGTTAAATTGATCTGATTATCATTCTAAGGGCAGGAAGTTCAAGAGAATGGGTATGCAATACACTATTGATACTATGTATGAAATAGGTTAACTAATGAGAACCTACTGTATAGCTCAAGGAACTCAGTGCTCTGTGGTGACCTAAGTGAGAAGGAAATCCAAAAAAGAGGGTATATATGTATACGTATAGCTGGTTCTCTTTGCTGTCCAATAGAAACTAACACAACATTGTAAAGCAGGAGGGAAAGGCTCCCCACTCCAGTATTCTGGCCTGGAGAATTCCATGTACTGTATAGTCCATGGGATCAAGCAAAGAGTAGAACAGGACTGAGTGACTTTCACTTTCACACTCCAATAAAAATTAATTAAAAAAAGAGAGAGAATGGGCATTTTTAGAGCTTAGGGGTCTGGGAATTTGCAAGGTGTGGGGCAAAGTAGTACTAACAAAAGAGGACCTGTCTTGTCACTCATTTTACCACAGAGTGGTCCTAAACCTCAGGGTGCATGACCACCATCTGGAGGGCTTGTTTAAAAATTAAGGTTTCCAGGACTTCCCTGGCAGTCCAGTGGTTAAGTCCATGCTTCCAATGCAGGGTTTGAACCCTGGTTGGGAAACTAAGATCCCACATGCCTGTGAGGTGCAGCCAAGAAAAAAAAAAGTTTCTAAAACCCTACCGTCTGAGATTCTAATTCATTAAGTTTGGTTTGATGCTAATAGCTGCATTTTTAGGAAGCACTTCAAATGCTAAAGTTCAGTAGAACTCATTGGAAATTAGAAGATAGTTTCTAGGGTCAGAATTCTGGGTGCAATTTTGGCTTTGCAGCTTATCTGCTACATGATTGTGAGTAAATTATATAGCATCTCTAAATTTTCTCCCTCTGTCTCCTATCTTGTTGTAAGAATTAACCAAGATAATTCAAACATTTAGTACATTTGTTTATGCTAAAAGTTACTATTATTATTAACATACCTATTCAAAGCCCAGCATTATGTTAAGCACTAAGAACACCATTATCAAAAGTAAAGAAACAGGGACTTTCCTGGTAGTCCAGTGGCTAAGACTCTTTTTGTTGCAACAAAGATCCTGCATGATGCAACTGGAACCTGATGCAGCCAAATTAATTAATTATAAAACACACACACACACAAAAAAACCAAGGTGCTAAGTGTTATGAAAAAGGAATGTTGCATATAATTCCAATAAACAAAGATTGTTTCCTGCAGTTCCAGTAAACAATGAATGTTGCCTGCCATCAGGCCATAAGCCAGAGCAACTGCTGGCCGCCCACTCAGCCCACCCCGCCATGGTGTGCCCTGAAGGGAATTCAGGATGGAGATAAATAGGAAACTGTCTGTCCTAGATAGTTAAGATGCATATCTAAGGACTAATTCTTATAGGTAGTCAAGGACTAAAATCACTAACTTGAGATGTCTGGTTTTTGTGATTTTCATGTTCTACTATATGTCTCCACCCCCTGACACCCCCACCCCCATTCCCCATCCCCAGCAAAAACTGAAATATATCCTGGCTCCTCCCTTACCTTTTGGGAGCAGTTCCTCAAAGCAGTCTGAGAGGCTGTCTTCTGGGTTATAGTCCTCAGTAAGGTCCCCAAATAAAACTTAACTCTCAACTTTTAGTTTGTGCAATTTTTCTCTGATTGACAGTGTCAAGGGCTTTTGGAAGCTGTACCATACAGGATATTCCAGGCTACATCACTGTTAGACAGGTTAACAGAATCTCCCACTTTTCAGAAAACCTGTAAGATGTAGAACTTTTCAGGGTAAGCAGACTTGGCTGAGCGCCGAAGAATTGATGCTTTTGAACTGTGGTGTTGGAGAAGACTCTTGAGAGTCCCTTGGACTGCAAGGAGATCCAACCAGTCCATTCTAAAGGAGATCAGTCCTGGGTGTTCACTGGACAGACTGATGCTGAAGCTGAAATGCCACCTGATGTGAAGAACTGATTCATTTGAAAAGACCCTGATGCTAGGAAAGATTGAAGGTGGGAGGAGAAGATGACAGAGGATGAGATGGTTGGATGGCATCACTGACTCAATAGACATGAGTTTGAGTAAGCTCTGGGAGTTGGTGATGGACAGGGAGGTCTGGCGTGCTGTAGTCCATGGGGTCTCAAAGAGTCAGACACAACTGAGCGACTGAACTGAATTCAACTGATGACCTGGCTGGAACTGATATTAGATCTCTCTAGACCTCATCTTTTGAGGGAGTGCAGAGGTGTTTGTATTTTGTCTTTGTGTGCCAAATCAGCTCTACTGTAGAGGTTGGTCATGAGTAGGAAACGTGAACATATGGAAAATGCCTTTTATAAAGAGATCTCTTAAGATGTCCCTATTTCTGAACTCATGTCCACTCGCTGAGCAGCAAAGCTAATTTGTTGACACTGGGTTGTAGTGAAGGAAAGTATAGTGGTTACTGTAGGCCCCCAGCCAGAAGTACAAGTGACTTCTGCTCAGAAGACCTGAACTCCCTGAAGGCTTTCAGGAAAGGGTTATTATTTTTTCTTCTAAAAAAAACTTATTAAAATTTTAAAAAATCAATATATTTTAATAGATATTGTGACTTCCCTGGTGGCTCAGACAGTAAAGCATCTGCCTACCATGCGGGAGACCCTAGTTTGATCCCTGGGTTGGGAAGATCCTCTGGAGAAGGAGATGGCAACCCGCTCCAGTACTCTTGCCTGGAAAATCCCAGGGATGGAGGAGTGTGGTGGGCTACAGTCCATGGGGTCGCAAGGGGTCAGACACGACTGAGCAACTTCACTTTTTTTTTTTTAAATAGAAGTATAATTCATTTGATTTACAATGTTGCATTGATTTCTTCTGTACAGTAAAGTGATTCAGTTATACACATACATACATTCTTAAAGGCAACATTTGAGGTGAGGGTTACAAGGTGCATGACTTTCTTCTGATTGGTTGGTGGTGAGCTAACAGGGTGAGGTTTCAGGAATTTTAATCATCAGCCTTCTCGTTCCAACCAGTCTGGGGTCTATGAGCTTGTGTTCAGCATGTAGTCACCATCCTCCCCCTGGATTGGGGGCATTAGTTCCTGCAGAACACCTCAAACACAAATGTCAGATTGTTATGTATATTCTTTGGGGAGGAACCAGGGCTGCTTTAAATTGTTTCTTGACTGCCTATCCTTCGTTTCTGTGTTCCCTCATCTCCCTAATTAGTAACCGCTTGGGTCTGCTCTTTGGCACTCAGGGAAGGCCTAGGAGACCAAAGACTTTTTCTTAAAAATAATGTTATTTATTTATGTGTTTTTGGCTGTGCTGGGTCTTCCTTGCTGCTTGGGCTTTTCTCTAGTTGGGGCTACCCTTCGTTGCAGTGAACGGACTTCTCATTGCTATGGCTTCTCTTGTTGTGGAGCATAAGCTCTGGGCTTGCGGGCTTCAGTAGCTGTGGCTCATGGGCTCAACAGTTGCAGTTCCAGGGCCCCAGAGCACAGCCTAAAGAGCTGTGGTTCAAGAGCATGTGGGCTCTTCCCAGATCAGGGATCAAACCCACGTCTCCTGCCTTGGCAGGCGGATTCTTTACCACTGAGCCCCCAGGGAAGCCACAAAGCCTTCTACAAACAAGAAACAGGGGGACACAGAGGAGCTTTTGTACCAGGGAGGGTACTACAGGGCTCTGCTTGGTTTCATCCCCAGAGCTGAGATATCTCAGGGTTAGGCTGGATCTGTTAGAATTATAGAGTGGAGAAGACTCTCAGGGCCTGCTCTAGGCAGGCCTCTGGGGAGAAACACAAGGTACTTGTTTCTCCCTGAAAGTGAAAGTGAAGTCTCTCAGTCGTGTCTGACTCTTTGCGACCCCGTGGACTGTAGCCCACCAGGCTCCTCCATCCATGGGATTCTCCAGGCAAGAATACTGGAGTGGGTTGCCATTTCCTTCTCCAGGGGAATCTTCCTGACCCAAGGATCGAACTCAGGTCTGCCACATTGCAGGCAGACGCTTTAACCTCTGAGCCACCAGGGAAGCCCCAAAATACACTGTGTACAAGTGTATCTTTTACCTCTAACATATGTGATATAATGTATGATTTTATGTATGATTAAAGTATGAATATGATCTTTATGAATGGAAACTAATTTTTAACAAACCCTCTTTCCTGTGCCTGTAAATCATATTAAATTTTCCAGAAATAGGTGGAACTGATGACCTGATAGCTTATGCCTGCCACGGATAGATTGTTCTTTGGTTTCAAATGGGTGTCATTGCCTTTTGAATGAACTATGAATAAGGTCTGACCCTCAGATTAAACAAAGAAAGTGAGTAAAATACCTCTAAAGTTGCTCTCTCCAATATGATAGCAATTAGCCACATGTGGCTACTTGCTGCTGCTGCTGCTAAGTCACGTCAGTCATGTCCGACTCTGTGTGACCCCAGAGACGGCAGCCCACCAGGCTCCGCCGTCCCTGGGATTTTCCAGGCAAGATACTGGAGTGGGTTGCCATTGCCTTCTCCGCATGTGCTTACTTAGATTTGAATTAATAAAAAATTCAAAGTTCCTTAGTCACATTAGCTACATTTCAAGCTCCCAACAGCCACCCCCATGTGTCTTCAGTTCAGTTCAGTTCAGTCACTCAGTCGTGTCTGACTCTTTGCGACCCCATGAATTGCAGCCAGGCCTCCCTGTCCATCACCAACTCCCGGAGTTCACTCAGACTCACGTCCATCAAGTCCGTGATGCCATCCAGCCATCTCATCCTCTGTCGTCCCCTTCTCCTCCTGCCCCCAATCCCTCCCAGCATCAGAGTCTTCTCCAATGAATCAACTCTTCGTATGAGGTGGCCAAAGTACTGGAGTTTCAGCTTTAGCATCATTCCTTCCAAAGAAATCCCAGGACTGATCTCCTTCAGAATGGACTGGTTGGATCTCCTTGCAGTCCAAGGGACTCTCAAGAGTCTTCTCCAACACCACAGTTCAAAAGCATCAATTCTTCAGCGCTCAGCTTTCTTCACAGTCCAACTCTCACATCCATACACGACTACTGGAAAAACCATAGCCTTGACTAGACGGACCTTTGTTGGCAAAGTAATGTCTCTGCTTTTCAATATGCTATCTAGGTTGGTCATAGCTTTTCTTCCAAGGAGTAAGCATCTTTTAATTTCATGGCTGCAGTCACCATCTGCAGTGATTTTGGAGCCCCCAAAAATAAAGTCTGATAACTGTTTACACTGTTTCCCCATCTATTTCCCATGAAGTGATGGGACCGGATGCCATTATCTTCATTTTCTGAATGTTGAGCTTTAAGCCAACTTTTTCACTCTCTACTTTCACTTTCATCAAGAGGCTTTTTAGTTCCTCTTCCCTTTCTGCCATAAGGGTAGTGTCATCTGCATATCTGAGGTTATTGATATTTCTTCCAGCAATCTTGATTCCAGCTTGTGCTTCTTCCAGCCCAGCGTTTCTCATGATGTACTCTACATATAAGTTAAATAAGTAGGGTGACAATATACAGCCTTGACGTACTCCTTTTCCTATTTGGAACCAGTCTGTTGTTCCATGACCAGTTCTAACTGTTGCTTCCTGACCTGCATATAGGTTTCTCAAGAGGCAGGTCAGGTGGTCTGGTATTCCCATCTCTTTCAGAATTTTCCACAGTTTCTGGTGATCCACACAGTCAAAGGCTTTGGCATAGTCAATAAAGAAGAAATAGATGTTTTTCTGGAACTCTCTTGCTTTTTCAATGATCCAGCAGATGTTGGCAATTGGATCTCCATGTGTCTAGTAGCTACCATATATTGTATGGCACAGAGGCTTTTTTATCATCACAGAAAATTCTATTGGACAGTGTTGCTCAAGCAGTGGTGATTTTAGTCCCATGTTATGGAGAGTGGCCCTTGGAAAGGACAGTATGGTAACTCTCTTATGGGTGTCAGGGAGGAAGCAAGACTGAGGAGTTTTCTTTATGGGATTTCCTAAGACTAGAAGGGAAGAAAATGAAAGGAGATTGTAAAGTTATTCTGTTCCATCAGGGACTATAAGGACAGTTATGTTAGGATGAAGTGATATGGGCTTACTGAAGCTATTTGCTGCTGTACTAGGGCTTAGATCAGAAACTTGATACTTGAGAAATTTGACTTTGTGCTATTTGTAATTAGATTCCTCAACATTTTTTAAAGAAAATAATAACCTACTTATTATATTAGAAAACAAAGTAAAAGAAAAGAAGATTCCTTTTTCTGTACTCAACAACACTTCTGACACCAAATGTGTGGATATTCCAGTACGAGGCATTTTCCCAGTTCTTGGTCGACACCAGCTCGGTGTTCCTAATATTACTCAGTTCTGGTACTGACGGCCCTGACTTAGTGCAGATGCCACAGGTTAAGGACTCAGTCCCACAAGACTCTCCCCTCCTTCTACTTTAGATGCCAATCTCAAGTTCAGGTTTTACCTGTGCCTCTGATTACCAGCTATAACTTGGAGGTTCCCAAGAACCCCTCCTAAGGTTTGATAACTTACTGCAATGGTTCACAGACCCCAGGAAAACAATTTACTTACTAATGTTAAGAAACAAGAGGGAATTCCCTGGTAGTCCAGTGGTTAGGACTTCGTGCTTTCACTGCCAAGGATGTGGGTTCAGTCCTTGGTTACGAAACTAAAAAACAAAAAGAAAACAAACAAAAACCAACCAAGCAAAAAAACACAACAGGTCCAAGATGGAGTCACTTGTGCTAAAACCAATTTCTAATTAGTGCAGAATTTTCTGGTCAGGACCAATGAGATGCTTTCCATCCTCCAAAGAAAGGTTAGGTGATTTGTCACAAAGACGAATTCTGTCTCCCATAGGTAGGTTATCTAAACCTGAAATAATCTTTTTATCATTTATTGCTTTTTTGACTGTGCTGAAAGGCAAGCAGGATCTTAGTTCCCTGACCAGGGATCAAACCTCTGCCCCCTGCTGCAGAGGAAGCATGGAGACTTAAGCACTGGACTACCAGGGAAGTCCTGAAATAATCTTTTTTGTTTATGATTTTCTTGTCTTGCTTCTAAAAACCTCTCCTTTTCTGTAACTCTTTGGAGCTCTTTTCTACTAGTAAGTTGGGATGCTGCCTGATTCATGAGTTGTTCAGTAAAGCCAGTTAGATCTTTAAAATTTGCTTTGTTGAATTCTTGCTAACACTAGATTATTGGTTTATTATAAAAAGATACAATTTAGAAACAGCCATAAGCAAGAGATACACAAGGGTGAGATACAGGGGAAAAGGCACATAACTTCCTTTATCTTTTAGGTTGTGTCACCCTCCCAGCATCTAAATGTGATCAGCAACTCATAAGTTCTCAGAACCCCTTTGGTTAGAGTTTTTATGGAGGCTTCATTATATAGGCATGAGTGATTATATAAGTGTCTACTGGTGATTGAATTCAATCTCCAGTGCTTCATCCCTCAATGGACCTTGAGAAGGAAATGAAAGTTCCAACCTTGGAATCACGTGGTTGGCTCCCCTGGCATCCAGCCTCCATCCTTAGGGGCTTTCCGAAAGTCACTTCATTAATATAAACTCCAGTGTGGTGAAAGGGGCTTGTTATGAAAAACAAAAGACATTCCTTCCACCTTTATTGCTCTGGAGGTATTTCAGAAACAGGACAAAACCAAATATAACAAAAGATGCTCCTATTGCTTTTACCACTTAGGAAATAATGAGGGTTGAAAGCTCTGTGCCAGACCTGGAGATGAAGAACAAATATGTATTTCTTATTGTATCACACTGTCATACAAAGAAAGGGGGTTTTGGCCACACTAGGCCAAAGTTTAAAGAGTGGAGCTGTTACATGCAATAGCAGAGAGAAGAAAAAAAAGGGACTTGAAGAAGAAAGTGAAAATAAAAGGGAAAAGAACTGGAAAACAGACTTTCACACAAAGATTATCTTTAGAAGAGTCCTCTTTTTAGGAAGATATGTGTTTCTTTTGATAAAGAATGTCATTTCTTATCATAGTGAGATGCACTGTACACTCATGACTTTTGTTTGTCAGGGGACCTTCTTGACCTTCCACTTTCCCATTGTTTTATAATGTTGAGTGTTTTTAAGGGTAGCAGAATATGCCACCTCAAACTGTGCCACTTTAGTATAGCATTATTTTGAGCTGAAGGCAACTGAGAAGACGCAGATACAAGAAAAGTTCTGGACTTCCCTGGTGGTCCAGTGTTAAGAATTGCCTGCCAATGCAGGGGACACGGGTTCGATCCCTGATCCAGGAAGATTCTGCAGGCTGCTGGGCAACTAAGCCCGTGCTCCACAGCTACTGAGCCCACATGCCGTAACCACTGAAGTCTGAATGCCTAAAGCCTCTGCTCCACAACAAGAGAAGCCACCTTAATAAGAAGTTCATGCACCACAACTAGAGAGGAGCCCCGGTTCACAACTAGAGAAAGCCCGCGAGCAGCAAAGAAGACCTAGCACAGCCAAAACCAAAAATAAATAATTAAAAATAAAGGATCTCTGCCTGTCTCTTATTTGCCTAAAAGCAGGACATAAAGGTGTTCCTGCTCCTCTCTCTACTAGGAAGGACAGAAAACTCTTGACCTTATGAGCCCAGAGAGGGCACCAGAGGAATCTACACAACAAACTTTACTAACTAGCCCTTATTTTTCATTAATGCTTCATATGTTTACTTGCTCAACTTCATATATTTACTCACAACTTGCTTTGAATATCTAAACTCAATGTCGTTTTCCTCTGTCTTGTTACTTCTCTAAAAGTTTATTGCTTTCTTGGGTTAAGATACTACTGTTAAAAACAAGACAAGAATACTGGAGTAGCTTGTTGTACTATTAGGTAATCTGCCTGATAGATCCCTGCCATCCCCTAAAAGGATTTCCCTCGTGGTTCAGACAGTAAAGCGTCTGCCTACAATGCGGGAGACCTGGGTTTGATCCCTGGGTCAGGAAGATCCTCTGGAGAAGGAAATGGCACCCCACTCCAGTACTCTTGCCTGGAAAATCCCATGGATGGAGGAGCCTGGTGGGCTGCAGTCCATGGGGTCGCAAAGAGCTGGACACGACTGAGCAACTTCACTTCACTTTACTTCATCCCCCAAAGGAAATGACTTTGCTGTAACTAATCTGATTTTTGTCTAGTATAATTAACTGTTCTGTCTCCTTTCTGCCTATAAAAGTCTCTTATTTTAGATAACTCCTCAGAGCACCTTTATATCTGTTGGTTGGATGCTGCCTGACTCATAAATTATTGAATAAAGCCAATAAAATCTTTACATTTGCTGAGCTGAATTTTGCTTTTTAACATTATATAAGCCCAAGTTCTGACCACCCTTTTGAGTCACTACTGACTGACTGTTCCCTGTGCATGTGCAATGCATATGTTAAGAAACATGTTGGTTTTCCTCTTGTTAATCTGTCTTTCATCAGTCTAATTATAGGCCCAATGAACCTGAGTAGAGGGAAATAGTTTTTCTTCTCTAACGGTGTTTTAGTAACAAAAGGTCTAAGTTCTACACTGATTTCAGCTTCACCTTAAAAATTTGACTTGTCCTCTGAAAGCCATAAGAGTTGCAGTCCCTCCAGTACCCATTATTTTGCATGCCCAAATATTGGGGCTCTGTGCTTTGCCCAACTTGTAATTATTCAGAGAAATAACAAAGCAGACATAGTTAATTACCTGGGTTAACCACAGTTAATAAGAACAAACATTTCCTTAATATTTACTTTGTGTCAAGTGCTGTGTTGGTTACTGTTAACATTATGTCATTTAATCCCCACAACCTTTGAACTAAAGAATGTCACGCTTGTCATGTATCTCTAAAAGGATTGAGTCATTAGTCACTGTGGTGGCTGACCTTCAACACACTCTGAAAGGAGTTGAGGGCAGAGATCAGGACTGAGGCACTCTGTGCTTTGGGAAAACTGGCAGAATAGGCCTTCAGATGGATATTTTCAGGAGAAAATTTGAATCCAGTTGAGACAGGAGGGAAGGAGGCAGGGCACAACCATTAAAATAATGATACACAGGGGAATTTCCTGGTGGTCCATTGGTTAGAACTTGGTGCTTTCACTGCAGGCGCCCAGGTTCAACCCCTGATGGAGGAACTAAGATTCCACAAGCCGTGTGGCCTGCCCTCCGCCTCCCTCCCCCTGCCAAAAAAAAAAACAGAGGATAGGACAAATACCATTTAGAACCAAGTAGGCCCAAGATGGTGGGAGATTCAAATTCCAACAGACCTTGAGCCTCATTATAAGCTCACTGTAATACATGTGCATGCTCAATGACATACATGCAGGCACCATGACAGTTCTGAGATTCGCCATAAAAGCCCCAAAAGTGAGTGGTAACCCAATTTCTAGAAACCCCCACTCCTTTCCCCAAATAGGTGGAATAACCTTCTCACTTGTTAGCCTATGAAATTACCCAACCTATAAAAACTAACAACCATGGGGCTTCTCTCCTGAGATGGCCCACACTCTATGGAGGATGTAACTCCCTCAGTAAACCTGCTTTCACTCTCCTTCATCTAGTTCTTGAATTATTTCCTGTAGGAAGCCAAGGACCCTCACTTTGTGGCTTATCCCGGGGTCTTGCCCAAGACTTGGGAAGTGACCATCCTCTCATGCCCCATTTTCCCGCAACACAACTTTTTGCATTTTCCCATACTTAGAAAAGCACTAAAATCATTAACTAACATATCTGTGCCTTGTGACTAGCAGTAGCCCTCTACCAAGATGTGCTTGACGGCACTTACCCACTCCCTTCTCCACAATCAAAGACATGATCACCTCTCCCCTACCTCTTCAGAGCAGTTCCTTAGAGCTACCTGAGACAGTCTCTTGGGCTATAGTCCTCAGTAAATCCCCAAATAAAACTGAAACTCACAGCTCTCACATTGTGCATTTTTACTTCAGTCAACAATCCAGGTATTGTTCTTTCCATCTTGAACAAGAGGAAAATGAGGCTGTCAGACTAACTTGTTCTGGATTAGAGAACCAATCAACAGCAGGGCTTCCCTGGCGGCTCAATGGTAAAGAATCTGCCTGCCAATGCAGGACACATGGGTTTGATCTCTGGGTCTGGAAGATTTTCTGGAGAAAGAAATGGCAACCCACTCCAGTATTCCTGTCTGGGAAATCCCAAGGACAGAGGAGCCTGGCAGGCTATAGTCCATGGAGTCACAAAGAGTCTGACATGACTTAGTGACTAAACAACAAAACAGCAGAATCAAGGCTCAAATCCAGGATTGTCTGACTCTTATGTCCACTACTCAGGATGTGACTTTTTACATAGAGATTCTGATTTAAAATATGGAAACTAACACTAGTATTAACAATTTCCTATTGAGAGATCAGTCCAAAAAAATGTTTCAATGATTATAGAACTGTTGCAGGAAGGGGGACCCCTTCCAGGGCCCGAAACTGGGCTCTTGTCTAACACTCGGAAATGAATTGTCTGAGGAGACACATGTGCTGACAAAGCAAGAGATTTTATTGGGAAAGGGCACCCAGGTGGAGAGCAGTAGGGTAAGGGAACCCAGGAGAACTGCTCTGTTTCGTGGCTCGCAGTCTTGGGTTTTATGGTGATGGGATTAGTTTCCCGGTGGTCTTCGGCCAATCATTCTAATTCAGAGTCTTTCCTGGTGGCGCACGCATCACTCACCCAAGATGGATGCTAGCGAGAGGGATTCTGGGAAGTGGACGGATACGCGGTGTCTCCTTTCGACCTACGCGGTGTCTCCTTTTGACCTTTCCCGAACTCTTTCGGTTGGTGGTGGCTTATTAGTTATCAGGATCTCCTGTCATAAAACAACTCATGCAAATGGTTACTATGGTCGTGACTGGCCAGGGTGGGCGGTTTCAATCAGTGTGCTTCCCCTAACAGAATCATTAACCGAACACAGAAGACTACTTGCTGTTTTAAGTAGTCCAGAAAGCTTTAGCTCATTTTATCAGTGTTTGACTTTGCAGATCTTAGAAAAGGATGTATTCAGTGAGTGAATTTGATGTTTTTCACCTCTTCTGCTTTTCCCCTTTGGGAGTTCCTGTGGCGATGCTAATGATGATAGTAGACAAGGATCAAAGGTAGACAAAACATAAGGGAGAGACTACCAGAAGGAGCCCGGATGATTCCCCTCAGGAACCCACTCCTAAATGATTAAACAGCATCCACCTAGTCTTTTAAAGTTTGAAGTTGAATACTGGTGAGGAAGCTACTGTCCTATTTACTGATGAGGCAGGGAGAAAGTTTCAACTTGTCTGAGAAACTGAGGCTTCTTGCCTTATTATATTGAAATTCAGAATTGGCATGGTTATGCACTTTTTTCTCAGCAATATATGAGATTTAGATTGAAGTTCTGATAACAGTGTAAATCTCCACGAGTGTGAATATGAATATAGGGCTTCAAATAGATTGTAAAGTTTTTTGAGGACATGGATTACATCTCTTCTTTCTAGAACTAAGCAAGGTTTTGCTCACGACTGTTAATCAGTACATTTGTGATGCTCATTTGGTTCCAGTTTAAACACAGATAAAAAGTGAAAATGAATGAAGGAAACTTGCTGTTTTAGGAATTTTGCTTGAATGCCTAAGATAGTTCAAAGTTAAATGTAAGCTGTAAAAATACCTGGTTCATGTACTATTTGTAGCTCAGGGAGAAAGACTAGGTCTGGAAGATCAGATTCATATGAAATTAAAACGCAGAAAATGCCAGAAATTAAGGTATATCTTATTTTTCAAAAAAAGTTAAAATGCTAGATATGAATAGTTAATCTCATTTGTTAAAATATAAACCCTCAAACTTTTATAGTTTCCTCTGCAAAATAAGTTGCAGCGAGTAGGGTTTGAACCAGGCACCAGGCAATGCTCTTACAGGCCTTTCAGAGCTGTCATTCTGGGATAGTACGACAGGTTCAAGATGATAGCTTGGGAATAGAAGGCTGCTAAACTTGATCATCGGAGAAGGCAACGGCACCCCACTCCAGTACTCCTGCCTGGAAAATCCATGGACCGAGGAGCCTGGTAGGCTGACAGTCCATGGGGTCGCTAAGTGTCGGACATGACTGAGCAACTTCACTTTCAGTTTTCACTTTCACGCATTGGAGAAGGAAACGGCAACCCACTCCAGTGTTCTTGCCTGGAGAATCCCAGGGACGGGGAAGCCTGTTGGGCTGCCGTCTATGGGGTCGCATAGAGTCGGACACGACTGAAGCGACTTAGCAGTAGCAGCAGCAAACTTGATCATATACCTTTATGCAATTTAATGGACTTTCTCCCCACCTCTGCCCATCACCAGCTCTTTTAAGACTATATTATATTTCCCTGAGGATACCTACAATCTAGCATAACGACCTACAATTTAGCAAAATGGGGGCTGGAGGAGGCGTCCAATAAATGTCTGCTGATTGAATGAACACCTGCGGGCCTAGGTTTTACCGCGCTTATTTCTAAGCATACTCAGCTCCCAAATGGAGTTCAGGGCCGGGCGGAGGTCGAGCTCCCGCACCTTCGCTCCGCACTTGCCTTCTCCAATAACCAAGTCTAAACTGATGCCTACGCAGTGACTGGCTCCGGTGGTTTTCACTGCGGGACAACTTGACTTCCTCTAATGATCTGGGACAGGCATATGCAGTTAGTGCCCTTAACAGTTTTAGGGCCGAGCGGGTACCGAAACTCAGGAAGCGCCAGACATTAACTTAAAGCAGATCCAATTAGGACGCCCAAGAACCAAAGAAAGCCGGAACCCTCGGGTAGCCACGCTGTCCGCTGAAAATCCTATCCTCCCCTTCCTCCCACGCTACCCTGTTGCTAGAGCAACTGTGAGGCGTCACTAACCTGACTGCGGAAACAGGACAAAAAGAGGACACGTCTCCAACTCTGGGACAGATCCGTTGCGCAGGCGCACTAGCTTTCTCTGGCTGTAGTTCTCATGCAGCAGAAGTATTCTGCGTCTGCGCATTACTTGTTTCGCTCCTTGGCCGGCCTATACGCCTGCGCAAAGTGGCAACTCGAGGAGGGCGGAGCTTGGATATTAGCTGTGCGCATGCGCCAACTCTATATCCGGTGTGGTGGTCTGTTCAGTTAGGAGTTTGAGGGTAGGCCGGCGGGAATATTCAGCTTGTAGCTGACTGTAGCCATGTCGGCGTCTGTGTTGTCGGTCATCTCGCGGTTTTTAGAAGAGTACTTGAGCGCCACTCCTCAGCGTTTGAAGTTGTTGGACGCGTACCTCCTGTATATACTGCTGACCGGAGCGCTGCAATTCGGTTATTGTCTCCTCGTGGGGACCTTCCCCTTCAACTCCTTCCTCTCGGGCTTCATCTCTTGTGTGGGGAGCTTCATCCTAGCGGGTAATGATTCTATAAGTGATCTCAATAACAATGTGTTGCTTTGGTGTGTGCTTCTATTTCCACACAGTTCCCTGGTGGCTCAGACGGTAAAGCGTCTGCCCACAATATGGGAGACCCGGGTTCGATCCCTGGGTTGGGAAAATCTCCTGGAGAAGGAAATGGCAACCCACTCCAGTACTGGAAAATCCAGTGCCTGGAAAATCCTATGGACGGAGGAGCTTGTTGGGCTACCGTCCGCAGGGTCGCAAAGAGTGGGACACGACGGAGCGACTTCACTTCTGTTTCCACAGTACTCGGTTCTGTATCAGACCACCGCCTTCTGAAGTTGTGAGGGGGATCCGCATTGCTGTGTCTTTGTGAGTGGGGAAATTGAGGCTCATTCAGGTTGTCGTACCTAACACCAAAAAGCCGCCGAAGAACTGGACTTAGATCTAGAAACAACCTTCATTCTGCTCCTCAACCTGGTGATCCACTTCACTTCATATTGGTCCAGGGAAAACTGCGTTTCATCTATAACTTAAGTTTAACACACCTTTGAAGTTGGTAAACTTTTAAAATGGAAAACCCAACTCTGAAGTTGTTATTTTACTATCTTGAACTCAGCTTTCATTCTCATAATTCTATTATTGGTGTGATACAATCAGAAGAATTTTATTTTTCCTTATGCTAAGTCTTTGGGTTTGAGGCTGCTGTGGCTAAAATTGAATTGGTAGATCCCCCCAACTTCCTCCCCAATGACAAGTTGATGGCTTGTCATTGAAGAAAATGCCTAGTGAGAGGGAGTAGTGGAGTTCTTGTGGGGGGTTGTGATTTCATAGCTGTTGGATAATAGGTATTTGGGTCTAAGAAATGAAAATTGCTGCAGCAAACATCAGCCCAACAAATGAAAATCCTTTCAAAAAAAAAGAAAATTGCTTTAGGAAAAAGGATTCAGGACAACTCATAGTTGCTGTGCAAGGGTATTGGTTGCATTTCTTTTTATTTTTAAAAATTTGTTCTTTTAAAACTTATTTTTAACTGGAGGAGAACTGCTTTACAATGTTATGTTGGTTTCTGCCATACAACAGAGTGAATGAACCATAAGGATACGTGTATCCCCTCCCTCTTGAAACTCCCTCGCACTTCCACAACCCCATCCCCCATCTCTAGGTTGTCATAAAGCACTGGGTTGAGCTCACTGAGTTACACAGCAGCCTCCCACTAGCTATCTGTTTCACACATGGTAATGTATATGTTTCAGTGCTACTCTCTAAATTCATCCCACCCTTTTCTGCTGTGTCCACAAGTCTGTTCTGTCTGCCTCTCTGTTCCTGCCCTGCATATAGGTTCATGAGTACCATTTCTCTGGATTCCACATATATGTGGCAATATACAATATTTGTTTTTTTGTTTCTGACTTCACTCTGTGTAACAAGCTCTAGGTACATCCACCTCAGTTCAGCACCCTCAAATCTGTTCCTTTTTATGTCTGAGTAATATTCCATTGTATGTATGTACAGCTGCTTTATCCATTTATCTGTTGATGGACATTTTGGTTGCGTCTATGTCCTGACCATTGTAAATAGTGCTGCAGTGAGCTCTGGAGTACATGTGTCTTTTTGAATTATGGCTTTCTCAGGGTGTATGCCCAGTAGTGGGATTCCTGGGTTATACAGTAGTTTTATTCCTAGTTTTTAAAGTAACCTCCATACTGTTTGCCATAGTGGCTGCCTCAGTTTACATTCCCACCAACAGTGGAAGAGGGTTCTCTCTTCTCTATATCCTCTCCAGCATTTATTGTTTGTATAATACATTTTTTGATGGTGGCCATTCTGACCAGTGTGAGGTGGTGATACCTCGTTGTTTTGGTTTGTTTAGATCATTTCTCTAATAATGAGCCATGTTGAGCATCTTTTCATGTGTTTATTGGCTGGATTTAGAAAAGGCAGAGGAACCAGAGATCAAATTGCCAACATCCAGTGGATCATCAAAAAAGCAAGAGAGTTCCAGAAGACCATCTACTTCTACTTTATTGACTATGCCAAAGGCTTTGACTGTGTGGATCACAATATACTGTGGAAAATTCTTCAAGAGATGGGAATACCAGAGCACCTGACCTGCCTCTTGAGAAACCTGTATGCAGGTCAGGAAGCAACAGTTAGAACTGGACATCGAACATGAGACTGGTTCCAAATTGGGAAAGGAGTACGTCAAGGCTGTATATTGTCACCCTGCTTATTTAACTTCTATGCAGAGTACATCATGAGAAATGCTGGGCTGAATGAAGCACAAGCTGGAATCAAGATTGCCAGGAGAAATATCAGTAACCTCAGATATGCAGATGACACCACCCTTATGGCACAAAGTGAAGAGGAACTAAAAAGCCTCTTGATGAAAGTGAAAAAGGAGAGTGAAAAAGTTGGCTTAAAGCTTAGTATTCAGAAAACTAAGATCATGCATCTGGTCCCATTGCTTCATGGCAAATAGATGGGAAAACAGTGTAAACAGTGTCAGACTTTATTTTTCTGGGTTCCAAAATCACTGCATATGATGATTGCAGCCATGAAATTAAAAGGCGCTTGCTCCTTGGAAGAAAAGTTATGACCAACCTAGATAGCATATTAAAAAGCAGAGACATTACTTTACCAACAAAGGTCCATTTAGTCAAAGCTGTGGTTTTTCCAGTAGTCATGTATGGATGTGAGAGTTGGACTATAAAGAAAGCTTAGTGCTGAAGAATTGATGCTTTTGGAGAAGACTCTTGAGAGTCCCTTGAACTGCAAGGAGATCCAGCCAGTCCATCCTAAAGGAAGTCAGTCCTGGGTGTTCATTGGAAGGACTGATGCTGAAGCTGAAACTCCAGTACTTTGGCCACCTGCTTTGAAGAACTGACTCACTGGAAAAGACCCTCATGCTGTGAAAGATTGAAGGTGGGAGGAGAAGGGGATGACAGGGTGAGATGGTTGGATGGCAACACCGACTCAATGGACATGAGTTTGAGTAAACTCTGGGAGTTGGTGATGGACAGGGAGGCCTGATGTGCTGCAGTCCGTGGGGTCCCAAAGACTTGGATATGACTGAGCAACTGAACTGAACTGAACTGATGCATCTTTGGAGAAATATCTGTTTAGGTCTTCTGCCCATGTTTTGATTGGCTTGTTTGTCTTTCTTATATTGAGCTGCATGAGCTGCTTGTATATTTTGGAGGTTAATCCTTTGTCAGTTGCTTTCTCCCATTCTGAGGGTTTTCTTTTTCTTTTTGTTTATAGTTTCCTTTTCTGTGCAAGTGTTTTTAAGTTTAATTCGGTCCCATTTGTCTATTTTTGTTTGCATTTCTTTTGACACTTTTGACCTTACTAAATCCACCACTGCCTTCTGTCTGTTTATTGTGCTGGGGTTTCTAACTTCCCGAAGTTGTTCTACGTATTGGAAGAGAAGGGAGGAGGTCAGTTTGGCTGAGAAAGGGAATTGTAGGTGATTATGTGGAAGGATTAGGTAGTTCTGGGTGCTAGAACTTTGAGGGCCAGGCTAAGGAATTTTATCCTGTAAGTAATAGGAATGCATCTAAGCATTTAAAACATTTACAAATCTTTTTAGATTAGAGTGGAAAGACTTAAAATTGGTGTTAATGTGTAGGATAAATTGGAGGGGAAAGTTCTCTAACCTGGTTCCCTTAATTTCTTTTTGGTAGTCTGTTCTCTTCTATCCCTTCTGCATGTGTTATGTAGCATATGCTCTTTGGAAATTGACTAGTACATTATAAATCAGTACAAGATCCTGTCACTTTTTTTTTTCCCCCCAAAGCCTGATATTATTTGGGCCCAATGAAAATGATCTGTTTTCTTCTATTCCCTCACGACTGGGGAGACTTACCCATGGTTTCAAGAAGGAGCCAGAGGTAGAAAATTGCCATTGAGAAATCTTTGTTGTTTTTTTTGGATCAGCAGTTTACAGTGTAGAAAACTTCAATGATAGAATATTTTTCTCCTTCCAGACATCCTCAGCAGCTGACTGTTTATCTTGTGGTTAGATATCTCTAGAAGAGGATACCTGTCCCCTTTTCAGAATAGCATCCCAGTTTGGCAGCCCTTCTAGTTTTTTTTCCTTTTTCACTTGATTGAAATCCCTCTTTTTGCTCCTTTAAAGTGCTATTTAGGAGGGATGTGTGGAAAACATTAAGACTATCCTTAAAATAAGTCTTTGATCTTGAAATCAGTTTTTAAGTAGTTTCACAGCTTTTGTCTATTCTATTTTCTAATCTTTATGAAATAGTTTTGGAATTAACAAAGTTTTGTTTCCCCTAGTTTATAGATCCACAACGGTTTGAATTTGAAAGACAAGGAGACCTAATTCAGAGTGTTTTCTTTCTCATGGCAGCTCTTTGGCTGTGAGGACTGGAATCCAGTGTTTCTTTGGGAATTATCTATTAGAGTCCTAGGCCCATAGCTGTTATCAAAGAGATGGGGAGTTTGGCAGCATTATGCCTGACTGGCCTGTTTCTAAATCTCATATCCATTGCTAGCTATTGTCTTCTGTTACTCAGGTTCTCAATATCTGCTATCTGGACTACTGTAATATTCCTTATTGATCTCCCAGCCTCTTGTCTCGCCCTCCAGTCCCTCTTACGCTATGTTTGCAGGCTTGATTTGACTTGCAGATTTAACTGTTCTGCTCCCCACAGAAAATTTGTCTGTATCCAAAGAGAAATTTAAAATATTTTTTAATGGTGTAGAGGCTCTTTGATGATCTGGCTCTGGCCACATTGCTAGCTTCATCTCTTGTCTCCCCCTTCTCTGTACTTTATATTCCAGTATTGTGTTACTTATTATTCCCTGAACATGCCAAGGTGTATTAAGCTATTTTACCTTTGTTTGATTGCCCAGAAAATTCCTTCACTTCTTAGACAGCTCAAGTGCTGCTTCCCTTTGAGCCCTTGCCTGGCTCTTGAGATTTAGGTTTTCCTCCCATGTTCTGTAGGTGTGTAATGCTCTGTTCATCAATCAGTGCTTAATACTGGATGTTCAGTTATGAGCATGCCTCTGATAAGTTAAGGAATGTTGAACATTTATGTGTCAGGTTTCCTGGCAGGGAACTAGAATTTAACTATGGAACATGCAGATGTGGTCTCTACTCCCACAGGGTTTATAATCTGGTGGGAGATGCAGGCAAGTACATGGATATGCTGCTGTGATGGAGAAGTATTGGTGAGAGTAGAATGGGAAAGACTAGAGATCTCTTCAAGAAAATTAGAGCTACCAAGGGCACAGTTCATGCAAAGATGGGCTTGATAAAGGACAGAAATGGTCTGGACCTAACAGAAGCGGAAGATATTAAGAAGAGGTGGCAAGAAAACACAGAAGAACTGTACAAAAAAGAGCTTCACGACCAAGATAATCACGATGGTGTGATCACTCACCTAGAGCCAGACATCCTGGAATGTGAAGTCAAGTGGGCCTTAGAAAGCATCACTACGAACAAAGCTAGTGGAGGTGATGGAATTCCAGTAGAGCTATTTCAAATCCTGAAAGATGATGCTGTGAAAGTGCTGCACTCAATATGCCAGCAAATTTGGAAAACTCAGCAGTGGCCACAGGACTGGAAAAGGTCAGTTTTCATTCCAATCCCAAAGAAAGGCAATGCCAAAGAATGCTCAAACTACCACACAATTGCACTCATCTCACACGCTAGCAAAGTAATGCTCAAAATTCTCCAAGCCAGGCTTCAGCAGTACGTGAACCGTGAACTTCCAGATGTAAGATGTTTTTAGAAAAGGCAGAGGAACCAGAGATCAAATTGCCAACATCTGCTGGATCATCAAAATAGCAAGAGAATTCCAGAAAAACATCTATATCTGCTTTACTAACTATGCCAAAGCCTTTGACTGTGTGGACCGCAATAAACTGTGGGAAATTCTTCAAGAGATGGGAATACCAGAGCACCTGACCTGCCTCTTGAGAAACCTATATGCAGGTCAGGAAGCAACAGTTAGAACTGGACATGGAACAACAGACTGGTTCCAAATAGGAAAAGGAGTACATCAAGGCTGTATATTGTCACCCTGCTTATTTAACTTATACGTAGAGTACATCATGAGAAACGCTGGGCTGGAAGAAGCACAAGCTGGAATCAAGATTGCTGGGAGAAATATCAATAACCTCAGATATGCAGATGACACCACCCTTATGGCAGAAAGTGAAGAGGAGCTAAAAAGCCTCTTGATGAAAGTACAAGAGGAGAGTGAAAAAGTTGGCTTAAAGCTCAACATTCAGAAAACTAAGATCATGCATCTGATCCCATCACTTCATGGGAAATAGATGGGAAAACAGTGTAAACAATGTCAGACTTTATTTTTGGGGGCTCCAAAATCACTGCAGATGGTTACTGCAGCCATGAAATTAAAAGATGCTTACTCCTTGGAAGAAGAGTTATGAGGGATGCTAGATAGCATATTGAAAAGCAGAGACATTATTTTGCCAACAAAGGTCCATCTAGTCAAGGCTATGGTTTTTCCAGTAGTCATGTATGGATGTGAGAGTTGGACTGTGAAGAAAGCTGAACGCTGAAGAACTGATGCTTTTGAACTGTGGTGTTGGAGAAGACTCTTGAGAGTCCCTTGGACTGCAAGGAGATCCAGCCAGTCCATTCTGAAGGAGATCAGTCCTGGGATTTCTTTGGAAGGAATGATGCTAAAGCTGAAACTCCAGTACTTTGGTCACCTTATGTGAAGAGTTGACTCATTGGAAAAGACTCTGATGTTGGGAGGGATTGGGAGCAGGAGGAGAAGGGGACGACAGAGGATGAGATGGCTGGATGGCATCTCTGACTCGATGGATGTGAGTCTGAGTGAACTCCGGGAGTTGGTGATGGACAGGGAGGCCTGGCGTGCTGCGATTCATGGGGTCGTAAAGAGTCGGACACGACTGAGTGACTGAAATGAACTGAACAGTTCCCTGATATATTTGCTTTTCCAAGACATGCTTCGTAATTTCTTTCTGCACTCTCACCTGTCTTTTCTCTTTTCCTTTATTCTCAGTTGATCTTACTTTGTTTTTTGCTTTCCCTTTGCCAGCAAGGAATCATAGCAGCTCACCTCCACTTTACCCCTGCTCTCTGACTTACTTCCTGTGATGGTGGATGAATGATATATCCCTTTCCTATCAGAGGCCACCTCCTCCACTTGTGAAGAGCATCTTGATGTCTCTTACTCACTCAAGGACTCACCTTCTGTAATCATCCCTCCATTCTGTACCATTAATTTCCCTCCACTGGATCATTCCCATCATACACATATGCTCTAATTAATCATCTAATTAAAAAATTAATTTGACTCCAGATACCCCTGTAGCTACTGTTCCATTTCTTTTCCATCATCACGGAATTCCTTGAAAAAATAGTCTAGTCTAGTTGTTGTTTCTGCTCTCTCATTTTCCATTTTCTCTTAACCCATTCTTGGTGGTGGTCTTTCCCCATCACTGCAGTGAAACCACTCTTTCCATCTTGCCAGATCTAACGGCACACACCTCACCTTGCCCGAATGCTCAGCAACATTTAGCAGTTAACATGGTTGGCTGCTTCCTTCTGAGTGAATGAAGTACTTTCTTCTCAAAACTTTTACAACACTACACTCTCCTGATTGTTCTTTCTTACCTCATTGGTTTTTCTTTCCTACTGTTTGTGCTAGGTGTTTCTCGGTCTGAGGGTGTGGTTCCAGACCCATTTTCTGTTTCTTTCCTTTAGGTGAATTTAAATAATATCTATGTAACTGCAACTGCCACATTAATATTTTCAGTTTTAACCTGTTCCCTGAATTCCAAATTAGTAAGTCCAGTTGTCCACTTGACATCTTCACTTGATGTCTAACACACAACTCCAAATTGAACCTTCTGGCCCAACCATCTTTCTCTTCACCAGTCAGAACAGTGTCAATGTTGGTTAAATTGTTGAAGCTAAAAATTTAGGAGGTTTTCTTGATGCCTTGATTTCTCTTATCTCCCACATCCATTACATCAGCAAGCCCTTTCCCAAAACATAGCCTGTATCTCTCCACGTCTGTCCATTTTACTACCATTGCCCAAGCTCTTTGGCTCCTACATGACTCTTTTGTTTCTTTAACTCTGCAAACCATTCTCTATATTGCAGTTCTACCATCTTTAAAAAATTAAATCAGATTATTTTACTCTTCGGCTCAAAACTTAGAAATATTACTCCATTGGTCTTAGAACTACATCCAGACTCTTTACTGAAGCTTACAAAGCCCCACTGGATTTGGCCCTTGTCCACCTCTTGCCCTTAATCACTAGTCTAGTCAGTCTGCCATGTTGTACCTAGAGCATGTCAACATTGTTCTTGCTGCCTGGAATGCTCTGCCCTTAGATCTTTCCATAGTTGGCTCCTATCAAATTTTGGTCTTAAAATAGCACCTTGTTAGAGAGATCTTCTGTTACCACCAAATAAGACATAGCTTCCTAGTCACTCTTCTATTACCTTGTTTTCTTTATAGCACATATCTCTACCTCATATTTCCTTATTTATTTGTTTTCTCGTTTATTATGTTTCTCTTCATTGAAGTGTAAGTTCTTTGGGAGCCAGATTCTTGTCTTATTCTGTGCCAAAATCCTAGCACACTGCATGGCACATAGTAGATGCTCAGTAAATATTTTGCTGAATAAATGAACATTTAAGGAGATAAATTAGAACCACTAAAATGGAGCAAGCTGCCTCAGGAGGTAGTACGTTTCCATTTTTGGAAGTGCTCAGGGAGAGACTATTTGTGTGTGGGGGGGCTGTTTCTTGAACAGAGGGCTTCCATGATGACTCAGACAGTAAAGAATCTACCTGCAGTGCAAGAGATGCTGCTTGGATCCCTGGGTTGGAAAGATCCCTTGGAGAAGGGAATGGCAACCCACTCTAGTATTCTTTTTGCCTGGAGAATTCTATGGACTACAGTCTATGGGGTCACAAAGTGTTGGACATGACTGAGAGACTAATATGTTTTGAACAGGCGTTCTTTGCCTTTTTTTTTTCACCCCTGCATGTGGGAGATATGTTGCCTCTGTGGTAATGGAGGCTCTGGATGGTTTGTAATTCTCTACCTGTGCATGACTTATCAGATTCCAGAAATGGTAAGTATATTTTGAAACGATTCCCAGCTGATTCATGCAGCCCTCTTGGCATGCCCATCCCCACCACCTCTTGGGCATTTTGTGCATCATAAGGGATATTGGTCTCTATGACATTCAGGGTCCTTTGGATCTCTGCAAGATTCTGACTCTTAGGTTGTTATTGAAGTAACTTCAGTTGCTGTGATTGTGAAAATGGTAACATCAGTTCATTTCCTTATCCACCTTCATGTGGAGTTTTTCTTTCCTTTTGTCCCCCATTCTCAAGCACTACTCTACTCCCACCTTCCACCCCAATAGCCACTGTTAATTGTGTTTGATATTTCTTTCTCCAGATTTTTTCCTACATTCCAAGGAAAATGAGAAAATATATTTACTTTAAGAGAAACATGGAATAGAATAGTAGAATATTTTTGGCTTTTTTTCAATTAATATATTTTAGATATCTTTACTGTCAACCTATTGAGAATTCACCTCATTCTTTTGAATAATTGCATGGGGTTTTATGGGCTGCTGTCTATGGTGTCGTACAGAGTCGGACACGACTGAAGCGAATTAGCAGCAGCAGCAGCAGTGTGATTTAATTAAATAATCCCTTGATGTCATTTGGACTGTTTTCACTGTTTTTTTCAGCTTTAGGTATGTGCTGTTAGAATGTTCTTGTTCTGTAAGATAATTTCTTTAGTTAAAAGGTGGCAACATTTTAAACATTAATAGATGTTGCTAGTTGCTCTGGCAAATGGATGAACCAAGCTGTACTTGCCCCAGCAGATTTTAATTGGCCCCCCTTGTTTCAGTCAGTGTCCTAAATGTTTTGAAGAGTCCAGGTTCCTGAAAACATCAGGGGTGTTTCCATGTTTAAGCATAAGGACAACTCTGTTGCCATAGTGATGGACTCTTGAAAACTAGTCTAGTAGTTTTCTGACCTTTGGGTTAGATCTCAGTTCATTGCCTTCTCTTGGTTAGTGGTAAAACGGATGCTTAGTTCAGTTAAGTCACTCAGTTGTGTCCGACTCTTTGTGACTCCATGGACTGCAGCATGCCAGGCTTCCCTGTCCATCACCAACTCCTGGAGTTTACTCAGACTCCTGTTCATTGAATTGGTGTTGCCATCCAACCATCTGATCCTCTGTCGTCCCCTTCTCCTCCTGTCTTCAATCTTTCCCAGCATGAGGGTCTTTTCCAGTGAGTCAGTTCTTTCAATCAGGTGGCCAAAGTATTGGAGTTTCAGCTTCAGCATCAGTCCTTCCAGTGAACACCCAGGACTGATTTCCTTTAGGATGGACTGGTTGGATCTCCTTGCAGTCCAAGGGACTCTCAAGAGTCTTCTCCAACACCACAGTTTAAAAGCATCAATTCTTCGGCGCTGAGCTTTCTTTATAGTCCAGCTCTCATATCCATACATGACCACTGGAAAAACCATAGCCTTGACTAGATGTACCTTTGTTGACAAAGTAATGTCTCTGCTTTTCAATATGCTTTCTAGGTTGGTCATAGCTTTTCTTCCAAGGAGCAAGTGCCTTTTAATTTCATGGCTGCAATCACCATCTGCAGTGATTTTGGAGCCCAGAAAAGTAAAGTCTGTCACTGTTTCCGCATCTATTTGCCATGAAGTGATGGGAGCAGATGCTAATCTGAAGTAAACTTAAGCTCTGTAGTCATTTGTCACAGGTATAAAGATACTTTGGAAAAGTGTATCCTAGAACTTTCTTTTCATGTCGAATGGTCACTATGGCTACAGTATCAGGTTGGACTCTTCAAGGGTACAGAAGGTGGCGATGGAGAGAACTGTGAGGTCCTCGTGGATACACATCTCTGCTGTCCAGTATACATGTTCTGTTGGAAGTAATTCACAATTTTATAACTTGGTCTCAGCCTGCCTCCTTTGTTACTACCTCAACTACATCTCAGTCTTAAAAAGTTTATAAACTTAAGTCAGGAGATAAGAGAGTTCTCAAGATTTTCTGGTTGTATATATGTTTTTTCTAAGTAAGCCTTTGATTTTTAGTTTAACTCTGAGAAGTCATATTGTTCCCTTTAACAAATAACAGCAGAAAATTTAAGTGTACAACTTGATGAACTTTAAAAAATTTACCCTTTTAACCACTACCACATCAAAATATAGAACACTACCAGCACCCTAAAGGTCTCTCCGCATGCTTTCCAAGTCATCTCTCCTGTGAAAGATTAAAAACCACTATCCTGACTTGTATTACTGACTTGTATCCTGACTTGTATTACTGTAGATTGTTTTTGGCTGGTTTAAAGCTTTGTAGAGGCTTTGTAGAAGAATGTACTTTTTGGCGTCTGGATTGTATTGCTCATCAGGATATTTGTGGAATCCATGTTGTGAAGTTCTTTCGTTGCTTTATGGTATCTGTTGTATGCATATGCCATAATTTCCCCATTTTACTGTTTTGTTTGTGGATTTTTTTTTGTTCGGTTGCTCAACTTGTGCGATCTTAGTTCTCTAACCGGGGATGGAATCTGGGTCCCTGTCAGTGCAAGTGCTGAGTCCTAACCACTGGACTGCTGGAGAATACCCCCTATTTTACCATTGATATTAGATTGCATCCATTTGGGGGCCACCATTGGTATCATTCCTGTACATGTCTTTTGATGGACTTAATGACTTCTGTTGGAATAGAATTATTGGGTCAGAGGGTCTGAGTATGTGCATTAGTCATACATGTTACATACTTGATAATCATTTTTGTGTTTTTGTTCTTGTACAGTTTGTCTGAGAATACAGATCAACCCACAAAACAAGGCGGATTTCCAAGGCATCTCCCCAGAGCGAGCCTTTGCTGATTTTCTCTTTGCCAGCACCATCCTTCACCTTGTTGTCATGAACTTCGTTGGCTGAATCATTCCTGTTTACTTAACTGAGGAGGAGGAGACTAGAAGAATGTAAGTGATGATCTTAGCGCTTATCACATGATGTTGATTTTAGGAATAGAGATTGGAGGGGGCTGGTTTTGATCATGGTTGGCAGAGTTCCCATAGTGCTGATGAGAGCTTTGCAGAATTTTCCATATCGGTCTGCAAAGTTTGCGTTAATATCATGATTCATCAGTGCTGCTGATCTTGGTCATTGCCTTCTCTTCTCACTGTTCTGGAAATCATTAAGATAGCAGAAAATGGGAGTTTGCTTGTAGCTAATACATTAATTTCTGCACCAATAATCCCATGAAAATAACTCTGAGATCTTGGAAGAGACATAAATTGTAGATTTTGGTTTTAGTTTTGCTCTATAATTTTTTTTCTGATATTGATCCCAGATGACTTCAGATGCTGAGCCATTGTTCCCATAGTACCTAGTATAGTGCTTACACCTGATACACGTATAGTATATGCTGAATGAATGATAGCTTCATGATGACAGCTTCTTGCTAATATATGTGCTAAATTAAAAATTAATGGGAAAATTGGATTAGCTTGGGAGAACACCGTAAAATAATGAGATGCTATTTGGTTCACTTTGTCAGTTTTTCTTTTTTTTTTTTTAGCAGTAGAGCTCTTTTATTTCCTAAGTATCTCATCAGTTCAGTTGCTCAGTCGTGTCCGACTCTTTGCCGACCCCATGAACCGCAGCACACCAGGCCTCCCTGTCCATCACCGACTCCCAGAGTCCACCCAAACCCATGTCCATTGAGTCGGTGATGCCATCCAACCTCCTCATCCTCTGTCATCCCCTTTTCCTCCTGTCCTCAAATCTTTCCCAGCATCAGGGTCTTTTCAAATGAGTCAGCTCTTCACATCAGGTGGCCAAAGTATTGGAGTTTCAGCTACAGCATCAGTCCTTCCAATGAGCACCCAGGACTGATCTCCTTTAGGATGGACTGGTTGGATCTCCTTGCAGTCCAAGGGACTCTCAAGAGTCTTCTCTAACACCATAGTTCAAAAGCATCAATTCTTTTGCTCTCAGCTTTCTTTATAGTCCAACTCTCATATCCATACATGACCACTGGAAAAACCATAGCCTTGACTAGACGTACCTTTGTTGACAAAGTAATGTCTCTGCTTTTTAATATGCTGTCTAGGTTCGTCATAACTTTTCTTCCAAGGAACAAGCACCTTTTAATTTCATGGCTGCAATCACCATCTGCAGTGATTTTGGAGCCCCCAAAATAGAATCTCAATATATAAAATGGCAGAGGAGCCAGGGTTGTTTTCATTGACAGAGTTGAAAAGCCTTCTTTGCTTGGGCTCCCCTCGTGTGTAGTATGCTCTCCCCTCCATCCTTCCCTCCTAAGCAGAATCCTAAAGCTCTGAGAAGCACTTGACTCTGTATTAAGACTTATTTTATATATGAGGAAAGGGAGTTCCCGAACAGTCTACTGGGTTTCCTTGGCCATGCAGCTCAGTGGTAGCAGAGCAGTGTCCTAGCCCAGTGGTGCTCTTCCAATATCCTACGTTGCCTACTGATGAGTAAATGCACTCTATTCTCTGCCTTTCCCCAACAGAATTAAATGTTGCTATTACTGGGGTAGAGAAAAGAGAACCTTAGGAAATGTTACCCCTTCTGGGGGAAGAGGCCCAACCTCTTTCTGTTGTGCTTGGAAAGCTGTCATTTTTGTATTAATCAGAAATCTAACACATGAGTTACAACAGCCATGGGCAAGGTAAATGTAATAATGTGACTGACTGTACTTCAATTTCTGTCGTAAGTCAATCAGTTACTTAGTATATTACATAAAGCCTTTCCATTTTTTATACTGTCTCAAAAACAGTTCTGTTAGTTCAGGTGAAGTTTCACTTTTGGCAATAGTTAAGTTGACAGAGATGGTTTATATCAGTGACAGAGGTTGAGAACCACTTCTTTCTACTATCCTAATACAGTTGAATTTTTTGGAGACCTGATCAGGACTTGAATTGTTCTCTCATATGCCAGTCAATGCCTTGATACTGGGAATACAAAGAAAAGGAAAATATAGCTCCTGCCTTCAGGAAATGAACAGTCTAATGGAGAAGCCACGTACCTACAGCAGTTAGAGCCATGCTAAAGACTTGACCAAAGTGCTGTGGGGGCTGAGAGAGGGTGGCTGCCATGCTACTTTGGAGCAGAGGCCACAGGCGAGGTGTCTGACCAATGACAGCTTCTTCAGTGCAGGTGGAAAGCTTAGCCAGCAACACTGACCTTCATTGGCCTGTGAACATCCTGAGCAACCCCGGGCTCCGATAGCAAACTTGCTGGAAAGGTCATAAGTCTTCTGATGGCCTTACTCTAAAAGCAATGCCTTATTACTTTAGAGCAATGCCTTAGCCTAAAAAGGAAATGCCTTATTCCTTTCTAGATGAGTCATGGTGGTGTATGCTTTAACAAGGGGACAGAGCATACAGTCCAAGGATGTTCTCTAGGATCAGGGAGATACCAAATCATGAAAAATTATCTCTTAGGGCTGTCATGATTGGAAGAGGACTCTGCTGCAGAGAGCTTAGTATTTCAAAATTATGACAGAAACAGACAAAAAAGCAGGCTCAGCAGAAACTGCATACTGCAGACCATATTAACGACCTAGGGCCACCTGTTCAGCTTGGAATTATGGGTCCAGGGTACAGCATAATCTTCCAATCCCAGATTACAGTGTTAAATCATTCTATAGAGGGTATATTCATAGAGAATTCTTCTTTGGGGGACTTATCAGGGTTTTTTTTCCCAGAGATCTTTCATTTGACATACAGTATACTGTCCTGCTCTCAATCTTCAAATAGACATTTTTCTGCTCTTTTTCTATGTTTCTAATTCAGTTCTATGTGCGGTATCCTAAAACATTTTAAAAAATGGTTTTTAAGTGAGTTTTCAATATTTATATCAGAGGGTACAATAAAAATTTAATACTTTCCATATTTGCCAAGTATGTTGGGAGTTGGGTGTAAAAAGAATAAACATCCATAAGCATAGTGTACTGCTCTTTGTGAATTTCGGGGTAGCATTTAAAACCAGCAGCAACTCTGAAAAAGGCAGATCAGAAGAAAATGGTACTGAGTTAAAGAAATGTTTTCAAGGAGAAGTAAGGAAGTTAGCAGACAGTGAATGCTCACATGGATCAGGTTTTAAATGCTTCTTATTCTGTCTTATTTTATTTTCAGAACAACCTCTTGAGGATAAACTTGCTAATTCCATTTATGAATGGGAAACAGATTCAAAGAGCCTTACTGGAAATCTTTTAAGTCTGATACTCCAGTCTGATGTCAAAAAATGTTTTTAATCTCTATTTTCACTTGCTCAATCTTGTCCAACTCTTTGCAACCCCACGGACTGTAGCCCACCAGGCTCCTCTGTCCATAGGGATTCTTCAGGCAAGGATACTGTAGTGGGTTGCCATTTTCTTCTCCAGGGAATCTTCCCGACACAGGGAAACCTGGGTCTCCCGCACTGCAGACAGATTCTTTACCATCTGAGCCACCAGGGAAGCCCTAATTTTTGCTTAAAATTGCTTGTTGTGGGAACTTCCCTGGTGGTCCAGTGGCTAAGATTCCATGCTCCCAATGAAGGGGGTTGGGTTTGACCTCTGTCAGAGAATTAGATCCTACATGCTGCAACTAAGAGGTCCTTCACCACAAGTGAGGTTCCTGTACCGCAACTAAAGATCCCGCATGCTGCAGTGAAGATTGAAGATCCTGTGTGCTGCAACCAAGACCCGGGGCAGTCAATAAATATATATTAAAAAAAAAACAACACAGACACCCTTCTTAAAAAAAATTGCTTGTTATAAAGTATTTGACAATTGCACAGTCAGAGAAATGTGTTTAAAATGTGTCCACAGTTATTTTACCACCATCTTTTCCTTTATTACTTACTTTCTTTGCTTGTATGACAATGTTAAAAATATAGAAAAGTACAGAGAATAATATAACACCCCCATATTCATTACTTGCAATGAACAGATTTTGAACAGAAACTAAGCTAAAGTTCCTTTGAATCCCTCCAGTCCCCATTGTTTCTCTCTGC
This sequence comes from Oryx dammah, assembly GCF_014754425.2. Classification (NCBI taxonomy): domain Eukaryota; kingdom Metazoa; phylum Chordata; class Mammalia; order Artiodactyla; family Bovidae; genus Oryx; species Oryx dammah. The sequence continues at coordinate 78,806,399 of NW_024070210.1, read as the reverse complement.
TGTAAGACTTTAGTCTTCTTGAAATTTATAAATATATAAAAACTACTGTTAACACAACCTTATCCAAACTTCAGACTTTGTGGCCCCCTGAAAACATGTCCAGAGATGGCAGAGTGAGAAACCTGTGGTAGAAGTTAGCTGTTCAGTTGGCAACACTGGTATAGGTGGCTATTTCTGGGGTCAAGAATAGACTTCATAATATTTAAAAAATTATTATAAAAAGGAAAAATGCTCCTAGTGAGCTTCTGAGTTGGGAGAATCCTTGCACCACTAAAGTGATGGTATTTGGCACTTAGGTGGCAGTAAGTCTGTTTTGAATGCATCATATTCAGTAGATTTGAATAAAGATTTACATAACTACAGGTGAATATTTCCTGTTTTGTTTTTCCGTGTCTCCTAGTGAAATTCTTTTCAGAAAATGTCAGCCTACCTCAAGTGTTCGGAAGGGAAGAGAGACTCAGCTACATTGGATCACAGCTTGGGAAGGGGAGTTTAGAGGGAAGAGCGAGCAGGGCTTTGACAAAGAGACAGACCTGAGCTTGGCAGTGTGCTTAGCCTGGGGGAGATAGTTTGCCACCAGCTTGTGCTGAAACCTTGTTAGTGTTACTTTGTTTTTATGGTGGAGGCGGTTCTACAGGTCTTTAAAAATTCATAGTGTTTAATCCTGGCTGAAGCGAGGGTGCTGCAAGGCTGGGCAGAACATAACTCTGACTAACGGAATTATATTCCAACAAGCAATTGCTGATCAGTAAATATCAGTACTATAGTAATCTAGAAAACGACCTCTAAAGGGAATCTTAATGTTATTTTTTAGGCTCTACTGCCACCTAGTGGCTTGTACATTTCATTGCTGAGAGAATATACTACAAGCTCAAAAGAGAAACTGAGTTTAGGGGAAGAGACCACAAATACCTTTGTGATAAAACCTAGTTTCTTTGCAGTCACAGGAGGGCAGCAGAGGTCCAGGTGGGCCTAGATGTTAGGTGGGGGTTGCTTTACATTCTGACCAGAAGTCGGCAATGTCGAGTGAGGCACAAAAGGGCATGCAACCTTACAGTGACCCTAGGATTTTGTTACATGTGAAGACCAAGTGTACAGTGGCCCACAGATGTACTTGTTATTTCGTTTTTTTATCTTGTCAGTTCGGGAGCTCCCATTTTGGCTTATTTTAGACCTGTTTCTGACTTGATGGATAGGAGTTGGTGATGGACAGGGAATCCTGGCGTGTTGCAGTCCATGGGGTTGCAGAGTCGAACACAACTGAGTGACTGAACTGAACTGAACTGAGGCCTGGTTTTCCTCTTCTCCTGGCAGCCAGCTTTAAGTTTGTGTGTGTGTGAGGGGTTAGTATCTATTTCATTTTCTCTGTGACATTTCACCTTATATTGAATTAGCCATCAGATAAGTTCTGAAAAAGGGGAATACTCTAAATTTGTAGAAAACATTTTGAGTTAGCATAGTCTTTTTTTCAACCCCCCTTTTTTTCCTTGGTTGGAGAATGAGCTTAGTTTTTTACCTATTCTTAAAACCTTGAATCTGCTTATTTTTTTACAAAAAACCCCTGATAACTGATGACTTTTAATTGGTGATTTTGCTCTATTTTTTATTTGGTTCATTGAAAACCAGCAAAAAAAAAAAAAAAAAGAGGGACTATCAGGTAGATTTGTGTGTGTGTGTGTGTTTTTTAATTTTGTTCTGTTTTTTAAATTTGGCTGAGCTTTGTGTCTTATGGAGTCCTAGTTCCTGACTAGGGATGGAACCTGGGCCCCAGTAGTGAAAGTTGAAAGTGCTGAGTCCTAACCACTGGACTGCCAGGGGACTGCTACAGATTTGTGTTTATGAAGTCCCTGCCTTATTTTCTCTACCCTTGCAGCTCAGATGGTTCCTGCTGCAAGTCATTCTGCCCCCAGGTTGCATAGGAGCCTCTTGGGACTGTCACGGTCCCCTGTGCTTACCCCTAATGCTGCACTTACCATACACTTATGAAACCATTCATTTTCCTGTCTCTCCCACTGGACTCTTAAATGCCCAGGGAATAGGGACCGTAGAGCTTAGCACAGAGCTAACAGTCATAGTGCATGTTTGTTGTGTAAATCAGTTTCAACAGCAAGAAATGCTGTATAAAATAGCTGTATCCTTAGTTATGTGGATGCTCAGACATGAGGAATGTGCTGTAGGAGAACGGAGCCAGGGAAACAGTCCGCATGAAGGGTGGCAGAGTGGGGCACGAGCAGGAGAGTAGAAGTCAGAAGACCTGTGCTGTAGACTTTGCTGTGCTGTTAACTAGTTGGATGGAGAAATAAGCTTGTCGCTGAGCCCTCATCTCCCCTGTCTTTACAGGGAGGGAATTGGCCTGGGTGGTCATCAGAGTCTCTTGCAGTTGTTGAAGCCTCTGATTAATAGTATTCATGATAGTCCCATTGTGTTTGAGGAGGATCACACTGTGTGGATCCTCAGCTGAGCTTTGCTTTTTTCCCCCTTGCTTTTTTCCTTTAGTTTTTGCTTTTTATACATTACCAGGTTTTCATCATCTATCAGGGTGGTGAAAAGTTAAAAATGCACAATGTTTGTATAAAGCCTTTTACAAAATTAGACAACATTTGTTGAATGTTTTACCGTTACCACATTACCAGGTTTGCAGGACTCACACACATTCCACGTGCACTTTCATACACATCAACCTGTGTCATCCCCCAGCTCATGCTGGGGTCAGTTCAGTGCAGTCGCTCAGTTGTGTCTGACTCTTTGCGACCCCGTGGACTGTAGCACGCCAGGCCTCCCTGTCCATCACCAACTCCTGGAGCTTATTCAAACTCATATCCATTGAGTCAGTGATCCATCCAACCATCTCATCCTCTGTCATCCCCTTCTCCTCCCACCTTCAATCTTTCCCAGCATCAGGGTCTTTTCCAGTGAGTCAGTTCTTCACATCAGGTGGCCAAAGTATTGGAGTTTCAGCTTCAGCATCAGTCCTTCCAATGAATATTCAGGACTGATTTCCTTTAGGATAGACAGGCTGGATCTCCGTGCAGTCCAAGGGACTCTCAAGAGTCTTCTCCAACACCACAGTTCAAAGGCATCAATTCTTTGGCACTCAGCATGGCACTCAGCACGCTGGGATGGAGGTAGACAAATAGTAGTAATCCCTTTCTATACATGAGGTAAGAAAACCTTGATGAAATTTAAATTGATTTGTCCAGGGCCTGGAACTAGTAAGTGACTGAGTAGGAACTTGTTAATTGTCATTTTTACTCCAAACTTTTATATGCCTTCCTCTCTGTAGTGTTCAAAGACTTTTGCATGTCTTGTTAGAAGGTTTCCTTTAACAGTATCAAAGTTGCTTCTCTTTTTCAAATGGGAAAAACTTAGAGGTAAATGTTTCTGTACAATATGATCTGGAAGAAATGGAGGAGAATGCACATCAGGAAACCTGACTTTATCTCAAGAGGGTGACCCTGGGCCAGCGCTGTCCAACAGAACTTTGCTTTGGGCAAACTTGAGTCTGCAGCTGCCCAGTATGGTAGCTACTGGTCACATGTAGTTAGTTATTAAACATTAGAGATGTGGCTATGTGACTGAGGCACTATTTTTTTCTTTTTTGGCCACACCCCGCGGCATGTGGAATCTTAGTGCCCTGACCAGGGATTGAACCCACACCCCTTGCACTGGAAGTACAGAGTCTTAACCACTGGGCCGCCAGGAACGTCTAAGACTCTGAATTTTTAATTTTATTTAATGTTAACTCAGTTTGAATAGTCACGTGTGGCCAGTGGCTGTGATGTTGGACAGCACAGCTCTGGACAGATCTGTCAAACTCTCAGGTGGCAGTTGCCTCATCTATAAGACGAGAAGACTAGATGCGCTTTGATTCCTGTTTTCTCCAATTTTAGTTTTAATTGGTGAGTAGAAACTAGGATGAGATGGATTTGAAGGAAAATCGGCATTTGAGCAGATCTGCTCAGTGCTGGTGTCGGAATAGAGATGGTGCTGAGGAAGCAGACATTCCGGTGGAAGTGCCTCTATCTGGCATCATCGTGTGTGACTTTACAGAGAGCGATTATTTTGAATAGGTCTTTGTGTTGTGCCTTGCTTTCTCTTGAGATGACGCGAACAGGTTGATGGAATGGTGCTATCTTTCCTGCTTGGGTGGATAGACGGAAGAAGCCATGCTCACTCTCCTCAGCAGGTGGCTTCCACTTTACATATCTTGTTATCAAGGGAGGAAACTTTATTAGTCAGTTTCCTGAAACCTTTATCCCCTAGTTAACAGTTGAAATCATTCTTCTGACCTGGTGAATAGTTGAGTTTTGTTGAGCTAATAATTCAAAGACTCCTAGAAGCTCTGCTTTTAGAATACTGTCTGGTAAATATACTTTTGCCTTAAAAGAAAGGAACAGATCTATGTAAATAGGAATTTTCTGAAAACGATTTTCACAGAAATTTACTCTCGTGAATCATTTTCTTGCCTTTTAGATGGACCAGTCCCAATGTCTTAGATTTAAATGTTTTAATATCATAAGATCTCAAAACTTGACTTTCCTAGTAAATGAGGATTTCTTTTAGCATTCTCAGTGGGTCAAGGCTCTTCCCTGAAGTGGCCTGTGCTCTAGTCCTCTCTCACCTTGGCTGTTAGCACTGATGTGATCGTCTGTTGTCAGTAAGAAATTTGATGGAGTGAATGGTGAGTTTCAGAAGATCTGTTTGTCCTTTGTTTGGCACTGTGATCACTTTTGCTCCCCAATTTTTGCTCTTTGTTTTACATATTTCTTGTAATTCCACTGATGTAGGAATATTCTGCAATTATGTAGCATTTCTGTAAGTGCCATTGTTAGTGAAATAACAATCTGGTGAGGAGTCTAAGATCTTTTTTTTAAGCTCTGATGCTAGAGTCTCCAGATCGCCTGAACTAATACAGAGTAAGGTGGTGCCCTTTCTCGTAGCGGGTAGCCCCCCTCTTCTGAAAGGTGGTATTTCCCAACATTCCTCCAGTCATGACACACATGGAAGATGGCACGTGGAGGATGGCGCACTGCAGGAAAGTGGGCTGCTTGCGGCTGGGGATGCTGGGGCGCCGAGAGCCAAGGGCTCACCCCTGGCCACACTGGAGTTGGAGCACACTATGTGGGTAGCCCTCCCAGAGGGTTGGGAAAGAAGGACACTTCTCTTGGGGTTATTCTCCAACTCATTCTTGCCAAAAATAGTCTTCCCTTTAAATGAAAACTATTCCTTCTTGTTTGGTCCTTTGTTAGACCTGAGGTTGGGGATCTTTTTCTAGGTTTTTCGAATTCCTCTTTCTTCCACTCCCACCACTCCCACCCCAACGATAAGTTAGTGCTTTATAAGCTTTCTAAATCCAGAAAAGTTCTTCAGGTTAAGTTGCAGCCCTCTCACCACAAAGAGGGTTTGTGGATCAGGGAGGTCAGAGTGACTTACATGAAGTCACACAGCTTATTAGTTGTAGAGCCAGCGTTAGAACTGCGTCTACAGTTCCAAGTCAGTTATGTCTTGGAATTGAGATTTGAGCATTAGTTTTTATGGATACGTCTGTAAAATGTTCATTGGAAAATATTTGCTTTATTTTGTTTGTTCTAGCCTGGTTTAAATACTTTCCAGAATTGGGGAACCCTGTAACTGCCTTTGTCTATACGGGTTTAGAACTTAGGTTAAAGGATTTGAGGCCCTTCTAAAATATCACAAGAGATTTTAGAAACCATGAATATCTCTTCTTACCTCTCTGCTTCTTTCTTTCAGGTTCACTTTTTAATTTCCCCTGGATAAGAGCTCTTTGAGATGGCAGTTTGCTGGACACATGGATTTTCTTCAGATTTATGCTTACTACCAGCTCCTTGGGGTGCAGGTGGAGAGCCTGGCGAAGTTCCCTGGGTTCCTTCCGAACCAGAACAACTTTGTAATAAGCATTTGTTAGCACAGCCTCTGCCTTCCATGAAGTGTAACCTCTTTGCCTTCCAAATTAAAAAGTTCCATGCCACTCCTTCTTCTGCCTCTGGCTGTGTTTTTTGTATTAAAATCCTTTTCCTTCAGTCCCCTGCAAATTTCTTTGGAGTTGATAACTTGCAACTGTAAATCTACCTCCATGTTTTCATTAAGTGTATTTGAAGTTAATGACAAAAGGCAGCTCTGACAACCCTGGGAAAGGAGAGCCCTTTGTCTTTTCCCTGGAGCTGGTAATCCCTTACTAATCCTTCAATTGTTGCAGGTGGTTCTGCTCTTATGACACAATGCATTCCTGGAACTGCATCATTAAGCACTTTGTGAGAAATTGAACTACATGTGTGCTTCCCCATTTATGTCTGTTTCACTGTGATTTAGTGGTGAAAAGTGATATACAGATCTCTTAGTGTAAGAAGAGTACAAAAAGTGTGGGAGTTGTGTATATGCTTATTTATGAGACACTGCTCTCCAGTACTCTCACTTTGTTCTTACTATTGTCTCAGGGGTTCCAGTTATCATTAGGTAGATGAAATTGAAGCTCCGATTTGTAACTTACTTTAGATCAGAGTTCATGACACGCTTGGGTGGAACAATAGGTCTGCTGGCTGAAGTCTAGGCATATTTATATGTATTGTGGTGGCAGCCTTATTTCCATCTTGGGGGCTGTATATAGGAAATAAGCTATGTTGAGGATTCCACTATTTAAATTAACCTGACTGCTGCCTTGGTAGGTTGGGCTCTAGAGGTTCCCTAGCTTGGCTGCACATTAGAATTGCTTAGGGAATTTACAATCTCAATGCCCAGGGCACAGCCCAGACCAATTAAATAAAAATCTTTGGGGTGGCATCTTTACTTTGTATAGCTACTCAGGAGATTTTAACATGCAGCCAGATTGGAGAAGTACTACTGGATTCTTGTTCCTCAAAATGTAGCCCACTGACCAGCAGTCTTGACATGACCTAGGAGTCTTTGAAAACGAGATTCTCCAGCCCCACTTCACTCCCTCCTGAAGCAAAAGCTGTTTTAACATGGTCTACATGTGAATCAAGTGCATATTAAAATTTTGAGAAGCACCCATCCAGACCAGTGGTTCTCAAATCTTGGTTTATTTCACAATTCTCTGGGAACTTAGTAATGAGCTTGGGCCTCTGTGTTTTTTAGCTCTCCATGGAACTCTGATATACACAGGTTCGAGAAAAACTCTGGATCAGGAGTCATCATCACTGAATGATCTGGCAGTGTTTCACTAAAACTATCACAAAGGCAGGCAGCTGGTCCTTGGGGCATGGTTTACCATTCTGAGGGATATTAGTTCACTCATAACTAATAATGTTTTCAAACTTGTGTGCAGGTATGTACCTTTAACAGGAGGCTTCTGAACAATTTTTAGTGTAGATTGATAGACCAGTATTTTGAATAAGAAAAGCAGTATAAATGGGCTTAAAAACTGGGAATAATAGTACTAATTTTATCAAGGAAGACGTTACAACTTTCAGAGCCTCTAATACATTTTAATGTCTATCCATGCTCTTGAGATACATGGGGCAGATAGCAAGCACCCACTTAACCGGGTCAGCTGTTATCTCGGAGGTGATTTACCCAAGCCAGTGACTGTCAGTGGGAAACATTCATCTCATGTTGTCTTCTCACTGTTTGCAGCAGGGCAAAAGCCTACAGACAGCTTTTAGAATCTTGAGTTTAAATTCAGTTTAATAAAACTTCATTTTTGGGCTTTGTTCAGTGGTTCTCAACTCTATTTAAAAAAAATATTTATTTTAGTTGGAGGCTAATTACAATATTGTGTTTTTGCCATACATTGACATGAATCAGCCATGGGCATACATGTGTTCCCCATCTTGAACCCCCCTCCCACCTCCCTTCCCATACCATCCCTCAGGGTCATTCCAGGGCACCATCCCTGAGCACCCTGCCTCATGCATCGAACCTGGACTGGCGATCTGTTTCATATATGATAATATACATGTTTCAATGCTATTCTCCCAAATCATCCCACCCTCTCCCTCTCCCACAGAGTCCAAAAGACTGTTCTTTGCATCTGTGTCTCTTTCGCTGACTTGCATATAGGGTCATCGTTACCATCTTTCTAAACTCCATATATATGCATTAATAGACTGTATTGGTGTTTTTCTTTCTGACTTACTTTGCTCTGTATAATAGGCCCCAGTTCCATCCACCTCATTAGAACTGATTCAAGTGCATTCTTTTTAATAGCTGAGTGGTTCTCAACTCAAGATGCAGAAAATTTACCTGTGAAACTATTTAAAAGTTTTAAAAAGTACATTCCCTCTCTCCCCAATGGAATTTCTGATTCTTAGGTGTTTTGTTTTTTAGATGAGAGGCACTGAACCGGCACGGGTAATCTTTTTCATCCAGTGGGTCTTCCAACATGGGTCTTTCTTGATACCCATCAGCTCTGTTGTGATGGTGCCCCTCTATGGGTCTCACACATGGGTGCCCAGAGGAGCATGCTGCAACAGTGGATTTTGAGTACTATGCCACAGAGTGAGCTATAGTTTAGCATTTTCTGCTGTCTCCAACTCAACACCTTTACGAAGTGGGTTTATTTTTATTTTCTATGCTTTTCTGTGGGGCCGGAAACCATTTGCCACAAGCACTGTACATGGTCTGTTGCCTGCCATTCTTTGCAGTGGCGGGAAGCCCGGCCCTGAGCACCTCCTGCCCACACACTTCCTGCCCCCTATCACATGGAAACCATCATTTGTGTTTTCTTCTCTTAGCAGCCAATACCTTTGGCCTCTTTGATCACATCCTTTCATCTTAGTCTTCAAAACACTTTTGTTATGATGGTTGAAAATACTTGGGGGGTGGGGTCAGAGAGGCCTGCTCTCTGGTTTTGGCTCAGCAAACTTGCCCTGGTGGTTACCAGGGGCTGGGGTGCTTGTGTACAGACTCAGTGTGATGGTGTCCTCTCCCATCTTGGCTTGTGGCTCAGGTCTTCTACAGTCCGAGTGCTGTATGACTTCCTGCCTTTAACTTTTAAAAACTTAACGAATATAAAAAATAGATTTTTCCTTTTGGTAGAAACCAACACAATACTGTAAAGCAATTATCCTTCAATTAAAAATAAATAAATGGATTTTTCCTGCACAAGGAAACAATACTTAACAGAACAAGGATCTTAGATAAGGAAATGAGGGGGAAAAAGGACTTCTGAGGAATTAAAAAAAAAATACTTGCTTAGATTGAATTAATAGGCAGATTCAAGCTTATGCAGACCTGTCCATGGGATGAAAAGGAGAGGCATTTTCAAGACCCTAGTTGGGCAGCCGGCTGCTGCCAGAAGTACCTCGCTTGCCCTGAAGGTGTTGATTCAAGGACACATTCTGCCACTTCCTGTCTGTTGACCTGAAGACCTTTTGTTTTGTCTCTCAAATTTAGCCAGTAATTAGGCACCCAGGCATGGTGCTGCATAGCACGTGGGATCACCAGAGACAAGATAACAGCCTTGGTGTCCAGGAGTGGCTACCACTGAGCACCCTCCATATGTCTGGCATGGTATTAAGGGTCCTGTTACTTACATTTCCCTGCGAGATGGTTGGATGGCATAATCGACTCCATGAACATGAGTTTGAGCAAACTCTAGGAGATAGGGAAGGACAGGGAAACCTGGCATGCTGCAGTCCAAGGTGTTGGAAAGAGTTGGACACGACTTAGTGACTGAACAACAACAATAATCCCATGAAGAGGAAGGTAGTGTTCTCTTTCAGATGAGGAAATGGAAACTCAGACGACAGCGTGAAGGTTTGAATCTTATTTCTGTCTGATTTCAAAGCACTTGGGTTAGACTTTATGAGAAAATGATAGAATAGCATGGGGCTAATAGGACTTCTCACTGTTGTCCCAACAAAATATAAGTGAAAGTACCTTGTTAATAGGACTGCTGTACAAATGTATTGGTACCCTGAGGGCAGTCGTCAGAAATGTGGGAAACTGTCCACACATACTGCTCTTCACCCTCAGCTGCACATCCAGTTTTACTGGCTTTCAGCTAAAGGACTGTGGTGGCCAAGGTCAGGTCTTCATCTTTTTCTGGAGAAAGGCATCCTGAGGGAGTCCCTAGATGTCCCTAGAGACACCACTGGGGTCTGCTATTTGAAACTGCTCTGCCTTTTTAAATCCCAGGGATGAACAGCTTTGTTTCTTAACTTTTTATTACTGAAAATGTCACAGACACTCAATGCACACGCATGCATGCATGTCAAGAGATAAACTTACAGATACCCAACATTTGGCTTCAAAAAATTAGCAATGTTTTTTTTTTTACCCCATCTGGACTTCCCTTGTGGCTCAGCTGGTAAAGAATCCGCCTGCAATGTGAGAGACCTGGGTTTGATTTCTGGGTTGGGAAGATCCCTGGAGAAGGGAAAAGCTAGCCACTCCAGTATTCTGGCCTGGAGAATTCCATGGACTGTATAGTCCATGGGGTTGCGAAGAGTTGGCACAACTGAGTGACTTTCACTACCCTGTCTAGTTTCAAGATACTATAAGAGATGTCTGATGGGGAAGCTCTTTCTGTGACTCCATCATTGAGTTAAAAAATATTTGCGTGCCTACTCTCCAGAACATGCAGAGGTGATCAGAACAGACACGGCAACTCCCTTTTTGAGCCTTACATTCTAGTCAGGAAGAGGGCCAGATTAGCACATGAATATAACTGCTGTAAGTGGAGTGAAGGACACAAAAGGTATGAAGTGATTACGAATGGGGATGAAGTGGGGGCTACCTAGACACAGTGGTCAGGAAAGTCATGGCACCGGCAGCTGGAGTGTGTCTAGGTATTACTTTACTAACTCTCGTTGCCTTGTGATTGAGTCCTGGAGTTTGCTTTTGCACAAAGCATTGCCTTAGGAGATGACTAATCAACATTTACCAAAGGAGTGTCTCCTAAGCAAACTGTTTTGCAGCTCTACTTTAATCCTAGAGGAAGATCAAGAGTCCTGAAGAGGGAAGGGAAATCCAGACAGAAGATACCAGTCTTGGGGCGAGGGTGGGAGTGGGTGATCGGTTGGTCCTGAGACCCCCATCTTTTCCTGATCCTTCCTCTGTGATGGCTGTATCTGGAACCACCTGCGATTTGGGCGTCCACTAGCGCTGATGTGGGCCTCATTCACTGTGATGGCAAGTGAGCCACTTCACCTTTCTCCATTTGTGAAAGGGAGGGACCATACCCTGCCTACTGCTTGGCTTTCCTGTGAAGGTCAAAGCCAGATCATGTTTGCTTTGGTGTTGCACAGACACGCTATTCTTCATAAAGATTCCAGATAAGGATGTTGCCTCACCCACGTCCCCCGGTAAATCTCTGGAATAACTTGGGTCAGCAAGGAGAAGCAAGGCCTCCCTAGAGTTTGCTAAAAATAGTGTCTCACCGTCTCCACTGGAAAAAACTCCTGTTTCATGTTAGCCCAGTTTCCTCCCATCAAGGCTAGAAGCATGAAATGGAGACCAGTTGCTGACCACTCTCTGAACCACAGTCCTTCATCTACTCAAACTCTCTGAAGTTCTGCCAACCATGTCTCACATTTATATGCTCTTTCCCTAATCGTTCCTTTTTTCCTCCTTGGCTGAATTCTGTGTGGGTGGTTCAGGAAAAGGGTAGACAAGCACGCTTTCTGCTTCTCGGGGGGATTTTTTAAGAATCTGACAATAGGAGGACTCTCTCCCTTGGATCCTATTGCCTCTGGAATGGGAGTGTGCCCACATTTCCAAAACAAACAGTGAGAACAGGCTGCCCTTTTCCCAAAGGTAGTGAGACCCCTCTGGGATGATGTGTGGTGTTCTGGCTTGGGATGAGGGCTGCCCAGAGAAATGACCCATTGGGGGTGGTCTACTTTCATCAGACTTTGCATCTAGCCAGGGCTCCAGGGGGCCCCTTTTTAGGGAGAGGCTTGTGCCATACGGCGTGTGGATCCTTAGCTCCCTGACCAGGAACTGAACCCATGCCACCTGCAGTGGAAGGCAGAGTCCTAACTGGGGACTGCCAGGGAATCCCCAAGGGGGCCGTTTTGAAAGCAGAGAGGCCCCCAGAGGGTGAGAGGGGAGATAAAAAGCAAGAGTGTTCAGGGATGTTGCAAAGAGCAGAGTGGGCAGCCTGGAGTGCCTTGGGGCCCGGAGGGCTGGCTTTGTTCTGAAAATCGGCCGCAGCCTTGCCAGGGCCTCCCAGTGCTGTAATTTCTCCTCCCTCAAGCTCTCCTGGAAGCCGTGGAGGGGGAAAGAAAATGAATACGATGGTGAAACCAGAAGCTCCTGGGGCCATAATGAGGGGAGAAATGCCTGTCTACTGTGGGCAACAGAGACACACTGGTGGGCTGAGAACTCTAGGCTCACTTGGGCGCTGGCCTAGTGAAGCAGCAGCCCCACTTTTATCTCAGTGTGGTGGTCCAGCCTGACCCAGCTCTACCGACCCCCGGGCAGGGTCTCTGTTCAATTTTCTAGGCATTCCCTTAAAATTTGTATTCAGTTTACTATGCTGAAACTGTGCATGTGTTAATAGAAACAGTACTTTATTGTATAATTTACCTGTGCTAAAATGCACAAATCTTATGTGTACAGTTGGGCTTAGTCTGACATGTCTATACACCTGTGTAAATCACCTAAATCAAGATGCAGAATATTTCCACCACCTGGAAGCTTCCCTGGGGCCCCTTTCCAGCCAGTCCTTGTACCCCAGAGGCATCCACTGTTCCCATTTCTGTCGCTGGTGATTAGTTTTGCTTGTTCTTGAGCTTCATCTGTGTGGAGTCCTATAGTTTGTACAGAGCCTGAATCCCTGGGGCCTGGCCTGTGTCTGCACTTGGAAGGTATGTACTGTGAGAGGAGCCTTGGTTCTTAAACTACCCTGTGGGAGAGCACTGATCCCATTGGGAAACTGAAGCTGTGGGTGGTTAGTGAGATGCCCACAGCGCAGGAGGTAGTGGTGGATCCTGGTGGCCAGCCCAGGCTCCCTGATTCTGAATCCAAAGCTCTCTCCAGGCTCCCGCCATCCCCTCCCTGGGGGCTCCTGTCTAGTGCTCTGGATGCAGGAGCCTGGTGATCCTGGGCAGGTAGCGCCCCCTGCTGTCTACGGGGCCAGACCCTACACCCTCTCTCCTCCAAGGGATGTGACGGGATCACTCGGGCAGGAGCCCCGGGCAGTGATGGACGAAGGGCAGGGGCTCGGCTCCTGGAAGGAAGTCTCCAGTCCTTTTATTTTCCTCTGAAAAGACGTTTTCTTAAGCGTTTGGGGGTTTTCCTTCCTCAAAAGAAGCGGATTAAGGGAGAAGAGGCATCTTTGGTGGAGCTCTGCTGCCCCCAGGTGGGTGGCTGGGACAGTACCAGAGCCGGACGTCCAAACCCCGCGATCTTCAGGCCTCAGGTCCTTCTGTGGCTCTCCATCTCCCGGCCTCCTGAATCCTGGTCTCCTTGGCTTCTGAGAGCCAGATGTCCCTCTAGACCATCATCTTGCACTTCAACCCTGACCTGGAGCGGTTCCTTGGAGAACCAGCTCCAGCTGTGCGTAGGAGGGGGGGAGATGTGCCCCACACCTCCCTGGGAGGGCGGGCTGGACAGAAGCCTAGAGGGCCTGTCCTGCATAAAGAAATGGTGTGATCGAGTGAGATGAAGGTTTGATCTTAGGACTTGGCTGGGGGGGAGGGGGTGATAGGCGGGGCGGGGGGTACTTCTCGCCGTGGGGTGCGCAGCCCGCCTGCCTGCCGTGGGCGTGGGTGCCGCCGCCAGGGCCCCGCCGGCCCTTCCCAGCTCGCCGCCTTCCTGTCGCACCTGCGGTCGTGGTGGTGTAACGGCCCGGCCCTCCCGGCCCCGGCACGTGGCCTGGGGTGATGCTATCTCTAACTCGGTATTTTTAACTCGTTTTTCCAGAGGATGTGGCTTCTGTGGGAGAGCTTCAAAGGGTGCCCCACTTGCCTCTCGCGGCAGCCATGACGTCATGGAAATGGGAGGGGCCGCCCCCCCAAACACCTGCACGGAAGTGGGAGACTTTTTCCGCTTCCTGTCCTACATCTGGCTACTGACTCAATGTCTGACCTGCTTATTAATTTCAAAATATAGCTCTCAGTGTGATACTCAGAGGAAACCTTACTCATGTGTGTGTCTGGGTGAAACTAGGCCTGAATCCCAGGTGGCAGGGCACTGGCCTGCCAGCCTCCTGGCTTCCCAGCGTACTCATTAACAGAGTGACAGTGACCTGGGCTTGCAGACCTCCCCAGACCCACCCAACAGTCAGAAGCTCTTCTTCCCACAGGTTGCTCCCAGAGGTAGATGGAGAGAGAGTTTTAAGACAGGACTTGTGGAGAAAGTGAGGTGAATGGTAAGGCGACCTGCAGCCCTGGACCTGAGTGTGGCCCTTCAGTAACAGGAGGGCTGATTCCTAGAAGCCCTGTGTGCTTTCCCATCCCCCAGGCTCTGGATGAGTGCTCACCCGAGGCTGCTCTGGCCAAGGGACCATCACTCAAGTTCTGCTTTTCCTGATAGTTCCCAACAGGTTACTCTTAGCTCTCGGCTAAATTATGAAATGCCTTCTCAGGAGGCTCAACGGTAAAGAATCTGCCTGCCAATGCGGGAGACACAGGAGACTCGGGTTCAGTCTCTGGGTCGGGAAAATCCCCTGGAGTAGGAAATGGCAACCACTCCCGTATTCTTGCTTGAACATTCCATGGACAGCGTGGCAGGCTATGGTCCATGAGGTTGCAAAGAGTCAGACAAGACTGAGCGACAGCACATACACAAATTGTGAAAATGTGGCTCACTGGGCCACCTCGTCTATTAATCCCTGTTTTCCTTTCTCTTATGCTCCCTCACCCCCCCATACACATATACGTCCTCGCTCCTTCCCCAGTGCCTGATGAGCCCCCTGCCTCATTTGTTTGTTCACTTGCTGCTTAAGTGTATATTAAGCATCAGTTGTTGCCAGGCATTGTGCTGGGTGTTACAGACACACGGATGAACACCATATACCTCCCATCCCAAGGAGCTCATAATTGAATGGATTTTCTTGCTGAGATAGTACCTGATAACTAAAGTGATATCTGTTAAAGGCTTTACATGTGACCCCATGGGAGTTAGATTTTATGGGCAAACCAAGAAGAAAACAGTTCTTCAAGACTCAGATGGCTGCCCCTCCAATGGGGGGTCATGATGAGTGGTGCTCTGTTGGGGCTGAGACCCCACCCAAGTGTTCCTGAAGCACATACTGGCTTAGCCTGCCCTTTTCTTGACCAGATCATGATTCCAGTTGGACTCAGAGGGCAGATTTCTGGGTGAAGGGACAGAGAATTCTCTAGAATCTTAGGCTTGGGGTCTAGAGAAGTCATTTGGTCCCTTTTTCTGCCTCCAGGATTGGCCTGAGCTTAAGTCTTTTGGGGGCAGTAGGATGTCTGTCCAGAGAATTCTGTTCTGCAACTGGCCTTGGGGGCACATTCCACCTTGGGATGGCATGGCTGTCCCTCCCTGAGGCTGGCCCCTGCTGCTGAGGACTGGGGCTCTTTAGGGCTAGGCCTTCTCAGGGACTTGGTGACCATGTCTCCAGGTTTCCTCAGCAGCCTCTTCCCTCCACGCTGAACACTATCTGGTCGCTTACTGCATGGAGGGGTCTGCTGAAGTGGCCCTAGGCCCACTGCTGCCTTCCTAGTGGGCACAGACACCCTTTCCTAGGCCTCCTCACAAGGCCACTTCAGTCCCCTCTGACACCCCGGTGGGGCCTGGGCCAGACGTGAGAACAGAGTGGGCACAGCCGCCGAGGACTCCGCACCACCTCTTCAGCACTCTTGCTTAGTTGACTGTCGGCTTAACAACCTCAGACCTGAGAGAAGGTTCTTGGTGGGATAGAGGAATCCGGATTTGAGATGGAAAACTTCCCCGAGCTGATGATGACCCTGTTTTCCAGATGGCCTCTTACCTACCTGAGGCCTTGTCACTCTCAGCTTGGGCTGGGCCTGGAAGGAGTGGGCCTTCCTCCCTCCATGGGTCTGGGAGGATCCCTGGGCACTGCGGCCGCATCCCGTCCTAGTTCCTCAGGTGGCCTCAGGGGTCCGGTGACTGCAGGGCCCTACCATCTGAGGACCCTGAGCTGGCCTGACTGCACAGGCTCCCTTGGTCTCCTTCCACCTGGGCCTCCTCTGCAGTTCTTGGAGGGGGTCTGTCTTTGGCCCCTTTACTGCCTTCCAGGGTCCCTGCCCCCTGTCCCCTGCCAAAAGCCCCATTTCCCCTTCATCCTCAATCTCTTCACAGCCAAGTCTCAGGAGCAGACCTGCCTCGCCAGCCACCCACACAGTCTTTTGCCTGGATCTTATGTATACAGACCAAAGCGGATTACTATTTTAGAAGAAAAAAAAAAAAGACTAATTTGCGTAAAGTTTTTAACAGTTGATAAAGGCTTGCTCTGTTAACCTTCCCAGGGGCATTTTCATTTAATATGGGGAAGATAATGCTTTAATTAAAAGAAATTCCCAGTGGTGGAGTCTCCGGCATTGGGTTAGACTGATGAGGAGGCAGTTTTGAGTTCCCTGCAGGTGGTAGCTCTTCTTCTGGGTGTGAGAGTGACCTGCTATGATGGGATTTCCTCTGAGATCTTTCTCTTTAGTGATCTTTAAAGGCACTTGTATTTAGGCCGCACGTGAGGCTGCTCAGAGACCACTGGGGTTTCTGTGACTATCCTTGGTAGGGCTGCCAGTATTGAACATGGTTCTTAACCTCTACAGAAGCCACAGAATCAGAGATGCGGGGAGCTGGAGGCAGCCTCCAGTCCTAAGTGGCATAGGTTTTATAGGTGGTGACCTGGAACTCACGGACGGGAGGGACATGCTGATGTTACCTGTTGAGCTGGTGGCTCCATCCTCGTAAAAAGCCGCAGACCTGAATTGTAGCCGGAAGGATTTGCTTGTTTCTGGCTGTGTGGTCAGAGACACCAAGGTGAACTGTAGATGTAAATTCGGGGCTAGAACCCCCTCCCACTCCTACACCAGGAATCGGTAAGCGCTGGGCTCCAGTCTTGAAAGTGGTAATTGTGAGGTGGATGGCTGAGTGGTGTCTGAGGGGTGCCCCCTTTCCTAAGCACCCCAGGAAAGGTGCTAAGGCAGCAGGAGGCTCAGGAGAATCCCAGGGGACCCCGTCTCCTGTCTTCTAGGTGAGGGCTTGAGACTCCTACTCTCCTTGGCCAAGTCCCTGGGCTTGAGAGGAGAGAGCTCATCTCTGCTTTCCTTGTTCTCACATCCAGGGTGGTGGGAGCAGAAAGTCTGGCTAGGGTCACCCTCTTCTCCCCACTTCCCCCACTCCTAGACTGACACTCCAAGGGGCTGAGCCTCTAGTGGGCATCCGGGCAGTGGAGTGGTAGGTAGTCCCCAGCCATGAACTTGTAGAGCAATGCACACTTTCAGTGGGAATCCAGTCTGAAAGGAAAGGCAAAGGAAATGTTTCTTCAGGGCAAGAGACAGTGGGTGGCCTTTTGGGGACACTTGCTGTGTGGTCCCTGTCTGCCAGATTTCAGCTACAGGTCATTACCACCCATGTACATGGGCCTACTGCTATGGGCTGCCCAGTGGAAGAGCAGGGACCCATGCTTTTAAGTGGGTTTGCCTGGCCCCCAGCACAGCCTTCTCAGTGGAATTTTTTAGAGGTTTTTCCAGGAAGAGGTGGACTTAAGCAGCTTGTTGAGTTAGGCCCGCCGAAAGTCCTCATTGGTGGATGGCTTGGTTTCTTTCTGCCCAGCTAGTGATCCACAGCAAGCTGAAAACGACCCGGACCAAATCAGTCAAACAGGAGCACAGTCTCTTCCAAATTGCTTTTATTGAAGCCGTGGCAGCAGAATATACAATGTGGCTCAGATACACAGCAGAGCAGGGCCTAGATCATGAAAAGGTAATTTTTCCCTACATCTTGGGAAAAAGGGTGATATATATATTTTTATGAACACTATGTAAAAAATATAAACAACACATAACATTCTCCAGGAGCTAGAGCCCAAGAGAACCCACTGGGGGTCCACCATCCAGTGGGACATCAGAGGCAGTCTCTGGGGTGTGGGGGTGGGGAGGGAGTGTCCCCACAGCCAGGAGAGGCTGCAGCAGCCCCCTGACTTTGCCAAGAATGCCAGGCAGTGACAAGCAGCAGTGAGGAACAGAGTGGGTGGCAGCCATGCTGGGCAGCTTGTCAGCATCTTGATCACCAGTATCTGGAGGATCCAGTTGGTGGTATGGCCAGCCAGGCCAGAGAGGAGGAGGGAGCCTTCTCATCCATGGGGGCAGAGAGTGTGCCTCTCTGCTTGAAGAGGGAGAGGAAGGGCGACGAGGAGCAAGGGGCGAGGGAGCATGGAGCTCTCAGGTTGTTGGTGACCTGGGGTGAGGAAGAACAGGGTCAGGCTGCATAGTGATGAGATTCAGAACAGTTAGGGATGTGATGAGGATGCTTCTGTTTGTAGAGTTCTAGGGGCAGATGGACCCAGAGTTCTTTTTGATGAGATGCTCTTGTCAGTGGGATGACCTGGGACACTGGGGAAAAGGGTCTGGAGATTCTAGTCAGAATTAGGGTGGATAACAAATACAATACTGCCTCACCACATTGGGGTCAGAGGATCTGAGGAAAGGAATGGGGGGCCCCATAAAATTTGCAACGAATGGGGTACAATAGAAGGCGTAGGTATGAATGAGTCTGGGTCCTAAGTGTCTCCTAAGTTCCACTCATTAGCTGTGTGGCCTTGATGTTCCTCGGCCTCAGCTTCTTTATTCCCAAAATGAGGATACTAACAACAGTTCTTCATACTTTGTAAGTGAGACGTGACCATTGTCATCTGAGGAGTGTATTGTGTTTCTTAAGTGTTTTGGGCCATTGCTATTAACAAGAGGAACCACTAACAGAAAATGAAGAGTCTGGTGGGTCCAGACTTAGGCCCTAAAAGCAAGAGCCTGGGGGAAGTTCCTTTTCAGAGCTTGGGGGACCCGCCCCCAGGGCCCCGTTGCCTGGCTGAGATGTCAGCTCACCTCAACTGGACCAGAGCCGCAGCGTCATGAGCAGGTTAAACCCGACCACCTTCAGGAGGAGGATGCGGAACACGATCACTGACAGGTTTTGGGAGTTTAGGTTCACATCTGCAAAGACAAGGAGCCACGGCAGTCACGGCACAGGTCTGCACAGCCCCCGTGACACGAAAGCAGGGTGGGGAGTCTGTGGGCTCCAGGGCCTGGATCTGCCTCTCCCTTTGAGCTTTGGTGAGCATCCCCTCATAAACATATCTGTGCATCCCTCTAGGGTCGACAGGGGCTTCCCAGGTGGCACAGCGGTAAAGACTCTGTCTGCCCATGCAGGAGATGCAAGAGAGGCGGGTTTGATCCCTGGGTTGGGAAGATCTCCTGGAGTAAGAAATGGCAACCCATTCCAGAATTCTTGCCTGGAAAATTCCATGGACAGAAAAGCCTGGTGGTCTACAGTCCATGGGGTCGCAAAGAGTCGGACACCACTTGGTGACTGAGCACGCACATTTCATTTCCAAAGAGAAACACTAACAGCGCTTACTCTCTGTTTTAGGGCTGAGCCTCTCAGTGGATGGGGATAGTGAATGCTCAGAACTTGGCACATGCAACACCCTGGGTCGGTGCCCCTTAGTGAGAATCTAGTGGTGGAACCACAGGAGGAATGAAAGTGAAAGTGAAAGTTGATCAGTCGTGTCTGACTCTTTGCGACCCCATGGACTATGCAGTCCATGGAATTTTCCAGGCCAGAATGCTGGAGTGGGTTGCCTTTCCCTTCTCCAGGGGATCTTCTCAACCCAAGGATCGAACTCAAGTCTCCCACATCACAGGTGGATTCTTGACCGGCTGAGACACAAGGGAAGCCCAAGAATACTGGAGGGGTAGCCTATTCCTTCTTCAGTGGATCTTCCTGACCCAGGGATCGAAGCCAGGTCTCCCGCATTGCAGGTGGATTCTTTACCAACTGAGCCACAAGGGAAGCCCAAGAGAGATGACTCAGTACAAATGACTCAAATGGAAATGAATGTGGGCCCAGAGTGGGTGGTGAGGAATGGTGGGGATCTTTGAGAGCCAAGGTCACCGCCCACGTGAGTTTTGCTGCTCTTCTTGAAAGAAGGCAAAACCCCCCGGCTATGGAGGGAGAACATCCTTGGGAAGACCTGGTTAGTCTAGGGCTTTATGTGAGCTGGTCTGAGATTTCCCAGCTGGGCCACCCAGAAGCTCTCTTGATCTCTGTGGACAGTGGAGCCACTGAAAGGAATACAGAGGCCTGGGAGTGAGTCATTGGTCTAGCAAAACTAGACTTATCCTCGAAGTTCTTAGAGTGGAAAAGAAAATTAGAGATGGTGAGTGGAATCTAGGGATTCAAGAATGTCCCCAGGCAGCTTTGAACGGGGCTTGAACTGCTGTTCCTGGTCCTTAGAACTTCATTCCTAGATCCCCATGTTCCTTCACACTGCCTCTATCCCATCTGGGTGATTGTGGGTTCATCGTCTCCCCAGACCTGTGTGAAGCCAGGAGGGATCCCTCCCTTACCTGTTTCAAAGCTTTTCTCTACCAGCGTGGCATCACAGAGGATTCCTAAAAGGAGAAATAAAGACATTTTTCTTAGAGTCCTGAGCATTCTGACTTCCCACCCCAGAAGCCTTTCCCATGCCTCCTCGTGGAGAGATCTGGAAGGAACTTGTCCCATATGGGACCATCTGTTGAGGCCACCACTGACTCTAGAAAGACCAGCACCCTGGCTTCTAGGCATTTCATTTACTTAATACTGGTTGTGCTAAGTGCATATTACATGACACAAGGAGCCATCAGACCCCACCCTTGGGTGAGTTCCAGTCTGGAGTCTCATAGAGGAAGTAAGACAGACACAGTGAGAATTGTCATAAGGGGTGTGGATGCTTTCATCTATCTCACAAGGTTTTGACCCCTGCACCCCAAATCTGTTTGCTTGTTTTTTCTAACTCAGTAAATGCCATTATCATTGACCTAGCTGCTCAGAAAGAAAATCCAGCCACCTTCCTCAATTCCCTCTTTTCCTTTTCAGTCCTGCATGGTTCTAGCTTTGAATCCCAAATAGTGTTGAGCTTTTAACTCCCCTGCCGCAGGGACTTCCCTGATGGTCCAGTGACCAAGACTCTGTGCTCTCAATGCAGGGGGCCTGGTTGGGGAACTAGATCCCACAAGCTCCAACTAAGAGTTCGAATGTCCTAACTAAGGCCCAGTGCCTTAGTTTAAAAAAAAAAAAAAATCAAATAAATAACTCCCCTGCCACAATCCCATCCTGGCCTCCATCATCTCTCTGCTGCATGAGCTTCTTTTCTGTTTGCACTCTCAGCTCCTACAATCCATTTTCCACTCTAGTCAGAGTGATTAAAAAAAAATTATTTATTTTGGCTGTGCCAGGCGTTCCTTGCTGCTCAGTCTTTCTCTAGTTGCAGCGAGCGGGAGCTGCTCTCTAGTTTTGGTGCCAAGGCTTCTCACTGTGGTGGCTTCTTGTTGTGGAGCACGGGCTCTAGGGTGCACAGGCTTTAATACTTGCAACACATGGGCTCAGTAGTTTTGGCTTCTGGGCTCTAGAGCACAGGCTCAGTATTTGTGGCACACGGGGCTTAGTTGCTCCGTGGCATGTGGGACTTCCTGAACAGGGATCAAACCTGTGTCGCCTGCACTGACAGGCAGATTCTTTACCACTGAGCCACCGGGGAAGCCCTCAGAATGATTTTTTTTTTTTTTAAAGTAAATTGGGTATCATTCGCCTGCTTATAGGCAACAAATAGCTCCTCACTGTACCAAACAGTGTCTCCTGCTCATGACGGGCAAGGCTCTGTGATCTGGCTCCGGCCTATCTCTTCCATCTAATCTCCTCCTGCCCTTTGCCTTTCTCACTGTGCTCCTGACTCTGTAAGGTCCTTTCTCTTCTTATGGCTGGTACCTCCTTAGCCTTGAAATCTCAGCTCAGATAGCATTTCCCCAGAGGGCACTTCTCTGACTTTTGTCCGTAGGGTGGCTATTTCCCCAACTCCAAGTTAAAGCAAGTATAATAATCTGGAGTTCTTTAAATTTCTGCTTGTTGATGGTTGGTCTCCCCCAACTGGAATGGGGCTTGCTCAGAGCAGACCCCTTATCGGATGCATTTCTTTCTCCATGGCAGCACCGGGCATGTTGTACAGGCACAATCAGCAGTTGCTGAGTGAATGAATGAATGAGGTTAGGAGCTGGGAAAGTCCTTTGGCCGAGATGGAGGAGTAAAAGAAGGGATCTGGGAGAAGCACACCGGAGCCTGGAGGAGCAGTGAGGGGCTGAGCAGAGGCAGGGGGTGGGGACTCAGCGAGGGTGAGCTTCAGGGCCCTGGTGCTCTCAGGCCTCTTCCCTCTCTGCTATTTGTCTAGGACGTTCTGTGACCTGCCTGGATGGGGCTCACTGAGGCTCAGGAATGAGAAGGGAGGGGTCTTCGCTGACAATTGATGAGGTTGAGACCACCAATCAGAGCAGCTTTTAGGTGTCACAGACCTGAGCCCTGGGCACAAATGGGCCTCTTGATGGAGGAGACTCCTTAGAGCAGAACCCAGGCTGCACTCACCGGAGTTGTTGGGGAAGGAAATGCTCTCGTTGAAGGTGTTTGCGCACCCAGAATCGCTGGTGTTTCCCCAGGTCACTATCCCGTTGCTCTTGGACCCCAGGATCTCCATGTTGAGCACGGTGCTGTCTTTTTTGTGCATCATGTTCCACTTGTACCCCTCCATTTGTGTCAGGTTGATTTTTGAGTCAAAATCGGTGAATAGGCAGACAATAGTGTTGCTGGATTCGGGGCTTCTCAGCTGGTACACAGTGGCGTTGGGTTCCTTGATTTCTGTGGACCAAAAGGACCTGGGTTAGGAGATGGTTGTTTTTCTCCTTGCTCCATCCAAGGCCTGAGTCCAGATGCCAGTGATGGGCAAGAATAGGGCTCTATGGGGCTGGCAAGTCACATTCTCAGGTTTGAGGTGGGAAAGAACATTCTAGAAACCATCTGCTCACAATGGACAGGACTCAGGGACAGGCACAAACTACGGATCCTGGCCAAGAGGCCAGGCTCTCAATGAACACACTCTGCCAGGCCCTGCCTACCGTTCAAGGAAACTAGCAATGCAGGGCCACTTAAGGATGCTGCCCATTTTTCTACTTAATAGGAACTTCTTCAAAAGCTCAGAAGGCCTAGGAAGCAACAACATCGTTCTGGCAGGACAAAGCAAGCAGAGAAAAGAGACCCAGCAAAGCAAGCCACATGTCTTAGAGTCTAGGGTGGTCTCCCCGTCTTGGGCTGGTGTTGACAGGAGTGTGATGTTTGTAATAGGCAGGCATGAACTTGGAAGATGGACCACATCACCAGGAGATTTCTCTCACTGATAACAGCTTTAGGCTCGAAATCAGAACCCTTGTGTCTAAGCCCCGGCTCTCCCATTTACTAGCTACAAGGCTTTGAGCAATTCACACCAGCTCCTTGAGTCTCAGGAATTTCATCTGTCAAGTGGGGATATTGCCTCATCTTTTTTCCTGACCAGGCTCTTCTGAGAAGCCATGAGAGTTTCTCCATATAAAGTTATATTTAATAAACGGAAATAATGTTAGTAATTGCAGCTCTTGATACTACCAGGAGATTGCTATGATAACTGCACTACCCAGTAATACGCAGTTTCTGCTCTTCCGCCCCAGGAAAGCAGGAGCTGCCGGAGGCTTTTCTTTAGTGCTGAGAATGACTCCTCAGTATTTTCATGGGATTCTGTGTTTTTAAAGCAACCCTTAGTGTTTATTCTTTCCGACCTCCTGCGTTTGGAGGAGGAAGCAGAGGTTTACTAGGAGGATTAACATGTTGGGGCCACCCAGCAAGTTTACAACAGGGCTGGGATGGCAGCTTCGGGGCCCGTGGGTCTCTGCTCCTCTAGCTTTCTCACCACACAGGCAAAGTCTTGCAGACCAGTGATGTGTGACGCACCCCGTGTGCTGAGCCAGTCAGGGTGGCCTTGGCAATGCAGATATCCAGCTGGATGAAAACCAGGGGAATCAGCCCTTGG
Source organism: Oryx dammah (assembly GCF_014754425.2). Taxonomy (NCBI): domain Eukaryota; kingdom Metazoa; phylum Chordata; class Mammalia; order Artiodactyla; family Bovidae; genus Oryx; species Oryx dammah. Next base: position 78,782,398 of record NW_024070210.1, on the reverse strand, counting down.
CATGGCCTTGGGATGCTGAATCAAGACGGAGCTGCCTATGGGTAGGGCTGTCCACAGTCACATGTGAGCGACACCCAAAGCTCTGGCTTCAAAGGATTCTGCCTGCTCCACTCCAATCTCCATGTGCCTGAGAGGATGACAGCACTGTGGGTTAAGGATTTACAGCAGAAATCTTTTACTGGGAGGGGAGAGACGGGAAGCCATTAGCTAATACCACACCCCAGTGGATGTGTCAGTCGTTAGTGGGAGCCATGGGTGGGACCAGAGAGGGTGATGTGGAAGGGTGTGGAAGTGCTGAGAGAATGTGGCCTCAAGAAAGCTAAGGTTAAAGTGCTATCAGACACAGGTTGACCTCAGAGGGAGAAAGGGGTTGTTATGGGGGCCAGATACTTGACTCTGAGTCCTGGTTAAACTCTTGCTTAGATCCCAGAGCCAGTGGCTGTCAGTCTGGAGAGGGTCTAGACCATGCTGTCCAGTGTGATAGTCTTTAGCTACACTAACCAACACCAAGCAAACTCCAGGAGATTGAGAAGGACAGGGAAGCCTGGTGCGCTGCAGCCCATGGGGTCACAAAGAGTCGGATACGGCCAAGCGACTGAACAACAAACATCAAGTAAAATTAAAAATCCAATTAGCAATTAAACCTTCATGTTGAGACCCCAGTAGCCACATGTGGCTGATGCCTACAGTGTAGGACAGTGCAGGTTGACAGAATATTTCCACTGTCACAGAAAGATCTATCGGACGGCATTGGTCTGGAGGGTGCGATGCCACGGACCACAAGGAAAGGCTGAGGGGGCTGAGAATGAGACTTAAAGCCAACTGAGATCCTTGAAGGGTGATACCAGGGCAGGCTTATTGTTGCTCAACTTTGCTAGTGACAGATCAAAATGAAAGAGCAGTTAGTGCGGTCAGAGAATTGGGGTGATTTTTAGCCTCTCTCAATTCTTGTTTTTACCAGCTGATACCCTTGGGCTTTCCCCATTGCATTTTTGCTCTTGTTTCTCCTGCCCAGCTTCCTTGCCCCTGGTTTCCTTCTTACTCACCCTCTCCTGCTCTCCCCACTGCAGTCTTTTCTTTGAGCTCATCGTCCAGATGAGCTGTTTAAAACGTGGAGCTGATCGAGTCACTTTCTGTTCAAAATACTCCAGAGACTCCTATCGCCTATAGGATAATGCCCATACTTCGTGGCACAGCATCGGGTGGTTGCCACTATTTGGAGCGCTTGAATTTCCTCTCTCAAGTCCTTTATATGCCCTGTATGAGTACAGCTGGACAAAACTCTTCACCCTGGCTCCCTGGAATATAAGCTCTGTGACAACTAGGATCTGTCCCTAGATGTGTCCCTAGTCTTGGCCATATACTAGGTGCTTAAGAAATAATTGTGGGATAAATAAGTGGCCTAGTGACCATCAGATTTGGAAAATTGCTACTAATCAGACTTTTTGGTAAAAAAAAAAAAACCTGGCTATTGATCCCTAAACTTGGCTTTTTAAAGCCCTCTTTTAGGGACTTACATGGTGGTCCAGTGGCTAAGAATGGGCTCCCAGTGCTGGGAGTCCAGGTTCGATCCCTGATCAGGGAGCTAGATCCCACATGGCACAACTAAGAGTTCTCATGGTACAGCTAAAGATATTGTGTGTCACAGCCAAGACTTGGCGCAGTCAAGTAAATAAATAAAAATAAATACTAAAGAAGAAGTCCTTAAAAAATAAAGCCCCTTTTTCTTTTATCCCCAGGTACCTCAATGCAACATTTTTGTCTGAAAACAAAGAATGAGTCATTATTAATTTGGAGATCTTTAGGGGTCCATCTGCCAGAGCCCTGGGAGAAAAACATCCTGTTCCACTTTAATAAGATAAACACCTCCTACCACTGATGACATCTCAGAAGGTAGGCTTAGCAAGACTGGATCAGCTTTTCAGTGTGGAAGCCCAGCTACTTCTAGATCCTCACCATTCATTTTAATTCAGAATTAGCCACAGAAGCACATATTCCAAGGCTCTAGTGCCTAAGATCCCCAGGGTACAGCAATGATGGAAAGCTCCCTTACCACCAAATCTGTGTTTGGAAGTTGGGCACCAGGAACTCTAAATGTGAGTGAGCAGTACTGACTTTGAGTTTGAGTCCTACTGAGGCCCTCGTGAGCGTCAGGAAGCAGTGAACCTTCACAGACATACCTGGAGTGATGGAGACTTTGGTTCCCTTGCCAAACTGCATCTGGGAGGCAACACCTCCATCTCACTCTCACTGTCTTCATTACAGAAAGACTTAGGTTTCCTCTCCTCTGACGGATGGGCTCTTACAGCCCACTGAGCAACAAAGGAGGGCGGTCCAGGCCATGAGCTGTCCATCGGAAGAGCTGGCCTCTCTCACCTTCACCTCTGGTCTGCATTTCTAAATTGTTTCCTTGTTTCCCAGTGGCTGGCCTTGGGCCTAATGGTCTATATTATCCTGAAGGCTCTAGCATTCCTTTTCTCCATTGTCTCTGAAGACATCTTTGGCTTTCTTTCTATCTAACTTCATTATCAGAGTGTTTACTTGGCCAAAATGCACATGCCTTGTTCATTCCAGAGATCAAGACCTCTTTCTTGGTGTTTCTGATGCCTGGAAGTCCCCTCATTTCCTTGCTTTGCCCAAATAGATCTTAATTTATCCTTTAGCCTCAACAAATTCTTTCTACTTCATAAAACCTTTTCCATGTAGCCCAGCTTTTCAGCCAGAACCCCATTTCTCTGAATCTCTACCGTGCCTGTTAACATCATCAGCTGGTTGATACAAAAATGGTTTTCAGTTTGCAAAATTTATAATATCTTGGTCTCTTTGACTAGTTTTTATACTGTTTGGAGACAGTTTAGGCATCTCTCTTAGATATTCACACTCAGTCTCACGTTTTATAGAATGATGGCCACAGAGAAGGCATTTAAAGTTATCTATTGAATGATTAAAGTCAAATTTTAATGTGTTTGACCTAGAGAAACACAGATTTTCAAGATCAATAGTGTTGCTTTTTCCATTCACAGAGGCCTCTGTAAGACAGTTATAACACTTACAGTTAGCCTTGCCATGGTAATACCAAGATCCCCAGGGAAAAGGTTAGCAACACTGGTCCATGGGGCTGCAAATGGTGCCACCTGGAATGACTCACCAGATATTATGGATACTTGGGTTCCTTTCCCAAACGTGAGTTTACTGATCGCTCCTCCTGTATTCACACTGCTGGGGATACCATTATAGAAACTCACTGGCCCTGCCTCCTACTTCAGTGAGAAACACTGGTCTCTCAGAGGGGACAGAGGATCACACTCTTTAGAGTTAGACCTTCTGCTGTTCAGTGTTGAGTCTTTGTCTCTTAATCCTTTTCTTCCTGCCCCATCCTGCTATAGTGCCCTGGATTGGAGGTTCTGATTTCCATAAACACAGAATTTAGTAGACAACCTCCTCTGCTCAGGACAACAGTGTCTTGGATCCTCTCATGAAAAGGTCCAGGACTCCTTGCCCATCATCTGACTCATGATTTTTCAGGTTCTGGCCCAAGGGTATTTCCTGAGCATTGAGTGCAGGATGAGAGGATGTTCTGGGATGGGTAGAAAGAACCTTTTGGGATTCAACAGAAGAAAGCACCTGGGCTCAACTGGGCATCTCAGACAAAGAAGAATTAGCTGTCAGTGGCCACCTTTGCCCTGCATTACTTACTTGGTTGGACACTCAGTCTGGTCCCTGCTCCAAAGTTTAACTTATCAGTGCTGAATCTCCACCGAGGGTAAGGTCTTTGCAATAACCGTCCTGACATTAACCTGCTGAAACCTACCAGGCTCTGAGGGCACCATCTGAGAAGGGTCCCTGGCTTTTGTTTCTTAGGTTTCCTATTTCCCATAGAAATTGTTCCCCTTTCCCTTTACAATAATGAAGCTTTAGAATAACAAAGTCTTCATGATGAAGATGATAATTAATATTATTTAGAAAAGCTGCCTTTTATTGATTACTTGCTATATGCCGAGCATTATCTCATATTATGATGTGGTGATTTTTATTTTTCTGTTGAGAAAGTGAAGACTTAATTAGCTGGAGAGGACAAATCCAGACTCCCCCCAAGGGCTGCTAGCCTTCTAAGCTATGCTGTAAACCCCACACCATCCTGCCTCCATACCTTGTCGTATTTGCCATTCACATAGGGGTCTGGGTCATTTTTACCCGGGGAGCAGTTCAAAATTCTACTCAATCTCAGAGAGGAAGATTCTGCGAGCAGCTATCCCCACACTATGGTCGTTGGTCCATCCAGGGAATTTAGCTACCTGCTGCAATAAAAGAGAATTTGTGTTTGCCATTAACTCATCTCTTTCCCCCAAGAGCATTTAGCTAATTTCCTGAATGCTCAGATTATCTGGTGCTGATATGATCCGTTTCGCTTGAAAGCACCAAGTATCTGCAACTCTTTTTATGTTTCCGTAAATTGTTCTGCTCAGATTTTCATTTACCCAGCTGGCTCTTGGCACTTCTATCTTTAACATGAGAAATGGGAACATTTCAAGTTCCCAGAGAGTTTGTAGAAATGGAAATGAGTGCTTCACATATCCTCAAGTTTGCCATAAATCAGTGCTGGTTTTCTCACAGACAAAAGGTCAGTCACTCTGCCTCGGTCACTCACACCGTCATACTCACGTGAGTGTACAGTAAGCCTGGTCCCGGTTCCAAAGGTCGGCTTATTGTAGCCACCAGACGACACCCACTAGGAGGATGCTTTACAAGAACTCTAGCACCTGGCAGGGTTAGCAATGACTCCTGTGTCTGTTTTACAGGCTCCTTCAAAATCCCTCTTTCTCTAGCACAAGAGAAAAGTCCGGCTCACCGAGTCCTAATTCCTGAGCTTTCTGTATAACAACCTCATACACCTTTCTCTCCGAGCCAGCCTTCAGCAGGTCAGGCTCTTTCTGGAGGGTGGATGCCCATTCTAGATTCCACAGTGAAAGTGAGGAAAGAAAACTGAAAGAGTCTGGAGAAAAACCAGAGATTAATTGGGAAATGAATCTTGAGCGAACATTCACAGCACTGGGAATAGATGGAAAACCTTGAGTACAACTTAATCATGGAAGGGAGGCCTATGAGAGTGCTTGTATTAGAAAGTGGTGCTGTTACTCCTTGAGGGAAGACACAGACTAATATTTCCATAGGAATAGTCCCATAAAGTGCACAAGGAGGACTGCTTAATTGTGAAGGTTGTGAGAATCAGGAGTGAGTTGCAGATGGGGCTCAAGAATCTAGTTCTCTGGAAAGTTCTAAGGTTAGGATTAACGTTCATATGGGGACAAAAAAAAGTCTCCAGTTTGAGAGTGGTTTAGACAAGTCCTTTTCAGTGAGAATTTCACAGAACTCTAGTCCTAAATTTTTCTGCAAAAAAGATTCTAAGCTCAAAGAAGTGTGGAAAATGCTGTATACTCTATTTTTAGTCCTGAAGCCTGACAACACATATTAGCAGTTTAAAGGCTCTGAGAGGTCTTACAATAAAGAAATTTAGAGCTTCTTAAACTTATTTGATCCGAGAATATTTTGTTTCTTAAAACATCGATTAACCTCTGTGGAACATGTACAGGTTTAGATATTCATTCCCTGGAAGTCCCTTTTCTAGTTCAAAGAATTTAAAATTCATCCTAAATTTCAGCCTAATTTTATCCTTAAGCTTTCGTGTTCTTAGTCTGTTTGTTCTCCTACCAACTCCTACGGACACAATTAGGGGTCTCATTGATGCTGATTATTTCTTTCTAATCATTATGAAACAGCTTCATTCTATTCAGGCAATTGCTGAACAGTAGTCAGCTATGTAGCAAATTTTCTTGCCACTGTCAGGAATGGCTCGAGGGCAGATATGAATGCAGTCATCATGCAAGACCACATCAACCCAATACTTTGCAGGGCTTACCTACTGGGAACAACGGCAACTTGAAAGCTTTGCCCAAATGTGAATTTGCTGGTTTTCTTTCCACACACCTTCCTACAGACCTTCGAGCTATCTGCTTCAAAGGAGATTCTGGCCCTAATGGAGAAAAATTTCCGTCCTGGATGGTGTCTCAAGTAGAGACATATATTTCATGTATTTATCATTAGACCACTTTCCTTTTTTGCTACCATGGGATTTTCCACTTGTGCTACTTCCCTGGCAGGATGGTGCAATTCTTATACCTCTGAACTCTGGTTCTTCAGAAATATGATGGGGTTTCAGGCTTTCTAAAGGAAACCTGAACTGACCCAGGGCAGGGAAGAGGCTTCGGTGAGTGCACAAATGAGTGGACAAGTATGGAGGAAGTTTTCCCTCGAGAAATGGGCTCTCACCCACCCATGAGCGTTCAGATGGGTTCTGTAATCTCTTGGTTTTGTAATTTAGCAACTCTGCTGGAGAATACTTGCTGCTGTCTAAACCACTAGGTTCTAAGCAGTTACTGCCTCTGCCCTGAAGTCCTCCCCAACCCTCTAGCTAAAGGCATTTGTCAACAATCATTTGTTTGGTGCTGCCTATGTGTCAGGCATGGTGCTGGGGTGTGGTGGTGTAAGGATGAAGGAGAGCGGGTCTTACCCTCACAGAGCTTATGGTGCAGTGCAGGCTGGATGAAAGTACCAAGCAGCCAGGATAGGAGGTCAGGATGCCTTCCTTTCTGCGATTCCACCGCAACTTGTGTGCACTTCCACTGCAGTATAGTGACACTGTCTTTAACTGTCTGTTTGTCTGGATGTCTATCCATGGAGAGATACTGGATGACAGAGACTCTGCCTTTTCCTTTCTTCCTTCTCTCCCTTCTATCCTTCCCTTCCTCCCTCCTTTCTTCTATATAGCGCTTAGAAAGTTTTGGGTTGGCCAAAAAATTTGTTCAGGTTTTTCTGTGAGATCTTTATGGAAAAACCCGACTGGGCCTTTTGTGTGTGCTCAGTTGCTCAGTTGTGTCTAACCCTTTTTTGACCCCATGGACTGTAGCCCACCAGGCTCCTCTGTCCATGGGATTTTCCAGGCAAGAATACTGGAGCAGGTTGCCATTTTCTACTCCAGGGGATCTTCCTAACCCAGGATAGAACCCACGTCTCTTATGTCTCCTGCATTGAATGAGCCGTTTGGTCAACCCAATAATAGGTATTTGCTAAATATTTGTTGAATGAAAGCCCTCTCAATATTTTAATTCATTTTAAATGCAATCCTGCTATCTTCTTTTATTAAGACTGTTTCATTTATCTTTTAAGTTCTGTATGGGTCCATTTTCTAAACTCAATATTTTTATTGCATTATTTAGGCCTTAAGTCCTTCCTTCCCATGTCTCTTGATTAGACATGGAGCTTTGTAAGAGTGTATCCCTTGCCCATGATCTTTGGGAAATTTAACTTATCACCTTTCATGAAGATTAAATGGTAACAAAAACAATTTTTTTGGCATAACCAGTCATGATTTCTTTTCCAATAAAGGTCTTTTGTCTCAAAGGAATCTAGAAATAGCAAAACAGTCTACCTCTATAATGATGAAAAGGCCAGGCCCCACTGGCAATGACTACGTTTAGAAAATAAACCACTGTTGAGCTTGTGGCTGGGAATTCAAATTTCAAAACATTCAAACCTCATGAAGAAGCATGAGAAATTAGTTTGGGAAGTGCAGACTCAACATCCAAGAAAGCAGAATAGGGACTTTCTGTGCTTTTGGCTGGAGTCTAAGGCTGGGCACTCACTTGGATGCACGCGGAGTCTTGCTCCACCCCCAAAGCGAGTGTTCTGCCGCCTGTGCCCACACTCTGCCACAGTGCAGTACAAACACTGCTTTCTGAGGGTGGCCGCCCTCCCCCCTTCCCTCCCCCATATTTACAGCCTTCACTCTTGGGAACAGAGCTTTTAAACAGCCTGTTTCAAGCTTTTGATGATAAATTTCTTTCTGTGTTACTTTATGCTCAATAACCAGTCCCCTTAGGTTTCTACTCCTCTCCCTGCCATACTTGCATTCTGCCAACCCAGTTCAGTGACTTTACTCATCTCTTCAGAAATAATGAGTCCTGGACCAAGGCTGCCATGGTTGCCATGGCAACAAGGCTTGGGTTGGGCAAACCAGGGGCCAGACCAATAGCCTTTGAGGTCTGTGATCTTCCTTCACAGAATGCAGGAGGGACAGTGGTAGCAGCAGGGTGGTATGGCTAACAGTAAGGCCCTGGAGGCAAATAGATCAGAGTTAAATTCTAGCTCTGTCATTCCTAGCTGTATGATGTTGGGTTGGGCAAGTTATTTGTCTCAAGCCTCTGTTTCTTCATCTGTAAAATGGGCCTAAAACTAGCTACCTAGCATTAAGATGGGTGTGAGCATTGAATGAGAAATTCTATGGAGGACAGGATGTAATCACCAGCACATGTCAGACATTCAGTAAATAGTAGCTAATAATCCAATGGTTCCCAGCAATGATTTCCACCGAGGGAGGGATGAGGCTTTTGGCAGCCAGAGGAGACCTGTCCCTGTCATCGCCCTTTCCAACACCACAGGGTGCCTCAACATTCTGACTGGGATGCTCTTGCCTGGGACAGATATCTCATGGATCCAAGACAACGTGGTAAGAGATTCTCAGCCACAGAGTTGAGGGGTAAGATGGACCCCTTGGCTGCCAAGAAGATAGTTCTGCTTCAGAAACCTAAGCAAGAGTGAAGCCTTTTTTCTCAACCCTCAGGGATTTGTCCTCTGCACATACCATGCAAAACCTTTGTCCAGCACAACCTCAATCATATCATTAGAACTGACACAATGGTAGGTTACTCCCAGACAACACTGGGCTCTCTAACGACGGAGCAGACCAATCACAGACTCCCTCATTATTGCAGTATCCTTCCATCATGTGTCCTCTGTCTACAGAATATCCCTTGACTGTTTCTATAATACTCACGTGGGTGAACAACAAGCTCGGTCCCTCTTCCAAGTATAAGTCCGTAGTTTCGTCTTGATACACACAGCAAGGAAAGCCCTTGCTAAAACCCATCTCACATGACCTCCCTCTACCTGTTGCCCCAGTGGTTGGGGCAACAATCCAGGGAAACCCTAGCCGACACGCCCAGAGTTGCAGGAATCTCCCACAGTTGTCCAGGGCCCCTAAACCTAGGGGCAGTGATGGGACTGGAAGAGCCCCACACTTCCTTTACTCAGGAGAATGCACATGCTCCTGTCAGCGGAGGAGCAAGGCAGCAACTCCCTTGTAGCAGCAGCACCACCAGCACTGCCTGCTTGCCTGGGGCCACAGGCAAAAGTCTGACTCTGTTACTCTTTCGTCAAACACAAGTGCTCCCAAAATGGAGGCAAAGGAGATTTTATATTATATTGTCAGTGGAGATGCTGAGAGAAAGCAACAAGGGGCACATAAAGGTTAGACACAAAGGTTCTTAGAAGTGACCTTCTAAGAATGTTAGGTGTGGCATTGATGGAGGACATGCCCTTCCTACTCCCATGAACATAAGTTGTCCAGCACCTATGGGGTAAGAACATCGATGGGTGGGGGAGAGGGTCGTGTGCCCAGGAGGATCGCAGCTCACTTACTTGGTGTGACCAGCACTCGAGTCCCGTTTCCAAAAGTGACGCTGCTCCCATAATCACACTCTGGGTAAGCGCATTACAAAAACGTCCTGGCTTTGCCCAACTTCTCATAGAGGACACACACACTTCCCAGGAGCTCTAAATGCTGGGAACTTGGGAAGGCTGACCCTAACGTTTTTCCTGGGATGGGTGCTCTGAGCGCTGGAGGGAGATTCCCTAATGGCTGTAGCAGCTTCAGCCCCATTGCTACCCAGCACCTCCATTTTCCTCATCACAGCCATCAACAAACAGCCTCTGGCTACTTCTCCTGCGCCGGGGTAGGAGGGAAGCAGAGCCTTTGCAACACTTGGTGAAAAACTTGTCTCCTACCTTGGCCGGGTGGGTGTGCATGTTTCTGAAGGTACTGGGCAGCAGCGGGCATTTCCCACCTCAGCTGCCCCTCCTGAGAGGAAGGCACCATCGTCTTGGGGACATTTGCAAAAGTGTTTGCAATGTTTCACTTTGCCAGAAAGAGTGGGAGCAAGAGCGTTTTCAGTAAGCCGTGCTGGGGCACACGCTAAAAACATGCTTCGGTGAGACTCAGAGTCACCGCATCCTCCTTGGGGCTGAGCAAGACTCCTGGTGACTCACGCCTGACTCATTTCTGCTTCTACTGTTTCTGTCCTCACCTCAGTCAGGGTGCTTTCTGTCAAGGGTTGTCAAGAAAGTCAAGCATCTCAGCAGATAACAACAGTCTTAGGTCCTTTTCCAGAAACACAGGGGTGGAATCCTGCTTGCTCTCTGCCAGGGAATGTGGGCTATCCACGGTCCTGTTTCCAGCTAGTGGGGCCCCAGGTCCTGTGCATGACCACACATAGCACGCTGCTTGGCGCACCCACATATAAATTGTTGATAGACTTTTAATAGATGGGTGTTTTATTTTTCTGACAAGACTGGAAGTTGTCGAGAGCAAGAACCACATCTTGCACTTCTTCTTTTCTTGGTTTGTTTCTTTTTAAATCACATATGGCCCCTGGCTTGTTGATGATGCTCGGTCATCACCTACTGAAGTGAACTGAGTTTTACTGTGCATAATTATTGGGACAAGAAGGCCAGTTTAGGGAGAGGTTAAAAGCTAAGTATACTCTGGGTAAATATGAGCTGCAAAATCTAAGTGCTTAGGCAGGGAAAAGCTAAGGAAGCATTTCTCAGAGAGGTAATTGGGAGGCAGCATAGAAACCAAAATATTGTGAGGTTAATATGGACCCTCAGTAGAGAGGGGGCAAGGGAATGAACAAGTACTTGATTCCAAAGGAAACAGATGTTTTTCTCCTGTTACCTTCACACTGATTCTCCTTAAAGGGTAAGATGAATAACGTGGCAGAAAAGTAAATTCAGTTAGCGGCATTGTTCTGATTAATAATAACAAAACAGTAGTGGTAATAATAATAATGAGATGACAATAATAATGATTATTATTATCAACATCATATTATGTTTAGACAAGAGCAAATGCTACATAGATACATGTAAACCCAATACTCGAAGTGAGGTTACACATTTCTGGAGATCTGACTTACTTGGGTTGATCAAAAGTTGGGTGCCAGTTCCAAATATGAATTTCTGATAACCTGTGTTCACACTCTGACATAACTCTATACAAAATGGTACCCCATGACTGGGCCAACTCTATACAAATGGAGCCCTATAGCTGGGCCATAGCCTGGGATTCCTCAATCACACACAAGTTAGTTATTAAGTGTGTGTGGTCATCAAAGTGGGAAGAGGTGTATAATTTTACTATTTAACCTTCATTTCTAAGAACATTGGAAGATGACAAGAAATAAGTCGCAACTCAATAGAAAATCCTGCTCTGTATACAGTACATTAAAAATTGCGTGAATATTCAGGTTTAAAAAGTCATTCATATAATTACAGAGTTTTAGTTCTAGACAGGACTTAGGGTAGCTATGTCCATCCACACTTACTAAGTGTTCACTACATATTTCTACATGAATAATGCTCATGGATATATATAATGCAACTTTACCATTGCCAACGTATCTTATTTAAATAACAGACAAAACTCTGGAGAAAAAGTCAATGAAAACAGATATCCATATCCTTCAACTATAATAAAAATCAGGTTATTTCATGGAACTTACTTGTTTCAACAAATAGCTTTGTTCCTGTCCCAAAGACAAATTTGAAGCCTCCCGTATTTCCCACAGTGATTTGTGCTGTGACGAAATGGACCACTTCCTTCTTCCATTTTTATGCCACAGCTGGGGATTTGGGTCAGGGAGCCTTATTTTGGGGAAGGTATTCAAAGCAAGGAGCACTTTTTTGCTTTTTCTTTTTTGGCCATGTGGAACTTCCCCGACCAGGGATCAAACCTGTACCCCCTGAAGTAGAAGCACAGACTCTTAGTCAAGGAGCAATTTTTAAAAAAATAGTCTCCCAGTAAAACCCAGTTTTTTTCCTGCTCATGAACAATCTCATACATCTTTCCTGTTAGAAGTGTTAGTTCACCAAACAGTAGTCATGGAATATGGCCCAGAGACCAAGATCCCCACGTTTTAGCCCCTGCCCTAGTTCTCACTGAATTTATGATAATGGACAGTTCAATGAACTTCTCTGGATCCTAATTTCCTTATAGAAAAAAAATTTCCCTTTCAGAGCTAAACTTCTATGATCCAGCAGTGCCCAAAGTGCCGTCACCATTGCATATTTCTATAATTCACAAATGAGTGAGGCACTTATAGATGGATTACACTGGGGACTGTCTGCCTGGGGAAAATACAGCAAATACTGAGAGGAAAGGACAGTCAGCGTTAAGGAAGTGGCTGCTGCCAGCTCTTCTCTCTCCTGTCTCCACTGGGGTACATGCTCCCAGCAGCCCCCCTGTACCACTTATTTCTCACTAAAAAAAGCAGAGTCCTTTAGATTAGCAGCACCCAAGTCAAGATCTCTCAAGGCTCCATCTCTCAACCATGGCAGTATCTAAGAATAGAAAACATAAATTTCATATATTTCCTTAGGAATTCTGATTGGCATCCTCTCTCACTTCTAAGTAAGCACTGGCACAGGGTCTGTGACATAAAGTAGTAGAAAGAATAAGTGTTTGAGATCAGGCAGGCAGATCCTGGTTTGGATGTAGACCCTTCTACTCACTAACCCTGGGATCTTGGGCAATACTTCTCTGAACTTCAGTTTTCTCTTCTGTGAAATAGGAATGCTGTTCCTTGATCTGTAGAGTTGTTTGAAGATACACAATACTGTGTGTCATGCACCTAACATGAATCTACCCATCATAGAAACTGAGATGGTGGTTATGATTTCTATGTTGTTAAATTATTAATCAATAAGGCTTTTTTTTTTTTTTTTAGTGTTAGAGAATTTGTGAAATAGCCCTAAGAGTCAATATCTTGGGTTGTAGTGATTTCAACTCTAGGGTGCTCTAGGAGTAAGATCCTAGAACCATTGATTTTGAGGGCTTCAACCCTCTCATCTCACACAGAGGGGCCATGACACAGTCAGTTGGGGTGCCATCAAATCTAGAACTCTAGACTGAAACTATAAACCCTGGGCTCCTTTCTCTGCACTTCACTGACTCCTCTTGAATAATGTTTAGTGCAAAGGGACATAGCCTCTGGAATGAGCTGGGGCATAGGTAAAGTAAAAGTGAAAGGGAAGTCGCTCAGTCGTGTCTCTTTGCGACCCCGTGGACTGTAGCCCACCAGGCTCCTCTGTCCATGGGATTCTCCAGGCAAGAGTACTAGAGTGGGTTGCCATTTCCTTCTCCAGGTGATCTTCCCAACCCAGGGATCAAACTCGGGTCTCCAGCATTGGAGGCATATGCTTTAACCTCTAAGCCACCAGGGAAGCCCTGGGGCATAGGTAAAGTGACCTTGAATAGCCTCCTATGGTGAGTCTCAGAGTCAATGGCAGTGGAGGTAGAAAAATTCTATTAGATTATGGCCATGCAATTTCCTGCTTTTTATCTTTTTTCCTCTTTCTGGCGTTTAGCTCAATTTTAGTGCTAAAAACTCTAATACTGGACAGAGCTTTTTGTCCTGTCCATTTTCCTCCTGTTACCTTCACACTGATTCTCCTTAAAGGGTAAGATGAATAACGTGGCAGAAAAGTAAATTCAAAGTTAGCAGCATTGTTATGATTAATAATAATGAAACAGTAGAGGTAATAATAATGATATGACAATAATAATGATTATTATCATCACCATTATATCATATTTTGACCAGAGCAAACGCTACATAGATACACGTAAACCCAACACTGGAAGTGGGGTCACTCATTTCTGGAGATCTGACTTACTTGGGTTGATTAAAAGTTGGGTGCCAGTTCCAAATACGAGTTTCTGATAACCTGTGTTCACACTCTGACATAACTCTATACAAAATGGTACCCCATGACTGGGCCAACTCTATACAAATGGAACCCTATAGCAGGGCCTAGAACAGGCTAGACACCAGGCTGTTCTTTAAAACAGGCTGTCTTTAAGCAGGAAGTCAAGCTATTTCTGGAGAAGCCCAGGTTTGTCAGCCTCACATCTTGGGAAAAGCCTTAATAGTTTGCTAAATTTCACCATAAGGAAAGGATGCTCATACAGTGTTTGAATATTTTCACAAATTTATCTGAGTGCCACAATTCTTAATACTTCAGCACTAGATTGTGGTTAATTATAAATAAGATACTAATGACAAAAATGACACCTCCTTGAGAAACTTCCAGTCACTGTCACTGGAATACATTTTGCATTTACCATAGAACTGCACACTTACTCAGCTTCACTTTTAGGTGGGTGCCTTTCCCAAAGGTGAGTTTGCTTCCTGCTCCCCAATTCCCACAGTGTCTGATGCCTCACAATAAACTCCCTCTGTCACATCACCCCTTTTCTTGATTTACCTGATGAGTTAGAAAATGTTTTAGGCTTAATATAGCTATTTGACTTACTCATATGAGAAAAAAACTCCCTGCAGCCCAAGAAGAATTAATTCATGGGCTGCTGGTGCCAAGGGGCCAGAGAGGTCATCCAGACCTACTCTCCCATTTTTAGATGAGAAAACAGGTCCAGAGGCAAGAGATCTGCTCCAGGTTTCACTGCTAGCTGGTAGCAGAGACCAAAACATGAATCTGTTTGACTCTCAATCTTCTATTTTTCCCTCTCTACAACATACTGGTATGTACTGTGTCACTTACTGTATTCTCTTCTTCTCTGTGGCCTGGAAACTTGATTTCTCTGGGTATTTGATTTCAATTAAATAAGCACTTTCTTTGTAAAAGGACCATGTTAGATACTTCATGGTATATAACAGGAGCCTCTGCTCTTAAGGATCTTTCAGTTTTAATAGGCGGATCTTCTCACTAATGAAATAATTCTGTAGCTGTATGTGTCACAGACTGTCCAGTATTCCATGGCTAGATACGCGATACAGAGGGAAGAGGAAAGGGAGGGGTACCAGGGGAAACACCACAGGCTAGTCTTTAAGCAAGAAGCCAAGCTATTTCTGGGGAAACCCAGGTTTGTCCTAATCACCTAGGGTATTAGTCTCTATTCCATCCTGATCTCGTGAATTAGTTCTACTAATTCAACTAATTCTATAAATCCAACTCTTCTGTTGGTTACTTTCCTTTTCCAAAGTCTTCCACGAAGGCTCAACCTTAAAATCATAGGTCAACTGATAAAACAAGGATGATATCACAAGGGTAAAACACAGTAATCACATGTAGAAGCCTTAAACCAGAGAACGAGAAAAGAGCAGTGAGGTTGGGTCAACATTTACCTGGAGAGACAAGAAGCACAGTGCCCTTTCCAAAAGTAAGTGTGTTGTATCCTGAATTCACACTGTAGCAAACCCCCATACAAAAATAGCCTGTAGTGTTGGGCGCTCCAATCTCTGACCTACTCAGGAAGGGAAAGACCAGCACTAGAATCTATTATGTGCCAAATGGGTTAACAACCTCTCTGTATAACCTTGCCTTATTTGGGCCATAACTCTGCCATAAACTCTGATACTATTATCCTTACTTTACCAAGGAAGAACAGATGATGTGGGGCTGAGCACGTGGAACCAGTCCTGATATACAAGTACTCTGGAAGCGGGAGACTTTTGTGCAGGACAGATACATGTTAGGAGGAGCGACTCTCGTTTTTGTTTCTAAGAGAATGAGACTGTAGCTGTGTTGCAGTTAATCTTCTTGCCAGAACCAGATGTTAGAACACTAGTATCAGTGATCCCCAAACCCCAGCTCATCCTCTATCATACAGTCATTTCCTGAGACATGAAAACATGTTCATCAACCTTCCTGCTGTTGCTCTGATACTCTACTCACCAGGCCTGACCAGCAGTCTAGTCCCGCTTCCGAAGGTCCACGTATAGCCTCCTCCCTTCCCACAGTGTTTCTTAGTCAGTCAAAAACACCTGTAAGCCCACACATCTTCTCATACCCAAGACTGAGAGATATAGCCCCTTCATCTTAACTTTTTTTTGACCTTCTGCATAACACAGGCCATAAGACTCAAATATGAGCATTTATTGTGCAACACTTAAAATGAAGCCTTTATCTACTCACAGCCCTGTGTCTATCACCATCCAACTTGTGATTTTCAACTCTATTTATCCAGCAGATGTATCTAGCTCTTTTGTCTTCATTACACTTATCAAACTTTAAATTCCTGCCATAGTATCTCTCCCAATTTTAACTTCAATCAATCTTAAACTTCATGGAATAACATCCAGATCACAGAGTGACAACTTACTGCTCCTACCTCCTTATCTTGCAGACTTAGTGACTCAGTGGCACCTTGGTTACCTACTTGAGTTCTGTTCTGTCCCCAAAGTTAGGCATGCCTCTGATTAAAGGGCATCCATTCTGGTTCAGGTTTTTTTTTTTTTTTTAATCACTTGCCTTCTCTTTGGTTCTTATTCTCTGCAAATTTACTGTTTGAGTTGGCCTCATGGGCAATGTCTTGGCTTTCTTTTCTATTAAGAAACAACACAACTTGGGAGAGACAAAACTATTAGAACATTAAGGGTTGGATGAGGGATCTTTCTAAATATCTTTATTTAAATCTTTCAAAAATGGCCAGAAAAGGCTTAATACATCCCCATTATGTGCTCCAAATGTTACAGTCTGTGAGATGACAACACAAGAAAGGAGAAATGCTTAAGAATTTAGATTTACTTAGGGTGACTTGAAGTGTCGTTCCAGTTCCAAAGGCAACCTTTAGGATTCACGCTGCAATGCAGGCCTATACAGAATGGCTTCCTTTCTGCCATTCTCCTGTGGGTAACCTTTAAGTGTCTGTACTTCAGCAGAAGAGAAAGTGGTTTTCACCAATATCTATGGCTACAGATCAACATGAAAATAGCTCTTTTACTAAGAACCTACATATTCTCTATGTAGAATTATACTAGCCATCCTAGCTTTTTCTTTTTGATCTGAAAACAATCATAGTATTTTACATGTACATAGCATTTGCTAGTTTATAAAAGTAGTTTCATATCCATTAACTTATTTTATTTTTAAAAAAACTTCTGAGGTGAGATGAAGCATTTTCATTTTACAGGTGAAGAAATTGTGGCCCAGATGCACCGATCTAGCCAGGTTTAGAAGAACTAGCAGTGTTTAGCCAAACTTGGCCTTTTTCTTTATGATCCACTCTCGGACTGAACTCTTTCAGTCTGTTGTTTTTGGTTCATCGACATGACTATTTTTGCTCCACCGTAAGATCTTTCTAGCCTCTGTGCTATTACTTTAACATTTCTTTCTACATCAGAATGCATTTTAGTCCACATAAACCATTCATTTCTTGATGCTCAGGCCCTACAAATACTGCAGTAAGTTCAACGGCCACATTAAGCCTCCTACTTTAGTGACATATTGTCTACTTACTGGGTTTTACTGATAATCTTGTCCCACTTGCAAAGATGAATGTGTTATAAATCACAACACCGTGCTGCCTGACAATAATTCCTGAGCTACCTTGATAATAGATTAGTGTGATTAGCATGTATCTGTCCTCCTTCCTGGGAACTCTGGCTGGGATTTCCTCCCTTTTTATTATTGAAATAAAGACTAAGCCATGGAGTTAAGCCTCTGAAAGCTTCTTTTTTCAGAGCACAATAGAACTGATGGAGGGGAAAGCCTGAGAAGAGTCTCTGGACAACTCTGACATATTTCCTTCAGAAAGATTTGCAAAATTTCACCAAGTCATATTGTTTTACCAGCCAAAGGATATCAGCTCTCGTCCCCATGTTTACTTAGGCAACAACCCCTGTACACAAGCTCCCTTTACCAGTGGTCAGCAAATTGCTCCCATCCCTGTAGGTAATCTATCTTTCTTTTCTCACTCACTTTAGTTTATTTAAAAACAAATTTGTGAGCATGTAGTAGGTATGGTTGGACATGGGGGATAGTACACATGTTTTTCATTTTGTTTTAATGTCTTTCATCATCAAACCCCAATAGTTAAAGAATAAGGAGATAGGGACTTCCCTGGTGGTCCAGTGGCTAAGGCTCTACACTCCCAAGGTAGGGTGCCGTGGTTTGATCCCTGGTCAGGTAACTAGATCTCACATGCTGCAACTAAGAGTTTGCATACCACAACTAAACCTGGAACAGTCATATAAATAAATATTTAAAAAGAAGATACACAGAAACACACAGGGACACATTTAGAAAAAAAGAATGAAACATTTAGTCCCCTGCAGAATAAGTTCAGGTGTTATGATCAATAATAACCAGGTACTTACTGGGATGCACTGATACTGTGGTTCCTTTCCCAAAGACCAACGCATTTCCTGCCTGGTAGGCACAGTGAAACAAGGCGTTGCAAATACCTTGAGTACCTGCTCACTCACCTAACAAGGGACAATTGTATTCTGTCCTTGCCTTCGGCAAGGAATTCAGTGAGCTCTCAGGGTTTTGGAATGCAACAGTAAAGCTCTGTTACTTTGTGAGAAGGAAGGTAGATGTGGTGGGTCCTGCGCTCACTTAACAACTCTTCACCCAACACCTCCATTGTAAGGCCCGGCGCTAGGTGCTAGGATACAGCTGAAAGCTGCTGGGACACTGTCCCGGTCCCCATGGCGCTTACAGTCGAGAAGGAGGCACACAGAAACCAATCCGTAGATAATACAATGTCAGGTGATGGACGTGCAGGAACAGATCAGGCTGGATAATGGGATGGAGAGCCAGGCACTGTCTGTGTTTGGTGGCTTGTTGGATGGATTAGGCAGGAAAGGTCTCTCTCAGAAGGTGATGTCTGAAGTGAGATCCAAGCATGAATCGTCACCTCCATTTATAGACCAGCAATTTGAGGGCCTGAAAGATCAAAGCCTGGTTCCAAATCACACAGTGTCAAGGATGGCCACGGATGCCTAGATCATGCCTTCTCTCTGTTGAAATACTAGATACAGTTCCACCTCATAAATTTCTGCTTAGGAAAGATAAAATGAGACAGGTTCTTCCAAAGTGACTTTGGGACATTACAGGAATTGGGAACTGTGGCAATGGTTGTTGAGTGCATTAAGGTTGTAAGAGGAGGCCCACTGGAAGAGAAGATATTAGCTTCTCAGAGTGTTTCTCAGATGACTTCTCTGCTGGAGCTGACCACTGAGATGGGGAGACTTCTGCCATTCTGGTTCTCTATTTAACTGTCAAACAATGCAAACCATTACCTAACAAAATGAGCTCTTGCAGTTAGGATGGGGAAGACATGGGAAGAACTCTGTTCTCCACTAAATCTGAATAAACGGAAAACATTTGGCAGTCCCCTTAGATTTATAAAAAAGTCTGTTACATGTCTCAGTAACTAATAGAATTCAAAATTCAATACTTACTAAGATTCACCTTTAGCATGGTCCCACTTCCAAAAACCAACTTCTGGCCACTTAAAAACCCCACAGTGATCTATTTCACCACAAAAACCAAAGTGAACTTCATTTACAAGCACAGGAATTCTCCCAGATTCCCTCACTTGGTTGACACCCAGTTCAACACTAAACACGTATTTAGGTAAATTCGAGAAAAGTCTTAAAGTTATACATTCTTTGGCATGGTAGGAAACCCCCGAAACCATTTCCTACAAGCTCACAGCCTCACTCATTTCTCTCCCAAGTGATCTCAGGTCTTGATGGTCTCCAGGGACAGTCTCAGTTACCAATTCTTATGTTCTGGTTTCTCATGGCTAGAAAGGTTCACCTTATATCCACGTTCAACCCTTTCTCTGCCAGAGCCAAGATCCATGAAGCTTTTTGATTTCCAAGCTTACCCTCAAATGGAGTTTTTCATAAAATCTCACTCTCAAAAAATTCATGAATCATCTGACTGCCCATACTTTTCAAAGAGATTTCACATACATTATCTCTCTTGATTCTTACAAAATCCTTTGAGCTAGGCAGAGCTAGAATCATAATCTTTATGTCGTAGATGAACTGAGGCTTACAGGGCTTCCCATGGGCATGTGGCTGGTGAGTGACTGAGCCAGATCCACTGTCTTTTGGCCCTGAGTTGAATGCCTTAATGATTTATTTGTACATGTTCTTGTATTGATCATATCACCATGGCTTTCAAGGATCTCTCCCTTCTTTTTTCTCTTCCCTAATGAAAAAGGCAGTATCATCAACAACAAAAACAATATCCATTTTCTCCCTTAGAAAAAACCAAAACAAAACAGAACCTCTCTAAATAAACCTCCAGCTCAACTTTTTCAGAGTAATGTCCTTTTAATCCTCACATGCTTTCTGTGAGCCAGGAGATAAGAGTTACGAATATTTCATTTGCATTAATTGGGAAAAATGAGGGCCAGAGGAGATAAATCAGAGTGATGGTTATAGAAGGTGCAGCCTGGTACAGACAGCAATATATTGCACCTTAGAACACGTGGGTGCTGGCCCTGCTATTGTGAGCACGTTCAAATCCTTTAACCACTCTGAATTGAGAGAATCATTGCTTTAGTTTTTCTTCTATGTTGTGGGACAAAGATGTGAAGAAATAAGGAAAGGGCCCTAACTATTTTCCTTTTCTTAAGAAGACAGATCCCAGAAAATATCAATATAGCGCTATTTTTCTCCACACTGAATTTGTGCATCACTATATGCTTATGCATAAGAGCAACACTACACAATTTTAAGGCAAGTTTGAGATGGATTAGTGTGGGCCCACATAGCACACTCAATCTAAAATTGACGACTAGGTTCCTGCTTCAGTGTTGGAAACAGAACTGTGGCTCAAGTACCGGTACTCACTCAGCTTGACTGTCACCCTGGTTCCTTCTCCAAAGGTTAGCTTGGTCCCTGCAGTGGTGGTCACACAGTGATTTGAGGCCCAGCAAAAACCACAGGGACCAAAGAAATCATACTCTTTAGATGCCTGACCCCTGTCCTGTGGCTGGGGCAAAGTGGAGGGCTTGTGATGGTTAGGGTAATCCTGGCTCCCAGCACTGTGCCCACTTTGTAGAGCTGAAATGCTTATCTGTGGCACATATTTGGGTCTCATTCTTTCATATATTAACTTACTTCTCTGCTTTGGCTCTTTGGACCTGGATCTGTGAGTGAGAATAATAGCTGTCAACAAAAGCTCACTCAGGGGCCCATTTGACCATCTGTAACCCACAAAGGAACCTGAGAACAGGAAGTCCTATAAGCTCTATAAGACTTCTGGGATCAGGCTGTTCATACATACAGCTTAATGAACCCACCCATACACAGGCTTGTACACTATGAGCCTCTTTATATTCAATTTAATGCCCTGGGAAGACCCCTAAGAGAGGAAGGATATTTAGTCTTGGATCTACTCAGGCCCTCCGAGTTGCTGTACACTGTGATCAGCTTTTCTTTCCTTGGTCCAAGTTGCAGACCCTAATTCCCTCCAGTTATTCTAGAGCCCATTCAATGGGGAGGCTTCTACTAAGGAAGAGGGAGGTGGCTTCCTGGGGAAAGCTGACAGAATATGATGGAGAGGTCATTCATGATAAGAAAGAAATTGATAGGGCCTCTGGACTCCAGAGAAATAACCCTGGGAACCCTGTACCTCAGTCTGGCACGTCCAGCCAAGTGTTGGGGGTGGACTAGAGTGGGGGTTTTGAGATGCCTCACACACTCCAGTGGGAACGCCCTTCTCCTTTGCCTTTAGTGGGGACAAGCACAGCCTCCTCTCAGAGTCTTGAGCTCCTGAAAGGGATCCTAGGTGGTCCTGATCTTTCTTCTGCTTCCCCATCCCAGTCTACCTAGGAAGGAGTGTCCTCCAGGAACAGTAATACACATATTCCCTTAGTTTTAGAACTAAGGGCATTCATTCATCTCCCTTTTCAGTTTCTTCATAGAAATGTTTCCCTGGAGTAGATAACAACCCACTCACCAGGCTGTACAGTTAGCCGGGTTCCTCTTCCAAAGTAGAACTTCCCCAGACTTGAGCCTCTATCGACACAGTGCCGGCCCGCTTTACATGAACCTGCTCCTAATGTTCCCCATCCCTCTCTCTCCTGCCCTGGGGGCCAGGGTTGAAAATCCACCTCCATCCTCAGTCAGATCGCAGAGGCTATCTTTCAGGGGACAAATGGTGTGCTAACAATAGCATTCCCACCTGCAGAGGCACCCTCCCATCAGAAAGCAATTATACGTCCTTTTGAGAGTGTTTAAATTGGAAGGAACTTGGCTTCCCGGGCCCTATTTCCCCATATAAAAGACAGTTCACTTAGTTGGGTTGTCATTGTGTTTGGATCCTTTTCCAAAGCTGAACTTGTGAAAACTCTGATAGACTGTCCTTTGCAGTCCTTTGCAGAATCACCCCATTCCCCTCCTTTGACCTCTGGTTGTCCCTCCAGGCATTCTCTTTTCCTCTTTTTTCCTTGCTGATATCACTCGTTATTTTCCCATTTATGGCACTGGGAAATCATATCCCACCATCTCTTAGGTATAAAAAGCCCAAATAGTCTTTAGCTCATGAATAATTCAATGACATATTTCTTTGACTATCAAAATAATAAAAATAGAAGAAACACATCTGAGCTCACCTTTTCATCCTCTAGGCTGGAGTCATGAGATCTTAGTACTTAGAGTTGAAAGGGAGCCCAGAGATGATTCAGTCCAATATCTAAAATGGCACAGAAACCCCTTCTACAACATCAGATAGTCAGCTACAGGACCCAGTGTGAAGGTCTCCAAGGAAGAAGGGTCGCACACTTCACAAAGCAGCCTTTCCACTGCAGGCCTTGTTCAGAAAGGTTCCACAGAAGGCCGAGACACATCTTTCATCCACTGGTTTTGATTTTGCCTCCTGTCCTCACCCCTTCCCTTGTCTAAATGGCAGTCCTTCAAATATTTGAAAAGAGTTATATCTCATCTTAATACAGCCCACTGACATCCTCTCTTACTTTTTTTAGGAATCTGAGAGAATTCCAGATAGCTAGCTTGGTTTTCATCTGACGTTAAAGCCAATGCTCTCGACACATTTATCCTTGTGAAGGTGCTCCTGAGGAGGAGAGCCATTTGGGATGGAGGAGGATGCGAGGGCGACTGTGAGGCAGGCAGGTTTTGTCCTAAAGCAAACTGGGAAAGCTTTTTCGAATTTCATTACTGACCACTGTGCTCCCCAGGTGGGATTGCTTGTAATTGTGCCCACCATTTTGTTTTAAAGTTATTCTTATTTCTTCCTTTTTACTTACTTGCTCTCACAGTTACTGTGGTTCCTGATCCAAAGGTGAACTTGTAGTTATTTAGAGTCACAGTGCTACGTCTTTCTACGCAAACCCTGCCTTGGATAAGAGAGTGGGCTGGGGGACAGGCAGGCTGCCCCGAGGCCTCCCCTGTGTAGAGCCCTCTGGTAACTATTTTAACCTCTTGTTTTATTTTTCACTTTCACAGTTTCCTCATCTGTGAAATGGGGATGGCAATAACTATTTCACAGGACTATGAGGAAGATTAAATGAGTTAAAGCGTGAGAGGCATTTACACCATAGCAAGTGCTCAGTAAATATAGATATTAGATTATTATTAATATAATTATAATACATAATTTTAATTTAATAAAAATTTAATTTGTAATGTCTCCTTTCTGAGGTCCTGGATATTCATAGTCCTTTTAAATTATGTCCAAATGGGTTTTTTTTTTGAGTTAACTAATAATAAAAGCAACTATAGTTAAAATCTGAGAATTTTCCTTATATAAGATATCATCCCAAGAGTATGGTTGGCAGTTTTAAAATGTTTGCTGAATCATAGGATTTGTTTACTACATTTTATATCTGTTCAAGGGACATATGAACAAGGGCCAAAAAACAAAAGAAAAGAATTCAAAATCAATACAGACTGGTAAGAGGAATTTAGGATAATATGCTGGTGACTTTTTCTTATAGACAACTGTCACTTACTTGGCTTTACACTGAGTTTTGTCCCAGATCCGAAGTAAAATCTGTTGGTGTTGTACACCATGTTTACAACCATTACAAAAAGTCTCCTGGACTTTCGAAAAGGAGGGTGTGTTATTCAGAGATAACTAACCAAGCTAGGCCAGGACTAACCCAATGCCACCAGTTTTCTTTTCCTTTTTTTCGCTACTTTCCTAGAAAATTCAAGAACCAAAGTGAGGAATGAACCAAGAAGACACATTCATTATCAAAGACAGGCAAGTTAAGGGCATCTGATTTTCTTCAGTGGTTTTATTGATTTCTTTTCTTTCATTTTCTGCTTGGGTTCAATCTTGTGTCTTCTGTGCTCCATACACACAATATTTGAAATAAGGACTCTGCAAATAAACGCTCTTTACCTTTCTCTCTTCCTAATTATAAATGGAAGTTCTCCTCAGATAGACTAGATTGTAAGGAGAATCCTGATTCTGCCTTTAGTTCCAGGGCTATCCAGGAGCTTCTCTCACTGAGTTGGACCTGGATCTGTGTCATGCTTGGCAACCTGACCTGAGCTTCTTTTCAAGGACACCCTGAACCACACCAGCAAGCTAGCAGTGTTCTGTGTGTATGATCAAACAAGATCACTGCGTCCTATCCGTCAAAGTACCTCCATTATATAACCAAATGTACTTTAATAGCTCCCGCCCTGCCCCCACAATGAAACTGTAGGTTTTGGCTTTTTTTTTTTTTTCCTGCTCTCTGCCTGCATATTCCCTTTAGGAAGGGGGAGGAAACAAGAGGCCGCAGACTTGGCTGTCATTTGCAAGTCTAGATGAAACATTATTTATGGGCAAAATATTTTGCTGACACTTTCAAGAGAAAGGAAACCTCAGTGCCAACAGTTAGACGCCCACACTGTTTGGATTTAAACAAATCTCAACAAATGAACACAGTTATGAGAAATAAAATAGAGGTGACTTCAGTCTAAGGCAAGTAATTATAATACTTATACAGTTTGGGAGGGCAAAGGGCTTACTTGTTCTTACTTGTAGAAATGATAAGCAGTGTGTTACAAGAATGCTTTGCTGGAAGGGCACCAGAAAGCTATAGAAATAGAGCTTCATTTAAATATCTTAAATAGGCACTTTTGTGTTTAGTGACTTATGTAGAAATAAGCCAGGATGGGCTAGCAACATAGCTGGCCAACTAGACTTGGTTTAAGATAATTCCCGTTAAAACCATCTTGTAGCATTTCACCTGTTCTAGTGAAAATATTATGAGAAACAGAGGTTCCCATTATGAAATCTGTTATTCTTCTAGGTTAGGGCAGCTTCTTTTCTACTCATTTTCACCAACTCCTATTCCAAACTTGGCAGAAAGGCTTCTTTCTCTTTGGTCTTTGATAAATAATTCTCTTCTTATTTACCTTTTAAAGTATGTGTGGTTAGTTTCCCTCCCCATCCCACCTGCAGGCCCATTATGTTACATAAATATACAGTATACATCTATAGATTAATAAATTCATGAAAATATCACTTAAATGTGATGGCCTACCAGGTACAACAGTCAGTTGGGTCCCAGATCCAAAGGTCAGGTGCCAGCTTGAACTAGAGGAAGCACTATGATAAGCCCCAAAACAAAAACCAGAGCCAATGGGCCAGGTTGGCCGGAGCACAGAGTAAAGAGCTGGCAATTTACGAATTAGGCCTGTCAAACTAGGTTTGATCTGGAGTAACCAAATTGCCTATCTACAAATCATAAAGAAAGGCTTTTTTGTCTTTAAAATCTCACCTTCTTTTAGCGGACCTTTGCTTCTCACTTTCTACTACAGAGTTCTAGGTATCAAACATATGCTTTTAATATATAGAGAGGGTAAGCGCTCTCTGATTTCATAGGTCAAACCAGTATTTACATCTTTTCATCTAAGAAGACTCACAAAGCCAGGGCAGAGAATATTTCTCCACTGCTCTGACCGTCTCTGGGTTACACCACCAGGAAATTGCCCTAACCAGGAGAATTAATGTTAGGGACTTAAATTCTAGCCTGAGCTCAGCCACAGATTGGCTGTGGGGCTGTGATCTGTCTCTTCCCTGGGCCTTAGTTTCCTTATATGTGGACAGTCAGAAAAGATGATTTTTAAGGGTTCTCTCTGCTCCACGAGGCTATGCTGTACAGATTTTTGGCCTAAATTTTCAGAAACAGAAATTGTGCCAACAGTACTCATGAATAAACTTTGTTTTAAAACTGATTTTTAGACCTTGGGAGAGGCGAATCACAGTTATTCTGGTCAATGATCACTATTTACAAGGTTCCTTCTATAAATTGGCATTAATCTTAGCCAAAAAGAATAGTGCCTTACAGACTTGGAAAGGAAGAAGTCTTGTCACTGCTGATGGTACAAATCTAGGGCCACAGATCCTAGTCAGCACCTCAAGTAATCAGTCACACATCACTGTCTCACCGAATATATTCTGGGAACAATTCCCAGACACTCCCCTACATGGCCCATTTTGCACACAGATGTCAGATCCTAGCCAGGGGACTTTTGTCCTTCTATCTGACGCTCATTCACTCTTTCTAAACATTCTTCCGATAGTGTATAATTGGGTCTAAATCAGCTTTTAATCCATAGACATTGCTTAATCCAGGGATATACATTTATACTTACTGGGCTTCACAGATAACTCGGTTCCCTGTCCGAAGATAAGCTTTCCTCCCTGGTTATAATTCACACAGTGTTATACAGCCTGTCAAAAACACATCCAATCTTCCTGAACACATTTCTAATCCTCCGCCTCCAGAATCCACAGCCCATCTCTCCCACACCTCGGCGTGAATCACGGCTCTACATTCTCCTGTAAGTTCTTTCCTTATAAGGGAAGTCAGGTACCTACACAGGGGACTGATAGGGAATAATGAGGATTCCTGTTTATCCAAAAATGTTACTGTTTAACACCAAGCCGGTCTCTCACTTTTGCTTAATGGCTCTGGGTACTGCTGTTCAGCAAAATGGCTTCCTTTCAAATATGTCTCTCATGGTCTCAGAAATAGAAATACTTGGCACATGGGTTAGAATTGAGGACAGTTGAGGCTCCAGGGAATCAGGCTTACCTGGGGTAACCACAACCTGGGTCCCCGCTCCAAAATTCAATTTCCCCCAGCCGTCAGTTGTCACACTGTGACAAACACCTCTACAAAATGGCTTCCCCAGAGAAGACAGCAGCTAAATGAAGACAAATGGCTCGTGGGGAAACAATCTTGCTACAAAATGAGGGAACTGCATGATTCGAGATATAAGCTTTTCCCCTGCTTCTCTTCTAATTTCTCTTATTACAAGACACCGAGAATGATGTTGCCAGGAGCTGCACTTCCAAGGCTGCAGGGCCAGGGAGTAGTACTGCTTGGGTTAATGAAGACCAGGCTTAGGGAAGACTGGGCTCTGCAGCGATAAAACCCCACAGTCTAGGAGTTTACCTAAAACCCTACCCAGTGCTCACCACCTGGGGCTCAGGTGAAAGCTGGCTACCACAGCTACCCTCTCATTCAAATAACCTTCTGCTTCAAATCCAACCGTCTACCGGAAAAACTGTTCTCCCTGAATTCCGTTCCTGTTAGAGTATGTCAATCTCTGAGAGGCCTCAGTCTTTAAGTGTATGAAATGGACATAACTCTACTGGCATCTCCTCCTGAGGAAGACTTGCCATCAGATGCTTTTACTTATTGGAAGGTTGACAGCATGGACGGACCCCAAGTCTGGGCTGTCGGTGGGGTCCTGGTGAGTTTCTCTCCCTCTGTACCTCCCAGAGCTCCTTCAAAGACAAGGAAGATGACCAGGCCCTGGGCCTTGGTCTGCTCAGCCCCTAGAACATCTTTCTGGCCCAAGGAGACCCCGTGGGAAAGAGAGCAGGTCTTCTCTTGGAGGTTATCATATTCAGAGCACAAGTCAAATTGGATGCCACTTACTCGGCTTGACAAGCAGCCTTGTGCCCTTCCCAAAGACGAGGGAGAAGCCTTGTTCTTCCGCACAGTGATTATCTCAGCATCAAAAACCTGCCAATTCAGCTCTCCCCCGACAAAGCCCTCCTGAGAAGAGAAACCTCCGGTGTATTTCCCCAGTATTATCACTCGGTCCTGCGATCTTCCTCCCTGAATAAACATCCCTTTCACTCCTTACTCTCCTTTCCATCCTGGCTCCAAGGTCACAATGGACCCAGGCCTCAGGCACAGGCTGGTTTCTGCTCCCACCTCTCCATACTTACGGGGCTGCACAGACAATCTGGTTCCTCCACCGAAGATCAAACCCTGGCCATAGTTATTCCCACAGTGCCCCTAGGCTTTACAAAAATCCCTCAGAGCCCCACAGAGGCCCCCCCGCCCCCAACTCACACATCTCAACACTGCCAATGACCCACGACTCAGACTCTGTGTTTTTAGCTTTAGGATGCTTATCCTGTTCAGTCTGAGTACAAAGGGAGTTTGGGACACAACGAGCAAGGGTTCCCAAACTTAACCCAGCAACTCTGGTGCCCTGAAGGAGGCAGCTCTGCATTAATGAGCCAGAATTTTTTTCACAGAGCAGCTCCAGGGCTGGAAAGAGGCTTAGAGAGTGTCTCTCTTTTTCCTCCTGCCTCCATGCAGGGCTGCGCTTCAGTCAGCCCTGAGAGGAGGGTGTCTATCTCCTTTCAAAAACCCTCTAGAGAAAGTGCCCTGGCAACTATTCCTGACAGCTCATTTTCACTGTTCACAAACCTATTAGGAAGGTTTTACCACTAACCTAACTCCCTTCCTCTTGCAGTATTAGCCATGTCCTGAGGTTTGAGTCCCAGGGCGGGGTCAGGCAGGGAGCTGGGCAACACAGCACCTCCAGCTTTTGTTTAATGTGTCCTCTCCCAGATTTAGCTATGACTTGATTTCCACTTTACCCTCCACCCCTTTTCTTCAATACTAACTGGCCCAGTTTGCCTCTATAGACT
Source organism: Oryx dammah (assembly GCF_014754425.2). NCBI lineage: Eukaryota > Metazoa > Chordata > Mammalia > Artiodactyla > Bovidae > Oryx > Oryx dammah. The sequence continues at coordinate 78,753,541 of NW_024070210.1, read as the reverse complement.
TCCGATTCTCCATCCCTGGGTCTGAGAGTTTCATTTAGGGGCTATTTTCAGGCATCACATCTCTCACGAGCATTACTACCTAGAGGAGCAGAGATGCAATCTGGGGGCAAGTAGCTCTTTCCTGTGAAGCTGCCATCTCTCTCTGTCCCTGGCCCTCCACGTGGGGAGCCTATGTCTGGGAGAGAGCTGTGCTGGGGTCAGCTTGCCAGGAGGATGGTGCTAGGTTTCAGCTGCTACAGCCCTGACCTAACTACACTGTGAGCCACATCCCTGCTCTAAGGGGCTATTGTGTAGCCTCGGGAGCTTGGGCCATGCAGCTCTCTGCAGAAATCTCTCCCCTGCCTCTGACATTTGGATGATTTTGTATTTAAATTAGCCAGGGTTCTTTCTATTTCCCTTTAGACACTTTCCAATCCCAGGTGAAGAATTTCATAGAGCAGGCTGACATTCTCCACCCTCCCCTCCTGCCAGCTCTTCTCCTGATGCATGACAGAGCCTTGACAGAAGAGCCTGAGGGGTGAAACAAAAGTGCTGCTGTGTGCTGGAGATGATGTTTATCATTATTATTAATAGCTAGGGTTTAATGAGCTCTTTCTAGGTTTTGGGCACTATGCTAAATATTTTAGCTGTTATTTTATTTGATCCTTTCAATAGCATAATAAAGTAGAGATATTTTTATCCTCATCTTATGGATGAGGAAACTGAGGCTCAGAGAGGTTAATTAATTTGTCCAAGATCACACAGCTGGTAAAGTAGTGGAGCCAGAACTTGAATTTAAGTTTTTTTGTCTCCAAAGCTCACACTATAACGCCTAATCCCTAATCATTTGATTCATGTCCTGAGGGACACATGGCATCTTAGAGATGCTGCAGAAAGAGATTCAGTGCTGAATTTCATATTTAACTGTAGGAATTTTATTCTCAAATTAGATGTCTAAAGTTCTAGGGGTTCTTTTCAGAGATTTAAATCACAGTGCACATATGGGTAGTCAAAGTCAGATGTACTTTATTTCTGGCAGCAAAGGCTGCTAAATTTTAGAATTGATTACAGAGAGAAGCTGAGGGATTCCCTGCCCTAGACCATCAGACAGAGCCAAAGCACCCTATTTGGCTGAGAACGTGCAGAGAAGCCAGACCAGGGTGGGGTGTCTTCTCTGGAGGTTCTTCCCGACTTTCTCATTGGCTCAGTTATTGTTTATATCTTGATTTCTTTGAAAATGCTGTCTATGCTCCTGAAAGCTCCTCACCATGAGCTAGAGCAAGTGTGTGTGTGTGTGTGTGTGTGTGTGTGTGTGTGTGTGCATGTGCGCATGCGTACATGCACATCTCATTTTAAAGCAGAGAAAGAAACTAACTCTCTTTGGCCTGGGGAAAGAACATTAATAAAGAGCCCAAGCAGATGCACAGGATTAAAGTATTTTTCAAACTAACGATTTGATTGATTGCCCCTGAAGGCACAGCCAAAGAAGAACACAACTTACTTGGCTTCACAGTGAGCACGGTCCCGTCCCCAAAGGTTAATTTGCCTGTACCGGTGTTACACAGTGCTCAGTGCTATTGCAATAACCTTGACTTGGGCCTCTAGGAAGACAGGTGGAGGTGGAGGAGGCAAGCAGGAAAACAACCTGAAATGACTGCCCATGGCCAAAACAATCTCCTTGTAATTAGGTTAGAATGTGGGTTGAATACTAATAACTAGCAACTTCCCAGTCCAATTCTATTTGCTGTAATTTTCCTTGAGAGAATGGGCCTTGGCAGGAGCAACTCCTGGGAAGTTCACTCAAGGTGGCTACTGCATGGTCTCCTGGGATCCCCTCTTATTTGTTGTTCCTGTGAGCCCTTTATCTGTTTTCATCCAATTCCTGCCTCCACCCCCGCCCCCTCGGCTTTCCCTGGGCCTTCCTCTTTGTGGAGGTTCACATATTTTCTCTGGGAGAAACTACATGGATCTTAAAAGGCAAGTACAATGCCCCCGAGGATATGTGCATTAATAACCTTGTTTTCCAACTGGTATCATGAACCACCCAACACAAACCAAGCAAAGAAAACACCACCTGTGTTTTGACAGCTTCTGCTTGATGGAAGGCAGGCATCTTGGGAAGAATAATTAGCCAGAAAGAAGAACTTACTTGGTGTGACCAAGAGTTTGGTGCCCTTCCCGAAGCTGAGTTGGTAACTCCCAGCCCCAGAGTAGGCACAGAGTTTCCTTTCTTTGCAAAAACCCCACAGATGCTGAGAAATCAAACCATTCACAGTATAGGAGCAGTGTTGACAAAAGCTCAGGCTAAAACAATAACCAGAGGACAGGCTGAAGAGAAGTGCTGTTACAGACACTTGCCACGAGGTGGACCATCCCTGAGTCCTACAGAGACCTGGCTGGATATCAGAGGTCACCTGGTCCATCCTCCTGTCTTCAGCCAAGGACCAAAGACCAATGTATTCTTCAAGAGCTCCTGGGAAGGTAACTCTCCTTTGCCAATAGCCTTTGCATTCAAGGATGTAACCGTTCCTTATATCTAATTGAAATTTGCAAACTGCAGTCTGAGTTCTTTATGTCTTGAGTTGCCTTCACTGAAGACAGGAGATTTCATGTCATGCTCCAAGCAGAAACTCATCACAACTCACCCAACCAGTCCCAAGGGTCACCTTTGGGGAGGAAACTGATACTGAAGGAAGAGGAGGTCAGGGTGAATATTGGCTTTATCTGTGATTTGGATTGCTTTTATAATGAGAAAATTTCATATATTACTTAGACAAAGTAAAATGAATAACAACATTAGACAGAAGCTCACAATATATTTAAAAGCGGCTCTTGGATCTCAGAAAAGCTTCCCTGTGCTCCCCAGACTAAGGAGTCTCAGTTTCTCTGTTCTAGGGTTTTGGGCTCCTGGGATCAGGGGAGAGAACTGGGCAGGATGTGTGGCCAGAGCCAGTTGGAGGGGCTGAGGCTGGGGTGAGGTTTGGAGCTGAGGCTCGTTGGCTTTTGAATTATGTCAGAGTAACCTGTTCATCTTCCTGCCGAGTACTAACTTCCCAGCTCCTGCTAGACCTTTCCTGGGGAAAAAAGCATTCATAGGTTCACCGAAAAATCATTAAGTGTAGATGCTATTGCTGATCAAAATCAGGGATGGCCAGGGACACTTACTTGGAGTCACAGCAAGTCTTGTGCCTTTTCCAAAGACAAGTCGCCTGTCTCCTGAATCCCCACAGTGATTGCCTTCATCACAAAAACTCTGAATGCCTGGCCTTGGGGGTTTTCTAAGTGTTTCTTCATGTTAATTTTTATCCCTGGGTGGAATCACCCAGAAATCTCCCCCACTAAACCATAGCTTTTGTTTTCCCTTAGCACGTCTTTGCCTCCTTCTCCCTGGAAGCCCCTACTGGCTTCCATACATGGAGTTGTGGCCTGAGAATGCATTTGTGAGCTATCTGCAAACTTCCAGCTTATTGTTAGCCTGTGAAATATATTCCAAAGGAAACCCCTGTCTATGGCCTTATAATGAACTCTTTGCTATGCTAGGAATAAATAGGAGTGGCTGCTTTACCTAAATGAAGAAAAGGATTTGGAAAATGGCACAGGGTGAGAAGGCTCAACACAAGATGTTGTTCTTGGCTGACAAACCATCTTTGTTGCCTCTGGCATTAAAGTAGCTCTTAAAAAAGTTATCTCCTACTCATCCCTGGAACAAAGGAAATGCGAAGGCGTGGGGCACCAGAGCCAGGAATTTTAGCAGAGGGTGAACAGAGAAAGTACGTCTTTTATGAAGAATGAAGTCAGAAACCATCCTGGATTTAATGATGTGTCCAAAGTCCATGAGGGGGTGGGGAGCAGTGTGGGTGGGGGAGGGGAAACTTGAAAATGACCTTTGACAAAGTTTCACTATTTTTGAATCTTTACATGTATAAACTGTGGAAAGGATAATTAATATTTAAGCACCAAAAGCACTGGCAGCAACTTTTCAAGCTCTAGAAGGGAAAGAATTTGATATCAGGTGAAGCTGTGGAAGGGTCAAGGACTGGGCCTCTCTGTAGAGCAGAAGGACTCAGGAACTAGAGGTTACCCGCATGTCTTGGAGCCAAAGAAGCTTTCCCCACCCAACACCAAACCACTTTTAGGCGATGGGAGTCAATATCAGAAAATCACATGGACAGCACTTACTGGGGAGAACATGAAGCTGAGTCCCTCTTCCAAAGACAATATTGCCAGCGGTTTGTTCACACTGTGACTGGGGCCACAACAAAAACTCCCAGTGACTCTTCAGGAAAGCTTGATGGCTATCTTACCTTCACGGGACACTTTCCTTTCTACTAAAATAAACAGGCCTTGTTATCTCTTCAGTTATCTTTCTCTGTGTCTCCTGGTTGTTTTGCTTCAATTTTATGCTGCTTGTTGCAAATATGCGGAGAGGAAATTGGACGACCTCATTTGACACTGAGAGTGAATGATAAAAGCAACAATTCAATGAATTCCTTTGTGATATCTAACACAATTCTGTGGCAGCAGGTGAAAAACGACTGAGCAGACAGCTACCGAGCGAGATGCCCACTCCTCAGAGTCTGAAGAAAGATGGGGGCAGGAAGGGGCTATGCAAGACACACATCTGAATTTCACCTGAGACAGAACTGTTTCACAGAGCCCTCACCTCACCCTGGGCTCTGTTCTGGAGGGGCTGCACCACCTCACCCTGAAGATACCTTACCTGAGCTCAAGCACATGTTTGCTACACTGATTATAGAGCTGCGCTATGAGTGGTGGTACGGGTCATCCCTTGGCCCAGAAGGACTCTAGCCTTTCAGGGAATGCTGTTCTTTCACAGTCCATGCATGTTTTCTTACTGCTAAGAGATGGACACTGGATGGCATTACCACCAGTCCTGATTGAATCCTTGTTTGACCCCACTGTTTCCTCCTCATTGACTACCTGACCCCCAAAGTGTCTTTATCACAGTTATTGAAAAGGATTAGCATGGATTGGTCATATTTGCTAGCTCTAAAGCAAACTTGGGCTTCACAGATGGTGCTAGTAGTAAAGAACCCACTTGCCAGTGCAAGAGACATGAGGGATGTGAGTTTGATCCCTGGGTCAGGAAGATCCCCTGGAGAAGGGCATGGCAACCCACTCCAGTTCTTGCCTGCGAAATCCCATGGACAGAGGACCCTGGCAGGCTACAGTCCATAGGCTGGCAAAGAGTCAGACATGACTGAAGTGACTTAGTATAGCAGAGCACACAGCGCAAAGCAAACTTACGAGTCCTTGTTTCTCTGTCTTTGGTCATACCCCACAGTTAAACCATTCAAAGATTAGGCCATTCTATTTCAAAGCTCTTTGGCCAGTTGGTCAGTCTATAGTTTAATTATAACCTAATATAGAGCTTAATAACTCAGTCAGTCAACTTGACAACACCTGCCTCTTACTATTATTTTTTTGACTTGACATTTGGATGAGTCGCTTTGTTTCCAAAATGTATTGCGGAGAAACTGACATCCCAGGTGCACCCCAGGAATGCCAGGCTCCTGAATTCATTATTTCCCTCCTCCCCAGTGAGGCATGTTCAAAAAGTTTTTACTCCCCATGGAGGAGCTGATCATTAAACAAAAATCCTGTCATCATGCCTGCCATTTTATTTCACTCTGAATTCCCTTTCAGGTGTTAATAAGCCATCTGGGATCTTCAATTTATCTCAGTTGTTTCTTTCTCCCATTGCATTTGAATAGTAAAACTATGTATAGGACTGGATGTGGACCTTTGTCAAATTGGGATAATGTTTGGGTTTTATATTGGATCTTTTAGAAATAAATACATATGCAGGCATGAGCAACAAAGAAGTTACCTTTTCCACATGAGGAGCATTTAAAATGAGATAGACTCTCATTTTTAGTAGAATGGAAGACAAGTTCTGTGGGCAACATCACAGTAAACACACAAATCATTGATGAGCATAGTTTCAGAGATACTGTGGCTATAAACAACTCATGACTCCAGTATCTCTTTAAGAAGAGGAGCTGAGCTACCATATTAAAGGCAGTTTGGGATGGTCTTATTCTGTATCCATTTATCATTATTGCTCTATTCTCAACAACCATGAATGTTTCATGCATTTGCAAAAGTCATTTTTCAAAAGGTACATTTGTCTACATATTAAATCTCTACTAACTTCACAGAATTTATTTGTTTGGTCAAGTATAAATAGAACAGGGCCACTTACTGGGCTTTACCACCACCTGGGTTCCAGTTCCAAAGAAGATTCTGGTATTGTCAGTCCCCACAGCATTTCCTGCTTTTACTGAAACCCCTAATGAAACCCCACTTTACACATGGCTCAGGAGTGAAGGGCCATTGGATTCCGCATGTTTTTTTCCCTGTGTTTCTGGAAAATGGTCTTTTATGATAAGAAGAAAATACTGGTTCTGCTACAAAAAGCAAATAATTTTTATTTAAAAAAGACCAAATGTAGGAGCTTTTAAGACCTTTTGCATTGTTAGGCTTCAATCTGCCATGGCCAAATCAACTAATCTGTTAACAATTCTTGTTCTCATACATGTGAGCCTAGCCCTAGACAGACAGGTCTGGAACCATGATGCCTTCCTATACCCACAGGGATGTTTTCCAGCTTCAGAGCTGTCTGAATTCTTATCCAGACTTCACCCAAATGCCATGGTCCTGTTCCCTACTCACTGATCAGGGTATTTCCAAGCTTTCTCACTATGTAATAGTGTCTATGTGGCAGCCTAAGAAGATATTTCACCAGGGAAGAGTAACAAGTGACAAACCATCTTATCTTTTCCTAAAGAAGTGCCACCATGGACTCTTATGATGTTTCAGACGAGCAAGGGAGTTATAACACACCACCTACTACACTTTAAGAAAGTCCAGTTCTGAAATAAATGAAAGACGTGAACATTTTCTGTTACAAGAAAGATTGTATCCTAAAGACAAGGATAAGGGCACACAAGAGCCCTTTTATCACTAAGCTGAGCATTGGCTGAATTTTAACATACATATTAACACATACACTGAGATTGAAGAGAAGAGAGAGGAGTGAGCGTCCAAGACGGTGACACCAGATCTTGGTTAAAAATAGGGCCTTGGTGACAGGATTTTAAGCTTGGAGAGAGGAGACTAGATCTCATCCCCAACATAACTGTGACTTGTTGCTTCTTCAGATTTGAAGAGCGAGTTAAATACTAATTTTCTCTCCTCTTAGCTTGGGAGCAGTGAGTGTCCAGAACAAGCCAAAAGGATGTATTCTAGGGAAAATGAAGAGGAAGGAAACAAATGCAGGACATATGGGGAAGGTGTTCCATGGATCACCATTTTAATACTGACCTATCCTATCCTAGGGCTTTCCTGGTGCCTCCCTGGTAAAGAATTTGTCTGCTAGTGCAGGAGACGTGGGTTTGATCCCTGGGTTGGGAAGATCCCCAGGAGGAGGAAACGGCAACCCACTTCTGCATTCTTGCCTGGGAAATCCCATGGACAGAGGAGCCTTGTGGGCTGCAGTCCATGGGGTTGCAAAAGAGTTGGATATGACTTAGTGTCTAAATAACAACCACAGCCCACCCTAGGCCCCGTCTTTGGCCTCCCCTACCCTGGGTCAGTTTTGTCTGCCTTCTTAGCAGTCTTGCCAACCATAGCTCTCAGGTCTCTTTGGGAAGAAAAATAAGATGCTTGGACAGGCTCACACACAACTGCACAAACAGGCTAGGAGAGGCTGTACCTATCTAGATAAAGGTAGGACCAGAGCTGATAAATGGCTTGGAAATCAAGTTCACTGAGCAGAAAGCCTGTAACATTTAGATGAGAAGAATTTTTCTACAGGGGTTTTTCTTCCTGGGATTTATCTTAACACTAGCCCATTTCCCCTTCTCTGACTTTGTGGTGCTATGAGGGGATTAGGACACTTGAGAGCCTGACTAGATAAGGAATGACGGAGGGGTAAGAAATCTACCTTCATCCTTCCCTTTCATCCAAGAGTGGCTGTTCCTTCCCACTTGCTAGGGACACAGAATCCCACTACTCACGTACTTGGTTTGACAGAAAGCAACGTGCCAGTCCCAAAGATGAGCTGGTTGGCAGCACCTCCATAATTCACACAGCCTTTCAGTGCCTTACAACAACCCACAGGGAGGGGCATGGCAGGATGGAGGTGAATGGGCTTAGTCTTCCCAGGCTAAGAACTCCTGAGTCCCACTGCTTTGAGAACTGACTTGCCAGGTATCCCTTTAGGCTCCTTATACCCCTCATGTGCCCTGACACGACCTTTTACACTACATCTTTGTGGGGCTCGTGCTGAGGTCCAAAACCTCAGGGGGTTCTCCAGCAAATGGCCAGAAGCTTTGCAGGCATCTGCTTCCCCACGCAAGATAGCAGCCAGAGACAAGGATGTTGGGGAAGTGGCAAACACTGCTTTCATCCTCTGGCCTTTGACTGTGGCTCTTGGCCTTTTCTCTGACCTTCTCTTTTGATAAAGTGAGACTGGTTATATCCTTGGGAAAGCATTCCAACCATCTTAGAGAGAATCAACCTTTGTAACAACCCAACTCTGCTCTCTTGGAGGGCAAGTTAAGCACTGTTCACTCTGGAAGCTAGCAGATCAAACAGGAGAGTTGACGGCTGACACTGCTTCTCGCTGGGAGTGAAAACCCCTTTTGGGTCGAGTGCCTTTTCTCCAGCAGGTTGGATTGTTCTTAAAAATGTAATTTGCATGCTATGCCTCGTGTATTATTCAACCCATGTCTCCTCTCCCTTACAGTCACATCTCTGAGACTTACCTGGCTTTATAATTAGCTTGGTCCCAGAGCCCCAGATCAACTGATAGTTGCCATCCACACAGAGACAAAAACCTTAACAAAAACCTTCACTGTCCTTCTGGGGAGCCTATTAGAGATAAGTCCCAGATAAAAGTCCAGAGCCAAGCACATAAAACAATGTAGGAATATTGACTATTGAAGATTATTTGCTCATTTAATTACATTTGATTCCTTCGCCCATTATAGATTCCAGACACAGATGATGAAATCAAATGACTCAACATCTAAAGTCAATCTCGATCTCTCTGCACACAAGGGAAGAGTAATTCATAAACAGTTTTCAAATGGGAGAAGCTGAACTTGCTTCACCTTCCCCGATACTTAAATAAAAATGCAAATGAGAAAAACAGATCATTTGTCTGGAGTCAGGATGCATCTGATTTTCTACTGTCTTATTTTCACTGCTGATAAAATTCTAGTCAGTACCATGGTATTCACACATAGATTGAGCTGATTTGGTTTACAGAATCTTCTCTCTGCGAGAAATGGTATCCTGGGGGAGTGAGGACCAGACAGACAGAAGTGCGGAAAGCCCTACAGATCACAGCATTGGGAAGGGTGGCCCACAGTACCGTGAGGATGAACCAAAGCCAGTTGACTGTTTATACAAAACACCTTTGCAAAATCTCTGCTTGGTTTCTAGGACTTACTTGGAAAAACTTGTAATCTGGTTCCAGTCCCAAAGACGAGTTTGTCGCTGTTGGAGACACAGTGATACTAAGGCCTACAAAAACCCTTGAGTGTAGCAAGGCGCTCTGCCCACATCTGGCCCCTCTGCTTTCTCCCTATCTCTGACACCAAATAATCACCAGTGGCAAAGAAGATCTGGGCATCCATTTCAAACGCCCATGCAATCATCAATCAGTTTTTGTTTTGGTTAAGTTCCCTCCCCGGCGAATTCCTATGGCCTGTGCTTATTATGTTTTCAATTCACAGAGATGACAGCTCAAGATAATTCACCGTAAGAAAACAAGGAATCTCAGGCTGTAATCCCAGTTCTGACTTTTTGGGTTTGACTTAAATTATTTAACTTGTCTGCGCCTCGGCTTCTCTCTCTGTGAAATTATGTGTGATGATGTGTGATCCTGTTTACTTTCTCCGAGAATGTTGTGAAGGCAAAAGGGCTGGTGAGAGAGCAGTGGGTTACACGCAGCAATGCATTTTGAATACTGGGGGGGAAATTGCTTGTTTAAGCCAAGATATTATTAACACGAATAGGAGAGAATATGTTAGCTAAAGTGTATTGCCAAAATAACTAACAAAAAGCTTTCTGAGGAAAAGCTGAAGGGGAATGTATCTATCTTGTATGTTTTCCCTCAAGAAAGTTAGTGGACACAGTCACTTAATCTGCCAGAGAAGACAGGCCTGGAAAAGGTCTGCTGAATTCTTAAGTCTGACTGCCCGGGGATAAGAAGAAATGACTGCCCTCCCACAGCAGTGATGAGCATAGATTAGGTTCCCACTACGTTCTAATTTCCCTTTGCTGTTGGCAGCATTAACGGAAATCAGTCGAAGTTATATCTGAGAATGAATTTGATCGCCTTAATGGTCAATCCAGCAGTGCAGCTAGATCCAGAAATCGTATCCCATCAGAGACTAGCTGGGAGATGGGGGTGGGGGGATGACTCCTTTATTTGATTGACATACTAACCCACAGAAATGAGAAGAGATGCTTATACTTACGAGGTATAACAATCACTTGAGTGCCAGACCCCCAGTGCAGCACATTCCCAAAGGTCCACAATGGCTGACTCCACTACAAAAACCTGCCACCCTTCAGAGCCACATATGTGGAATCAAGGTGGAAGCTCCAGTTTTCCAGGGAGGAGGGGGCTCAGACACATGTATCACGAAGGCCACGGTGGTCCTGAATCTGTGACTGACCTTCCTCCAGAGGCTCTCCCTCATCCTGGGCCCAGCTCCAGCCTAGATACAGGCATTCGGTACCCGGGGCAGCTGGGAGGATTCTCTCAGGTGCCTGAGCTTTCGGAGGGTCACTCATGGAGCTGAGGACAACACCACTGACGGCCAGAGAGGCTGGCAGCCTCTTTAGTATGTGGTGGAGCTGGTGCTGGGGTGGGCATGAGACTCTGGGGTCACAGGAGAGAGAAAGGAGTTAGATAGAGGAGTGGGAGAAGGAAGGGACTGGAAACAGAAGGGCAGATCCACAGAGCAACAGCTGATGTCAAAATTCGTCCTGCTCTGATTTGTGAGAACACAGGAGTTATAGAGGAAAAACATGTTCCCAGCTCTGTCAGTCTCCCTGACACATTTAGTGCTATTTTCCCTGCCGTAACAACCTCTCGTATGCAGCTAAGAAGGGGTGCACTGCAGAGACACCCCCCCCCCCCCCCCCCCCCGCCCCCCCCCCCACCAGCCCCCCGTCTTTCTCTGTTTCGCAGAACCATCTGACCAAATGTTCTACACGAAGGGGCAGGAATGGCAGCCACAAAAGATCCTCTGAATCTGTTTCTTTCTTTCTAATTAGGCTGTCAATCTGTTTAGCTAATAATTCCTATGAAGTGTCTTAATCTCTTCCAAGGAAAGGAGTCATATAAATGCAAAACAGCAGCAGCCGTAAGTCAAATGGCTTGCTGGGTGTCTTTGTGCGCAGAGCTGCTGTTGAATAGAAGGAAAACTTGCTGTGTGGAGACGAGACAGAAGAGGGAAAAAACACAGCAGCATTTGTTTTTATTAGGCTGAGTCTATACAGCACAAAGTAAAACAGATCTGGCAATTACTTAGGTAATGTGACAGTCAATTCAGGCCATTTTGAGCCCAAAAAAGGTTTCTCAAGGAAATGCCTAAGTATTTGGATCAGCTACTGACATTAATCAAATTAACTGGATGATTGTGCTGTGCAGACACAAGCTAATAAATGTGCCCTGCGATGGTTCTCCCGAAAGGGTTACATTTTATAAACTTACATTAAAACCGGCCCAATATTTACACCCACTCTCTTCATTTTGGCACTGCAATTGACATTTCCCATTTTTTCTTACAACATGTCTTACATTTAAAGCTGCAAAAGTAAGGGTGACCTTCTCCCTGGAGAGTCTTATCAGGTTAATACACGGAAGCTCATTTAGAAATTCATTAGGTGTCTGGGATGTGAGAGCTGGTCATTATAGATTAAGGGCTTTTTCTCAAGTGGCAAAGAACTTACGGGGGAGGACAGTGAGGCTTGTTCCTGTCCCAAAGACAAGCCGATTTGCTCCAGAAGTTAACACAGTGTTTCTGCCCAGTACAAAAACACTTTACTCTGGGCCATTTTCTTCCTCCTCTTTCTCTGTGAGGCTCACCCAGGGGGATACCATACACATTTTGACTCTTTTGACTCCTACTTGATGATAGCCTTTTAACAACCATCCTATGGAAAAAATGTTCTTTTCCATGTTTCTTAACAAAAAAATCCAAATTATCAACAGTCTCCCATTTTTCCACACAAAAACGTATCATTTTCATGTTGCCCATCTTCCCCTTGAAAGGCAATTTTTAAGAGAATTCTAGTGGCTACTGGGGTGGTTCTCACTACTGTATGCTATTATGTAAAATCACCTTTAGTTTTGGTGCACTTCTTACCCTTGATGTTTTTATGTCTCCCATCAAATTATATTCTCTTGGTCTTGCCTAGAAATTCCAGACCTAACTCACCTCAAGTCTTGCTCTTTTTTCGCCACTAACTGAAACCAAGTGAGTTAGGAAAGACCGTACCAGCCAAGCTTTACCCGTATTCTCCTTACTAGTGTTAACGAAAGATGAAATCTAAAAAATAAGAGTCTTTGATAAGTTGAAAAGGCAGAGAAGATTAACCAAAGAATGAGCTTAATGGGTAACTCTGGACTGTTTGGAACATCAGACCTACCTGGTTTTACTTGTAACATTGTCCCCTGCCCAAAGGTGAATCTTCCTGTGTTTCCTGAGCCACACTGTAATGCTCTACTTTACAAAAACTGTAAAAGGAGATCCTTTCCTCCCTCCAGCAACCTGATCTAGTAATAATAACTAATATTTATTGGATACTTACTATGTTTCACTGCATGCAAGGCCCTTGGTCAGTATTAACTCCCTTAATCTCATAACTATGCAGTGATATAGGTACTGTTCTTATTTCCACTTAACAGATAAAAAAATGAGGCATAAAGAGATTAGGTGACCTGCCTGAAGTCACACATCTAGCAAGTAGCAGAGTTAGGGTTTACTCAGGCAGTTTGATTCCAAAATTCACCTATAGTGGCTAAACCTTTCATTGGCCTTAAACAAATTCTGGGTTCCCCTTTAAAGTGTGCCGTCCCGTAACATCGACTAAATAGTTAGCTCATCGATTCTAATAAAGGTGCCCTGAGAAGGTTCTCCTGAAAGTCTTACATTTCATAAACTTAATATTAAAACTGGTTCAATATGTATAGCCACTCCCTTCATTTTGGCATAGCAGTTGACATTTCCCATTTTTTCTTGCAACCCATGACTTACATTTAGAGTTGCAAAGGTAAAGGTGACCTTCTCCCTGGAGAGTCTTATCAAGTTAACACACAGAAGCTCATTTAGAAATTCATTAATGCTTCTATCAAAGATGTCTTTCCCAAATCCTCTGAGCTCACTGTATCACCCCCACTCCTCTCCCCACAGCTCCAGCCTGGAGCTCCAGAAATTCCCTGGGAGCTAGCCAAAGCCACAGAAAACACTGCTGGGAACCAGTCTGGTTGTACAAGGCACAATTCTGAGCAGGGTGGGTGGTCCCTAAGATGTTTCTTAAGAGTCTTGGAGAGAACTCTTCAAGAGACCAGAATTAGGATGAAACCAACTTCTTTTCCTGTTACTTCTAGTAAATCTACCATAAGACTGTAAGCCAAAGAGAACTGAGAGATGCAGAAATCACATGGTAGGTTTGAGTCATGCTGGATAATCCATACTAGGGAGATGCTCTCCAGGGAGGCCACTGGGAAGGCCCTGAGTTCTGAGCATTCCCAGCAGCACTTGATTTATCTTTGGCTGGAGGCTGATGGCCTGTGATGATGTTGGTATAGTGTAGACTAAGGAGGCTATGATACAGGATGTGTAGTTTCACTTTATCTAACTTTTGATGCTTCCTGATGGCTATTTTGAAATGTGCCACCTGTTTGCTCTGTAAGACAACAGTCTAACACTCCAATTGCTTTCCCACCAGGCACATCCAAACTGTTCTATCTAATTATTTTGATTGAGAGATAGGTGAGGACTCAGCTTGGGTGGACAAGAGAAAAACATTACTCATTCCCGCACATTTAAAACTGTCTCTCTAAAGAGGAGACAGTTTCTCAGATACTTCAAACTACAGAGACAGGTTTGAGAGAGTTAATTTGAAGACTCACTTGGATTTACTGCCAGACTTGTCCCCAGTCCCCAAATCAGCTTACGGTTGTTGCCAGTATTACACAGTCATGGAAAGCTTTACAGAAACCAACCAGGCCAATGTGTACCAGGAAATCCCTTTCAATCCCCAAATCTAGCCAGCGTGCTCCTCCAGCTGGGATCCTGGCCAAAGAAGCAGTGGGGAAGACTGCTCATAATCGTGGCCAGTTTACAGCATGGTTGGGACACAAAGGCTGTTCTGAGGTTACATATTTCATCCCCCAACCTCCAGACCAAGCTGTCCTCTCACCAGGCCAGCAAGGCATGGCAAAATCCTCACAAAGTCACTGGAGAAGGTTCTCCCACTCCAGTGCTCAGCCGTCCCTGAGTTCAACCCAGACTCTCTGATGCAAATGGTTAAGACAAAAAGGACAAAGAATCTGTTATCCTCCAGCTTATTTGTTTCTGTTCCAGAGAATTACCTATGTGCCTGTTTTCACATGTACATATGGCATATATGTATGCTGTATCAGCCTTAGGATTAATGGTTAGAATTAACTTTAAAAACACTGGGTGGAGAAAGTCCTCAAATGAAGTTCAGTGCTATGGCTTCCTTTAGAAATCAGAACATTCATTATGGATTCAGCAGAGATACTCACGAGGTTTGACCATTAACCTTGTTCCCCCTCCAAATGTGAACACGTTGCCTGCATTATTATTCACACAGTGATCTTCAGCTCAGCAAAAACCTCCTGGAAACTGAACTAAGTTTTCCCTAAAGATCTTCTGGAAGAAGCGATACCATGAGCATGGAGAATATTAAGTAATTGTCATAGTAATAACCTGGCACAGAATCCTAGCTCCAGCTTGGAGTTCAGAACTGTTTCCACATTGGATGAATGGAGGGTATTCTTTCTAAATATTCTAAAGAAGGAATTTTCCCACAAAAGCCCAGAATACTTTCCCACAAAAGCCCAGACTGCCAAAATCCTAGCTATCCTCTGGTGCTTTAGATAAAAATTCTCCTGAGGTTCTGAAGATCATGTAACTCATTTGGACAAAGTAGGAACAGTTCCTATCCATGGCACCAAAGCAAAAGCAGTCAGAGATGCTGTCATCGCAATGGTAGAGACTGAGGGCAGCTGCCACTGCCCACCCGGCGAGAGGGGTGGGCACATTGGTCCACCCTTTCAGGATGCTGGAGCCTGGCTCTGCTGCCCAGGCTCTCGAATGTGTAAGGGGATTCCTGCCTTGTTCTCATTCCAAAAAACTAGAGACAGTTGCAGGCACTGGTCAGCCCTGGAGCTCACCCTTGACTCTAGCTCCAGACCTTTCATCTCCAGCTTGGACAGTCACCAGGAAAAGGACTTTCACTACTTTCTATCTTTGTCCTAGTGCAGGCTTTTCCTAGCTTACTGTCCCTTTCCCGGGAGATAACACAAGCCAAGGACTAACCTAAAATAATTCTTTTAAAGGTAACTTCTCCTGTTCTGTCAAGGTGATTCTTTTGAACCTCTCTTAATTTTGAGGTAGCTTGAAGGAAAATCTGAGAATGATTTTACCTTTTACTTTCACTGTTGAGTATAGGGCAAAGTGTCCCCCCCTCTTCCCTACCTCTGGGTACCGGTGGGTGGGGACCAGGGGCTTAACAACCAACCATCTGGAATGGACCCCTCCAGAGGGAAAACAAGAAGCATGCAGGAAATATGGCAGCCCATACATTCCTACTTGGGTTAAGTCAGTGTTGTTCTCCTCCAGAGAATGTCTTCCCGCCTCTCCACACCTGTTACAGAAGCATCTCCTTCCTTCCTACTTTGCTATTTGCCTGTTGGATCGCTTACCCAAGTCTCCGTCATTTTGAAGAAGGCATATAGTTTCTCAAGTTGTCCTGTGAAATGAAGCCTGGTGACACTTGTGCTGGGTCTCCTGGCTGAGAAACAATTGGTTTCATGTCTGCAAGTCTGCTCTCATTGGTGGGTCCGTGGAGTCTGACTTATGGACACCAGGCTCAGGTGTGGGCAATTGTAAGCGTTCAGGGGAAGCAGGTGTCCAGTTTTCCTGGAGCAGAGCATTTGAGAAACAGCTGGAAAGAGATTTGGAGAACAGAAAGGGTCCAGGTTTTCGAGAGCCTGCTTTCCTGGTGACTCAGACAGTAAAGAATCTGCCTGTAATATAGGAGACCTGGGTTTGATCCCTGGGTCGGAAGATTCCCTGGAGAAGGGAATGGCTACCCATTCCAGTATTCTTGCCTGGGGAATTCCATGCACAGAGGAGCCTAGTGGGCTACAGCCTTTGGGGTCGCATGAGTCGGACACGACTGAGCAACTCTTTCACTTAATTACTTAAGTCACAGGCTAAGAAGTGGACATGATGGTTTCTCAAAACATGAGTGCCCAGATAAAGCACTGAATTGGATGAGGGAGAAAGGTATAAAGAGGGGTAGGAAAAGCAAGTGAAAAATGTAGAATGAGAGTACAATTTTGAGAAGAATTCCCGTGTTTAGAGGAATCTCTCAAAGTCTTAAGCCAATAAATATTTTCTAGTAATTAATATAATTCTTATGAAATTGGTGGTAAGTTCATGTTGGTGAGCCTCAAGCTCTCCTTCATCCCTCCTGTCCAGAGTGGAGGGACCCAGAATGGCCACTTCAGGCAGCTGCCATTTTTGCTTCCATAGTTTACAGCAAGTATTTCCCTTATGTTACCTTTGCCTCTCAGACACTAACAACATTTAAAATAATATGTCTTGCCTGTAATACTCACTTGTTAAAACCTGCAGCCTAGTGCCTGCTCCAAAGACGTATTTGTAGCTTCCTGAGTCACAGTGCTACGTGGCTCTACACAAACCAGCATAGGGTTCCCCTTTTCTTACAGTAGCTTTGGAGTCAATTAGCAAGATGTTGTATGCACTTTTTCCACGGGAAGGTTTTGCCCTCATGTTTTTCTGAAAGGGACTTACTTGGGATAACATCTCGGTTCATAGTGAAGTCTTCTTGCTTTGGTTAGGTCTGGGCTTGCAAAACTTCCTCAGTCTCAGGCTATGCTTATCTTAAGCGTGTTTATTAAGTAAAGAGGCTGTTTTAACAAACATGTCAGGATTTAAACATCTAAATGATGGTTGAACCCTTCAAGGTACTCCCTTTAGGATCAGTTTATGGGCCACACATCATAACAATGACCTTATTTTACAGTCATACCTCATTTTTTGGAACCATGATAGTACCAGTAATTATTTTGAGTCCCTCCTTTATTTATAAGTCATGGCTCCAAAAGCTTTTTGCTTATTAATAAAAATAAAATTCACCTTCAAAACATAAAACCATCAAGGCTGCTACAGAAAGAATGTCCCAGGCCCTTTGAGGGCAGATTCAAAGGAGGAGGTGAGCAAAAGACAGTAGGGTGTGTGTAGGGGACTGAAGTGTGTGTCACTTCAGGCTGAGTGGCTTGACTGGGCCACTCATTTAAATGTACAAACGCTATTTGTTAACAAATCAACCCGGTTACTTGTTGTCACACCTGGTTCAGGCACAGAGGGTAGCTGACAAAATACAAATGAAGTGTGAGATGGCAGGTATTTCTGCAAAGAGTGTGCCTGCATGGAAAGTACCTCAGTTTCTATAATTCTAACAGAAAAACCCAAACCCAAACCCAAACCCCGGAGCACTGAACTCTGCAAGGGTGGAGATAGTGTATAAATTTTCAACACTGCTTGTTGTAATACATCTCTCCTCCCCTCTCCCTGACAGCTTCACAACTCAGATAAACACCCTGCTTTATCACAGGCAATCCAGTGGCGACAGGGAGGCTTCCAGGTTCAGGGATCCTCTGTCCCTCCTGCAGAGTAGACTCAGCCAGGCTGGGTGATGGGAGAAGTCTGTGTGGGGAACTCCTTTGTCCCCAGAGTGAAGGAGGGGGCTGTCCACTGATATGACCCACTGAGGCCATCCTCACACCGGAGAAAGTTGGATTGTTCCACTGTTCTCCCAGCAGAGGAAAGTCACGAGAAGCTCGTAACTCCTGCTGCCCACCCCTCACACAAGCCCTCAGTCCAGTGGCTGGTTCCACCCGGTGATACAGCATAAGCGCAACTGGCTCCTCAGTGCTTATCTGTTAAGGACATGCTTCTGTGGCCACACGCTGCTGCTTTGGTAGCCTCCCTTTTCATTGGTTTGTTTCTGTCTCTATCACCGAGCTTTTCTGCCTCTTATCTCTGCTTTTCCCCCAAAGCCTCAACGTGCTTTGTGGACCTTCAAGAAACACTGACTATGGTATTAATACAATTTATCAAACTGCCCACAGGACTGATAACTAAATTCAGCCTCCAGGGAAACATGTATTCATATCTTACTCACACATCCGACATAGTTAACAACTGCATGCTAAACGAAGCAATTAAGTTCAGCTGCGTTTCAACAGGTCCCTTTGGATGGCTCTCCAGAAAGGATAAGGAGTAAACCACAAGAACTCACCGGGTGTGACCAGCACTGAGGTGCCTTGGCCAAAGTTGAGCACGTAGCCGACACTGAGTTCCACAGTGCACCTTCCCTAAACAAAAACCCCTCTCTTCCTCATGGAACCTTCCATTAAATCTAATGTCTGCATCACCCTGCAGTCACACAGATTGTGGGTCTCCAAGGGCCCTCTTCCAGGAGACCACTGCTGAGAAGCTCGCTCACTCACCACAGTGAGGTGGGTAATCATTCCTGAGAAGCGCTAACCTGGGGAGGGGGCCCTCCCTCTCCCCAGGGGGTTACATGTTGTGAAACCCTATGTCCAGCAGAGGCCAGGCCTGTCTGAACTGAGGACAGCCAGGGGCCTGGACCAGGGCAGCTCTGTGGGCTCATGGCTGAAGGGCGGGTAAATTTCTTCTCATTCTCTCTGGATTGTGCTTTTAGTTGCACTATTGATTAGTCTCTGAAACCCCCCAACACTTACTTGGTTTAACAGAGACCCTAGTGCCTTTTCCAAAGATGAGCTTTCCTTGGCTGCTGCCAACATTCACACAGTCATATGGGACTTTACAATTATCAGTGGGTGGGAAGGATTCAGGGGAAGACAGAATATGGGAGACCACTTGCCCTCTAGTGAAAGTCTCACTGCTTTACAGACTCAACTCCCAATACCTTGGCAGGGATAGGACATTTCTCTAAAAATAAAAGCTGGCTGTGCAGATAGATCTGAGCTTGATCTTAAACCCTTAGTTTTGCTCCCAGAACACTGAGTTCTGATGGCTGACTCATGCCTGAGATGCGTGGAACAATTGCAAGGTCAGGCTGAGATATGCCATCTAGCACAGGGGTCAAAGAGTGGCTATTTTGGGGACTAGGGACCATGCCACTTTCATAGTTCTTACAAAGAATAACAGCAACCATAAAATCCAATAAAAACCCAACAAAGGAGCTGACTGTGCTCCTCTCGGAGAGAAGGAGGGATCTTCTTGAGGAAAACCTGATTTCTGAGTTGTTTGGTTTTTTTAATTTGGGTTTTGCTTATTATCATTAGCATTTTTATATATCCAGAGCCAAGGAAGAAACCAACGAAAGTCTCTACTTCTTCGTGACCTAATTCTTAGGATTGCCAGAACTCATCAAGAAATGGACTCCAACCAGCTCAGGTACAAAGAAACCAGGTGCATCTACCCCCGTGGGAGCAGCAGTGTCCCAATCCTGCTGAACTGCAGAGAACAGCACTGCCTTTCAGACTGACCCGGTTCCCTCACTTACTTGGTTTTACCATCAGTCTGGTCCCTGCTCCAAAGCGCAGGTTGTTGTTATAATTGCCACAGCAGTACACCCTCTAACAAAAACCTCCCAAGGAAAGCTTGCAGCCAGGCTCCCCGTGTGGCAGGGGCAGGGGGCAGAGGCACCAACTAAGACCACAACACAACTGTCTCATTCTCTCTCTCACAGGAAGGGAGCCATTTGTCATGCTACTAGGCTGTACAAGTGGGCACTTCTCAGCGCACTGAGCACAGCTAATCCAGAACCCAAATTGGCACTCTGAGACATAGAATCAGCTCTCTAACAGGTTCCCAAATTAGGTATAAACCCATACCACAAACAAATCATGCCCAAACACAGGGTGTGTCTTCAGGGACCACTGTGTATGAGTTACTGCCTGGTGGCATGCTCCAGATTGTTGATAACTTGCATCTTAATTATGGGTTCAAAATACTCAAACTGCTCATCTATATAATTTCACGTTAATTATCATGTAGTTATTTCATAATTGGTAAATAATGAAACGCGGCAGTGTGTTGGGGGAGAGGATTAGCATTTCATTAGGTTTTCAGAGGATTGAGTGTCTTACTCCACCAAGTGTCTAACCCAACAATTCCTCTCAGAAGTTGAGTGTGTAGGACATTAAGCAAGTTTCCTGAGAGTCACTCAAAAAGTCATTAGAAGGTCACTCTAGCCCACTTCCTCCCATTTGCACATGTCACCCTTGAAAAGTTATCTGGAAGAGCAGGGCTTTCTACTCTCTATTTGAGAACACTTTTCATTCTGTTGCTCAGAGTGACATAATCCTGGTGATAAATTCCCAAACCTGCTGCTCCAAAGAAAACACACAGAGTAACAAAGACTGAAAGAGCTTCAAGTAGGGAGAAGTCTGTTTTCACAGGTGGATAGGAAAGCCTCAGTAGTGGAAATAAAAACTAGCACAAATACTGATGCAATGCTGGTACCCTCAGTGAGACCACCTCCCACTGGAACAAAGGCAGGACTGCATCCAGCTAGGATATCCCCTCCAGAGCACTCCTGTTTCAAAGGTTTCCCTGGTGGGTCAGCAGTAAAGAATATGCCTGCCCATGCAGGAGATGTGGAAGACACAGGTTCGATCCCTGGGTTGGGAGGATCCCCTGGAGAAGGAAACAGCAACCCACTCCAGTATTCTTGTCCGGGAAATCCCATGGAGAGTGGAGCCTGGCAGGCTACAGTCCATAGGGTCGCAGAGTCGGACGCGACTGAGTGACTGAACACACACACACACACACGGTTGTTACCTTAAGGTTCCTGTTACCTACCAAGGGTGACCTGAAGTCTCGTTCCAGTCCCAAATATGACTTTCCCGCCACTCCCCGTGTTACACTGTGAGATGCTCCATGACAGAAACCTGCCGCTGGCCTCCATCCTACACTCTGCTACTCAGAGCTCTCCCCATGGACAGGCTGCCCAGGCAAGCCCTTGGGGGTCCCTTTTCATCCACCTCCCACACTCTGCAGTGTTAACCCTAGGAGGGTGGTGGAGCTCTGGCCAGATGCTACCTGGGTGGCCCTCTTTGACCTCCACTCATCATGGAGTGCTGGCTAGCTGATGAAGACTGAGAAGTTGTCAAGCTCAGCTCCCCAGACACTGGGAATTGAACTCCTTGTCCTTTCCCTTTCTGGGTTTTATGTTAATGAATCTCTCTTGTCAGAATTTGATGAGAGATGGGACTCAGAAAGCAAATGATTAATAACTGTTCTAACTTAAGGTCCCTAAGTCAGGCGGAGTAGAGGGCATGAAGACAGAAAAGAAACAATCAAACTTCTGTCCACACAGCCTTGTCCACAACACCCATGAGAGTCATTTTCATTGCAAAGGTGCTGATAACAAAACGGTTGCTATATAGTCATGCTATATATTCATACCCAAGAGGTATCCTTTGTCTGCCAGAATCCAGAATCCCCAGTAACAGGGGTACACTCACAATAACCACCAAGGACCCCCCACCCCGACTATCCCCTCCCACATCTACACATCTCAAAAGTGCCTGTGGGCTTAGGACCTTGCTGATATGCCCATGGGACCAGAGGCTCATCAGCAGGGTGTGGGAATGTTCCCATGCGGTCTGCCTTGAGGTCCCCAGCTCTCAGGCACAAGCACTTACTGGGCTGGATGATGAGCTGAGTCCCTTTTCCAAAGATGAGTCTGTTACCTCCTCCTGTATTCACACCCCATGTCAACCCTTTACATAAATCTCTCTGCCAGAGACCCATGCCCTGAACCTCCAGAACTTCTAGCTACAGCTGCTCCAAAGCCCTCAAACACCAGGAACAGCTCACAGCCCTGCTGAAGCTGCTGGTCATTTCTTCCCCTCCCTTGTTGCTGTCGTAGAAACTCAAAACACACATAACGAGATGAGGGGACTGGAAATGAGGGCAGGGGCTGCCACCACATGGCTACCAACTGCACCGCTGTTGATTTCTTCATGAGAGCAGACGAGGTCACGAAACACACCCGTGCCACGTAGGAGAAGAAGGGGAGGCCAGAGGCCCTTAGCCACAGACATTTAAAGGGGCTATGGTTTGTACCTCTGGCGTGTAAAACAGGACAATGCAAAAATTATGCTAGAACAAATAATAGGAAGAGACATAAATGTTCCACTTTCCTCTCAGACTTACTGGGCCTCACTGCTAAATGCGTCCCGGTCCCAAAAGTCAGCCTGTCTCCGCTGCCACTCTTCTCACTGTTGTCAGCAGCTTTACAGAAACAGGGCAGATATCTGTCACGAGTGTCAGCTCACCAACCTGTCTGGCTGGCTTTCTCCTGACACCGATCCCAAAGTGCCCTACAAACCAAGCAGTGTGCATCTTCCCTCATACCTCTCTAAGTCACAGGCTCAGGATGAATGTCTCAGCTCAAAACAACAGGCTAAGGTTTCTATCTGACAAGTTGAGACACCCAAACAGCAAGCAGTGCAGTCCTGCAGAGACGCTGACATTTAGAAAAAAAATTTAAGTTCTATTTCAAACCTTAAAAGATTTAAGTTCTCTCTTAACATCAGTTAATTGGTGTGTTTAACTCTCTCAAAGGCAATGCATGGGAATTCTTTGAAAAATTAAAAAATCTACAGTTTATAATAATATTAAGTTTATATAAAACCCCATGGTTACTTTTGGAGGAAACTAGGAAACCATTCAATATTCCCAAACTAGTAACCACAAGGAAAGAACCAAGTGTGTACTCTTGCATTTCTTATAACTGCATGGGAATTCTTAAGTGAATCACATTAATCAAGTGTTTGTGTTGCACTGAGATTTCACTTTTTCTTCCTTAGGAACAAAAACTTCTAAACTAGAGTCTATTTGATTTGTTATGAAACACAGGTTGGGATTAAGGTGGGCCAGAGCACGTTTTATACTCACGAGGCTTGACTGTCAAAGTGGTTCCTGAGCCAAAGATCAGTGTGTTTCCATAATTCACACAGCATCAAACTCCTCTACAAAAACAGCTCGTGGGTCTTAGCGTGTGGGGTGGCATGGGGTGAATGACTTGGTGTTGGAAACAGAACTCTTCCTCTCTGCCTGTAGGACATGCTGGGTTTTGGCCAAGAAGCCAAAGATATTGGAGTTATCACAGAAACTTCCAAATTTGAAAAGTTCAGTTGTGTATGGAGTTTCCATTGTGTTTGCTCTTTGCTTCTTGTAGTAGGATAAACGCCATGACTCTTCTCTAGAAGGAACGAATGCTCCAAAGATTTAGTATTTCTTTTCTTTCAGTGCTTTCCTAACCCTCTAGCAGAATTTTCTTTCATCTCATTAATCCTAATCAGACTCCCCTGTTACAAACATTTCTACTCTGTTGTGATGTTCTCCAACTTCAAAACCCATAGCAACCACCAATCAGTAAAAATTTCTGGATGCATTGATTGGAAACAAACTCTTTGCAGCTGGCTTCCGCATACAGTTTTTGAGTATTTGGGGCTCTGAGTTGATTTAGAACCACTCTAATCGTCCCCTGCTGGGGAAAGCATACTTTTACTGAGTTGCTCTTGGTAGCACAGAGGAGAGTGACATTTTCACCAAATGAGTTATGTTTTCAGCTGGGTACAGTCCCCTGAATACTTCTGGCTACTGACCATCACTGGGTCCCCACAGCTCAGCTCTGTCACTGTCTTGCTTTGTAACACTCAGAGCTCCCTTTCCCTGGATACAGAGTGGAGAGAGTACCACTCCTTTACCTTCTCCAGACAGAGAAGAAAAAGACTTTGAAGCCTAAAAGTGCTTTATCCAGCCTAGCTGGGAGGTGCTTTATAATGTAATTTTCACTACAATAGTCTGAGCCATCCAAGTCCTCAATACTCATGCCTTTAATTTCTAATGCAGAAAAAAGAGAAAAATATTCCTCTAGGTAACTGAGTGGTTAAGACAGTTGAGAAATCCAGACTTGGGCAGGTTTCATCTATCCAGTTCTTGCCCTTCCAGTATTTGCGAGGTTGTCTTTTGTTACAAAGTCTATATGTTCAGATTTTCCACAGCTTTAAATTTTAGATGTAAGAAATTTATTTGCCCCATGCTTTTCGCATTACTGTACTCTGGGTATATATATCCAGGATTTATGTCGTTCTTTCTATCTCTCTCATTTATCAACTATCAACTATCTATCATCTCAGACATAGTTTTTTTTTTTTTTTCAGTTAATTCTGTGCCTTATCCATGCTGTTACTTACTAAATGCTCGAGAATTGGTGATGGACAGGAAAGGTGGCCTGCTGCAGTCCATGGAGTGGCAAAGAGTCAGACACGACTGAGCAACTGAACTGTACTAAACTGAGATGTGCTGATACACTGATAAACTCCACTGGGGGACCGCCCTCCTCCACATTTTCCAAGTTTAACCTTCCCCTTGGGACCAGAGCTCAGTGTCCCATTGTTCTGCCCCATCTAAGGCATCAGTTCTTAGCACCCTCCCAAATACCTTCACCATCTGCAAAGAGAAACACATTGGACTAACTTTGTAAAATTATACTCTCCAGCATTCTGTCTGCCTGCTTCTCTGGGTCTCATGGTTTGCTTGTCATTTTGATAGCCTACGTTTCAACCATTTCTTCCCAATGACTGCAGTACTTAAAGTTCAAATTATCATACAAGATAAAAGTGGAGATGCAGTTATTCTGTCTGAATTCTCTTCACATGTCACATTAGCACATGATGGCAGCAGCAAAAACAGAATTGTGAATTATATTTTCAGCTTTGAATTAAATATTCAAGACTGGAGATCCCCCCAGAAAACTCAGATATTTGGCTGCCACTCATCCCTACCATTTGTGAGAAAGGACAGGTGGAAATTCTTCTAAGCCTGCTCTATCTAGTGTGACCTCCAGAATCTCACATAGGTGACCTAAAAATTAAAGAATAGCTGATTTCCTGACCAAGAATGAAGTACTTACTGGCTGTGATGGTGAGTCTAGTTCCTGCTCCAAAGTTTAATTGATTGGCTTGGTAGTTAGACACACAGTGTTCTAAGTCATTACAAAAACCAAGGCTCCAAGCTCTCCAAACCCTACTGTGCAGCCCCCATTTCTTCTGAACCCCCTTCTCCAAATACTTCACCATCAAAGCTGTCAGTGACCCCTTCATACCATTTCCTGCTGGACCAGCTGAGAGAAAGTGGAAAAAAGGCTATAATTAGGAGCGGCTTGACATGTGAGAACTGTTTTGATTTTTCTGCCAAATTTTCTTCAGAGAGAGGACTAGACATCCCCTTTCTCTCTCCAGGTGCCATCAGCGAATCCCTCAGGTCTAAACATAGGATGAGTCTGGACAGCCTGCCATCTTTCTCATGCTTTCATACCATTCCATATTTCAATTTTCTCTGAAGTCGCCTCTTTCCCCTCCTTTAGCCTTCTGGGCCGTTTTCTTTCAGTTGAAACTTGCCCCCCAGTCTCTGCTCCTGTGGCCTGTGCCAGGACAGGCCACGCTTCTCTGGTCAGTGCAGGTGTGAGGGGCCAGCTTGCGGGGGTGGCCCGGCTGCACGTGACACCATTTGTCCCCCTCCTCCCAGGGGTGTCCAGGTGAGGATTTATGTTCCTAAGCATGAATCACTCTTGGGGGTGGAGGGGCAGGGACTCTGCTCTGTTCCAGATACAATTCTATCTAGTTTAGAGAATTAGGACAGGGAGGCCTGGCTTGCTGCAGTCCATGGGGTCCCAAAGAGTCGGACACAACTGAGCGACTGAACTGAACTGAGTTTAGAGAAAGAGTAGCAGAATCTTGATGATTTCTTTCTGGAATTTAAAGGGTTTGCTCAACACAATGGGGATGGAAAATTTTCTTTGACTTACTTGGAATGACTGTCAAACTTGTCCCTCTCCCAAAATAGAAGTTCTGGCCGTAGCTGTTCCACTGTGATAGGAAGCTCAACAAAAACCAGGCAGAAGACAGAGCTGGTGCAGACACCTGGAGGCCCACCCGACAGAAAGACAGCCAGCCAGCCAGCCAATCTCTTGTCCTGTGCAGGCTCAGGGGCCAGGGCATTAATGGAAAGGAGCTTCAGGGCTTAGAGCAGCTGTGACCACGAGGAGTGGTTGGAGGGACCGAGTCCTGAGCTGGGGTTAAAGGGAAGGTTAAAATGCTTTGTGGGCTGCTCGCTATCTAGTGAAAGTTGTGGGCCCATTTGTTTTATGCATGGACATTTAAAAAATTCTTTTTCTTTGAAGATTTAATTTCTCTCCTGATGATCACATGATTCTGAAGCTCATTCTCATTAAGTCTCTTTATTATATCTTTTAACTCTGGGAAGGCTTTTATTTCTTTGTGAAATTTTTGGAACAATTCCTTTTCTTGGGATTAACCCAGATGAGGCTCTGATCACTTGCTCCTTTCCAACCTACCTCACTTCCCTAACACCCTATTACCGTGTCCATTGTTCACCCACCTGATCTTATACCCCATGAGCAAGGAGAGGGTGGAGTGAGGAGAACACAGGTTAGTGACTTGTTTTTCAAATTGCCATGTTCAGGTCCAAGCTCTCTACGATACCTTTTAGGCACTAAACCCATATCTGCCATTCTTTGACCTCCTTTTCTGATCACAGTGAATATATCCTGATTCCCTTAGCTTTGTGTTTTCAACCACCATGCCACCAGCACAGCCATCTGAGCCCCATGCCTGTGGTAATTATCCCCACCACCCTCCACAGGCAGAGTCACAGGCAAACTTACTTGGAATGACTGATAAGCTCGTCCCTTGCCCAAACATCAACTTGTAGGAGTTGTCACACAGCCATCGAACACTTTGCAATAACTGACAGGTGACTCTGTGATCTCAGACCCCAGTCTTTCTTGATGCCACTTCAAAAGGCATCTCAGGTAACTTCAGATCTGAGAGTATGGGGCCACAGTTAGGTCAGATTCTTTGGGGGATGGTAGAAAACTTGCTAGGAACATGTGCTTCTTCACCTTGGGGTCATTGCAACTTCTGACATGCTAATGATTTTAAAAACATCAGTGAGTTCCCTTGTCATCTTCTCCCTTCTCTGTCGTCACCCACCCACACCATGTCCCCATCTGCATCTCATTTCCATCTCCAAGCCCTTGTTTGGTGACACCAGGTCCTCAGGCACCATTGATCTGCCTTCTCCGAGACAGCATATATTCACAGGCTGCCGTGATTAAAGGACTGGAAATGCCAGCCTCTCAGAAGCTGAGACCTGGGCCCCTCGCTCTTGATTGCTGGTCAGTATGTTGTCCTCATTTGTCTGGCTAATGAAGAGCTGACCTTTCTAAGTGGATGCTTTTTTTTGCTGAAATGACAACTGCCAAAGAGCTAACAACAAAAGCAGAGCTCTGAAGGCGGTGTTGCCCTTTCAGACCCCTTTGGCATATTTCAGTCAAAGGGTTCCCAGGCTCAAATGTCATCCTCTCAGTTTCAGCTCCCACAATACTAGGCTTGGAGAAATTCAACAAAAATTGGGCAATACTGGTCCAACCTGCCCCCTGTTCAGTAGACCCAGGCTCTTCTGGGAGGCATCTTGCACATTCAAGATGGTCATCACAAGCCAAGACTCCCCTTTAGAGCGGCACTTCTAATGCCACATCCACCTGGTGTGAATTGATGCTGCTCCTCAGACCATGATATCAGAAAACTCCAACCCTCCATCCCCACTCCCCTCTCCATCACACAGAGTAGGGACCATGCTGTCTGCCTGGTCGACTACGCCTGCACAAAGACACAGACCTGGATTCTCATCCCTTTAGCATCAGAAGACTTTGCCCTCAGTGGAAAGCCTGGGAAAACAGTGCCTGTAGCCCAGTCAGGGTGGTGCCACCCTTCTCTGTGACACCCTCCTCCCCATCTCAGTCTCATCATGCTGCTGTTAAAGACATATTCCTACGTTTTAATATTTTAACATTTCCCCCTTCCTATAGCTCATTCCTTCCATTTATGTTTCTGAGCACCCCCAGGACTCTAGCCTCCGTGATCTGTTTCCACTGGACTCCATTAGCATCCTTGCAAGAAAGGGACAAAAGTCCTAAAATGCAAGGATACCTGGGGGACACTGTGAGTTTGGGTCTTTCTAGCTTCTCGGCTTCATGGTTAGTCAAGTTCTTTCTTTTTCTAACTCAGAGCTGCCGTGCTACTCCCTGCAGTGGAGAGTTTTACAACGACTGACAGAAGGAACTTTATGAATCTTAAAAAAACAGTTTCTCACTCTTCCCAGCGGGGAGCAGCAGCAAACACACCAAAGCCAAATCTTCCTATCTGCTCTAATTATCAGCAAGGATACAAGTCACCACGAGGAGAAAGGTATTAAGCCTTGTATCTGAAACTCTTTGGAATTAATTGTAATCCCTTGCCTGGTGGTTTCAGTGATAGGAACAGTGGATGTGTGTGGTTTCCCACCCCTTTCCCCCCGCCTCCTCTCTTTTTGTAGTTTTGCATCTAGAGAAGCCATAGGAGACATGCAGGGATTTGAAATAAGACCCTAGATTCCCGTTCAGTTTTCACTTTTTCCCTCTCTGCTTTCATTTGAAACTCATTCTGAACTGAATGCCACGGACTTATTCAACCTCTGCTCTCAATTATCCCTCTCCACTGTAGATGATACCAGTGAAAATGGCCTTGGCTGCACCAAGAAGAATTTAAAGTTGATATAAGGAAGAACTTTCTGATGAGGGATGGTACTAACGGTTAGAATGGGTTACTCAGGGGAGTCGATTGGAAAAGGGACACCCTCATCCCCAAAGTTGGGCATCATGTCTAGAGAAGGCTCTGAAAGCAGCAGACTCTTTCCTATCTTTCCAAGGTCAAGGTCAGCTTTATTCCACAGCAGTGGGATAGACCCAGAGTCTCAAAGGGTTAGACCCAAAGACTCAAGCTCCAAAATGGAATCTATGAATGCTGAGATTAAAGAAGAGACAGGACCCTGGAGACTACTGGTCAACGTCAAGCAAGATCTGGTTTCTAGGCAACACACATTTCTCTCAAAACTAACACCAAGGCTGAAATCCCAGAATTTCCAGTATGTTTCTGTGACATGTTACACTTACTTGGATGGACAGTCAAAGTGGTTCCTTGTCCAAACATCAGCTTTCCATAGGTACCACCAGTATTAACACTGCGATGGAAGCCTTTACAAGAACCCCGGGGGCACCCCCAAGGCTCACAGACAACTTCCTCTTTAACTCCAGGGAGAAGAGACTCACTCAGAGGGGTCCCAATCTGTGAGGCTGAGATTCTTCCCACCTAAGATCAGAGAACCATTTGCATGTCTGGTCCTGGGACGCTGACCTCCTGCATCCCCCCCAAGCCCGGGGGCTGGGGGCTGTGTTTTGTCTCTGTCCATTTCCTCTGGTTTGCATCCCGAGGCTTACTGATTTCTCATGTTCAGCATTTCTCTTTCTAAAGGTCTCATTTCCATTTTACAGCATCATTTTCAGGACAATTCCTCTGATCAGTTTTCAAGACATGTCCTCCCCTCCCTTCGAGGTGTCACACATTTCTGATGACAGTGAATTGATTACAAGGAGACAGGAGGAGAGTGTTCAGCTTTCTGGAGGCTGACTAGAATTTGATGAGGTTTAGGCTCCAGCCTCAGGAAATACCATCTCCTGAGCTTCCCTTCATGCCCCAGCATAAGGAATGAAAATGATGGGCATATTTGACTGAACTTCCAGTTGGTCTTGAACCTGAATTACTCACTTCTGAGAGCAGTATCTCACAGAAAGTTTACATCTGAGCTTTGTTATGTAATCAGCCATCCTGGGGGCTGTTTTGAATTTAGGAAAGAAAGACCTTTGTCTTGGGAAACCCACAATCACAGACAAACCAGGACAACTGGTCACCCTATAGGCTCATCTGAGATGTCCTGACCTCTGAGCAGCCCAGCACCATAATGGGAGAGTTAGTTGAGGCCTCTTTTAGGGTTGCTTGGAGTTTACTTGGAGTTACTCTGTGTTTACTTGGAGTTGCTGTAAATTGCATCCTTTGATCAAACACAGCTTCCACTGCTGACGGTCACAACCATAGGAAGCCCTGGGGTCTCCTTGGCTGTGTCTGGTGGATGCCACAGACCGTGTGAGGAGCTAAATTCAGGCAACCTCATTACTTGGCACACTCTGATCAAGCCCTGTCCCCAACGAAGATGAAACACAAATATTTTAGCTCCTTATCTGCATTCAACTGTTCAACTCTTCTACTGTTTTGACTGAATTTGTGCTACTCTCTCTAGTCATCTCTTCAAGCAACCACGTATTAACAAAGTGTCAACATGAAGCATAAAATGGGAGCGAGGAAAAAAAGGCTATTATTTAGCAAAGAAGAAGTGACATCTGCTTTAAGGACAGCAGTCAGGGATTCAAATGACTCTCTCATCTCTTCCTGCTTCCTAGCATCACAGTTTACAGAGCTC
Organism: Oryx dammah; assembly: GCF_014754425.2. NCBI lineage: Eukaryota > Metazoa > Chordata > Mammalia > Artiodactyla > Bovidae > Oryx > Oryx dammah. The sequence goes on along the minus strand of NW_024070210.1, from coordinate 78,722,789 downwards.
CCCACACCATACTTCAGCTGCTGAAATTTCAGAACCTAAGCAAAATTAGATGCCTTCTCTCAGTGAAAGTTCTCCAACAGACGGTGCCAAAGAGTCGCTATAGCAATAATCTCTGTCCTCTGCTGATTGAAGGAAAATAGTATTTAAGATCCCTTGGACTCCAGCCTTGCCTTAGTAGCCCTTGTAGAAGACGAGTCCATTGTATGGAAAATTTGGCCTACAATTACTGTCTGGAGCTCTGGAAAAATGCTCGCCCTGCACAGGTATTTTCTTTGCAAGGTGAGGCTGTCTGCTTCTACATTTTACTGTGTAGGGGTTACAGCTCTCATTTCCCTGAGTGGCCCACCAAGTACTGAGAAGAACTCTCAGCTTCTCTGTGCATTCTAGAACATCCACCATAGAGCTCTCCCTAGTGTTTCCAGCAAGACACCAAAGATGAAACCAGTCTGGTCCTCAGTTTTGGCTGCCCAGCCTCTGAAAAGTGGTGTCCCTGAGTCTCCCAGGCGGCTCATGTGAATCCCCTTGAAGCTTTAATTAGCTAGGATCTCAGAGACTACTGAATGCATGGGATTCCACGTTATTCACTGTTTCTGTTGTTGCAGACGTGTGCTGGTTTTGCCCCTGCTGAGCAAGGCACTTCTGCGTGTGACAGCTTCACCGCTGAGCTAACCACACTGACTGTTTTTCAGGCAGGACCTAGCCCAGAACATTCCAAGCTGGCTGTTACCAGGGCCGCAATAACTCCTTTATCACTGCATGCACCGCATCACTTAGGCATTTACACCCCACCACCCCACTCCAGCCAGTTTCGCAAGAGGTTCGCTGGGGCTGTATTTTGCAGTATGCCTCTCCCAGTGCTGTATCCTCTCCTAATCATAGAAAGCGGAACTGAATAAATAAAACTCAGCAACCAGGGAGCTTAGCTTATGTCAAAAGGAGACTGGGAGTGCTTTCAACATGTTTTTCCTATTTACCCAAATTTTATAACAAGTTAGTCTTCCCGGCATTAGTTTATAAGCACCACTCGCTGAAGCCGCCAGAAACACAGATTCTCAAGGAATGCCAATAGCTACCGCAGTTGCTTAGTATTTTATATATATAGCATTTAAAACTTTTCCAAGTATTTAACACATGTTATTACCCTTATGAACGTGTGGGTGCATATATGAAGGAGAGAATGTACTGCTGTATTCTCATGATTCAGAGGACAAATGAATTTTTGCCCCCCTCCTGGGTTGAGCTAAATCAACTGGTGACTTAATCAATAATTTTGGTAACAGAGGGAAAAGAGGGGTTAAAAGCTGAGTTAATCTGACAGTTCCACTCACAGAGACCTCAGTTACTGGACTGGAGGTGGAGAATAGTTCCTTTAAGAGAGAGAAAATGAAGATAAAAGAAGAAAAGAAATCTGTCTGTAGAATTTCCAGCATTCATTAATGAAATCTCTGGGTCTCATTATTTCAGGAGATAAATTTAGGGGAGTTTTAGTATCTACATCAGGAAGATTTATATTTGGTCTACTGAATTTGCATAGTCACAATATGCCAATTTCCTCTCTATCTTTTTGGCAAACATTTCCTGGCTTTAGCTGAATCCCTCAGGATCCTGTATTCAATTTTTCTCCCTGTACCAACAATCTGATTGAAGATGGATGATAGGAATGTTTTTGGCCGAAGGTAATTTAGTCTTTGTACCACGGAGTTCTAATCTCTCTGATGGGGCCCATATCTTCCCAACACAAGCATCAGATTTGGAAACTAACCTGGAATGTTTTTGGGGGGGAACAAGTAATTTAAATCAGAAGAAAGACATGTTTTGAAACCCTCCCACTCCCCACCAGGCCCTTCAAACTTACTTGGATTCACAATTAAGAGAGTGCCTTTTCCAAATGTCTGTTTATAGCTGCTAGTTCCACTAGTCTCACAGTCAGGGGAGGCTTTACAAAAACGCTAACAGGAGCAGCTCTTTGCAGCAGGGCCCTGGGGGTCAATATAGTCTCGATCTCATAGCATGGCTTGTGGGTTATTGAACAACATGCCCCCAAATTGGTTCCTGCAGGTGGGAGCTGGGCTTCTAGAAGGCAATGGAGGCTTGATAAATATATATGTTATTTATTAAAAATTAAAAATTTTTTTCATTTTTTTGTCTGAGCTGCCACCTTAGTTTGGATAAACCAATCTTTGTTTCTTCCTCCCTCATTGTCTATCACGGTTGGCACTCAGACAGTCTCTATTTTATTATACTTCAAGGCTAACTGTTTCTCTGTTTTTTGGAATTTGTTCATATCAAACTCCCAGATTCTGGTTTACTGGAAACACATGGCAGAAGGGGAGGAGAGTGAAGGAATTTTACAGGGATGTATTCAAGGGTAGGAGTTTGAGGGGTTTTTGGTCTTTCCTGATCTGCTTCCCTATAATGGGCCAGGCAAAGCAAGCAGTACCTGTCCAGGAGGGCCTGCAGGATGTGGTCTAGAGAGGACAAAACTGTCAGGGGCCCCATGAGGCTTCATCCTTCCATACTCACTGGGGTTGATGGTCAGCCTGGTTCCTTGCCCGAATACCAGCTTCTGGCCTGCACCTCTCTGAGTCACACCCCAGCAAAGAGCTTTACATAAACTGTATGCAAGGCCCCTCTCCCCCCACAAGACCCCTCTCTCCCCTGAAGAGGAGCCTGCTGTGCTCTCAGTGCCCCAGCCTGCTGGGCCCCTAGTCTCACAAACCAGAGAGCTTTAGGACAGTGTCTCTTTGCTGTCCTTTGCCTCCTTGTCAATGTCCCCTTTAGCAGTTACAGGCATGTACCAGAGTTTTGTTCTCCCTGTCAGTCAAATATTTAACATCTTTATTTCCACTTCATAGAATTTTAAGTTAAAATAAAAAATCATTCAGCCTTTACAGAGCTCTCTCTAAAATCAGCTGGATTAAAAGAATCTTTCAAGTCAGAATAAACAAGGTCTGAAGTTAAGCTGGCTTCCCCCTTGAAACTGGTGGTTTGAATCCTAGGGTCTGCTCGTCTGGGACCTGATCCATCGGCTAAGACAGGAAAGGTTAGAAGTCAAGGCAGAAAAATCCAAGGGAAATCCTGGCCTGTGAGCCCTTCTTGTCTTCACACTCTTATTTGCACTTATTTTTGGACTTATTCTCTTCTCCTCTCCAACCGGGACATTGCTAGCTTTTGTCACCAACAGGGAGCCCTGCTCAGCATCAGTTCTAGAAGGCTCCCACCCACACACCCTGAACTCTGAAAACAGACATCATTTCTTTCTTCTGCTTGGGGAAATTTGATTGAAAAACAATTTCTGATTTTGCAAAGTAAAAAGGATTAGGAGAAAATCTGTTTGCTTCTGTTTTCTTTCTCCACCCCCTCCTCTTCAGTAGTTTTAAACTATTCATAGATACAACCCCTTTAGGGTTAGAGAAATGTGGTAAGTTTCTAATCTCATCATCTTTTCTTCTTGCTATCTATTTACTGCAGTCCTATATTTACAATCTAAATTTGCATTTCATTTCCATTTGCTGAATCTTCTAATGCACTTTTTCTATTACTTCCAGAACACCATGTGCAATGATAAACTCTATTGAAATGAACCAATTCAGGAGTTTTTAGGGCCGGAGGCTGACATTTCTCTCTTCCAAAAACAGGTCTGGGGGTGAACACGTTATTATTACTCTTCTAGGCAAGCCCAAGATAGGGACAGTGCAGCCATCTGAGCAACTTGGCTTGTGGGGCTGAGGTCTAAATAACCATCTACTGAACGTTGCTCCTTGGGATTAATTTGAGTTTTCTTTTTAATCTAGTTCCCAAATGTCAGCTTCCCATCTTTTTAGCTCTTAGAATCTCTCTGACAGGCAAAGCTTAAGGTAAATCTCATAGATGTTTTCTGAATCTCAACCAATATTTCATCTCTGTACACATTACAAATAAAGAACCAAAAGAAGGATGAATATAACACCTCTGGGAGAAAATTTAGAACAGTTCTCTGGGAGAGATGAGAATTATAAATAAAAACGGAATAGCATGTGCTTTTTCTGATTATCATTTCCAGTGTCTGGGGGACTCTAAATATCCAACCCAATTTGGAAACATGGCAGCCAACTGGTCCATGTTTTGAGCTCTAGTTAGCAGCTGGACACACAGGTCAGCATGGAAATATTTTTTTTTATTCTTATGCTGTTTTAGGCATAAGGGACTTCAGGAAGGTCATCTGGAACTAACATAATGCTCACTAGGACCTCCTGATTCTAGCCTTTCTAATGTGGACACTGATTTGGCCATGAAAGTGGAAGTTTTACTTTGGGATATCCATTGGGTAGTTGGTATCTCTTATGAATTGTAAGCAAAAGTTAAAACCCAAACAATTGTCTGGAATGAGCTTCTATTGCAGTAGATAGAGATTCCCCCATGGAGCAAAATTTCAGCTACAGTCAAGTTAATTAATTAGATTTGTTTTGAGAGTGGTAAGTAGCACTCAAAAATCTCCCTCTGAGTATTGCAAGGTGGAGAGATGAGTTGTTATGTTGGGTTAGGGACTCTTTCCCTCACACTTTGAAGGGCACAGAAATGAGTGGGTATTCAAAGGGGCTTCTCTGCTGAGCTCAGCTAAGGCGAGAATGAAAAAGTTCCAGTTAGAAGCATCATGGTTAACAGCATCATGGGGCATGTTTTCAGAAGTTCGTGATCTGTTTTGAGTATTTGCTTTCAGTCTTACCACTTCCCTAAATATCAGCTTGAGATTAATGTCAGCACCAGAAAATCCTACATGGTTTTACCCAACTGGTGTGGCTCCAAGGATTTGAGAATAATTGGGATTAGGCAATTTCTTTCCTAATTTCTCCAAAATGGAGGCCTTAGGAAGGCAAGTATCTCACCTGAGATATGAGAATGAAAGTGGTCATTCAGCCATTTATATGAACAGGCTGCATCTCACTGTCTTCTTTTGAGTCAGGTTGCATTGCACACCCTACATTGCTTTAGTCTAATAGATCCTTTCTTCCTAACTGCTTTCTGCCCTACACACTAAAACTTTAGTTCAGATTTCATTTGTCAGACACACATCTCCAATAACAACCAAAACCAGCATAACACGTCCAAGGGCTTAAAGGTGTAGAAGAAACAGCCCTAAAGAGTCTCCATATGAGGCTGCCCTCATTAGCATCTCACCAGAAAGACTGGTGACACCAGGTCCCCAAAGATGCTAATAGCTCAGTAAGTAACTCCGTGATCTTTCACAGAATTTCTAAGAGTGAAGGCTTATGTTTAGAAACAAATCATCTTTAAAACATACCTGGTCTAACACTCAGGATCGTTCCTTTTCCAAATGTCAGCTTATTATTGGATGGGTACCACACAATGACACGAGGCTCTACAAAAGCTCAGTTGCTCAAACTCCCTTTACTACCAATTTAAGTGTTTACTTATCATCCAAGCATTCTCTTGATAAAACCAGCTTTGTATGATGAGGGTTTGGTGGTAGAGTTTATGGACTGTCTGGGCCCTTCTTTTTCCTTGCTCTATTGTCATTTGGCTGGAAATGTGCCAACATCCCCCCACAGCCTGCCTGCTCTGGTAAAACAGGAGTAGGAAGTGCTTCCCACATTTTACAGAGGGAGAGAATAGAGGCTCTGCGAGTTAACTGATTTTCTCTTAGTCTCATGGAAAATTCCACCAGTTATAATACGAAATTAAACTTTCTAACAGTCTGACTCCTTAGTTTAAATGTTCCACTAGCTTCTGGTCTATTAGATAAAATAGCACGTGAAGGTAAACAGCAGAGTATTGCATGAGGTAGGTATATATCATCAGTTGTTTCAATTGGAATCCATCAATGGAGCTGCCATGATTTGGACTTGATTATAAAACAGAGTGAGAAATTTAAGAATCAGGGTTCCAGAGAGAAATCTGGAAGCATTAGTTACTCAAACTTACGTGGGCTTACTGTCAGCTTCGTTCCCTTTCCAAAGAGGAGTCTTTCAGATCCGCCCTGAGTTACACCCCCACAGACTGCTTTACAAATACTGCCAAGACCCTTCCACCGGGTGCTGGGGGCTGGGGCTCCTCCGTCTCTCCCAAAGGAAGCACAAAGGTGGAAACACAATGTTGTGCGATCATGAAACTGTACAGTCGTTCCTGAATAGGGGGAGGAGCTAAGGAAACACTTTAATCCATCTTTACCTAACATTAGATTGCTGCCATTAGTGAATTAATTAACCTAGCTGGTTAGCAGTTGCAATTAATTTGAAATAGCTCAGTTTTGGGGTCAGAGAGACTTCGGTTTGGAACCAAGGGCAAGCTCCTTAACCTGCTGCACCCCATTTCCCTGTCTGTAAAGTGGGGAGAAAAGTGGGGAGGATGGAGAAAAGTGGGGAGGATGGTGCTGCACGGTGATGTTGTTATAAGGACTAGGATCTGTATGTGGGTTGCACTGGCCCTGCTGCTCAATCCCTGGCTTGCTTAGCTGAGAGCACAATTCTCTAGGGATTGTTTTAGCAACTTTAGAGACCAAAGCATCAGTGATTTCCCCCCAAAACATAATCCACTCCCCTACTAGTAAACACTAAATTCTGGAATCTGAGTTCCAAGAATTAAATTCTAGGCCCTCTTTCTCACTCAAGCAATTTGAACATGTTATTCAACCTCTCTCTGAGCTTCCAAAAGAATATAAAATATGAAAATGAAAGAAGTTCTCTTCTATAAAATGATGATAATAATAACACTTAACCCACATAGCCGGTACAAAGATTTGCTATGATAATGGATAGAAAACATGTAGCGCATTGCCTAGCACATAGTAAGCAATTAAAAATCATCATTATTTTCCTCCCCAGAAGCCAAACACACTGGCAGTGATGCTCTTTTCACAATGCCCTAAAAAGCTCCAAGTCCTTGTATACTCTTCTTCTAATTGGTAAACCAGCAGGGCTATGAGGGTAACAGAAGAACTACCCAGCAGTTTGATGAGGAGGGTAAGTGATTTTGTGAGAATTTAGCAAAAGCTGTATTGAGCTGCATGGGTGCACCTTCATGACTGGACCATCTTGGAGGATATGGAGAGGGTATCATTTAGCTAGGCAGAACTTGCATATGAGCAGAGATGGGCCAAGAAGTCACGTACCCACGAATTGCTGTAAAAGGGTCTCATACCATTTTCAAGGAGAAGGTTCAGTGCTTTCTCCACTTACCAAGTTGCACTGTGAGCTGAGTCCCTTTCCCGAATATCATCTTAGAGCCACCGGTTTGTTGAACACAATGCTCCGAGGCTTTGCAAAAACCGGAGGGGTCAACTCAGTGAACCCAACTTTGCTGAGCTTCCCAAGAATTAAAAATTTCCTTCAACCTCTAAGCTTTTCAGCCAGGATAAGTGATGGTATCTTTCTTGGTGGTACCTCAGAGCTTCAGGACTGAGAGATATGTCCAGAGATATTGCTACTTTAAGACACAGGAGGGCTCAGCAAGTCGATTCTGTATACACATTCTGTGGTCCAGAGTATTGCATAGCTGATGCAATTTATCATAGAATATAAAATCCCACTGGGAGAGAAATTAGCGCTGCAGAATTTATAGATAGTGTTTGATGGTCACAGTCAATTGTCTGAAGACAAGAACAGCATTTTCATTTAAGCTTTTTTGCATCCCTGCCTCCATTTGCAGATGGCTGAACATTTCCCCTAAGATCAGGTTTAGCTGTTTTGACTTTAGTCGACTTTCCCCCACAAAACAGGCATGTGATGATTTTATCGCTTTTTAGAACCCTGGGGTTCTGTTCTGAGTTCACTAAATTTTGGAAAAAGAATGTTTGGGGTTCAAATAAACTTGCTCAGTCAAGAACCATGATATTTTTTCTCTTGGGTCTGGCCTGGTCACAGCTGTGAGGTGTCTTGGCTTAGTCCCAGACCAGGCTCAGCTGTGTGACCTTGAGCAAGTTTACAAACCTCTCTAAGTTTCACTGTCCTATTTGCAAAATTAAAGAAGTGAGTTAGGTGGTCTTTCAGGACTTTCTGAGCTACTACTCTTTGGTTTGATTCTCTGGACCTAATCTATCCCAAAATACTGTGCAACTCTATTCCTCCCAACCTCCCAGAGTGTCTAGTCCTCCTCCCCATTTCCTAAACAAAACAAATAAGCAGAGAAAAGAAAAGTAGGTCTCTACTTTCACATAGGGAAATAGAGTTTTTCGAGCCTACCATCTGCCTTAACATTAGATCTCTTTAGAAGTTTGAAGTCAGAATTTTGGAACCAAATCCTCAGGGTTCTTCCTTTGGAGCTTCCAGATAATTCAAAAACCAAACCAAATAAACTGACACCTTTGGTTTAAAGCTAGTACTTACTAAGTTTCACTCTCACTTGAGTCCCGGTTCCGAATGTAAATTGCCTTGCTTCCCACAGGAGCAGACACCTTTACATAAACTACAGGCTCTTGCTTATCCACTGGAAAGGTGGTTCAATATTTATAGTCTTTTCCCAATGGATAAGGAAGTTCATCATCTAGCCACCAGTGCCAGCTCTCTGGTTACTAGGTGTTAGATGCTGAGGGGGGTTTTGCTAACACTACATCTGAAATGGAGGTACTCACCCAGGCTTACAATTAACTGAGTCCCTTTCCCAAAGGTGAATTTCTCGGTGCTCTTTACACAGTGCCTGGGCCCTTTACCAAAAGTTCCTCTTAGTGCTGGGCTGTGACTTCCTCTTCTCAGATGTAGCCTGTCTCTGGGCTGATTAGGGGGCTAGCTTGGTAAGAAAGGTCACTTAGGGTTGTCCTGCAGCCCAGGACTTGGGCCATGAGGTCACCAGGACCAATCACGTTAAGGGGTCCAGAATTCTCTGGCTTCCGGGCAGCAGAGACTCCCGTATTCTGAACGTCTTGTAGGCTATTTCTTATTCCCATCTTGTTGTACAGATCTATAAAAATCATAACTGTCTGGTGGTTCACCATTGGTTCTGACCTACAACAGGAAAGGAGACCCCTGTGGGCATCAAGTATATGAGGGATGTCAGGTCCCCTTTTTCATTACTGGAAAGACAAAAGTACCACTTCTTCCTATGTTGACTGTGAGCCTAATTCCAGAAACCTATGATTCTTGAAAAGCTTTCCCCCATATATTTAATAGATCCAGAAAACTTACAGTTGGGGAGAGAAACTGGCCCTACAAAATAATGAAATGTGTGCTAAAAGCCAATTATAAAATGCCATTTTTGATGATCTTGTGTTTTAGATTATCCATGCTGTTGTGTACACATTTTTCCCCCTGAAGATAAGCTACTTACCCAGGGCCACAGTTAACTGTGTCTGGGTCTCAGAGGTAAATCTGTTGTCATTGTTCATCCATTGACAAAACCTTTCCTCCCTTAGGGCAATGAAACCACCTCCTCCAAAACTGGCCCAGGTGATCCCTGGGGAAAACTGTAGGCATTTAATAAATATTTATAAATAGAATTGTATTAATCATTCATCTTTTGTTCCTCTTCCTCAAAGAACACTTGAATATTTCTCTGACAATTTTCAGATGAAAAAAAAAATTAATTCTGCCAGATAGTACGTACTGAGTTTCAAGATTCCTCTAGTCTTGGTTCCAGAATCTCAGTTTCCCACTAACCTCATTCCCACAGGGGTGAACACCTTTACAAAAACTAGAAGCTTCAGCATGGTTGAAAGGGATGTGGCATCACCTCTGTTTCCCCTCCTCACTAGACAGAGATAGCTGTCTGTCCTCTCCAGGGGCCCCCTCTTTCCTGGGAAAGGTCTGCCCTCTTCCCTCTGTTAGGACAGAGATAGTAGGTGGCTGAGTAGATTTCAGGGATGAAGATGATAAATAAGATATCAAAATGTTATCACACGATGCAGAGACTTCTTTTTTTTTTTTTTTCCTTGCCAAATTAATGCTTTTTTCCATCCCCCTCCCTGCAAAGGCTGTTTTCAGCACTTTCTTCCTCCCAGATGCAATAATAACTGGATTCCAAGTTGGCATAAGGGCACAAACCTCCAGGTTCTGATGAGTCACACACATACTCAATCAAGAAATGATGCTCCCCCCCAGTGAAGAAGCATGCTTTGCTTGCCTCGCTTGCTGGGCACGGCAGAGTTTAAGCACACACACAGGGGAATATAAACCAATAATTCTCTTAGTTCAGCTCTCAGCTTCATACATTAGCTTCCTAAAGTGCAAGACCTGGAAGGGACCTTAGCAGCTGCTGGGGCCAAGCAGAGGATGAGGAAGCCCAAGCCCTGAGGGACAAAGCTGCTTAAGGCCACATCAGTAGATAGAGACAGAGATGGGGCTAGAAATCAGAACACCTAAGTCCCATTCCTGCCTTCTTCCTTCCTGTGATTCAAGAGAACAGGGACCTTCCCTTGGCAGTCCCCATCCCCGGGACTCTCCTGGCTAGCCTGGGTATGATTATCTCTGTTAAGCAGTGGATAAGTGACTCAAGGGAGATGTTTGGCTTTGGCACAGGGTTTAAAATTTTAAAGAGAGATATAGAGCATCTTAATTCATTTTTAAAATTTTATTTCTTAGGCTGCAGGCAACAGCAATTGATAGTGGAGGAAATGGCCCGTGAGGTCTCAGGGAAGCCAAGGGAAAAGCAGAGATTTAGAAATTTGCCCTTTACCAAAAGGATAATCCAACAGAGAGTTGCCTCTGATTAGTCTTTCTCTGCGGGACTCATTACCAGGACTGACATCTAAGCAGGGATAGTGGCAAACACAAAGCCACGTGGTGTTACCTCCTGTTCTTGCTCCCGTGGCAGGTATTGCTAATAGACACATCACTCTGCTCCCTGGGTCTAGATGTAGCCTCAGTCCTTTTTTAAAAAAATTGAAGTGTAGCTGATTTAAAATATTATGTTAGTTTCAGGTGTATGACAAAGTGATTCAGTTACATATATATTTATTAGTATATAAATATATATTAGATGTATCTCTGATTTTCCATCATAGGTTATTCCAAGATATTGAATATATTCCCTTCTGCTATACAATATATCCTTGTTGCTTATCTATTTTACGTATAGTTCACAATCCTTCTTAAAACTATGCTCCGGATAACTATTACCAATAACTAGCCCTTGGTAATTGAGATATCACCTGCTTGCCCTCCATGCCTGGGGGATAATTGGAGAGAAGATCCTACAAATGGCTTGAGAGATGTGCTTGGGTCAGGGTCAGGCCGGGTCCCTCATAGCCCCAGCACAAAAGATATCACTGACCTGGTTGGACCAAGACTGTTCCCTCCATAGGCTGCTGCAGCGGTGATGACAGTAATACCACGGAGTATCGCTTCCTCCTCACAGCTTTCCTTCAAACACAGGCCTTGGGCAGCAAACCATGGTAGCATTCTTCGTACTTGCTCTGGCCCAAAGAGCCTTCAGCAAGATCTTCCCCCCAAACAGGTCCTGGGGGTAGAGGACGTCTGCTGGACCTCAGTCCCTTCCTGGCATGCTTCCTCTCATCCATCCGCCCAGGTCTGTCCTGGGGGTCCTGGAATGGAATGGGCCACAGGAAGAAAATGATGCAGAAACCTTCCCACTAGACCACTCACTCCCATCATCACACAGTCAGATGTTTCTAAGCTTTTCCTTTTAATCACATGTCTGTTCTTTCATTGGAAAGGCGATGTGTTTGTCCATGTCCATCCAAAGACATTTCCCTGTGTCCTTCGCTGTTGCACTAGGCTTTTGTTTGGTAGGGAAACGTCCCATGTACCCTTGTGGGGTGCTGTCTCATGTCCTTGAAGACAGTGCTCTGAGTGACTGCGGGAGGATGGGCCCTTTGGCCCAACAGAGAAGCAGCTGCCAGTGTCAGGGTTGAAAGGGGATCGGGGAACAGAAGCAGCACTTTGACTAAGTTCTGAACAAAGAATATTTTCCTCCCCTGACCTCTTTTCTGCCAACTTCCAGTATGACCTACTTATGGAGATAGCTAATTAGAACAGCAGAGGGCGCTATAAGGTAAAAAACAAAGCTGCCCTCCTCAAAGGAAGCTGGGAGGAAAATCCCCCCTATTTTGAGCTAGTGTAGAATGGCACCCTACTCCAGTACTCTTGCCTGGAAAATCCCATGGACGGAGGAGCCTGGAAGGCTGCAGTCCATGGGGTCGCTGAGGGTCGGACACGACTGAGCGACTTCACTTTCACTTTCCACTTTCATGCATTGGAGAAGGAAATGGCAACCCACTCCAGTGTTCTTGCCTGGAGAATCCCAGGGACGGGGGAGCCTGGTGGGCTGGAGTCTATGGGGTCGCACAGAGTCGGACACGACCGAAGTGACTTAGCAGCAGCAGTGATCAAATCCAAGCCTGGGACAAGAGTGGCTTGTTTATCGAATTCCTGGGGCCCTGTCAGGTCCGAAGGCCTCTGCTGAGTGGTGGTTTTGGGTTAAAGAAAGGCAGTCCCTGCCTGGACTCAGATGCAGACACCCACAGGTTTAAGGGAGTTGGGGCAGGAAAGTTCAAGGGCAATGTGTCCGTAGTAGGTCATTAAATCTTGAGGCTCTCTTAGCTCTAAACTTTGGGGATCACTCTCTTGTGTACATTGTGGTCTCCTATGAACAAGCCTGTTGAAACCTTCAGAAGACATAGGACAGTGAGCTAGCAGATTCATTTCATACTCCCAGTGCTCTTAGGGGTTTGGGATAAGCATAGCTGGCTCAGGTCTTAGGGGATCACAGAGCTCTATGACATACAGCAGTGGCAGAAATGAAAGATGAGAGTCTCTTTTTTATTTGCCATCGATTGGTACAACGTGGTTTTAAAAATTTTTTTGGCGTGATTTCACTTTATTTTTTAGACTTACTCAGCATCTTCTCTCTGAACGTTTTTGATGAGGCTCAAGCTCTCAGGAGTTTATTCATCAGTCTATTTCACAAAAATGACGATAGCAACAGCAATGACTAGCATTCTTAGATCACTTGCTGGGTGTATTGCTTGTGTTATTTCATTTAATTTTCCAGCAGTCCCGTGAAAAATCTATTATTATTTTCATCTCCATTTTATAGATGGAGAAACTGAGGCTTGAGGAGGAGTTAGGTTGTGTTTACGCTCTCACAACAAGTAGATGCTGTAGCTGATAGGAACCCAAGTAGTGTGGATCCAGAGCCCTGCTCCTTAACCACGATACTGCACTGCTGTTCTGAGAAGTGCCCTGGTTGAAGTGGCCTCTCAAGGAATGATGGAAGGACACCATGGTGGGGAGGGGGTTGTTTTATGATCGTGTCACCCTGAGAAGATCTCAGTGTGAAGGCTTAGAGAGGGCAGGTGAGTGAGGGTCTCTGGAGCCCTCTCCTCTGTTCTCGCTAGTGGGCAGATGTAACTGAGGTTGGTCTGTCAGAAGAGGAGCAGCAGTTTAATTTGTAAACTGTTATATTGCCTAGGAATGATGCTAAAGCTGAAACTCCAGTACTTTGGCCACCTCATGCAAAGAGTTGACTCATTGGAAAAGACTCTGATGCTGGGAGGGATTGGGGGCAGGAGGAGAAGGGGACGACAGAGGATGAGATGGCTGGATGGCATCACTGACTCGATGGACGTGAGTCTGAGTGAACTCTGGGAGTTGGTGAGGGACAGGGAGGCCTGGCGTGCTGCGGTTCATGGGGTTGCAGAGAGTTGGACATGACTGAGCAACTGAACTGAACTGATATTGCCTAGGTCAGGAAGGGAACACTCAGTTCTCACAAATATCATGCTTGGCACCACCTTTAGAACAGGGACAGACTCCCAAAGACTGAGTGGGGGCCGCCAGAGCCTGTGAATATCTCAGAGCCAGAAGCTGGAAGTTGCCTTCCCTCTCAGAGGGTCTGGTGCCTTTGAGAGGGAGACCCCTACCTCCAGGGGGCAGTGCAGGCCTGGTGGCGCTGATCAAACAAAGCAACCAGGTTGCTGAACCTCCCTCTTCCACATCCGGAGGCCTGGGGATGGTCACACTGGGGTTTCAGACTTTCTGGGATATGCTTTCGGTGGTCTTCATGACTAGGATTTCCAGATAAAATGAAAAATGTTCAGTGAAATTTGAATATCAGAAAAACAATGAATATCTTTTGAGAATAAATACATCCCAAATATGACATCTCCCAATTATTACTAGTGAAAGTTGCTCAGTCGTGTCTGACTCTTTGCAACCCCATCGACTATATAGTCCATGGAATTCTCCAGGCCAGAATACTGGAGTGGGTAGCCTTTTCCTTCTCCAGGAGATCTTCCCAACTCAGGGATCAAATCCAGGTCACCTGCATTGCAGGTGGATTCTTTAGCAGCTGAGCCACCAGGGAAGCCCAAGAATACCGGGGATCTTCCCGACACAGTAATCGAACCGGGATCTCCTGCATTGCAGGTAGATTCTTTACTAGCTGAGCTACCATGGAAGCCCCAATTATTACTAAAAATTTTTTGTTGTTGTTCATTTGAAATGTAACTTTAACTGAGTGTCCTATATTTTTATTTGTTAACTCTGGCACCTTTACTGTGTAAAATAGTCAAGATATGGAGGTAACCTAAATGTTCATCAATAGATAAATGGATAATGAAAATGTGGTTATACACCCAAAGGAATACTACTCAGCCAGAAAGAAAAGAGTGAAATAATGCCATTTTCAGCAACATAGATGGATCTATGGATTATCATACTGAGTGAAGTAAGTTAGAAAGAGAAAGACAAATACTATGTAAAGTACTACATATAAAATAGATAAACAACAAGGTCCTACTGTATACCACAGGGAACTATATTCAATATCCTGTAATAATCCATAATGGAAAAGAATATGAAAAAGGATATATATATACATGTAAATAATCACTATATTGTACATCAGAAATGAATACAACACTGTAAATCAACTATACTACAATAAAAATAATCTGGCAAACTTATCCATGCCAATGGTGAGTTTTTAAGTGGAGAAAGTTATATTCTGTTGTTCATAAATATTTGTTGATTGCCAGATGCATGGCAGACACAGTCCTAGGGGCTAGGACTCACCATATCTGTGTATGTACACAGGGTGATGAAATGAAAGTGAAAGTTGCTCAGTCGTGTCTGATTCTTTGTGACCCCATCTATAGAGTCCATGGAGTTTTCCAGGCCAGGGTACTGGAGTGGGTAGTGTTTCCCTTCTCTAGAGTATCTTCCCAACCCAGGGATCAAAGCCCTGGTCTCCCTCATTGTAGGCAGATTCATCACCAGCTGAGCCACCAGGAAAGCCCAAGAATCCTGGAGTGGGTAGCCTATCCCTTCTCCAGCGGGTCTTCCTGACCCAGGAATCAAACTGGGGTCTCCTGCTTTGCAGGTGGATTCTTTACCAACGGAGCTATCAGGAAAGTCCATACAGGGTGAGAAGGGAAAGACAAATAATAAGCATGTATAAGCTCAGTGATGTCAAATATAGTGACTGATGAGATGTGAAAATAAGACAGAGATGAAATTGAGGGTGACTCTGGGAAAGAGGAGAGTGAAAAAGTTGGCTTAAATCTCGACATTCAGAAAACTAAGAGCATGGCATCTGGTCCCATCACTTCATGGCAAATAGATGGGGAAACAGTGGAAATAGTGGCTGACTTTATTTTTCTGGGCTCCAAAATCATTGCAGATGGTGACTGTAGCCATGAAATTAAAAGACGCCTACTCTTGGAAGCTAGACAGCATATTAAAAAGCAGAGACATTACTTTGCCAACAAAAGTCCGTCTAGTCAAGACTATGGTTTTTCCAGTGGTCATGTATGGATGTGAGAGTTGGACTATAAAGAAAGCTGAGCACCGAAGAATTGATGCTTTTGAACTGTGGTGTTGGAGAAGACTCTTGCGAATCCTTGGACTGCAAGGAAATCCAACCAGTCCATCCTAAAGGAGATCAGTCCTGGGTGTTCATTGGAAGGACTGATGTAGAAGCTGAAACTCCAATACTTTGGCCACGTGATGTGAAGAGCTGACTCATTTGAAAAGACCCTGATGCTGGGAAAGATTGATGGTGTGAGGAGAAGGGGACGACAGAGGATGAGATGGTTGGATGGCATCACCGACTCAATCAATGGACATGGGTTTGGGTGGACTCCAGGTGTTGGTGATGGACAAGGAGGCCTGGCATGCTGTGGTTCATGGGGTTGCAAAGAGTCAGACACGACTGAGTGACTGAACTGAACTGAACTGAACTGGGTACCCAAGCAAGTGACTAATTTATTTGCCAGGGAGAGACTCTCAGAGCTGAGACTGGTAAAAAACTGGAAGCAGAGTTTCAGGCAGCTAGACGAGGGAGGCAGGGAGGGAGCAGAAGGAAAGCCACAGCAGCTGAAGGGCAGCGATGGGTGTAGGAGAGGGCATGCGAGGAGGCTGGCAGACAGCAGTGGTCCCACCATGTGCAGTGGGTCACAGGCCAGGATAGGAGGCCTCCCTGACATCATTAGATTTACATTTTATGAAGACCTGGAGAGGGATTGTCCAAGGGAAGAACAGAGTCAAGGGGACTAGCTGGGGGGTTACTGCCATGGGCCAGACAGGAGAGGGTGGTATTGGCAGGAGGGGATGGGGGTGGAGAGAAGTGGAGGCCCTTGGAGACACACCTCTTGGTGGAGCTGACAGGCCTTCCTGATGAATTGAAGGTGAGGGACAGGGAAACAGAGGGACTCCAGAGTACTCCTAGAAACACTCCCGGGTTTGGTGGAGCAAGTTGGTCATCTGTTCTTTTAGGGCAGTGCCTCCCAGCAGTTGCCATATCTTGGCTTATTCAGAAGATAATATTTGTACTTGAGTGTGTCCAGGAAGGGCTGACCCAGGAGGCTCCAGCTGCCCCAGGTCTCAGTGTCCACTGTGAGCACTATCTCAGCAGCCTTGTAACCTACTCACCGCAGCTCACCCACTGGGAAGTGCTGCTTCAGGGGAGAATTTTCCAGCTGGGGCCAAGTGTGTGCTGCAGGAGAGATGGAAATCAGACTGCGGGAAGTGAAAAAATGATCTCAGAATTGCAGCCCTCCTGATCCATCAGAAATCGATCCTTCTGCTTTTCTGTATATTCATTCTATTCATTTTTGAGAGTTTGATACTGAAACTCCACCTAAAAATCTTAATTTAGCTACTTAAGAGAATAATTGTAATGTAGAGTGGAACTATATGTTACTTTGTTCTGTATTTTCCAAGTCTCTGGTTACTTTATCACACTTTCAGAATTTAAAAAGTTAAAAAGAAAGAAAAAATAAATAAAACTGGGGGAAAAAAGAAATAGAGGAGTTCAAATATTTTGTAATAATTGTGAACAGAGCGCAACATTAAAAACTTGTATAAAAATAAAAAAACAACAACAACAACAGCAAAAGAAGAGTTCTAGAATTCAGGGCTAGAGCAGATTCTATTTATTAAAAAATATTTATTTCTTTGGCTGCATCAGGTCTTAGTTGCAGCATGCAGAGTCTTCTGTCTTCATTGTAGCGTGCAGGTTCCTTAGTTGTGGCACGTGGGCTCTAGTTCCCTGAACCAGCGATCAAACCCAAGCCCCTCCTCTATTGGGAGCATGGAGTCTTAGCCACTGGACCAGCAGGGAAGTCCCTAGAGCAGACTTTAGAAATGACCTTATCCAACTCTCTTCCTTTTCTCATTACGCAAAGATGTAATACTAGGTGCCCATTCATTTCTTCCTTGGACCGAGCGCCACAGGCATGGTCAGCTGTGCCCGTGCTGTTTGACGGTGCTACTCAAAGTGCGATAGTGGACCGGTACCCAGTCTGTGACCAGAGGATGTGGAAATGGACCAGAAGGCAGTTTCAGGGCTTCCCTGATGGCTCAGTGGGCAAAGAATCTGCCTGCAGTGTAGGAGAGAGAGGAGACGCGGGTTCGAATCCCGGGTCAGGAAGATCCCTTGGAGGAAGGCATAGCAACCCTCTCCAGTGTTCTTTCCTGGAGAACCCCACGGACAGAGCAGCCTGGGGGACCATAGTCCACAGGGTCACAGAGAGTTGGACATGACTGAAGTAACTGAGCGTGCAGCATGCAGGGCAATTTGATATCGAAGTATGTGATCATTGGGCTTTAATTTCTATTTTTTTCCTTTTTCAAAAACTAATTCATTTTCATTGTGTTTTACAAAAGGATTAGTTCAAGAGGGTTGAGGACTACAAAAACAACAACAATGACATTTCCTGGGTTGGAAGCATGTGCCTCAGAGAGTTACAGCTAATTCAGGCACGTGACCATCAGGGCTGTCCCACTGCCTTCACGTCCCTCCCATCTCCTTCTCTTCAGAAGCCCCAGAGATGGTCTCAGAGGTTTAAGGAGCCTGGGTTTATGTATATCCTCCTCCTTGATATAAAAAGATGTTTCTCCCTGTGGGTTTCAGCTTTTTGCTTTTCTGTAAGTGTACTCAGTGTTTGTCCCACTTATTCTATCATCCGTTTCCCTGTTTCTGATTTTCCAAGGCTTGGGCTCTTTCCCATTCACACTAGATTTTCCAGTTATTTTCTGCCTTTAATTTTCCTCTCTGTGTCCTTCCCCTGCCTCTGCCCACTGAGTTCCCCTGGGTGGGCCTGTGCTGGACCCAGGACCTGCAGAACGAAGCACTTCACTCTTTCCTTATTTTTCTCTTCACAGACAAGGGCGTGCTGTGTAACCAAGTGACCCAGAGTTCCCCGGAGCAGAGAGTGGCGAGTGGCAGAGAGGTGACACTGCGCTGCACCTTCCAAACCTCATATTCAAATCCAGACTTATACTGGTACCGAAAAACGCCAGGTGGTGTCTTTCAGTTTGTCCTGTACAGGGACAATACTAGGTCCCGTGGTGCAGATTTTGCTCGGGGTAGATTTACTGTGCAGCATAGCGTGAGCCACAAAACCTTCCACTTGGTGATCTCCTCCGTGAGGCCTGAAGACACTGCCACTTACTACTGTGCTTTGGAGCTCCCACGGTGATGCAGGCACCCAGGAAGTCTGCACACAAACCCCTGGGCACAGCCTGGCGGAGCGGCTTCTCTGGGCAGCTCATGTCCTTGAACATGGCATCCGTCTTCCCTGTCCTTCTGTGGTCCAGTCTGGCCTTGGGAGGAGCCCTAACGTGTCTGCCAAATACGAAAAAGCCTGGTCACTTGCAGGGGAGCACCCCGACTTCTGATGGAGGAGATGTCGCTCCACATCATAGAGGGCCCTTGCTGCCCTGGTGCCGGTGGTGGGGAAGGGAGACTGCCTGTCTGAGGGACCCTGGTGCCTGGGTTGTGCCTGATACAGAGAAGGGCTTGACAGGGGTGTTCTGTGTGCCCTGGGCAGATAGCCAGATGGGGTGGGTGGGGGACCAATCTAAAGAGAGCCCATTGGAAGTGTGTTTATCTCCATCATTTATCCATCGTTGGAATTGGACTGTTTCCCTTTTAAGATTCAAATTGGACACAAAGTTTTTTACTTTAAAAAATTTCCTCAGTTTACCCTTCATGCCCATCTTCTTGAGCAGTCACCTTATTTTTCTGGGATGTTCTTTGGTACCTCCTTTTTCCTTTGTCTGGAGAATATTTTCCTTTCACCAAAGAGCATTGAGATATTCCCAGAAAGCTGTCTGTGAAAACCAGAATCCCAGCTTCAAAGTTCCTGAGTTTGGCGCCCAGTGGCATCCCCAGGGGAGAGAAGTACCTCCAGGCAAAACTAAGATGTGATGTCAAAAATAGATACACCCTCAGCCCTGGGATTGCACCCCTCCTTCCTCTACTACTGATGTTTCTGCCTTAATACAACTATTGGAGTTATTATGTGTAATCTTAGAAATAGTAGCAGTCTTGGTGGTGGTGGTTGAGTTGCTAAGTTGTGTTGGACTCTATTGTGACCCCATGGACTGTGGCCCACCAGACTCCTTCATCCATGGAATTCTCCAGGCAAGAATACTGGAGTGGGTTGCCATCTGCCCATGGAATTCTCCAGGCAAGAATACTGGAGTGGGTTGCCATTTCTTCTCCAGGGGACCTTCCTGACCCAGGGATTGAACCCGTCTCCTGCATTGCAGGCAGATTGTTTATGGCTGAGCCATTAGAAGCCTGGTAGAAGCTTTAGATGTTATTTTACAGGAAAAGCCCAGAGAAGTGAGGGACAATCAGAAGATCACTGGGCTGGTTAATGACTGAGCCAAGGGAGCATTTCTGGGTGCCCCATGCAGCTGTGCCCTAGGAGGCTGTAGCAGTAGGCAGCTTGGGCAGCAGTTTGTCTGGGCTGGAGCATAGGCAAGTGGAGGAAAGAACATGGGTGAGGGAGCCAAAGTTTCAGGCAAATGACTCAGCCTCTGGGGCTTCTGTTCTGCCACCTACTGCGTGTGTGTAATATTCTTCTGTAAACTCCTTTCGGGTCCTTGTGGGACTTGAGATTCTCCATGTGAAAGCTCTGGAAACCTATAACCCATGGTAGCAAGGTCCCCACACCTGAAGGCAGCCACAGTCCCCTCTGGCTCCAGCCTTGAATCTTTTCTGGAGGGTCCTTTTGGTGGAAGAAATTCATAGCCTTTTGCTGATGATCAAAGTGGGCCAGTGGGTGGCTCATTCATATGCTAAGTGCAGGACTGTTTGAACTCGGAGTTGGCGCTCCTGATAACTTGGTTCTGCTCCCAGAAATATCCCTGCCCCACTGAATGACTTTGGACAAGGTACATAACTTTTTGAGGGGCATTTTTTTCCATCTGCAAAATGAGTCTATGATCTTTTAGTTTTTAGCAACTTCAGAGAAATATTCTAAGAATGGCCCAAGGTAACAGATGCACATGTTTTGGAAATAGGCATTCTTGATGCCCATGAGGTGAAGATGTGTGCAGTCTTCTAGTGGCTTTTCCCAGGATAGACCTGGCTTATCCATCTAGATTGTCCTAGACTCACTGACTCAGAATGCAGCTGCCTGTTTTCTTTGGTTTGGGGTGTGAGGACCTGATGTGGCAGTCTGCAGATGGCAAAGGCGGGGGAGTGGTGGGTGAGCCTTGCTCTTTCACTTGTAACCTCACGAGTCCTCAGCTGACACCCCACATAGGTGCTGAGGCACCCACAGTGCTGGGTGTCTAAGCCTCTGCTATCTGTGTTCCTGCAAAGGGATTAAGCTGGCCTTGCTGAGGTGAGAGGAGCAGAGGGCAATGGCCACATGCGGGGAGGGGCGCCGCTGTTGCTGTAGCAGCCGCGGCAACAACAGCAGGAAACCCAGGGCTGGGCTAGGGGCCCCGGAAGCTGTGGTGTGACCTATGAGCTCAGTTTGGTTTTTGTCTGACTACTAGTGAATTCACAGCCCCCCACCTCCCCCTGCAGTGGTCCACAATAAATAAAGCCAGAAGCAAGGCACATATAATGCACTTTAATAAACGCAACAGAGACAAAGAAGAACGGCAGAAAGCCATCAACGCCAAAGATCCAATGCCCTCAGATTCCCCACACACAGATGGGCGGGCAAGGGGTCAGGAAGACTTTGGTTTTACAGGGAAATACGGGGGACTCACTCCTACCCCTCCCTCCAAAAATACTTGCACAGTGAGTTGCTTGAAAGCAAGACCCATGTTATTTTTTTTTGTACTCTCAGCACAGTGCCTGGAACTTGCAATAATTCACATTTGTTAAGTTGAAGAAAGCACATTTCCTCTGCATTTTACTCTGATCTCTGCTAATAGCTCTGAGAGTGTTTAGATGAGACTTTAGAAATCCCATTGCCTACACAGAGAGTATTAGGGAGTCAAGTGTTGTTTTGTTTCTCAAGTACTAGGGAAAGCAGAAAGTGCCTTTGTGGACGAGAACACTAGTTTGGGGAAATCTAGTGCTGGGTTGAGCAGAGGCTTTTACATTTAGGTAGAAGGACACCCACTATCCTTTCCCCAGGATCTATTTTGCCTCTTGCAGGATGGAGCTGGGAACCGGATGGGTCCCACTTTCTAGTTCTGGAGGCAAAGAAAGTCAAAGAAACAAAAGACCACTTTCAAAGTATGTCAGTCATAGGGGAAAAAATGAGTCCTATATACCTTCATATCTCTTATCCCTTTATAAAGCAGCATATAAAACAGTTGGGGCCATAAGCCCCCACTCCCCAGGACTTCTGTCTTTCATCAGGCTGAAGGATAAGCTGGGTTTGTTGCCTTTAAAGGAAAACCAGTTTGGGGAGCAGCCATTTAAGCAAGGCTGGGATGGGTCAACTTGAATCACCAAAAAGTTGAAAGCCTAGGAGATAGCTTCTCTGTAGGCTTTTGGTTTCTTTCAGGGAATGCAGCCTTCTCATGCCAGTCAGCCTGCAAATGAAGGAAAACTGTCAGAGCTATAGAATCATAGACCTTCAGTGCTGGAAGGAATCGTAGCAGGCATGGGGATGGTCAGTACTTGCTGTGGTTGTACCGTTGCAGACGTCACTAACCCATCCTGGCACATTTCCCTTCTACACATGGTGATAGTTCAGCTAGTCACTACCAGTTTATCAGTGTTGGCACCAGTCATAAAACCCATCTGCTCTCCTTAGTTATCTTTCACTCCTTTGTATTACAGATGTGATAACCCAGGTCCAACAGGGTGAAGAAAACTGGCTCAGCTATTGTAGTGAGTTAGTGACAAAGTTGGAATGAAAATCTAGTGCTTCTGATCCCTACTGAGGTCAGAAGGCCCTTTTCATGTAGCCATTTGGCCTATGTCCTTGGGATGGCTGGTAAAACCCTCACCTGTTGGGGAATGTCTGCGGATGCTTGCAGGCTAGGTTGAGTAAGTCCAACACACTAAGTCTAGGATTGTCCTTAGATCAGGAGCTGGGACTGAGGGCTGTTTGGGGGCACTGGAGAAGGAGCTTTATAGGCAAACCTAAGTTCCAGTTCAAATTTCATGTCTAAGATACTTAGGCCACCTGATGTAAAGAGCTAATTCATTGGAAAAGACCCTGATGCTGGGAAAGATTGAGGGCAAGAGAAGAAAGTGGCGGCAGAGGATGAGATGGTTAGATAACATCATTGACTCAATGGACATGAGTTTGAGCAAACTCCAGGAGATAGTGAAGGACAGGAAGTGGGGCGTGCTGCAGTCCTTGGAGTCTCAAAGAGTCGGACATGACTTAGCGACGGAACAACAATAACAAGATAACCAGAAGAGGGAATGCAAGTAACAGGCAAATAATTCACATCTCATCCTCAATTTGTATGCATCCTGAGTGGTTACTAGTGAGCTGTTCACTAAGAATAGGAGTGCAGGTTCATCCCAAAGATAGGCTGGTCGACACATCGAGTCGATGACTAAGGATCAAGAACTGGCATCACCTTTGTCTGGCAAAGACAAGTTCTGCTTCCCTGAATATTCTTCAAGTGAGCCTTTACTGATGGTCTCTCAAAAAGCCCATGGTCCTTTGGCCATATACACAAAAAAAGCAATAAAGAAAAAGATTTTTCCTGTTTAGGTCCAGTTTTTCTAGCTCCTCAGTTGGAGGTGAGGATTATTGACTGGTATTACATTATATTACATGAATTTTGAGTCTGGCTTGAAATAAAAGGCCAACAGGAGGCAGAGTGTAATGCTAAGTATCTAGAAAGGCCCACCTTATTGAATCGTAATATGTCTCTATGTGTTTTTTCCTTTCCCAACACTTCTTATCAGTCCTAAACTCCTTTCTTCCACGTGTAGCATAGTTTGGGTGGAGATAGGAATAAGAAGCAGCTAGTTCTTACCTTAAAAGAAAAATAACTTGGCAGTAAAGAGAAAATTGACGGCGACACTCTTGGCAAACAGCATTCGGAGCCCCAGCACCGAGAGGGACATCATGTTGACCTTCCTGGGTTGCACTGCGGATGAACGAGAGTGAAGACTGTTCACTCACTTAGCAAGAGACTAAATTTCCTGCCAGGTATTGGCTTACAGCACCAACACCAGCCTGCCCCGCATCACCATCATTCTTCCTGGTCTGAAGCCCAGTGCGGTGCCAGACAGCCTTCACAGACCTGAAGGTGCTGTTCACAGTTAGCAAAGCAAGCTTTGGGAAAACCCACTCCTATAGTCAGGAAGACTCTGCTTGAAGAGTTGGAGGGAGCCAACTGGACTCAAGTATGGTTTTTGTTTTCTTTTGAAATAGAATGATTTGGGGCCCCATCTGACAATGAGAGAGTTTGCTTTAACCTCAATTCTGAAGTTGACCCTTTGGCTTCAACTGACCTTGGGGCTCATAGCAGGTCGCTGGAACTTGAATTTCCGTGCTGTTTTTAGATTCCTTCGGGTTTGGAGTTGTTTCTGGAACAAACAGCAGTGGTCAGGGTTACAATGACAACTGAGAGACTCAAGGGCTTTCAGGTTTTAGAATTGGAGGTGACTTTAAGTATGTAAACTAAGGACCAGAGGAGTGACTTGGTTAAGGTCCTACAGCTATTGACACATGCTTCCTGCCTTGAGGTTTTTTTTCCAGTAGGCCATGAAGCCAACATCCAGATATGCCTCTAATTTGTAGGAAGAACTGGGACAATGAGCACCAAGATAAGCTGGGCAGCCCTTGGTTGGGGCACTCACACTAGTTCAGATCCCACATGAATGTTCAATCCTAGAGTCTTTAGTATGAAGGAGACAGAGTTTGGTGAAGAAGAGAGATGGGGATGAAATAAGATGGATTTTATCCTAGATTCCAGCTCAGAGATGTAACAAGTTTAATTCCTGTTCAAGGATGGGAATTAAGCCTAATTCTTAAATCTGAACCTAAGTCTTATTTCCAGCATGATGCCATATTGAATGTGATCTGTCACGAGTTTACATCTCCAACTTCTCTTTCCCTCAATTTTTCTTCCCCACAACCCCAGCCCCTTGAGGCCAGATAGGACCTACCTGAAATATCTTTCTTTGGTTCAAAGTCAGAAGAGTGCCAGGTTTTTTTGTTGTGTTCAACCGAACACGTCACTGAATCGGGATCTTCATACTGACCAAGCTTGACAGCACTGTACCTTCCCCCAGGTGAGACGACAATAGCAGGGTCATATTCTGTTATTCTCTTGGATGATTGCAGACTTATAGTTACATCTTTGGGGTAGAACTCCTTCACCAAACAAGCGACATTTGTCCCATTTTTCATGACAAAAACAGATGGGCTCACAGCAGGTTGACTTTCTGCAAACATAATCAGTTTATTTTGTGAGATGATTATCCACATGTGGGAGTTGAACAATGCTGTTTCCCTCAGTTTCCCTGGGGCCCAACACCGCAATCCAGACTTTCCTGCATCCTGTTAGTGACCTGAACTTGTTAGCATCTCCATGAAAGGATGACCAAGGGAAGCAGAAATGAAAGGCAGGCAGTTTGACTCCTAGTTAGGAGGTACGAAGAGATATGACTGGGAGTAGAGTAGACAATGACAAATACAAAGAAGTGTCTAGGTCAACTGAGTTTCAATTATCTATGTTTTATTAGTCAATCCTCTGGACGGTTGAGTTCGGCTAAATATCTATCTGAATCAGTACCTTTATTTAATTTCTGAATCTCCTTCATTTTCATTTATTAAATTTTTTTTAAAATTGGAGTATAATTGCTTTACAATTTTGTGTTAGTTTCTACTGTACAATAATTTGAACCAGCTATAAGTATGCATATATCCCCCTCCCTCTTAGCTTCCCTCTCAACCCCCCTACCCCGACCTGCCCACCATCCCACCCCTCCAGGTCATCACAGAGCACCAAGCTTAAGTTGTGCTGTAGTTGGTTTGTTTTAAATGCATGAACGCTTGGAGTGAGATCAAAGCAGAGTCTGAAAAGGGCTCCATAGTGTTTCCAACACACTGCAGATATTAGTGCTGACATCACTTCAGGGTGTCTTTCCTATTTTTTGGACTGGAAGGGATCTGCTAAAGTTAAGTGGTCCACCTCTCTGCCTTCAGGTGAACTCTTGTTCTCTTGTAAGGGACTACCCTATAGTCTTTTGAGTTTTTAATCAGAGAATAATAACTATCATTCTCAGAAGTCCTTACGAGCATGAAACCAGTTTAAGCCCATTCTTGTTTTGTTCTAAGTGGAGCTGTGGGATATGGGTTACAATAGGTGGGTCTCCTCCTGGCCTTCTCTCCTTTCATGCCTCATCTTGGACAATCATTTATCTGCTACTCTGTGTATGCATCTTTTTCTTTCCTTAAAATCAGAGGTGTGTGTGTGTGTGGGGAGGGTGTTGGGGATTTTTCAAAGAGCTCTCCTGGAACCTAAAAGGAGAAAAGCTTCATTGTTTTGTTTCCTGGCATAGCTGAAGCCGCTGATAACCGACACTGATAAGCCCAGCAGTAACGGCTTGGAAACCACACATTCTGCTCAGTCATCTCCCTTCAGAACTGTGGCATTTCTTGCTCACAATACTGATTTGGTGAGATGAATCTGGTTGATTTTCAAGGGAGCTATGAGTTATAGAGAAAGGGAACTAGTCCATTGAAAACCAAAGCCCAGACATTCCTATTTTCTTCGTTACTTAAAAATATGATCCAATCCTAGTCTGATTTAGTTGGAAAATTAAGCCTTGCTTGGGATTTAAAAATTTAAATTCAAAGGCGGTTGTTAATAATCACTCTGGGATGGAGAGACCTGGCTTGAATAATTTGAACAATTTGATATAACCAAGAAGACAGATGTCTGAAGAAGGTCATACACTCAGGATATTGAGCTCTGAAGCTGTTAGTATTTCAGATAGAGCATGATGCATTGGTTGAAAAGACATTTTTCTCAGATCCTCTTTCTAAATTAGTGTCTATCTGTTCAAAACAGTTGTTTGAAGGTAAAGGGTTTAACTCATTCTTTAGTATCATGGTAACTAAAAAAAAAGGCTATGTGACTGACACGAACCTTTTTAAAAAAATAGAATGCATTCAATATAGTTGTCACATGTAACCCAGTCTATTTTATATTAGGCCTAAACTTAATATGAATTTAGGTTTTTATAAAACATGTTGTCACATGTAACCCAGTCTATTTTATAGTAGGCCTAAACCAAATATAAATTTGAAGTTGTGTAAAATTTGCACTACATTGCAGTCTAAAATGTAAAGATGTAATTGCTTGTCTTTTGAGAATTTCCAATCTTTCTTCTTGGTCCACAAATATAACTACATTTTGGCACGTGTTTCAAAGTGCTATTTGTTTGGGCAATTGTTATTTTCAGACTTTCTTTTTATATGAGTACTATCTAATGCTAAGGTTATGTGCTGGTAAACATACAAAAAGAAGTGTATACCTTCTCTGAACAGTCTTCCCTAATTTATAAACTTAGAAATCATCTATGTTTTAGATTCTTATAGAGTACCTTATAGGTTCCCTAAGCATTGAAACATTGATAACAGATGTCACTCACAATTCCAAAGATCTCTGCCAAGATGGCCTTTAACTTGAACACTGAAATATAAGTTTGCTCTACCTGATTACTCTCACCAGGTTAACCATCTCTCTCCTAAGTCTTCCAGCTGCAGGACACTTTTCAGGCGGCACAAAGACATACACAGTAGTCAGCTTAGCCAAAGCGATGCGCAAGGATGAAGCAACCACCTGGAGAATTTGGGCCTCGGCCCCTCCTGCATCTGATATTGCAACATATCAGATTAATTCTACTAGATTTCTCTGTGCTTTCTGGGCTGCTCTTTTTTCAGAAATAATTTTATTTTTTTTAGTAATAATAGTTACAGAGCTACTTTGCTACTCAGCCTAGTGTCTTTACTGTGCCCCACTCCACATCTGTACAACTCCATCTCCTAGTTATACTTTCTCATGTACCACAAACTGGATGGCAAGCCTAGCCCCAGGAATCAACTTATCCCTAGAAATGTATGGAAAAAAAAAATCAACTTACGGGGCTCCACGAAGAGTTTGGTGCCAGCTCCAAAAAACATCTGCCGGGTGTCCCAGGAGCACATTGCGACACAGCCTGACAAGTAACCAGCCTGGGGCCGGCTCTGGGGCCTGGGCTATAGCATCTGTGTCCTGCCTCCACAGCTCGGGTTCCAGCCTAGACAGCCCATGCTCAGAGAGCTACAAAGCTGCACTTGGTGAAATCAGGGGGCTGAGCACACAGAGTCCCAGTTCCCTTTGAAGCTAAGAGTAGTGTAGCTGCTGGGTAAGGAGGTGAGCATGAAACCCCCAGCCCAGGAGCGCTGGGACAGGGGACAGGGCTGAGACAGAGCAGAAGAGGGTGACAGGAGACCAGTAGCTGCCTCCAAGATGGAAGGTTTAACACCCGTCAATGGAAGGACTCGCTGAGAACACACTAGCTTGGGAGTAGGAATGGGGCACTGCATATTGACATTTCTTGCAATGAATGTTAGGCCGAGGAGAGTTTTAGGCACAGCTCTTTTTCTCATATTCTGTTTCCCTTCTCTTGGGTCACAATCCTGCTTTTTGATTAGAAACTAATTTCTCCCCCATCACTCAGACTGAGTTTCACAGTAACAACAAATCTACCTTCTAATTCCCTGAGCCCGTGCAAAGACTTTCTAAGGACCCGAGGGCTGAACAAGAAATTGGTAGCTGACAGAGGAACCCAGTGGTGCTGCGTGTCATGGACACAGGTCAGGGAAACCAAAGCTTGCTTTGGATTGCTTATTTTTGTTTTATAATTTCTCTTGACTTTGGATCCAGATACAAGCTTCAAGAGGACAGAGTAATCATGTGAAATAGAACTTAAAACCCTAGAGATTACTTTGTCTTATCACCAAAAAATCAAGAGTCCAGGGTTAGAGCTAGGCGAAAGGGAAGGACCATTCTTTGCTGTCAAAACTTTAAGGATTGGGAGCTTGATTTGAAATTCTTAAACCCCCTACCTGAGCCTCATATCATCATATTATACTCAATCACTGCAGGAAGAGAAAACTGGAGAAGCAATTGGGATATCATTGGAGAGCACAGGTCAGCATCTCGGCAGAGGGTCTAAGCTTTGGTTTCATCTCTTTCCTTCTTCCTTAGGACTCCCAAAAGCATAGCCTCAGAGGTTTGATTCTAACACTGCAGATAACTCTGAATTTCAAGTGGAAATGATTTAAAGGGAAAATGAAACACAATACTTTTTGCTCAGATGCAATTTGCCCAGCATCAATCAGACTGCAATCACTTACAATGTGATTCTGTTTTTCCTCCTTTTCATTGCTCTAGTCTCCCTCTCCTCAAAGATAAGAAAACTCACCAAATTCCACTATTTCCTTGGAAGCCCGAGGCAATCAAGAACGCCTGTACGTTTATATTACCCTCTGAGAGGCAGAGACCGCGTTGACACTACCAGTCCCTTTCAAGACTGTCAGATTGCCTCCTCATGTTCACGTACATTTCTCCACTTCTTTATTGCCTCTGAAATAAGTAAAATCAGAATCTAACCAATGCCCCATTGGCCTTGGCATTTTGGAAAGCTTCTCAGAGACAGTTGTTCTCAGGACTGGTTCCAGTGACTGATGGTTGGCAGCTAGCCAAACTACATGAATATGGCCCCTGGATTTCCAAACACTGGAACAGACTGCCCATGGATAGTATCCCTAGGAGAGCCCTCTACTTCCCTATTGTCCTGAAGTTGGGGGCTGTTTTTGTACTTTTGGTATAGACTCCTGACCTTTTACAGAATCCTCAGATTCAGGGCCAACAAGGGAGGTGAGCACAAAACAGTTCTGAGCAGACCTAAACAAGGATGGGACCTTGGAAATAATTTAGTGTGAGCCAGGCATGATGAATTAGTGCAAGTTCTCAGCAAAAAAAGAGACAAGGGCAGATTCGTTACTGACATCTGAGGTAGAGAAGGCGCTTTTGCGGTAACTCCTTTAATAATATTTTTCTTCTTCTAACCTTCCCTCTCCCTGTGCTGTGACCATGACTCTTTTCCCTCTTAAACAGTGGAAAGACTCTAAAGATCCAGAGCTTGCCTTTTCCCTAGTCCCAGTCCCTGAGCAGGGGCCAGAAGTCTGACCAGGGCTTTATTTAAGCAGTTGCAGAAGACTTATCAATACTAATCCTCAGAAGAGAGTTTCCAAGTATACATAGAATATTTTCTTTTTTTTTTCATAGAATATTTTCTTAAGAGAGATCTAATGATTTTATTCTCCAGTTTTATGTTGACTCTTTACAGCAACAACAGCAATGACAATGGATTTCCCATTTAGAACCTCCTAACTTCTCAAGAAGCTCTGCTTATACAGGACTGCACCGCGATTCCAAGGGAATATACACACTAAATGAAATGCATAACTCACTCGGTTCCATGATGAGTTGAGTCTCATTTCCAAAGACGAGTTGTGTTATCACTACACCATTTCAGACATCATGACCCAAAACCTCACTACCTATTTTCTCCCTGCCTAGCTCATCTGTTTGGAAGTGGATGGGTTAGCTGGATACATAGAGCTCTACAAGTATTTCTGAGATCTAAGCCTCTCATTTTGGCAACTTCTTTGATGGGTGTTATCTTCTGAGTGTTGGCATTTAGGGAAGTCCCAGGGTTTACTGCTATTATCTCCTCAACCTGTCATCTCTTACCCCAAGATCTTGCTTCACAATCCTATTTTCACAGAGAGAAAGGAATTAATTTGGTTTTGCTGAGAATGTCAAGTGGCTATTTTCAGCAGAAACACAGCTGTAAGGTTCAAGTCAATCAGAAAGGACTATGCCTTACTTAGAGTTGGAAGGATGTGATGGCTGGACCAAAAGTCATTTCTGCAAAAGACTGGGAGTCTTTTAAAAAGATCCCAATACTCTCAGATGTCTGCCATTTCTATAAGTATTTTACTACTTCCAAATGGCTTGTGCTTACACTACCTCAACAAACACTATCGTAACAAGCTCCATGAGCTGATATTATTAGATCTGTTTTACAGATGAAGTCATCGGAGCTAAAGAGCAGTTAAGATAGTGACTGAGCTGTGTCTGACTCTTAGCTCTCCAGACCCCAGTTGCCATCCATTGAACCAGAGTAATAGATGACAGGACTGAAAGGAGCTTCAGCTGCCACTTATCAAAATTCCTTGGCCACACAAAGGCTAAGTAATGGGCATATAGACAGAGTTTGGACTCCGTTTTCAGCATCATTTTTCATTAAATCTCAGAATTACCACCGGATCATAAGACATTCACATCATTGGACTTTCTTTCTTTTCCTAATATATTGTCCCTTAGAATTGGTCTGGCTGATAATCAGGATCTTAGTGTGCTAAGAAGACACCTTGGAAATCATTTGAATCAGCTAGAGGGAAACC
The DNA here is from genome assembly GCF_014754425.2 of Oryx dammah. Taxonomy (NCBI): domain Eukaryota; kingdom Metazoa; phylum Chordata; class Mammalia; order Artiodactyla; family Bovidae; genus Oryx; species Oryx dammah. Next base: position 78,691,696 of record NW_024070210.1, on the reverse strand, counting down.
CAAGTACTGTGAAGTTAAGTCACAGAGCTGGTCAAACAGAAGGATTAGAACTCAGGATTTCAATTCTTGGCCTAACATGCTTGCCACTCACATTTATTAGATGTGCTGTAATACAGGTCTGGTCATGGCCCAGATCTGTAAATGGCGAATGCATGGGTGTTAAGTAAGCTGGTTCTCTAAGGGTAGTCAGGTAGACGGAAGGCCGCAAAGACACTCCGGGATGGAGAGTGGACCAAGAAGACTACTACAATGCATTCCCACCCTGGATTTTGTCAGAAACCCAGTCCCTGCCCCTCCACCATCCCTTGCTAAATCACTTGCTGGAGGGACTTTCAACAACCTGAGAAGTGTTTCCTAAACTGATGAATTGGGAAAATATTTAACAAAGATAGTTGACAGATACAGTGGTCAAAAGAAGAAGAAGAAGAAGAAGAAAACCGAATCACTTACTTGGTTCCACGTTCAGATAGGTTCCTTTGCCAAATATTAGTGGATTCTGCACAGCTGATAAACCCAGTCTAAAAACTGCCTTGCCTTTTCCTTACCACAGCCCTGGCCCCAGTTGCCAAGTCATGTGACAGTCATTGGATGAGATTTTCTGTCTCATTGCTTAATCTCTTTCTTCCTCTGTCTTGGGAGCTACCCTTCAGGACAAAGCAGGAAGTGATTCCTGTGTCAAATAGAAATCTAGACTTTTGCCCTGTTATAGTCCGAATTTGCGGTCTGAATAAAAGATATTGAAAAACAATTCCCAATCTGGAGCAAAAAACGTGGGCTATTGGTCATAGAGCACATGAAGGTATGCTAAGTTGCTTCAGTCATGTCCAACTCTTTGCAACCCCATGAACTATAGCCCGCTAAGTTCCTCTGTCCATGGGATTCTCCAGGCAAGAATTCTGGAGTGGGTTGCCATGCCCTCCTCCAGGGGATCTTCCTGACCCTGAGAATGAACCAGTGTCTCAGTGGCTCCTCATTGCAGGTGGATTCTTTACCACTGAGCCACTGGGGAATCCTGTTGGTCATAGAATGGGGATTCTCAACCCTTGGGTTATACTTAGTGGGGCAAGATCTAGTAAGTTATGAGCCCCACTCAGAACCTTTCAGGAGAATTCCATTTCCTATCCAATCAGAGCTTTGTATCATTGACAAGCATTGTGCAGCAGCCAGACTTGGTATAAAATAGAACTAAAGTCTATTTTAATAACATTTTAATAATATATTCATGAATTTCAAATTTGAGCAAACTTTAATGGCATACTTACACTTAGATATGACAGTTAAAATAGCTCCTGTCATATGTAAAAATCAGAGTCTATGAAATTGCTGTATGTTACTCACAAAAATCCAGGGAGAAAATTTTTCAGATCAGTTTACAGCTCATACAGGATTGCATATCATACTTTGAGAATCACTAAAGTGGAGAGTGGTTCTCAGTTGTGTGAAGTAGAAAGGAATCAGAGAACCTGAAATCAAATTCCACTCAGTGTCTTACTTACTAAGTGTGTAATCTAGGCCAAGTTCTTTAAGGTCACTGAGCTTCATTTGCCTCTTTCATAAAATGAGGATACTGTCTTCTGTATTGAGAGGTTGTAAGATTAAGTGAAAGGGTGTATGTATAAAGCATTCTGTAAATGTTCAGTGTAAGTATTAGAATGCTTATTAGGGTCAGACTCAGAGTAAAAGGAGAAGGCAATGGCACCCCACTCCAGTACTCTTGCCTGGAAAATCCCATGGATGGAGGAGCCTGGTAGGCTGCAGTCCATGGGGTCGCTAAGAGTCAGACACGGCTGAGCGACTTTCCTTTCACTTTTCATTTTCATGCCTTGGAGAAGGAAATGGCAACCCACTCCACTGTTCTTGCCTGGAGAATCCCAGGGAAAGGGGAGCCTAGTGGGCTGCCATCTATGGGGTCGCACAGAGTCGGACACGAGTGAAGCGACTTAGCAGCAGCAGAGTAAAAATTTTACCTGAAGCAGGAGAATGTAGTTACACTAAGCTCAGAGCCCCCCAGGGCAAGGTACAGGGAGAGGTTGCTGAGACAGGAGAGGACCCTGTTTCTTTGGTGTTTGGGATAAAAGTGAGGACTGGAATCCAGGCTTCTGTCTCCTCTGGTCTCTTACCAGGGTCCAGTGTGACCACCACTCCCTTCTCTAACCTCCCCTCTTAAATCCAAAAGTATAGGTCCTTGCAGTGACTTGCTACTGCTAAGTCACTTCAGTCGTGTCCGACTCTGTGTGACCCCATAGATGGCAGCCCACCAGGCTCCCCCGTCCCTGCGATTCTGCAGGCAAGAACACTGGAGTGGGTTGCCATTTCCTTCTCCAATGCATGAAAGTGAAAAGTGAAAGTGAAGTCGCTCAGTCATGTCCGACTCTTAGTGACCCCATGGACTGCAGCCTACCAGGCTCCTCCGCTCATGGGATTTTCCAGGCAAGAGTACTGGAGTGGGGTGCCATTGCCTTCTCCGTACAGTGACTTACAAGCCATCTTTTCTACATTATCAACCTGACTTCATTTGCAAACTCTCTCCCAGTCACTCATTCTCCAGCCACCCAGGCTTCCTTGCAGTCTTTCACGTATCCTGGGCAGGGCTCGTGTTCCCTCTGCCTAGAAGTGTTCATCCTTCAGAAATCTGCACAACTCGCTCCGTCACTCCCTCGGGTCTCTGCTCAAATGTCAGTTTTCCAATGAGGCCTTCTATAACTTCTTCGTTAAAAACTGCACACTGCCCCCTTCTATTGATATGCTTTATTTCTCTTCTGTGGTTTATTTTCCTTCACAGGGCTTATCACCAACTAAAATATTATATAATTTATTTGGTGAGTTTATCATCTGTCTTTTACAGTACACTGTAAGCTCCAACAAGGCATGGGTTTCTGTCTGTTTTGTTCATGCTGATTTCCCGGCAACTAGAAGAGTGCCGTGCATATAGTGCCAGCGACTTGTCACAGGTTGCGAGCTGGGATCAGGCTTGGCTCTGGAAGTGCCTAGCTTGCTTACATTTCTGTTTCCTTTTGCCTTTCACCACTGCTCACTTGTCCATTCATCCATTCACTCATTTGTCTATTCATTCATTCAACAAATACTTATTTACTGCTTTCAATGTAGCCCTTGTCCTCATGGAACAAGGGTGATAGCTGATAAATAAGCATTCAAAGTTTCAGGTGGAGATGAAGGCTATACGAAATAAAGCAAGGTGGACTCCAGACTGCAAGAGGATGAGCTTCTGGCTGAAGCCCCCCAGGTTGTGGGCTTTTGTTAGGACAGCCCTGTGAAGCTATGCATGTATGTGTTCAGTTGCTCAGTTGTGTCTGACTTTGTGACCCTATGGAACATTTACCTTAAATAATGGTTATCATAGAGTCTCTAATATAGACAGTTAAGGTCTCCTGTAAAACATGAATAATGCCACTTAAAAAAAAAAAGCAAGGTGGACTTCCCTGGTGGTCCAGTGGTTAAGAATTGGCCTGAAAATGCAAGGGACGAGGGTACAATCCCTGGTCCAGGAAGATTCCACCTGCTGCAGGGCGACTAAGCCTGTGCGCCGCAACTACTGAGCCCCAGTGTGTATAGCCCGTGCTCTGCAGTGAGAAGCGATTGCAGTGAGGAGCCCAGACACCACAACTAGAGAGTATCCCCGATAGCCACAACTCAAGAAAGCCTGCAAGCAGCAATGAAGACCCAGTGCAGCCAAATTTTAAATAAAATAAAAAAAAAATAAAGCAAGGGCTGCAGCAGACAGGGGGTAGTTGAGGAAGGCCTCACTAGCTGTGATGTTTGAGTAAGACCTGGAGAAGGTGAGCGAGAAAGCTAGGGTGAGTTCATGAGAGAAAATGGTTCCAGGCAGAAAGTACAGCAGGTCAAGGCTCTGTTCTGGGAGACGCTCCTCCTGAGTGAGAGGGAACGAATGCCAAAGACAGGAGTGGGAAGCTGTCTCTTGGCCTTTTAGAAACCTGCTGATGAGCCCAGGATTTTGTGGACTTCTCTTTCTAGAAGGAAAAGGTGATGCTCTGATCATTGTCTGAACCTTTCTGAGTTTAGGGACCCTCGTGCCTGAGGGGTGTAATGTGGGGGGTGGGCCTTGCCTGGAGAATGCCTCTTTGGGTAACTGGTTTTGGTTGGGAGGCAGGAGTTCTGCCTTGGTGAAGGATTGTGGTGGGGGTGGCAGCTGGAAGGGAAATAGCTTAACTGTTGCTTCTGACTTGGCAGGCAGCTTGGAAAGGAGCTCATTCAGAGCCTGAGTGGGAGAGCCAGGCAGGAAAAACCTCCACAGGTGCCCCAGTCCAACTGAAGTCCCTAGAAGAGCAGAGTGTTTTAAGTGCACAGGGTTTGGAATTGACAGATGATATGAATTTTAACTTTGCTAAGCTGTGTGATCTTGGGGAACCTCTCCTGATCTATAAAAATGCAAGTAGTAGTACTTAATTTTTGCATAATCATGTGAGAACCAAGTAGAATGACATTCATGAATAAAGTGCCTAGTCCAGTGGCCCAATACATAGTAGGCTCTCACAAAGCGGTAGTTGATATGATGATGATATATGAATATCATATGACAGTATATGTAATTCTAAGTCCATCCAGTGGCCCACTGGCATGAAAGTGTTCCTGACTACCCTTTCTAAGCTCCTGTCATTGTCACGGTCAGTAGCACATATTTACATTGTGGGACTTCATTCCTTGCCGTTTTGTCCTTACTCTGGTTCTGGTTTATGAAGTTAAGTGGCAACCCTAGGTTTTTTCCATCTGGAGGGTTAAAAGCTATGGTGGGCCTGTGACAGTGGGTCTGTGGGTCTGTGTAGACCTGTTAGTTTGGTGAAACCGGGGATCCCTGCAAGTAAAACTTGACAGAAGCTCCTGAGGAAAGAGAGCATCAGAAAAAAGTAGGCTTCTGAGAAGATAAAGGATCTGGATTTGCAGTGATCCTTCTTTATCCAATATGTGTTGGCTAAAAAGAAGTCACTGTGCAAAGATATTCTGGATCTGGGCTACACTGAAAGAGATGCCTTCTCTGGATGCCTGCTATCTTTTCATCTCAAAGGACAATGGAATGCACCAGCTCAGTGTTTCTTAAGCTTCAATTAATCACATCTCTTTTGGGGCTTTTATTTTGGGTCATTTCCATTAGTCATAAGATTTGCTTAATAATTTTCTTTAAATTCACTCACATTTGAACTTAAACTACAATTAAGAGGAAACTTTAAATCACATAGGTTTGACAACCTAGTTGTACTATGCTGATACCATTAAAAGACAGTGCAATTCAAATGAAAAGAATGTCTGTCTATGTACCACTGAAAATCATATATTATGCATTCTACACTTAGGGCAACATTGGCTCAAGTAAGTCAGTAAATGGAAGAACTTAATTCATTAGGAAGAACTTGGTGAACAAAGAGAGATAAAGGAACTCAGTCACTAGCTTTGTCAGGAATGTGGATAAACTGTTATTTCAGTGAGAAAAATTAAAGCCAACAAGGTCTAAAGGGAAGACCCTTAATTAGTTGAATTTTCAAATCTTATTATGATTTAAAAAGATAGATATATGATTTTCTTTGCTCTGACCCTGCTAGCCGACTTTGGCTCTCCATCTTTTTCTGGATGCAAAGCCCCTGCCCCACTTCTCCCTTTTGTGTGTGAGGTTGGGGGTGCCCAGCCTGCACTTCTCCCCTTCCCTTCGTCTGATCTAAATTCTATGCCTCCTTAAATTCATACACCCAGGACAGTCCTGTCCCCAGCCATTATATGAGAGGAGCCCACTCCATCACACTTTCACCCCACTTCTCTGTAGCCTTCTTTTCCTTAGAAAACACAATCTGAACACTAGGGCATCTGACCAGGTTGTGCTGTTACTTTTCCAGCAGATAGCTCCAGCAGACAAGGGGGCCCCAACAAATTTGAGATCCCCTTGCCAGACTCCCCTAGGATCTTTGAAATGGGGTTTTGTGTTGTTTATTACATTTTCTAGCTTAATATTAATTTTCACTTTCTAATTGAAAGCTGCTGCCCACTGGAGATTACAATCTTTTTTTTTTCTAAACAAGACACAGTTGAATTAAAATGTCACTTAAACGACATGAGAAGATGCCTTCTGAGTTGAGCACAGACCTTTGACAAGATTAGCATCGATTCCTTTATAACAATTAGTGAGTGGCACTGCGTACCCTTAGTGAGGAAGATGGACGCCATGAGCCCTTAGGGAGCTACACCTGGCTATGTCCTATAGGCTTTAAAGAAAGCATAGCACATCCACTTTCTTCCTCACTAGTCACCCAATTTCCATTTGCAAACAATTAGAAACAGATTTCTGGAACTGGTTCCCTTTTTCAGAAGAAAAATGGAGCTGCATCAGCCCACTTACCCTGGCCTGAGCCTCTGTGCCCAGGAAGCTGATACAGTTCTGAGCTCTCCTAAGAGTGAGTGTTTGGCTTAAAGATCAGAATTCTTTATATCTGGAGCCAGCTTGACAGGGTCACCCAGACTCAGCCTAATCTTGTACCTGGTCAGTTATGACTCTCCTGGAGGAGTTGAGCCAGTGATTGTGTGGTTTCTACAGCCTGACCCAAAGCTCAGGCGTTGGACAGAAGCTTTTTCAGTCTCCCTGAGCTGTGTGGGGGTCTTTTACAACCCCCAAATCTACTTTTTATAAAAACAACCCCCTCCCACTTCTTATGGAGGAGCTTAACGGTAGTTCATATCTTCCCCGAACCCCTCCTTGACACAATATTGGTGCTATTACTACCTATTTCACATTCCTTGATATTTCCACCCCCTGAGATGGAGGACTACCTTTCAAAGAACAGATAAATGAATTACTTACTTGGTTCCACGATGAGGCGGGTCCCTTTTCCGAAGATGAGCTTGTCAGTCTCACACAGAGCTTGAGGGCTTTCCAAAAACCTCAGCAGTGCTCCCACCTTTCTTCTTCCTATCAGCTTGAGGATGGGAGGATCTTAAGGGTTTGGCTCTTTGAAAGATGGCACTTGATGCTCATCCAACCGGTTCATGCTCATTTAGTCAATTGCAGAATCGCAATTGCTTTTGGGTTTGCTTTTGGAAGGTTGTTGTCTGAAGAGAAGGTAAGAGCACACACTCCTTAGTGTGTGCATTAGGTGGACATTTCCTGTACAGGACTTTTTGTGAAGTTCTTGGAATGGTTGCTTTCTGTTATTTAAAACTTTTCTCATTTCCTAGATGCACACTTAACTCTCAGTCTTAGAAGATGAGTGTTGCCCAGAGGGTGGGTCTTGGATCCATGGCTATTCCAGAGTCAAGGGCTTCACAGATACCAGAGCTGCTTTAAGTCAGATAATATGTGGCATATCCACAGTGACAGCATGAAACACCAGTCCTGTACTGGGGATTTACAGTATATTCAGTGTTAGAATGAGCAGCTACTACTGGTGATGGCCTAAAACCAAATCCCTGTCTTTAAGTTCATCTTCCCAAACTGCATGGCAAAGCACACAGGCAAATGTCTCTAGGAATTTGGGTTCAGAAATTCCATATGTCTCTCTTTTACAGTAGAAACCAAGACAAGGATAGTTTTCAAGGATCACCTTTTTGTATTCCTCAAATATGGGTGAAATACCAAGAGAAAATTCAAGAGAACACAGCAGAGAGAGAGAGGCTAGCAGTAGCAGCTGGCAGGGGCAGTTGGGGGGTGGGGGTGGGAGTTGGGGTGTCACCTCTCCTGGTTCTGACAGGTTTCTGGCATCCCTTCTGGGTCACAGGGGAGGGAAGGACAGCTATTTGCTGTGTTAGCTCCCTAGGGCACGGTAGCCAGGCTATGGATTTCCCAAGGAAATGTCTTTTGAGCTCCTGCAGTTTTTGTACAGGTCTCTATGGGTTTTGTATCACCGTGCGTATCCCACCCACAACACTACAGTCCTTTACAAAAACCTCCCCTACGGTTTTGCCCAATGTGGCCTCTTAGAACTACAGGGCCAGGTGTTTTCTCCAAGTCATGCTCCAGCAAGATCAAAAGGATTTGGCTTAGGTCAGGGCCGGTTCCCCAGTTGTTTCTGTCTGAGGCTCTTCTGAACCCCTGGCTAGATCTGTCTTGGAGTTTGTGACTAGAACAGATTAAATCGTGATGTCTACTCCCACTATGCCTTCTGGCTAGTCTACTCTAGACAGTTTCCCCAGAAGAGTTTGCCAGACCTGAATGTCTCAACTGGACTCTACAAGCTGTAGGTAGGCAAAAAATGTCTGTGGCTAATATAATTTCTTCTTTATCTTGCTCAGCTCTCAAATTAATTCTCTTTACTCCACTTTGCACATGGGGAGGATCATACAACTGACAAAGGACTTTCACATAAACTTAGAATTTTATCCTCTCCATTGACTCTCTGGTGCTAAATTCAGGGCCAGTAGCCCATATACTACTGAGTGTGACTTGGAGAAGGTGACCGGCTGGGCGCATGCAGAGGCAGCCCCTTGGGTTCAATGTGGTGAATAGAGGGCTGCTTTGTGAGCTTTCTTAAAGGCTTCCCTTTCTCTGGCTGATGCAGCTCCACACCAGGATCTTGGCTCAGCCAGCAGAACGCAAGCTGAATTTTAACCCTACTTGTCCCCTAGGCCAAGAGCTGATTAATATAGATGCTAAGCTTTGGAGGGATCCCAACTATGAAATTACCTTCCAGAATTTGTGGTAGCTCCCCACTTAGTTCAGAATAAGATAGTTTGGAACACAGGTTTTTGCTTATCTTTCTAGTCCTACATCTTATACCTCACCACATGCTCCCTTAAACTTGGCTGCCTCAGACTACTTGCTTCCTGAAAGGGCCATGCTCTTTCATTCTTCCTTGCTTTGCCTTGTGCTTGCTTTTGTCTGAAATGCCCTTTATTTTTCCAGTTCTCCAGTTTGGTCCCTTACTCACTTCCTTAGATCCTATTGAGTTGCTGGTCTGAGCTTAGCTGTGGATATTCCTGGGAAGTCCTAAATGACTGCTTAAGACTGGACTGTGTTAGATGTACCCTTTCCCTGAACCTTCTTGCAGCCAGTGCTGATCCTTATCATTGCTCTCAAAACCCCAGTCCTTTCATCTTCATTAGGTAAAGACCCTTGAGAGAAGAGATTTCTCTTGCTCATCACTGTATCCTGTGTTCCAGCACAGTGCCTCACTGATTGAGTGCTCTGACACTGCCTTCAGAAACTATTTTAGAGAAGTGGTATCTCGTATTGAGAAAGGATAAGCTTGAGGTGACAGAACCAGGGCCAGCACCCATTCCTGGTCCCCTGCTCTCTCTGACCCTAGGTGCCCGATGGAATACTATCTTACATTTGTCTATCTGAGCACAGTTATCTGAAAATAACTGTGCCCAGTTATTTGCACCATTAGTTGTAAATAACTGGGTTTTTAACATTAGCCTGAGTTAAGCATCGTTGGCTTCTCTGGTGGCTCAGACAGTGAAGAATCTGCTTGCAATGCAGTAGACCTGGATTCAATCCCTGGGCTGGGAAGATCCTCTAGAGGAGGGCATGGTGACCCACTCTAGTTTTGTTGCCTGGAGAATTCCAGGGACAGAAGGAAGAGTCTGGCATGTTACAGTCCATGGAGTTGCAAGAAGTCAGACACAACTGAGAGACTAAGCACAGCATAGCACAGGCATCACTGAGAAGATAAATTTGTTGTGCTTTGCTCCACGTCATGAAATATATTCCAAAGCCAAAGAGAAATGAGTTCTGTGTTGTCTACATATTTGGAGTATTCAAATTGCTTTCTTTCCACTAACATGAGTAATCAAGGATGAACTGTGCCTTTGGAGAAGCATCCTAGAATGTCATAGATAAGACAGTCTTCAAGGATCATATGTTCACTTCCCTATGTGTTCAGAGGAAAGAATCTAGAAAGATCCAGAAGGGTTTCACAACTGGTTAAGGCACTCAACTTGAAAAGAACATACAAGAAATAAAGTATCCCAATTCCTAGTCCTGTGATAGTTTTTGGTACACTTAAACTTTGGTCTTTTATTCTGACATTTGTTATTTGAAAGTGTCTTAGCATCTGCTTAGTCCTCCAGCTGATCTTTTCCCCTGGAGTGCCCTTAGAATGGCCTGGGCAGCCTGGCATTTTCTTTCTTTATGTAGCTTTTCACTGTTGTAGGAAATGCTCTTCTGTGGGAAAGGGGAGGGGCAGGCCCAGGGTGGGTTCATCCTGAAGTTCATCTCTTTCTGGTAGGAGGCTGGGTCATTCTCATTGTCAGAGGAGTGCCTTTTCAGAGGGGATCAAAGAACAGGGATGGTCTGAGGGTACTGAGTTTATTATGGTTTCTCCAGTCCTGGGTGGGATCAGTTTTCCTACTGGAGACTCAGAGCACTTGGAGAAAATTTATGAGGTGCCAGGTCAAGAAAAGAAATGGGGATTAAACTGGGGCATCCTAGAGCTTTTAATTTTGCAATTGTGGACTCTGAACTTGCTTTATTTATCTCCACCCCCTGCTCCTGATATTGACATGTACTCTTTGAAGGTTATAGACAAACTGCAGTGTATTCAAAGCTGAATACTAGGCTATTGAAAAAACTTTCAACCACATACAGGCAGGAACAGCTTGGGAGATACTGGAGGTGTTTGTTTGATCATAGTCTTCAGATAACCATCAGGGTAGAGCTGGCTTATTAGAAGACAGCTGGGTTTACTTGTGTACATATGCCTTCTAGCTATTGTAATATTTCAGTATGGTTGAAATATATGAGCAAAATTTGTCCTTATACAGACAAACAGGTAGTCCAAAAAAGTAGGTTAGTTGCCATTTAAAATCTGAAAATGTGCTAATGAACTTTTCTTATTCTTTCCCATTAAAATCCTCTGGTCTAGCCTGTATTTTGGTTGGAACTTTCACCCATGCATGGTTTTGTAATATTATCCATTAATCTTTTTGCAAAATAATTGGTTCACTGAGTTAGGCAATTTCTGCATGTTGGCATATTTCATTATACAATATCAAATGTATCACAGTAGTTAATATGACCACCAATATTTTAAAATCAGAACAGTGTTTAACACTAGGGAACCATACAGCTCATATGGAAGATACAAGTTTCCAAAATTCTGTTTTTAATATATATATTTAAAATTACTTATTTATTATTTTTGGCTGTGCTGGATCTTCGTTATTGTGCCAGCTTTTTGTTAGTTATGGAGAGTGGTGGTTAGCTTCTAGTTGTCATGCATGGACTTCTCATTTCAGTGGCTTCTATTGTTGCAGAGCATGGGTTCTAGGTGCTCCAGCTCCAGGAGTTGTGCCTCCTGAGCTCTTGAGCACAGGCTCAATAGTTGTAGCACTCTGGGCTCAGTTGCTCTGCAGCATGTGGGAGCTCCCAGATCAGGGATAGAACCCATGTCTCCTGCACTGGCAGGCAGATTCTTTACCACTGAGCCACCAGGGAAGCCCCCAAATTCTAATTTTTGCCTGAACACTTAGATTTTTATCATCAGCAACAATGGTCCATTGTTTTTCTTGATGTGCAGGCTCAATTCATTTCCAAGAAAATACCTGACAACTACCAAGATCTGATTAACCATGGTTTCTCTGCCAGTTATTCTGTCAAGCAAAATAGCTTGTTTAGCCATGAAAAAGTGGCTAGTTCGGCTTGTGGCTGAAGCAGTGGCTCACATGCTTTCCCTTGGGATGATCTGCTAGTCTGGAATGCAGCAGATGTGCTTTGTGTGTGCTTCCACTTTTGTCACATGGAATACTAGAAAGACATACACTCGGGGGCGGTCCTAGGATGGCGGAGGAACAGGACGGGGAGACCACTTTCTCCCCCACAAATTCATCGAAAGAACATTTAAACGCTGAGCAAATTCCACAAAACAACTTCTGAATGCTGGCAGAGGACATCAGGTACCCACAAAGACAGCCCATGGTCTTTGAAAGGAGATGGAGAAGTCTTGAGGCTACTGTAAGAATAAGACTGAATACCAGAGGCAGGAGGCTTCAGTGCAAATCCTGAGGACACCAGAGAACTCCTGACTCCAGGGAACATTAATTGATAGGAGTTCATCAAATGCTTCCATACCTACACTGAAACCAAGCACCACCCAAGGGCAAACAAGCTCCAGAGCAAGACATACCATTCAAATTCTCCAGCAACACAGGAACATAGCCCTGAGCTTCAATATACAGGCTGCCCAAAGTCACACCAAGCCCACTGACATCTCATAACTCATTACTGGACACTTCATTGCACTCCAGAGAGAAGAAATCCAGCTCCACCCACCAGAACACCAACACAAGCTTCCCTAACCAGGAAACCTTGACAAGCCACCCGTCCAACCCCATGCACAGCGAGGAAACTCCACAATAAAGAGGAACCACAAACTGCCAGAATACAGAAAGGCCACCCCAAACACAGCAATATAAACAAGATGAAAAGGCAGAGAAATACCCAGCAGGTAAAGGAACAGGATATATGCCCATCAAACCAAACAAAAGAGGAAGAGATAGGGAATCTACCTGATAATGAATTCCAAATAATGATAGTGAAAATGATCCAAAATCTTGAAAACAAAATGGAGTTACAGATAAATAGCCTGGAGACAAGGATCGAGAAGATGCAAGAAAGGTTTAACAAGGACCTAGAAGAAATAAAAAAGAGTCAATATATAATGTATAACGCAATACATGAGATCAAGAACACTCTGGAGGGAACCAACAGTAGAATAACGGAGGCAGAAGATAGGATAAGTGAGGTAGAAGACAGAATGGTAGAAATAAATGAAGCAGAGAGGAAAAAAGAAAAAAAGAATTAAATGAGGACAACCTCAGAGACCTCTGGGACAATGTTAAATGCCCCAACATTCAAATCATAAGAGTCCCAGAAGAAGAAGACAAAAAGAAAGACCATGAGAAAATACTTGAGGAGATAATAGTTGAAAACTTCCCTAAAATGGGGAAGGAAATAGTCACCCAAGTCCAAGAAACCCAAAGAGTCCCAAACAGAATAAACCCAAGGCAAAACACCCCAAGACACATATTAATCAAAACAAAGATCAAACACAAAGAACAAAATTAAAAGCAGCAAGGGAAAAACAACAAATAACACACAAGGGGATTCCCATAAGGATAAAAGCTGATCTTTCAATAGAAATGCTTCAGGCCAGGAGGGAATGGCAGGAACACTTAAAGTGATGAAACAGAAAAACCTACAGCCCAGATTAGGGTACCCAGCGAGGATCTCATTCAAATACGAAGGAGAAATCAAAAGCTTTACAGACAAGCAAAAGCTGAGAGAATTCAGCACCACCAAACCAGCTCTCCAACAAATGCTAAAGGATCTTCTCTAGACAGGAAACACAGAAAGGGTGTATAAACTCGAACCCAAAATAATAAAGTAAATGGCAATGGGATCATACTTATCAATAATTACCTTAAATGTAAATGGGTTGAATGCCCCAACCAAAAGACAAAGACTGGCTGAATGGATACAAAAACAAGACCCCTGTATATGTTGTCTACAAGAGACCCACCTCAAAACAAGGGACACATACAGACTGAAAGTGAAAGGCTGGAAAAACATATTCCACGCAAATAGAGACCAAAAGAAAGCAGGAGTAGCTATACTCATATCAGATAAAATAGACTTTAAAACAAAGGCTGTGAAAAGAGACAAAGAAGGACACTATATAATGATCAAAGGATCAACCCAAGAAGAAGATATAACAATTATAAATATATATGCACCTAACATAGGAGCACCACAATATGTAAGATGAATGCTAACAAGTATGAAAGGGGAAATTAACAATAACACAATAATAGTGGGAGACTTTAATACCCCACTCACATCTATGGACAGATCAACTAAACAGAAAATTAACAAGGAAGCACAAACTTTAAATGATACAATAGACCAGTTGGACTTAATTGATATCTATAGGACATTTCACCCCAAAACAATGAATTTCACCTTTTTCTCAAGTGTACACGGAATCCGGATAGATCACATCCTGGGCCATAAATCTAGCCTTGGTAAATTCAAAAAAATTGAAATCATTCCAAGCATCTTTTCTGACCACAATGCAGTAAGATTAGGTCTCAATTACAGGAGAAAAACTATTAAAAATTTCAACATATGGAGGCTGAACAACAGGCTGCTGAATAACCAACAAATCACAGAAGAAATCAAAAAAGAAATCAAAATATGCATAGAAATGAATGAAAATAAAAACAGAACAACCCAAAACCTGTGGGACACTGTAAAAGCAGTGCTAAGGGGAAGGTTCATAGCAATTCAGGCTTACCTCACATAACAAGAAAAAAGTCAAATAAATAGCCTAACTCTACCCCTAAAGCAATTAGAAAAGGAAGAGATGAAGAACTCCAGGGTTAGTAGAAGGAAAGAAATCTTTAAAATTAGGGCAGAAATAAATGCAAAAGAAACAAAAGAGACCATAGCAAAAATTAACAAAGCCAAAAGCTGGTTCTTTGAGAAGATAAATAAAATTGACAGACCATTAGCTAGACTCATCAAGAAACAAAGGGAGAGGAATCAAATCAACAAAATTAGAAATGAAAATGGAGAGATCACAATAGACAACACAGAAATACAAGGGATCATAAGAGACTACTCTCAGCAACTATTTGCCAATAAAATGGACGATGTGGAAGAAATGGACAAATTCTTAGAAAAGTACAACTTTCCAAAACTGAACCAGGAAGAAATAGAAAATCTTAACAGACCCATCACAAGCACAGAAATTGAAACTGTAATCAGAAATCTTCCAGCAAATAAAAGCCCAGGACCAGATGGCTTCACAGCTGAATTCTACCAAAAATTTAGAGAAGAGCTAACACCTATCCTACTCAAACTCTTCCAGAAAATTGCAGAGGAAAGTAAGCTTCCAAACTCATTCTATGAGGCCACCATCACCCTAATACCAAAATCAGACAAAGATGCCACAAAAAAGGAAAACTACAGGCCAATATCACTGATGAACACAGATGCAAAAATCCTTAACAAAATTCTAGCCATCAGAATCCAACAACATATTAAAAAGATCCTACATCATGACCAAGTGGGCTTTATCCCAGGGATGCAAGGATTCTTCAATACCTGCAAATCAATCAACGTACTACACTACATTAACAAATTGCAAGATAAAAACCATATGATTATCTCAATAGATGCAGAGAAAGCCTTTGACAAAATTCAACGTCCATTTATGATAAAAACCCTCCAGAAAGCAGGAATAGAAGGAACATACCTCAACATAATAAAAGCTATATATGACAAACCCACAGCAAACATTATCCTCAATGGTGAAAAATTGAAAGCATTTTTTCTAAAGTCAGGAACAAGACAAGAGTGCCCACTGTCACCACTACTATTCAACATTGTTCTGGAAGTTTTCGCCACAGCAATCAGAGCAGAAAAAGAAATAAAAGGAACCCAAATTGGAAAAGAAGAAGTAAAACTCTCATTGTTTGCAGATGACTTGATCCTCTGCATAGAAAACCCTAAAGACTCCACCAGAAAATTACTAGAGCTAATCAATGAATATAGTAAAGTTGCAGGATATAAAGTTAACACGCAGAAATCCCTTGCATTCCTATACACTAAAAATGAAAAAACAAAAAGAGAAATTAAGGAAACAATTCCATTCACCATTGCAATGAAAAGAATAAAATACTTAGGAATAGATCTACCTAAAGAAACAAAAGACCTGTATATCAGTTCAGTTCAGTTCAGTCGCTCAGTCGTGTCCGACTCTGCGACTCCATGAATCTCAGCACTCCAGGCCTACCTGTCCATCACCAACTCCTGGAATCTACCCAAACCCATGTCCATCGAGTCAGTGATGCCATCCAGCCATCTCATCTTCTGTAGTCCCCTTCTCCTCCTGCCTCCAATCCTTCCCAGCATTAGTGTCTTTTCCAAGGAGTCAACTCTTCACATGAGGTGGCCAAAGTACTGGAGTTTCAGCTTCAACATCAGTTTTTCCAATGAACACCCAGGACTGATCTCATTTAAGATGGACTGTTTGGATCTCCTTGCAGTCCAAGGGACTCTCAAGAGTCTTCTCCAACACCACAATTTAAAAGCATCAGTTCTTCGGCACTCAGCTTTCTTCACAGTCCAACTCTCACATCCATACGTGACTACTGGAAAAACCATAGCCTTGACTAGATGGACCTTTCTTGGCAAAGTAACGTCTCTGCTTTTAAATATGCTATCTAGATTGGTCATAACTTTCCTTTCAAGGAGGAAGTGTCTTTTAATTTCATATAGAAAACTATAAAACACTAGTAAAGAAATCAAAGAGGACACAAATAGATGGAGAAATATACCATGTTCATGGATTGGAAGAATCGATATATTGAAAATGAGCATACTACCCAAAGCAATCTATATATTCAATGCAATCCCTATTAAGCTACCAATGGTATTTTTCACAGAACTAGAACAAATAATTTCTCAGTTTGTATGGAAATACGAAAAACTTCAAATAGGCAAACAATCTTGAGAAAGAAGAATGGAACTGGGGGAATCAACCTACCTGACTTCAGACTCTACTACAAAGCCACAGTCATCAAGACAGTATGGTACTGGCCCAAAGACAGAAATATAGATCAATGGAACAAAACAGAAAGCCCAGAGATAAATCCATGCACCTATGGACACCTTATCTTTGACAAAGGAGGCAAGAATATACAATGGAGAAAAGACAATCTCTTTAACAAGTGGTGCTGGGAAAACTGGTCAACCACTTGTAAAAGAATGAAACTAGAACACTTTCTAACACCATACTCAAAAATAAACTCAAAATGAATTAAAGAGCTAAACGTAAGACCAGAACCTATAAAACTCCTAGAGGAAAACATAGATGAAACAATCTCTGACATAAATCATAGCAGGATCTTCTATGACCCACCTCCCAGAGTAATGGAAATAAAAGCAAAAATAATCAAATGGGGCCTAATTAAACTTAAAAGCTTTAGCACAACAAAGGAAACTATAAGCAAGGTGAAAAGACAGCCTTCAGAATGGGAGAAAATAATAGAAAATAATAGCAAATGAAGCAACTGACAAAGAATTAATCTCAAAAATATACAAGCAACTCCTGCAGCTCAATTCTAGAAAAATGAACGACCCAATCAAAAAATGGGCCAAAGAACTAAACAGACATTTCTCCAAAGAAGACATACAGATGGCTAAGAAACACATGAAAAGATGTTCAACATCACTCATTATCAGAGAAATGCAAATTAAAAGCACAATGAGGTACCATTTCATGCCAGTCAGAATGGCTGCTATCCAAAAGTCTACAAGCAATAAATGCTGGAGAGGGTGTGGAGAAAAGGGAACCCTCTTACACTGTTGGTGGGAATGCAAACTAGTACAGCCACTATGGAGAACAGTGTGGAGATTCCTTAAAAAACTGGAACTAGAACTGCCATATCCCACTGCTGGGCATACACACTGAGGAAACCAGAAGTGAAAGAGACACATGTACCCCAGTGTTCATTGCAGCACTGTTTATAAGAGCCAGGACATGGAAGCAACCTAGATGTCTACCAGCAGACAAATGGAGAAAGCTGTGGTACATATACACAATGGAATATTACTCAGCCATTAAAAAGAATACATTTGAGTCAGTTCTGATGAGGTGGATGAAACTGGAGCCTATTATACAGAATGAAGTAAGCCAGAAAGAAAAACACCAATACAGTATACTAACACATATATATGGAATTTAGAAAGATGGTAATGATAACACTGTATGTGAGACAGCAAAAGAGACACAGATGTATAGAACAGTCTTTTGGACTCTGTGGGAGAGGGTGAGTGTGGGATGATTTGGGAGAATGGCATTGAAACATGTATATTATCATATGTGAAACAAATCGCCAGTCCAGGTTTGATGCATGAGACAGAGTGCTTGGGGCTGGTGCACTGGGATGACCCAGAGGGATGGTATGGGGAGGGAGGTGGGAAGGGGGTGCAGGATGGGAACACATGTACACCCGTGGCAGATTCATGTCAATGTATGGAAAAACCACTACAATATTGTAAAGTAATTAGCCTCCAGTTAAAATAAATAAATTTATATTAAAAAATAAAAGGACATATACTCAAAGGTGGAGATTTAATAAAACTAAGTTTTACTGCTTTTTCAATGTTACAGCCTGAACTGTATCCTTCCCAAATTCATATATTGAAGTCCTTATCCCTCATACCTCAGAATGTATCCTTCTTTGGAGATAAGGCCTATAAATATAAGGTAAACTGGGCCATTTACACAAGATTAGAGTGGACCCTAATCCAGTCTGGCTGGTGTACAATGAGGAAATTTGAGCAAACAAAGAGACACAAGGGATTCGCATGCACAAAGGAAAGTCCATATGGGGACACAGGGAGAAGGTGGCCATCTCCAAGTCAAGAAAGGAAGATTCAGGAGAAACCAACTATGTGGGCACCTTGATCCTGGATTTCTAGCCTCAGAACTGTAAGAAAATAGGTTTCTATAGTTTAAACCACCAAGTCTGTGGAATTTTGTTATGGCAGCCTAGTCAATTAATATAGTCAATAATATTTTTAAGTGAAACTTGCTTTTTACCCCCCTGCAAATATAGAAATGAAGGATACAATGACCTCTAATATACAATTAAGACTTCTGTCTTCTTCATGTTGAGGGACCAGGAGTTTTATCCACCACTGCTTTTGCACCACTAGGGCAAATGTCAACACAGAGAAAAAGGCAAATATTGTTTTGATATTATTATGAAACTTGGTCTGACCTCATGGAATCCCTGAAAAGGTCTTTGGGTCCTTTGTGGTTCATGGAATATCCTTTGAGAACCACTCTCCTAGTCTATGTGATTTGTGCTGCCAAAGCTGCAATGGCCACAGTCAACCCAGGCTTTCTCTACTACTTCACCGCTAACTTGTTTACTGGCAATTAGCCTATCAACTGTAACATATGCTTTCAGTACCCACACTATATTTCTGCAGCAATATTTCAAGCTTTCAATTAAAAATATTATTTATGTCTTTAAATGACAGGTAGTTAGGATGACCACTTGCATTTTTGGCAAAACCTTAGAGGGGAGGAATAGACTGAATTGGCTTTCATGGTTAATGGATCAAGCAATACACTTAGCAGCTGGACAGGAAATAAAAAGGACCAGGGTTTTGAACTGAGACCCATAGGAAGTCCCAAGAATGGATAAACCTGGTCAAGTTCTCCTTAGGCAGGGAGCCCCCAACGTACTTTATCCTTTGTTAAGACCTTTGCCTACCTTCTCTGTGATGCCCACCTTGGGCAGGGAAGTAGGCTTGAGAGTCCACTGCTTGGAGACCTTGGGGCATCTGTAGAGGCCTGGCAGTGCCCCACCCCCACACAAGTGGAAGACTGGATCTGAGCTATAGTCATTATCTCAGATCTTGAAAGACAGTGATTTTAAGATATACTATTTATGTCTATTTCTTGAATTAGAATCATTCAAGATCTGCAACATCATCCCTGGCAGTTTTCTAATTAATTTTACCTGTGTATTCACTGACAGAGTCCTTGTTGTCACATGAACATACAGTTTCAATTTCTTGAAACATCATTGGATTCAGGGTTTCTTTGAGCCAAAGCAGTATTCTTTAAGAAAGCATACTTAAAAAAAGGGTACAAATGAACTTATTTGCAAGGTAGAATTCTTGTATTCTTGCCTGAGAAATCCAATGGACAGAGGAACCTGGTGGGCTACAGACCATGGGGTTGTGAAAACAGCTATATGGTATCTTAGCCAGACCAAGGATCAAAACTGCAACCCCTGCATTGGAAGGCAGATTCTGTCTTTTATAGATGGTTTTTAGAAACAAGAGTTCAGTCAAATTCTCTGCACGTAATTAGGTTACTAACTTAAGTTTCTTCAGTTCAGTTCAGTTCAGTTGATCAGTCGTGTCCGACTCTTTGCGACCTCATGAATCACAGCACGCCAGGCCTCCCTGTCCATTACCAACTCCCGGAGTTCACTCAAACTCATGTCCTTTGAGTCGGTGATGCCATCTAGCCATCTCATCCTCTGTCGTCCCCTTCTCCTCCTGCCCCCAGTTCCTCCCAGCATCAGGGTCTTTTCCAATGAGTCAGCTCTTTGCATGAGGTGGCCAAAGTAAGTTTCTTCAATATGTAATAATTCTCCTTCCATTGTTTCCCTCCACTGTACTTGTGTTTTGTTCCATCATATTGGTTTTTGAAGGGGCTGGGCCTTTTGTCCTGAAGAATATCTCACTTTCTGGACTTGTCTAGTTGTTTTTTTGGAATCTGACTTGTTCTCCTGGCTCCCTTGCCTCCTGATAGAACTAAAGGCTGGATTAGGCTTTGTTTATTTTCTTATTTTTGGCAGGAATACTGTGTCGGGGAGGTCATGTCCTGAGGATATCATGTCAGGATAGACATAATGACTTGATGAGGCAAAGAGCCATCGCTAGGATAAGATGGTGGCAGAAAAATCTATCTTTTGTAAAGTTTTATATTCCCATTGCAACCAGCAAATAATTTGAGACATCTCAAGGTTTTAAAGCTTTTTCTTTATTGGGCTTGAAATAATTTTTCCTTCATGATTGTTTGCCTGAAGCAGGGTGTTAGTTCACATTTTTTCTTCCTACAACTGTGAATCCCTATAACACCAGAAAGAGATGTTATAAACTCATCACTAAATGCTGAAACATTAATATCTAACAGAGTTCTAACATTAATATCTAAAAGGGTTCACTCTTTCAGAAATTGTAACCCGAGGATGATATGTTCCATATCTGCTCTATAAATGAGAATTTTATTAAAGTGTGATATCTGTGAACTGAAAATGAATTCTTTTTAAAAAATTTTATTGAGCTGATGTATTATATTTTTTGAGGCAGGGGTCCCCAGCCTTTTTGGCACCTGAGACTGGTTACATGGAAAACAATTTTTCCATGGACAAGGGCAGATGGTTTAAGGGATGATTAAAACACATTATATTTATTGCATACTTAATTTCTACCATTATTATATCAGCTCTACCTCAGATCATCAGGCATTAGATCCTAGAAGTTGGGGACCCCTGAAAGCCATGAGCTCAGTCATTTTGAACAACCTAGCAGGAAGCCTAGGTATAGTTTTCTTCCTCTATGAATTTATTTTTCTGTCCTAAACTCAGAGAGCAATGTGATATGGTAATGGGTATTATAATCCCAGGATGAAGGGGTTAATCCCTGTGCTCTAGGATCAAACACTAGCAGGGTCAGAAGAGTGATGGACAGGCCAGGACTAGTCAGCTCTTAGACCTGTAGGATTCACATTGATTGAGTTCTCTTTCTGAGTTCCCAAGAAATATCTTTCAAGAATACATAGTGTAAGAGGGTGGGGATAAGTGGTGCATTTGCTCTGGGATGAGAAGAAAGAAGATTCCTTCACTCTGAAATAACATTCCCAGTCGGGGTAGGTCTTGTGGAATCTTCAAGGACCCACTTAAGGCTCATCTCCAAGATCTCGTCCCAGCTAACTCTACTCAAAAAAAAGAATTTACCTGCCACGTCTCTTTACTTACCTTGTGGTAACTCAGGTTTTCCTTTGAAGGGTCTCTACTCTTCATTTGTCTAGTGTTATATAATAACTACCTTCTTGCTATCTCTACTCCCTCATTTGACAGTTTTCTCATAGAACAAGACACATGAACTGTCAGGGTTTAAGGATTTAGTGTTATATTTTCACCTTGCGAATCTGCTTTTAGTTATGGACTTTAGAAATGTGTTACAAAAGCTGTCTGTTTCAATCAGTAGAATTCAGTTCCCAACAACCACTTTCCAAAAACTTGTTTTGTTTCATACTGAGCTTATGAAAAGAGGAATTATGTAAATCAGACAGACGTGGGTTCAACTTCTTGCCTCATCATATACTCCTGAATGACCCAGTACTCAGGCTAAGAATGTGTGTGCATGCATGCTACTAAGTCACTTCAGTTGTGTCTGACTTTTTGCGACCCTATGGACAGTAGCCCTCCAGGCTCTTCTGTCCATGGGATTCTCCAGGCAGGACTATTGCAGCTGGTTGTCATATCCTCCAGGGGATCTTCCAGACCCAGGGATCGAACCTGCAGCTCTTCTGTCTCCTGCACTGGCAGGCTGGCTCCTTACCGCTAGTGCCACCTGGGAAGCCCACACAAACTTACAGTCTTTATTAACTCCACTTCCTATGCTTTTTCCATGTTCTCTTTTACATGGCTTTGAGTATATGTTTAATAAATTTTGTGGTACTCGTTCACATTCTGAACTATTGCAAGTAGACATGTGGGGTAAATCTCTAAAGAAAGGAGTCAGGGGCAAGTGGGTATTAAGCTCCTATATTATTTTCTCCTGACACTCAGAGGTTGGTTCCTGATGCTGAGACATATGTAGCAGAGCATAACTGTGGTTTTTGAACAAGGATTTAATACACTTCAACCTCTGTGGTACGTAATCACAGTGAAGCATAGCTTTACAATAACCCTCCTCTTCCTTTTATCTTTTCCTTGGCATCTTGCCATCACCACCCTCTGCCATCTAGAATATCTCAGAAATATCCTTTCTCCAGTGCTGTTATTGTGTTGAATGCTATGAAACTCATGTAAAAACTATTATAATCATACAAATTCTTAAGTAGTACAGTGTGGACCTAAAAGATAAATTGGCAAAGAACAAATGAAGAAAGTCACTCATTGGGTAAATAAAGTATCAATTGAACAATTTTTAAAAACAGAATTAAAATTTTAATTTAAGCAATTTTTTGTTAGAAAAAGTTGTGTTCCCTATGCTGGTAAGATGTTGGTAACACTATATAAATTGCTATATATTTATTGCAAGCCAATTAGTTAATATTAAAAGGGTGAAGATACTAATACTAGTTTGAACAAATATCTTCACTTTGGGAAATTCCTTGTGAGAAAATACCATACATGTTTAAATGAAAAGTCAAACTCATTATTCTCGGAGAAGGAAGAGTCCCCTTATATTTGATTCTTTGCAAAAATTACAAAAAGCAATATTATAATGCTTTCACACAATTGTTTCACTTTGCACAGTTAAGTACAACTTAGTGAAGATCCTTTAACGAGGAATGATCTTCATCAAGGCAGGTTCTACAATACTCTGGAAGTCAGCTGAAGAGATTAGTGAAAAAGATAGGTATAATTTAGCAAAACTTAACTGCCTTTCTTGGGATTATGCTTTTAAAATTATGTGTTCAATATTGTTTAAACAAATCTTTTTAAATGAATGTTTTGTTGCTGAGATCATGAATACTCAATTACAGGCTAAGTGGAAAAGCAATAGTTGTAATATTTTGTGAATTAGCTCTGTGGTTTAGAAATGTTTTAGTGATGACTTCATACATGGATTCCCAACGTGCTTAATTTAAATAATGTAGGCACATTGTAGACACATATAGACACATGATATGCTTGGAAAATGTTTGAAGATAAAAAACAGTTCTAGTGATCATAAATACATCAGCTTAAGTTGCTACTAAAGAAATTAAAATAAATTTTATGAACTAAGAATGGAAAAAAGTTTATTTCAAAATCAATAAACTATGTAATATGTGATTTAAATTAAGTATGTGTAACTGAATTGACATATTAAACATTTAAAGTAAAATTTCACAATTTTATTTACAACCTTAATACATTTATATATTCAGGTTTATTTTAAATTTTATTTAAATCTTCTAATTGAGGAAAAGTGGGAACATACTTCATATATATATGTATATATATACTGTATATGTATGCATATGTAAATAATATAGTTATGTGTATGTAGTTACATATATATAAAGTTTACCTCATATTACGTATCACAATTTTAAGTAACGGAAATGTTACATATGGATATATTCCTTAAAACAATTTTTACCATGGGAGAAATGTAGAAGTTGCCCAAATTCTCCATCATACAGGAACTGATTGATATATAGCAAGTTTCTAAGTATAGTATTAATGTGGATCATTAAAGATAGCGATCAGTATAAGTATCTAATAACATGGAATTGGTTTTATAATGTAAAAAATGATGAAATGTGTATATGGAGCATGATTTCATATACACAGTATGTAATAATCTATACATCAAACAAGAAAACTGGGAAGGAATATACCCAAATAGTAATTGTAGTTGTTTATTGGTGTCAGTTGAGTTTTTTTCAATATGGACACTGTAATGAATTTTAGGAAAGGAAGAACTCAGGTCATTGAGTTCTAGCTCCCAACCACACAGACAATCTGCCCACCTGAACTCACTCTCTGACATGGATGTTTCTTTCACGGCTGAAAAATGGCAACTATGCAAACGTATTCCTGCTATTAAATTAAATAACACACATTAAAATTTTTTTTTAATTGGTCTCAATTCTGGGCTTCCTCCTGAACGTAAGAAGAGAAGTTCCTGTTTGAAGACTTTAGACCCTCCTTGTCTGAGCCACGCTGAGTCTCCAAATAAGAGGGAACAAACTTCAATCTTTCATTTTGGGTAGTACCCAAAGCTTTGAAAATTCTGCCCTGGTTGCTTTAGTCTTTAGCTCACGGCTCTTAGGGCTCAGCTGGTAAAGAATCTGTCTGCAATGCAGAGACCCTGGTTCGATTCCTGGGTATGGAAGATCCCCTGGAGAAGGGATAAGCTCCCCACTCCAGTATTCCTGGGCTTCCCCGGTGGCTCAGCCGGTAAAGAATCTGCCTGCAGTGCGGGAGACCAGGGTTCGATCTCTGGGTTGGGAAGATCCCCAGGAGAAGGGAAAGGCTACCCACTCCAGGATTCTGGCCTGGAGAATTTTATGGACTGTATGTATAGTTCATGGGGTCGCAAAGAGTTGGATGCCATTTTCACTTTCATGGCTCTTATCTTTATTAAATACAATGCTCCCTCTCTCTCACCTCAACCCCAGAAAACCTAAAGCCTCCAACTGTTTCCATTTTTCATTAAATTAGTATGAACTGGGTTCTGATAATTTCTTGATACGAGGTTTTGATGGGAATAGATTAAAATCACATGAGGGATGTGGTAGGGAGGGTCCAAAAGACCAGAAAGATGAGAATGAAGAGCCATGGATGACCTACTTTACAGTCTGCAGGGACAGCAGCTGGCAACCTCCCTTAGCTACTGCCAAGACTTTGGATTATTCCAGCCACAGCTAAGCATTTCTTTTGTAATATCTGCAGGATTTGAGGATTCAAGGATTCCTTGACTTCTCATACTTTCTTTCAGAGACACTAAGAAAATATGCATTGTAATATTGACAATATTTTCTTGGAAGCTCAGGTTAATATCAGTTCAAGTGATGAGCACTCTGAGTTCACATCAGTATTTTCCTTGGTACTAATGTCTTTGTGTCTTGCCTTGTAATTTGTCCCTGTGCTTCCTATTTTCCTTAGCTCTACCAAGTAGGCAGTGCACAGAAGGGACCACTTTCTTAGGTCACAAAGGTAGCAAAATAAATCTGTAGACTTAGGGAAAGCCAGTGAACAATCTATCACAGACAGTTGGGGTTCAAGGATGGCCTTGCAAGATCTGACACAAATTAGTAGTAACATTCTGATGAGCAGAATCCCCAGCCCCACTGTCCTCTATGTGGAGAAAGGAAAGGTCCTGCTGCTCATGGCTTTGAAAGCCTGTCCAGTGTGTGATGACTACTTGGATTCAGAGAGTGAGATGGGCAAGGTCAGTGATTTAGGAAGGCATTCTGTCCACGTTTTGGATAGATTTGCAGACATGCCTAAAGTACATGTAAAGTTGTAACACCTGATTTTTATTAATTCCCTTAACTCTCATTCTCTTAAAAACTTGGCCATAACTCAGATGTCTCAGTTCCCAACAAGAAGCATTAAATCCCTGAAGATGCTCAGAAGCAAGTTTCCCAGGCTCTCTCTTTGGGCAGGTGTCAGACGATGGATGGGATCAGAAGTATGGGAATTTCTGAGAAGCAGATTCTCATGCCCTGCCCTGGGGGATGCTTCCTGGGTAGTTGGCAGTTGTGCCCCACATCTGCTGTGAACTGGCTGAAAGCCAGCAGCTTTTCTTCTTTGAATAGGAAAGGAAGTCAAATGTGGGGTGTCGGGGTACAAGAACCGCAGAATGTGGACAGTCTGGGTCTCTGGTGCCTCATAAGGAAGACTGATCTGTTGGGTTAGGTGGGTGGTTAGAAGGCTGAGTCATCAGGGGACTCGAGGAATTTCTCAGCATCCAGGTCCCATTCATCCCATCACTTTCCACTTCTCTCTTAGAATATAGGTTTTTCCAGGATTATAGCCAGTATGTATAGTCTGACTTCTGGGATTATTGTGATGACATCAAAAATGCTGAACAAGGAGATCTTCCTCCAGATATGGTGGAGACCAGATGGTTTGGGGTGTGGAGCCAAAAAGCAATGGGAGAACCAGCCTAACCCCTTATGGCAAAACCTCTATCAGAGAGAAAGCTATTGTAGGAAGAAGGTGTGTATGGTTTTTTCTTCTGTAAATAGAGGTTAAATAATTTCAGTACAATATTGTTCTCCCTCCATACACTTGATCTGCACTGATAATTGAGTTAATTAGTGTATGTAGTCTTGCCTGGAAAATCCAATGGACGGAGGAGCCTGGTGGGCTGCAGTCCATGGGGTCGCTAAGAGTCGGACACGACTGAGCGACTTCACTTTCACTTTCACTTTCATGCATTGGAGAAGGAAATGGCAACCTACTCCAGTATTCTTGCCTGGAGAATCCCAGGGATGGGGGAGCCTGGTGGGCTGCCGACTATGGGGTCGCACAGAGTCGGACACGACTGAAGAGACTTAGCAGCAGCAGCAGCAGCAGCAGCAGCAGTGTATGTAGGATGGAGTCTCAATTTTCATCACAGAATTATCTGTATGCAGAAACTATGTACAGGAAGCAGGAGAAATATATCCAAATGTAAAAATGGGATGATTAGAGACCTGCCTTATACTTAGCTCTTGAGTCTGCATTGCAGAGAGGGAAAGATTTTACTCTGCAGTCAGATTCATTTACTTCACTTTGAGTCTAAAGAGTAATGAAGACTAAGTTGACTTGGTGCAGGCTATTTTTGGGTAGATTTGATCTATCATAAACAGCTGGTAGAAGGAGTTGTGGTATCAGAAAACACAAGTAGATAAGAGAGTTGAAGTTTCTCAGGAGACAATGCTTCCTTCTACCACTGAAGACGTATGACCTGGACAGTTCCCATCACAGGCCACAGAACTCATATATCCCAGCCTTTGTCTTGGAGTTTCATATATTAATTATCCTGTAGAACCTGAGATTCTTTTTTGAGACTTTAGAGAAATAATATGTAGGTAGCCTACCTTTGTCCAGTGGCAAATTCCAGTTATGTAGTAGCTGGACCTGGATTTAGGTAGAAACTTGTGTCCGGTGTTTCTGAGTCAGGTATGTTTAGGGAATATCATGGAGTTCAGACTCAGCCCCAAAATTGTGCTCTGGGGACAGATCTCTGAGAAAAATGTCCTCAATTGACAGAAAAATTCCTTAAGCAATTATCCTTCAATTAAAAAATAAATAAATTTTAAAAAAAGAAAAAAAAGTCCTCAAATGCTGGAAGGTAGTCCTTACTTTCCAGTCCTACATGGGCAGAGGTAGGATTGAGAAGCAAAAGCAGGAATAGGAAGGGATCTGTTTTGTACCATTTTTAAGTTGAGAAACAAATGTTCTGAAAAAGTTCATTGTTGGAAAATGTTAAGCTCAGGGTGAGGGAGGCAGGGAAGAACTGAGAGGTGGAAAGTTTCTGAATTATCAACCCTGCATTGTTATTATTTAGTTCCTCAGTTGTGTCTGCCTCTTTTGAGATCCCATGGATTGCAGCCCACCAGGATCCTCTGTCCATGGGATTTCCTAGGTGAGAATACTGGAGTGGGTTGCCATTTCCTTCTCCTGGGGGCTTCACAATCCAGGCGTTGACCCATGTCTCCTGCATTAGCAGGCTGATTTGTTACCACTGAGCCACCAGAGAAATCCATTCACTCTGTGAGTAGATGTCAAAGAAGAAAGTATGAATTTATAAAGTAGAGATGCAGGATTAGAGAAAGATATTGAGGAATAAATTCAACAGAAGACACTAAGTGAGTAATTGGCTATGGAACATGGCCAGTTGACACAGAGGGCATGTGTATGGTTGCTGTGTTTCCCAAGTTTTCCAAGCTTGAGCTTTTTGCTTCCAACAGATGCCTGGGATAACAGAGAAGTGGAGGAGGAAATCTCTCCATAGAGGTGTCTGAAGAAATTAAAAAATTTAACTCGCACATTGACCTTGTAATAAAATGAGCAAGTGTAGCAAAGCCCTATTGGAGTTAGCTTTAGAAAGGAAATACAGCAAAATACAAACAGGATAGAGCATTTACAGGAAATAAGAAAATTCTATGCTTAGTGAATAGGCAGATTTAACACAGTTTGTAACATGTAATTTTCCATCAGAGCCTTGAACAACTTTTTAATGAATTTGGATCTGAGTGCCTTGTAATAATTAAAAATGGCAGCTGATATTTTTTGGGAATTCATTCAGGGAGCCATGGGAAAATTACTCTGATATCAAGGTAGCCAGGTTGAAGAATTCACCTGGAAATTCCACTTTTCAGCCCTACAGTTCCTGTACAGGTCTGTGTGATGTTTGTATTGCGGTGGTAGTACCCCACCCACAGTATCATAGAGCTTTATAAAAACCTCCCCTTGGTTTTGACCTATCTGGCCTCTGAGAACCTGCATCCCAGCATTTTTTTTTTTCTAATTTGAGCTATAGTAAGATCAAAGAGTCTTGGTAGTAGGTCAGGGCAGCCTCTCCTGGGTGCTTCTTTCTCAGACCTTTCTGCCCTGCTGCCAAGATCTGCCCTAGAGTCTGCGACTAGAATGGATTTCAGAAATCATGACATCTTCTCCCGTCTGTGTTTTCTGGCCAATCTACTCTTGGATGGTTTCCCATAGAAGAGTCTGTCAGACCTGAATGTCTCAACTGGGTTTTACAAGCTGTAGGTAGGCAGAAAATATTTGTCATCAATGTATTTTCTCACTAAGCTTCCCAATCACCTCTGTCTGCCCCATTTTATACTTGAAGGGTATTATACAGTAGAAAGGGCTTCCACATAAACTTAGAATGTTATCCTCTCCATTGACTATATTCTGGCTAAATTCAGGACCATGAATGCTACTGTGTGTGACCTGAAAAAAGAGACCTGCCAGTAAATGCAGAGGCAGCTCCTAGGGTTTATGTTGGCAAACAGAGGGCAACTTTGTGAGCTTTTCTGAAAGGCTTCCCTTTCTCCAGCTGATGAAACTCCACACCAAAGCCTTGGCTCAGCCAGCATACCTCAAGTTGAATTTAGCCCCACTTATCCTCTTGGCTGAGAGTGCTTGTGCCAGACACAACCTGTGTACCTGGATGCCTTGGCTCTAACCAAATTCAGTCCATGCTTTTTATTTATATTCTTGTTGAACTTCATCATCATATTCCTTTTGAAATCTTTTGTCTTGTGCTCTCAAGACCCTGGTTTTGGTTTACTTTGATAATTGTGTCCATTACTGTGAAAATAAAGGGATATACTGGGTCATCAAAAGAGACCTCATTAAATATTAGCCATCAAAGAAGACTGTGAATTTTATTGCTGTTGCTATCAAGAGGGAACAGGATTGAAAAAGGTTGACCTTCTCACTTTCACTGGAAGATCTTACCCAAATCCAAGTTAAATAATTAATTTGAATTTCAATTTTAGCTATAAACTTGTGACTTCTTCCCACCCTTCATATAACTGCATCCCTGCCCCATGAACTCCAAACACCTTCATCTCCATACACACAACCTAACACCTTTCTGCTGATTCAGTTCAATTCAGTCGCTCAGTCGTGTCTGACTCTTTGTGACCCCATGAACCACAGCATACCAGGCCTCCCTGTCCATCACCAACACCCAGAGTCCACCCAAACCCATGTCCATTGAGTCAGTGATGCCATCCAACCATCTCATCCTCTGTCGTCCCCTTCTCTTCCCGTCCTCAAATTTTCCCAGCATCAGGGTCTTTTCCAATGAGTCAGCTCTTTGCCTCAGGTGGCCAAAGTATTGGAGTTTCAGCTTCAACATCAGTCCTCCCAATGAATATTCAGGACTGATTTTCTTTAGCATGGACTGGTTGGATCTCCGTGCAATCCAAGGGACTCTCAAGAGTCTTCTCCAACACCACAGTTCAAAAGCATCAATTCTTCGGTACTCAGCTTTCTTTATAGTCCAGTTCTCACATCCATACATGATTCTTAGAAAAACCGTAGCCTTGACTAAACAGACCTTTGTTGACAAAGTAATGTCTAGGTTGGACATAACTTTCCTTCCAAAGAGTAAATGTCTTTTAATTTCAAGGCTGCAATCACCATCTGCAGTGATTTTGGAGCCCAGAAAAATAAAGTCAGCCACGATTTCCACTGTTTCCCCATCTATTTGCCATGAAGTGATTTAAAAACTCAAAAAACAAGAAAAGAGAACAAATGTTACTTTCTCAGTAACAGATAATGTAGCAGGGGTTGGCTTGGGCAGAGAATGGAGAATGTGAACCTCATAGAGGGAGGCCAGTAGGGAAGAAAGCACTGAACTCCGACTGTAAAGTATACCTGGTTTAGTTGCTAGTCTTTGAAGTGGCAAGATGTATATTGTTGGTATGCTGAACAGTAAATTTGACTTCTCACGAACCCCTGTGAGGCTCACTGACTCTCTCCGAGTGCTGGTGCATAGGCTTTCCCAAGCAGCCTTCAGAGACTGGTTTGGATGGAATTAGCTTTGAGAAACAAAAATTAGGAGATGTAAAGCAATTACAATCTCAGACATACTAAAATTCTGCAACTCTGTGGTTATGGGGCTGTGAATCTTGCAATCCTGTGGCCATGGCAGAAAGGTCTGAGATTTGAATCCTGAGGGGAATGCAGCTGTTGTATCCCAGTGCTTCACTCCTCATTGTACCAGAAGGATCTTCCAAGGTCTTTGCTGTGGGTCTTTGCAGGATCCCCTCTCCAGACGGGTGTACATCCCACTCCATTGACTTTGGGACATGGCCACAGTTGTGGGTGGAGGTGACAGTGCCTGTTCCAGGCTGAGGTTCCATGTGGCATGATGTCATGGATTTGAGCCAGCATCCCTGAGCCTTTGTCCTCTAAAATGAGAAGGGTGTGCTCAGGGGTGTTGCTTTAGCCTGGGCCCCAGAACAAAGACACAGCCCTGAATGCAGCCCACAATCTGAGGGAAAGTCCAGATGGTCTGTAGACCAATGAGCAAATGCGTCTCTGGTGGGAATGGGGTTTGATTCTAAATGCGAATTCACCCCTCCTACCGTCTTGCTGGGGCTTCTCCTTTGTCCTTGGGTGTGGGGTATCTCCTCACAGCTGCTCCAGTGCCTACAGTCTTACTGGGGTTTCTCTGACATTGGACATGGGGTATATCCTCTCAGCCACTCACCACTCCAGAGCTCTGGACATGGTATATCTCCTCATGGCCACTCCAGAGCTGTCAAGGCTGTCTATTGTCATCCTGCTTATTTAACTTATATGCAGAGTACATCATGAGAAATGCGGGGCTGGATGAAGCACAAGCTGGAATCAAGATTGCTGGGAGAATTATCAGTAACCTCAGATATGCAGACGACACTACCCTTTTGGCAGAAAGTGAAGAGGAACTAAACAGCCTCTTGATGAAATTCAAAGAGGAGAGTGAAAAAGGTGGCTTAAAGCTCAACATTCAGAAAACTAAGAGCATGGCATCTGGTCCCATTACTTCATGGCAAATAGATGGGGAAGCAGTGGAAACAGTGGCAGACTTTTTTGGCGGGCTCCAAAATCACTGAAGATGGTGACTGTAGCCATGAAATTAAAAGACGCTCACTCCTTGGAAGAAAAGATATGACCAACCTAGACAGCATATTAAAAAGCAGAGACATTACCTTGCCAACAAAGGTCCGTCTAGTTAAGGCTATGGTTTTTTCCAAGAATCATGTATGGATGTGAGAACTGGACTATAAAGAAAGCTGAGTACCGAAGAATTGATGCTTTTGAACTGTGGTGCTGGAGAAGATTCTTGAGAGTCCCTTGGACTGCGCAGAGATTCAACCAGTCCATCCTAAAGGAAATCAGTCCTGAATATTCATTGGGAGGACTGATGTTGACGCTGAAACTCCAATACTTTGGCCACCTGAGGCAAAGAGCTGACTCATTGGAAAAGACCCTGATGCTGGGAAAATTTGAGGACGGGAAGAGAAGGGGACGACAGAGGATGAGATGGCTGGATGGCATCACTGACTCAATGGACATGAGTTTGAGTGAGCTCCAGGTGTTGGTGATAAACAGGGAGGCCTGGTGTGCTGCAGTCCATGATGTCGCAAAGAGTCAGACATGACTGAGTGACTGAACTGAACTGAACTGATAGTAGACAGTTGTTGTTTTGCTAATTCATGTCTGACTCTTTGTGACCCCATGGACTGCAGCACACTAGGCTTCCCTGTCCTTCACTATCTTCTGGAGTTTGCTCAAATCATGTCCAATGAGTCAGTGATACCATCCAACCATCTCCTCCTCTGTCGTCTCCTTCTCCTCCTGCCTTCAATCTTTTCCAGCATCAGAGTCTTTTCCAGTGAGTCAGCTCTTCCCATCAGGTGGCCAAAGTATTGGAACTTCAGCCTTAGCATCAGTCTTTCAAATGAATATTTATAGTATAAATAGCTATTTAACACAGATGCTAAATAGATAGGGAATGACCTATGAAATACATGCTAAAATTTTGGTGGCTCCCCGTTATCCCCAGATAAGAAAGTTTGGAACACAGAGTTTTGCCTATCTTCCTAGATTTACATCTTGTACTTTCCCACTTGTTTCCTTAAACTCAGCTGTGTCAACTGCTTGTTTCCTGAAGTCTCCATGGTCTTTCAGAATTCTTTGCCTTTGCCCTGTGATTGGTTTTGCCTGAAATGCCCTTTCCCCCTTCTGTTCCACAATTTGGTCTTTTACCCACCTTCTTTGATCCAATGGATTGTGATCTGAGCTTAGCATAGCTGTTGACCTCCTGGGCAGTCCTAAATGACTACTTGAGACTGGCCTGGTTTAGATGCACCCACTTGCCCTGAATTTTCATGGCATTCCATACTTATTATCTCTCTAAAACCTCATTCCTATTGTCTTTATTAGGTAAAGCCCTTGAAAGAAGGACTTGTCTCATTCATCTCTGTGTGGAATTGGGATCAGATGGGGGCATTCTCCATCTTGGAAGATTTAGGATTGTGGATGTTGAACTTGCTTTGTTGATCTCCACCTCTGCTCCTGATATCGACATGTACTCTGAGGGTTATAGACAAACTGCAATGTATTAAAAAAAAATCAGTGTATTAAAAAATATTCAAACCATGTACATGGAGGAGAAAGCAGAAAACATTAGGGAAAGTAGACCAAAGTAAGGAGGTTAATGGGAATATTTGATCATAGTCTGTAGTGATCCATCAGGGAAGAGCTGGCTTAGTAGAAGACAGGCATATTCTTATATCTGCTCATGCATTCTATCTATTGCAATTCAATGGTTTGGTTGAATATACCAGAAAAACCTAATCTTATACAGATATGTTGTAGAAAAATGTAGGTTAGTTGCAATGTAAAATCAGAAACTGTGATAATGGACTTCTGATATTCTTTCCATTGGTCTAGCTTGGAGTTTGAGTGGAAATTTCACCCATGCATGGTTTTATTACACTGCCTATTGGTCTTTGGGAAATGATTGGATCACTGACTTAGACAACTTACTCGTGTTGATATACCTCATTGAAAGTGAAAAGTGAAAGAGAAAGTCACTCAGTCGTGTCTGACTCTGTAACCCCATAGACTATACAGTCCATGGAATTTTCCAGGCCAGAATACTGGAGTGTGTAGTTTATCCTTTCTCCAGAGGATATTCCTGACTCAGTAATCAACCTGGGGTCTCCCACATTGCAGGTGGATTCTTTACCAACTGAGCTATAAGGGAAGCCCATATCTCATTATACGATATAAAAAATGTTGCAATGGATAATATGACCACCAATATTTTAAAATCAGAACATTATTTAAATACTGGAGATCCATACAATTCATGATGGGCAGTAACAAGTTTCCCTAAGCCCTAGTTTTTGTCTGAAAGATTAGCTTTTTACCATTAGCAACAAGGATCTGTTGTTTTTCTTGTTGTGACATAATCAGTTCCTTCATTAAAAAAAATGTCTGACAACTATTCAAGTCTAAACACATATTTTTTTCAAGCAAAATGGTGTTTCATGGAAAAAGTAGCTAGTTCAGTTTGAAACTCAAATGATTGCACAAAGACCTTCCTTTGAGATAATATAATAATTTGGGTTGTAGCAGAAGTGCTTTATGTGTACTTCTATTTTTGTCACACAGAATACTAAAAAGACACATACTCAAGAGTTGAGATTTAATAAAATTAATGGTTTTACTACTCTTTCTGAACGGTGTTCTTCCCAAATCCATATGTTAAAGTCCTATCCTTCAGTATTGGAGGATGATAATGTACTTGGAGATATGGCCATTAAATAATTAAGTTAAAATGGGGCCATTTGGATTGGTTTATGGTGGACCTAATCCATTTTGACTGGTGTCCCTATGAGAAGAGGAAATCTGGTCACACAAAGAAAGGAGACATCATCTACAAGTCAAGGAGAGAGGGCTCAGGCAACATTAGCTCTGAGGGTAGCATGATCTCGGATTTCTAGCCTCAGAATTTGAGAAAATAAGTTTGTCTTGTTTAAGCCAAAGGTCTGTGGAAATTCGTTATAGCAGCCCTAGCCAACTAATATAGTCAATAAGTATATTAAGGGAAACTGGCTTTCTCTCACTGCAAATATAGAAATGAAGGATACAATGATCATTAATACAGAATCAAGGCCTCTGCCATAAGGTACACCAAGGGACCAGCAGTTTTTGCAGCATCAGGGAAAATGTCAACACAAAGAAAAAGGCAAATATGTTTTTATATAATTATGAAAATAGTTCTGACTTCATGAACTCTCTGAAGAGGTCTTGGGCCCCTAGATGTCTGTGGACTATCCTTTGAGAACCACCATTCTAAGCTATCCTGTTCATTGTGCCAAAGCTGCAGTTTCAACAGTCAATCCATTCTTTCTCAACAGCTTCGCCACTCTCTACTTGTTTGCTGATGATTAGCCTATCAATTGTATCATATGCTTTCATTGATGAATAATTGGTCAAAAGCCATTGTGAGCAGTGGCTTTCTAGTTCTGTCAAAATGTTAAAATGGACCCAGTTACCCTGTTGAAATCTCTAGAGTCAAGAACGATGAATATGTATGTCATCTTCCTGTGGTTTGTTTTCCTTGATGGTACTCTGTATCAGATGCTGAATCTATGATGATGGGGCTTTGGGGACAGTGGGAGGGCTGAGGGAAGACCCATAGTTTGATTACATTATGATCAGTATCCAACCTATATTTCTGCAGCAAAATCTCAACATTTCCATTAAAAATAATAATTTCTTGCTTAAGTGATAGGTAGTTAGGATAATGACTTGAACTTTTGGCAAGACCATAAAAAGGAGGAATAGACTAACTTGATTTTCATGGTTAATGGATCAACCACTTAGCAACAGACAGGAATTAAAGGAGGCCAGGGTTTTCACAAAAACAGAAATATAGACCAGTGGAACAAGATAGAAAGCCCAGAGCACCTATGGGTACCTTATTTTTCACAAAGGAGGTAAGAATATGCAATGGGACAAAGAAACCCTCTTCAATAAGTGGTGCTGGGAAAACTGGAGAGCTATGTTTAAAAGAATGAAATAATGAAATAGAAAACTTGCTAACACCATTCGCAATGATAAACTCAAAATGGATTAAAGACTTAAATGTAAGACCAGAAACTATAATACTCTTAGAGGAAAACATAGGCAGAACACTCGATGACATAAATCAAAGTAAGAGCCTCTATGACCCACCTCCTAGAGTAATGGAAATATAAACAAAAATTTAAAAATGGGACCTAATTAAACTTAAAAGCTTTTGCACAGCAAAGGAAACTATAAACAAGGTGAAAAGACAACCCTCAGAATGGGAGAAAATAATAGCAAATGAAACAACTGACAAAGGGTTAATTTCCAAAATATACCAGCAGCTCATACAAGGCAATTCCAGAAAAACAAAAAGCCCAATCCAAAGACGGGAAAAAGACCTAAACAGATATTTCTCCAAAGAAGACACATAGATGGCTAAAAAACACATGAAAAGATGCTCAACACGGCTCATTATTAGAGAAATGCAAATCAAAACTGCAATGAAATATTACCTCACACCAGTCAGAATGGCCATCACCTAAAAGTCTATGAACAATAAATGCTGGGGAGGGTGTAGAAAAGGGAACCCTGTTTCACTGTTGGTGGGAATGTAAATTGATATGGCCACTATGGAAGACAGTATGGAGATTCCTTGAAAAACTAGGAATAAAATCACCATTTGACCCAGTACTAGGCATATACCCTGAGGAAACAAGAATTGAAAAAGACACATGTTTCCCAGTATTCACTGCAGCACTATTTACAGTAGCTAGAACATGGAAGCAACCTAGATGTCCATCAGTCGATGAATGGATAAAGAAGCTGTGGTACATATACACAATGGAATATTACTCAGCCATAAAAAGGAATGCATTTGAGTTAGTTCTAAAGAGGTGAATGAACCTAGAGCCCAGAAAGAGAAAGATCAATATCGTATACTAATGCAAATATAGGGAATCTAGAAAGATGGTACTGATGACGTTATTTGCAGGGCAACAGTGGAGACCCAGACATAGAGAATAGACTTATGGACACAAGGCGGGGGAGAAAGGAGAGGCTGAAATGCATGGAGAGAGTAACATGGAAACTTATATTAGCATATGTAAAATAGATAGCCAGTGGGAATTTGCTGTATAACTTCAGTTCAGTTCAGTTCAGTCTCTCAGTCGTGTCCGACTCTTTGCAACCCCATGAATTGCAGCACTCCAGGCCTCCCTGTCCATCACCATCTCCCGGAGTTCACTCAGACTCATGTCCATCGAGTCCGTGATGCCATCCAGCCATCTCATCCTCTGTCGTCCCCTTCTCCTCCTGCCCCCAATCCCTCCCAGCATCAGAGTCTTTTCCAATGAGTCAACTCTTCTCATGAGGTGGCCAAAGTACTGGAGTTTCAGCTTCAGCATCATTCCTTCCAAAGAAATCCCAGGGTTGATCTCCTTCAGAATGGACTGGTTGGATCTCCTTGCAATCCAAGGGACTCTCAAGAGTCTTCTCCAACACCACAGTTCAAAAGCATCAATTCTTTGGCGCTCAGCCTTCTTCACAGTCCAACTCTCACATCCATACATGACCACAGGAAAAACCATAGCCTTGACTAGACGGACCTTAGTCGGCAAAGTAATGTCTCTGCTTTTGAATATGCTATCTAGGTTGGTCATAACTTTTCTTCCAAGGAGTAAGCATCTTTAACTTAAACAGGGGCTCTGTAACAATCTAGAAGGGTGGGATGGGGAGGGA
The DNA here is from genome assembly GCF_014754425.2 of Oryx dammah. Taxonomy (NCBI): domain Eukaryota; kingdom Metazoa; phylum Chordata; class Mammalia; order Artiodactyla; family Bovidae; genus Oryx; species Oryx dammah. The sequence continues at coordinate 78,654,160 of NW_024070210.1, read as the reverse complement.
GATGGGAGGGAGGAGGTTCAAAAGGAAGGGGATATGTGTATACCTATGACTGATTCATGTTGCTGTATGGCAGAAACCAACAAAATTCTGTAAAGCTATTGCCCTTCAATTAAAAAATTTTGTTGTTGTTCAGTCCTTAGTTGTGTACAACTCTTTGCGACTCCATGACTGCAGCACTCCAGGCTTCCCTGTCCTTCACCATCTCCCAGAACTTGCTCCAACTCATGTCCATTGAGTTGGTGATTCCATCCAACCATCTCATCCTCTGTCATCCTCTTCTCATCTTGCCCTCAATTTTTTTCTCAGCATCAGGGTCTCTTCTAATGTCAGCTCTTCTCATCAGGTGGCCAAAGTATTGGAACTTCAGCTTCAGCCATCAGTCCTTTCAATGAATATTCAGGATTGATTTCCTTTAGGATTGACTGGTTTGATCTCCTTGCAGTCCAAGGGATTCTCAAGAGTCTTCTCCAACAATGCATTTCAAAAGCATCAGTCCTTCAGTGCTCAGCCTTCTTTATGGTCCAACTGTCACACCCAAGCATGATTACTAGAAAAACCATAGCTTTGACTAGACTAATGTCTCTAATTTAAAATATGCTGTCTAGGTTTGTCATAGCTTTTCTTCTAAAGAAAAAGCATCTTTTAATTTCATGGCTACAGTCATCTGCAGTGATTTTGGAGCCCAAGGAAATAAAGTCTGTTACTGTTTCCATTGTTTCCTCATCTATTTGCCATGAGGGGATGGGACTGGATGCCATGATTTTAGTTTTTTGAAAGTTGAGTTTTAAGTCAGCTTTTTTTCTCCTCTTTCACTTTCATCAAGAGGCTTTTTAGTTCCTCTTCGCTTTCTGAAAAAAGGGTGGTGTCATCAGCATATCTGAGGTTATTGATATTTCTTCTGGCAATCTTGATTCCATCTTGTGCTTCATCCAGCCCGGCATTTCACATGATGTACTCTGCATGTAAATAAGCAGGGTGACAATATACAGCCTTGACATACTCCTTTCCCAACTTGCAACCAGTCCATTGTTCCATATCCAGTTCTAACTGTTGCTTCTTGACCTGCATATAGGTGTCTCAGGAGGCAGGTAAGGTGGTCTGGTAAATAAAAAAGAAGAAAATAAAAGAGGCCAGGGTTTTGAACTGAGACCTATATGAAGGTCCAAGATTGGATAAACCTTGTCAAGTTCCTCTTAGTTAGGGGCCCTTAACACACTTTGGCTTTTGTCAAACCTTCTCCTATCTTCTCTGCGAGGCCCACTCTGCTGAATGAGGAGTGAGGTTGGCAATCCACTGACTGGAGTCCTTGGTACATCTGTGGAAGTCTGGCATTGCCCCACCTCCACACAAGTGAATGATTGGATTCTGAGCTCTCATCATCCTCTCAGATCTAGAAAGGCCATGATTTTAAGGTACAGCACCTATGCCTATTTCTTAAATAAGAATACTCCCAAATGTGTAAGCTCATCACTGTCAGTTTTCTCTTTAATTTTGCCTGTGTAGTCAGTGACAGAGTCCATTGTTGTCTTAGAAATTTGTCACATGAATATACAGTTTCAGTTTATCTAAACACCTAGATGGCATCATGGATTCAATGGACATGAGTTGGGTAAACTGGGAGTTAGTGATGGACAGGGAGGCCTGGTGTGCTGCGGTTCATGGCGTTGCAAAGAGTCAGACACGACTGAGCGACTGAACTGAACTGAAACACCTAGAGATCCAGGGTTTCTTTGAGCAGAGAAGTATTCTTAAAAATGTATGCTTATTTTCAAGAAACATTGTATTTCACTTTTGTAATGTTTAAACTTGCTGTAGACTTCTTGGCCACTTAGAAATAAAAACATTAAAAGCATTTTTAAAAATAAAGCTTTAGAAATATTAAAAAATGAAGTGACTAGAAACAATATCTTTAGACTCATCACCTACTTCTAGTAATTGATGTTGCCATGCTTGCTATTTATTTTGTTCAAGTATTTAAAAATAAATACAAATACAAATACAAATATCATGACAATTCCTTTTAAAAACTTCAGCATGCAGTTTCTGAAAATAAAATATTTTTTTGCGGAAACCTAATACTTCTTTCCATCTACCAAAGTTAACAATTTCCTAAAATCTTTTAATATCCAGTCAATGGTCAGATTTCTTAGTTCTGCCCCACATGTCTTTTACAGATGCTTTTAGAAATGAGTTCAGGCAAATATTCTGCATTTAATTTGGCTGTTAAATCCTTGAAGTTTGTTTGGCCTGTAATAGTTCTCATTCCACAGCTTTCCTTCCACTGTCCTTGTGTTTTCTTTCATCAAATTGATTATTGAAAGGGCTGGCCCTACTGTCCTGTAGAACGTTTCACCTTCTGGATTTGTTTAGTTCTTTTGGAATCCTTGAACTTGTTCTTCTAGCTACTTTGTCTCCTGGTAGGACTAATGGTTGGATTAGGCTTTGCATATTTATTTATTTTTAAACTAATTAATTAGTTATATTATTTTTGGCTGTGCTGGGTGTTCACTGATGCTCGGAGTTTCTCTAGTTGCTTTGAGTGGGGGCTTTTCTCTTGCAGCAGATTGTGGGCTCTAGAGTGTGGGTTCAATAGTTGTGGGATGTAGGCTTAGTTGCTCTGTGACATGAGGAATCTTCCTGGACCAGGGATCGAATTGTTGTCCCTGGCATTGGCAGGCAGATTCTTATCCACTGTACCACCAGGGAAGTCCTATTTGCTTATTTTTAGCTGGAATATTGTGTAAGGGGGATTGTGTCCTGTGCATGGCATCATGTCAGGATACACATAATGATTTGATGAGGCTAAGATCAATCACTAAGATGAGATGATGACAGAAAAATCTATTCTTTGTAAAGTTCCATATTCTCATTGCAGCAATGGGACACATTTTGCGGGGGTGGGGGGAGGGATTGGAATTTTTTTTTCCTGCATGCTTTTTCTTTAGTGAGAAACTTGAAGCTAGTTGCTTTCTTCTTCCTGTAACTGTGAATGCATCCAGTCTGCTATACCAGAAAGGGATGCTATAAACTAGTCACTAGATTGATCCCTGGAAAGGGAACTGAGATTCCACACGAAGCATGGTGTGGCCAATAAAAAAAAAAAGTAGAATTTGACCACTTCATCTTAAACCGTATTATATTTATATATTCAATTTGACTAAAACCCTTAAATCTAATTGAGGGAAAATGGGGACTTACTTCAGATTATATGTGTGTGTGTGTGTGTGTGTGTGTATGTATAGTTTTATGTATATATGTAAAGTTTTCCTTATATATCAGTTCAGTTCAGTTCAGTTCAGTCATTCAGTCATGTCCGACTCTTTGTGACCCCATAGACTGCAGCATGCCAGGCTTCCCTGTCCTTCACCATTTCCCAGAGCTTGCTTAAACTCATGTCCATTGAGTGGGTGATGCCATCCAACCATCTCATCCTCTTCTTGTCCCCTTCTCCTCCTGCCTTCAATCTTTCCCAGCATCAGGGTCTTTTCCAGTGAGTCAGTTCTTTGCATCAGGTGGCCAAAGAATTGGAGTCTCAGCTTCAACATCAGTCCTTCCAATGAATATTCAGGACTGATTTCCTTTAGGATGGACTGGTTGGATCTCCTTGCAGTCCAAGGGACTCTCAAGAGTCTTCTTTAGCACCACAGTTCAAAAGCATCAATTCTTCTGCACTCAGCTTTCTTTATAGTCCAACTCTCACATCCATTCATGACTAGTGGAAAAACCATAGCTTTGACTAGACAGACCTTTGTTGGCAAAGTAACGTCTCTGCTTTTTAATATGCTGTCTAGGTTGGTTATAGCTTTTCTTCCAAGGAGCAAGTGTCTTTTAATTTCATGGTTGCAGCCACCATCTGCAGTGATTTTGGAGCGCAAAATTTAAGTCTGCCACTATTTCCACTGTTTCCCCATCTATTTGCCATGAAGTAATGGGACTGGAAGCCATGATCTTAGTTTTTTGAATGTTGAGTTTTAAGTCAGCTTTTTCACTCTCCTCTTTGAATTTCATCAAGAGGCTCTTTAGCTCCTCTTCACTTTCTGCCATGAGGGTGGTATTATCTGCATATCTGATGTTATTGATATTTCTCCTGGCAATCTTGATTCCATCTTGAGCTTCATTCAGTCCAGCATTTTGCATGATGTACCCTGCATATAAGCTAAATAAGCAGGGTGACAATATACAGCCTTGATGTACTCCTTTCCTAGTTTGGAACCTGTCTGTTGTTCCATGTCCAATTCTAACTGTTGCTCCTTGACCTGCATACAGATTTCTCAGGAGGCAGATAAGGTGGTCTGGTATTCCCATATCTTGAAGAATTTTCCACAGTTTGCTGTGATCTACCCAGTCAAAGGCTTTGGTGTAATCAGGAAAGCAGAAATAGATGTTTTTCTGGAATTCTCTTGCTTTTTCGGTGATCCAGTGGATGTTGACAATTTGATCTCTGGTTCCTCTGCCTTTTCTAAATCCAGCTTGAACATCTGCAAGTTCATAGTTCACATGCTATTGAAAACTGGCTTGGAGAATTTTGAGCATTAATTTGCTAGTGTGTGAGATGAGTGCAGTGGTGGAGTGGGACGGAGGGAATATTGTATTTAATGTATTTAATAGAGGTGACAGCCATGAGTTTAACTCTAAAGCAACCTGCCTAACATAATGTTGAAATAAAATAATAGAAGTTTCCAAAAAAAAGACTAAAGCAACCAGGGAAGAATTTTTCAAGGCCTTGGACATGGCCCAAAATAAAAGATGAAAGTTTGTTCTCTCTTGTTAGGAGACTTGATGTGGATAATACAAGGAGAGTCTGGAGTCTCCAAGCAGGCACTTCTTATGTTCAGGAGGAAGACCAGAATTGTGATACTAAGTGTAGTATCTGTTCCTTATGTATACATATCACAAATTTAAATGCTTTAAATAGTAACTGTAGTCACTTTTTGGTATCAGTTGAATTTTTATGACATGGATACTACAAGGAATTTTAGTGAGGATGGAGCTCAGGTCACTGAGCTCTAGCTCCCAATAAAGGAGACAATCTGCCCAGTATAGTCACCCAACCTAACTCACTCTCTGATAAGGATATTTCTTTCACAGCTGAAAAAAGTCAACTGTGCAAAGCCATCCCTGTTATTAAATTAAATGACACACATTTAAATTTTATTTCTTTGGCCTCAATTCTGGTCTTCCTCCTGAACATAAGAAGTGCCTGCTTGGAGATTCCAGACTCTCCTTGTCTGATCCACAACAAGTCTCCTAACAAGAGAGAACAAACTTTCATCTTTTATTTTGGGCCGTGTCCAAAGCCTTGAAAAATTCTTCCCTGGTTGCTTTAGTCTTTTTTGGAAACTTCTATTATTTTATTGCAGCATTATGTTAGGCAGGTTGCTTTAGTCTTAAACTCATGGCTATTATCCCTATTAAATGCATTATGTATGATATTTCCTCCCTCACACTCCACTTCAGAAAACCTGAAGCCTTCAACTATATTCATTGTTCACTAAATTAGTGTGAACTGGGTTCAAGTCATTTCTTAATATCAAGTTTTGATGGGAATAGAATAAAAGCATATGAGGGATGTGGTGGGGAGGAGGGTCCAAGGAAATGGCCCAGAAACAAGAAAATAAGGAGCCATAGATGATCTACATTAATTTTGTAGAGTGTTGGCGGCTGGCAGCCTCCCTCAGCTACTGCCAAGAATTATTCCAGCCACAGTGAAACATTTTTTGGGGGAGGGGGATGGAAACTGCAGGGTTTAGGAATTCTATACTCTTTGAATGCTCATATTTTCTTCCAGGGACACTAAGAAAATATACATTCTAATACTGACCTTTATATTTTGGGGGAAAATAAATTTAATATCAATTTAAGTTATAAATACTCTGAGTCCATATCAGTATTTTCCTTGGTACTAATATATTTGTGTCTTTTCTCGTACATTCTCCAATTCCTATCTTCTTTAGTTTTTTTTTTAATTAATTAATTTATTTATTTTTAATTTTTACTTTACAATTCTGTATTGGTTTTGGCATAGACTGACATGAATCCACCACAGGTGTACATGCGTTCCCAAACATGAAACCCCCTCCCACCCCCCTCCCCACAACATCTCTCTGGACAGCAAAAAAGACACAGATGTGTATAGCGGACTTTTGGACTCAGAGGGAGAGGGAGAGGGTGTGATGATTTGGGAGAATGGCATTGAAACATGTATAATATCATGTAAGAATCGAAATGCCAGTCTATGTCTTCTTTAGTTTTACCAAGTAAGCAGTATACAGAAGGGACCACAATCTTGGGTTAGAAACGTACTGAAAGAAATCTGTGGACTTAGGGAAAGCCAAGGTACGATCTCTTACAGACAGTTACAGAACAAGGATATCTTTGTAAGTGCTGACACAAGCTAGCAATAACATTCTCATGAGCAGAATCCATCCCCAGCTCCATTGTCCTGAATGTGGAGAAAGGAAAGGTCCTGCTGCTCATGGTTTTGAAAGCCTGTCTTCTGTGTGATCGATCACCTCATGGATTCAGAGAGAGAGATGGGCAAAGTCAATGACTTAGGAAAGCATTCTGTCCAAGTTTTTGAGAGGTTGGTATTAATAGATATGCCTAGAGTACATATAAAGTTATAATATTTGCTTTCCAGTAATTCCTTTAACTCTCAGTCTTTTAAACTTAGCTATAACTCAGATGTCTCACTTCCCAACAGGAAGCATCCCTGAAGATGCTCAGGAGCAAGTCTCTCAGGCTCTCTCTTTGGGCAGGTGTCAGATGGGATCAGAAGTATGGGAATTTCTGAGAAGCAGATTCTCATGCCCTGCCCTGGGGGATGCTTCCTGGGTAGTTGGCTGTTGTGCACCACATCTGTTGTAAACTGGCCCAAAGCCAGCAGCTTTGGTTTTCTAATTAGAAAAGGAACTCAAATGTGAGGTGTCAGGGGGTACAGGAACCACAAGATGTAGACATTCTGGGTCTCTGGTGCCTCATAAAAAGACCCATCTGTTGTATTAGGCAGGTGGTGAGAAGCCTGAGTCAGCAGCGGACTTGAGCAGTTTCCCAGCACTCAGTCCCATGCAGCCTACCACTTTCCACCTCTCTATTAGAATATGGGCTTTTCCAAGTTTATTAATCAATATGTATTGTCAGGTTTGACTTCTGGGATAACTATGATTACATAAAAAATTTTGAACAAAAGATCCCCCTCCAATGGGGGGTAGGGGTAGTTAGGAAGTTTGGGATCAACACACTGCTCTATTTAAAATGGATAACCGACAAAAGTCCTATTGTATAGCACAGGGAACTCTACTCAATGTTACATAGCAGCCTGGCTGGGAGGAGAGTTTGGGGAGAATGGATACATGTATATGCAGGGCTGAGCCCCTTTGCAGTCCACCTGAAACTATCACAACATTGTTAATCAGCTATATCCCAATACAAAATAAAAAGTTTAAAACAACAAAAAAGAGATCCTTTCATTGGTCTCCTCCAGAGGTAATGAAGACCAGATGGCTTGGGGTGTGGAAGCCAAAACAATGGTATAGAACCACCATAACTTCCTGTGGCAAGTAATTTATTCAGAAAGTGACATTGTAAGAAGAAAGTGTTGATTGCTTTTATTCTGTAAATAGACGTTAAATAATATAAGTACAAAATTGTCTTCCCTCCACATGTTAATCCTGCTATGATAGCTAGGTAAATTAGTGTATGTAGGAGAGAGTTTCCATTTTTATCATGGAATTCTCTGTATGGAGAAACAATGTACAGGAAGTGGGAGAAATACATCCAAATGTAAAAATGGGATGATTAGAATCCAGCTCTTGGAGTCTGCATTGAAGAGAGGGAAATATTTAACTCTGGAGTCAGATTCATTTACTTTACTCTGAGTCTTAAGATTAACAAAGACTACGTTGACTTGGTACAGTTTATTTTTGAGCAGATTTGATCTACCATAAATGGTAGAATGGGAGAAGGCAATGGCACCCCACTCCAGTACTCTTGCTTGGAAAATCCCATGGACGGAGGAGCCTGGTGGGCTGCAGTCCATGGGGTCGCTAAGAGTCGGACACGACTGAGTGACTTCATTTTCACTTTTCACTTTTCACTTTCATGCATTGGAGAAGGAAATGGCAACCCACTCCAGTGTTCTTGCCTGGAGAATCCCAGGGATGGGGGAGCCTGGTGGGCTGCCATCTATGGGGTCGCAGAGAGTTGGACATGACTGAAGTGACTTAGCAGCAGCAGCAGCAGCAGCAAATGGTAGAATGAGGTGTGATATCAAAGAACAGAGGTAGACAAGAGAACTGGAGTTTTTTAGAGTGTCAATGCTTCCTTCTTCCATCGAAGGTCTATGATCTGGACAGTTCCCATTATAGTCCCCAGAACTCATGCATTCCAACCTTTGTCCTGGAGCTTCATACATCCATATGTCCTATAGAACCTGAGATTCAGTTCTGAGACTTTCAAGGAGTGATAAGTAGAGAGGTTACATCTTCCCAACAGCAAATTTCAGTAATGTAGTACCTGGACATGGATTTAGGTAGAAACTTGTGAACCTTTCTGAGTCAGACTTCTTCAAGAGTTGCATATCATGGAGTTCATTGTTCAGTCATTAAGTTGTGTCTGACTCTTTGTGACCCCATGGACTGTAGCATGCTAGGCTCCTGTATCCTACATTTTCTCCCGAAGTTTGCCCAAATTCATGTCCATTGAGTTGGTGATGCTGTCTAACCAACTCATCCTCTGCTGCCCCTTTCCCATTTGCCTTCAATCTTTCTCAGCATCAGGGTCTCTTTCAATGAGTCAGCTCTTCAGATTAGATTGCCAAAGTATTGGAACTTCAGCTTTGCATCAGTCCTTCAAATGAATATTCAGGTTGATTTCCTTTAGGATTGACTAGTTTGATCTCTTTGCAGTCCAAAGGACACTCAAGAGTCTTTTCCAGCACTGCAATTTGAAAGCATCAATTCTTTGGTGCTCAGCCTTTTTTACGGTCCAACTCTCAGGTTCGTAGATGACTACTAGTAAAACCATAGCTTTGACTATATGGACCTTTGTCAGCAAAGTGATGTCTCTGCTTTTAAATATGCTGTCTATGTTTGTCATAGCTTTCTTTCCAAGGAGCAAGCCTCTTTTAATTTTGTGGCTACAGTAACTGTCTGCAGTGATTTTGGAGCCCAAGAAAATAAAGTCTGCCACTGTTTCCATTGTTTCCCCATCTATTTGCTGTGAAGTAATGGGACTGTATACCATGCTCTTAGTTTCTTTCTTTCTTTTTTTTTGGGGGGGGGGAATGTTGACTTTCAAGCCAGCTTTTTCACTCTCCTCTTTCACCCTCAACAATAGGCTCTTTAGTTCCTCTTTACTTTCTGCCATTAGAGTAGTATCATCTGCACATCTGAGGCTGTTAATATTTTTCCTGGCAATCTTGACTGCAGCTTGTGATTCATCCTGCCTGGCATTTTGCAAGATGGGCTTCCTTGGTAGCTCAGCTGGTGAATAATCCACCTGCAATATGGGAGACCTGGGTTCGATCCCTCAGTTGGGAAGATTCCCTGGAGGAGGACAAGGCAACCCACTCCAGTATTCTTGCCTGGAGAATCCACATGGACAGAGGAGCCTGGTGGGCTACAGTCCATGGGATCACAAAGAGTTGGACATGACTGAATGACTAAGCACACAGTGGGAAGGTGCCTTATAACACAGGGGGCTCAGCTTGGTGCTCTGTGATGACCTCACTAAATTTGGGCCTCCCTGGTAGCTCAGTTGGTAAAGATCCCCTGGAGAAGGGAATGGCAAACCACTCCAGTATTCTTGCCTGGGAAATTCCATCAACAGAGTGGCCCCATGGACTACAGTCCATGGGGTGGCAAAGAGTCGGATATGACTGAGTGACTAACACATTGACTTTGACTCTACATATAAGTTACATAAGCAGGGTGACAATATACAACCTTGTTATACTCCTTTCCCATTTTTGAAATAGTCAGTTGTTCCATGTCTGGTTCTAAATGTTGCTTCTTGATCTGAATAAAGCTTTCTCAGGAGACAAGTAAGGTGATTACTCTGGGGACAGATTTATGAGGAAAATGTTCACAAATGATGTGAAGTGGTCCTAACTTTCCAGTTGGACATGGGTATGGGTAGGACTGAAAGCAACAAAATGGAATGGGAAGGCAACTGCTCTGCATCACTTTTCAATTGAGATACAAATGTTCTGGGAAAGCTCATTGTTGGAATGTTTGAGCTCAGGGTGAGGGAGGCTGGAAAGAAGAATTAAATGGTGGAAAGTCTGTAGACTATCAACCCTGCGAGTAGGTGTCAAAGAAGAAAGTATGAATTTATAAAGTGGAGGCTCAAGATCAAGATTAGAGAAAGATATCAATGAATAAATGCTTCATAAGACAGTGAGTGAATAATTGGCCATGGAACAATGACACGGAAGCCATGTTTATGGTTGGTGTATGTCCCACGGTTTTCAAGCCTGAGCTCCTTGTTCCCAAGGGGTTCCTGGGATAACCGGGAAATGGAAGAGGAATCTCTCCATAGAGGTGTGTGGTGAAATTAATAAATTTAACTTGTACAATGACCTTGTAATGAAGTGAGAAAGTATAGCAAAGCCCCTTTGGAGTTAGCTTTAGGACGAAAATACTGGAAAATACAAGTAGTATAACATGTTTACAGGAAAAGAGGAAATTCCCTGCCTAGTAAATGGTCAGATTTAACACAATTTGGAACATTTTCCGTCAGAACATTGGTAACAACATTTTAGTGAACTTGGGTCTGCATGCCTTGTCTGAGGTAAAAATGGCAGCTGGTATTTTCTCGGAGTTCAGTCATGAAGCCATGGGAGAATTGGTCTGATAGTTACAGTAGTCAGGCTGGTGAATTCACCAGGAAATTCCACTTCTGCCCCTATAGTTTCTGTATGGTTCCCTGTGGGTTTTGTAGCAATGTGCGAGTACTCCCGACACAGTGCTACAGAGCTTTACAAAAACCTCCCCTTGGTTTTGACCTATCTGGCCCCTGAGAACCCACATCCTTGCATTTTTCTCTATTTCGAGCTACAGTAACATCAAATAGTCTTGCCCTCAGGTCAGGACATGCTCACTTGGGTGATCCTTTCTCAATTTTTCTGCCCTGGTGGCTAGAACTGCCCTGGATTTTGCAATTAGAATGGACTTTAGAAATTGTGACGTCTATTCATCTGTGCTTTCTGGCCAGAATACTCTTAGATGGTTTCTCACAGAGGAATTTATTGATCCTGAATGTCTCAGCTGGATCCTACAAGCTGTAGGTAGGCAGAAAATGTTTGTGGTCAATGTAATTTCCACTTTTGCCTGTTAAGTTTCTGTATCACCTCTGTCTGCCTACTTTACACATGGAGAGTGTTATACATTCTACAAAGGGCATAAACTTAGCATTTTATCCTTTCAATTGACTCCTTGGTTGTTAAATTCAGGACCAGGAGCCCACAGCTTTGTGTGACCTGGAAAAAGGACCTGGTGGGCAAATGCAGAGGCAGCTCCTAGGGCTCAAGTTGCCAAACAGAGGGCACTTTGTGAACTTTCTGAAAGACTTCTCTTTCTTTAGCTGATGCAGTACCACACAGGGCCTTGGCTGTACCAGCAGAGCTTATTCCCATTTGTCCTTGGCTGAAAGCACTTGCACCATACAACCCATGAATCTAAATGCAGTGGCTCTGGCCAAATTCAATCCACTATTTTTATTTATATTCTTGTTGTACTTCTGATTTTTAACATCATCATGCCCTTTTTGAAAAATTTCATCCGGTGGTCTCAATATACTGGTTTTATTTTGCCTTTGATCTCCATGGCCATCACTGTGAAAATAAAGTGATACACTAGGGTCATCAAAACTGACCTCATGGAATGTTAACCATTAACGGAGACTGTGAATTCTGTTACTGTTGTTATCAAGAGGGAGCACAATTGAAAAAAGTTTAACCTTCACCTTTCTTTGGACGATCTTATCCATGGCCTAATTTAAGTGTCACAATTTTCTATATAGTCTTGTGACAACTCCTTCCCAACCTCCATACAACTGCACACCTGCCCCATGAACCCAACCAATTTCATCTCCATACACAGGGTCTAACACTCCTGCAGATTAAAAAGCTCAAAAAAGTGGGTTTCCCTGGTGACTCAGTGGTAAAGAATCTACCTGCCAGTACCACAGACCTGGGCTCTATCCCTGATCCGGGAAGATCCTACATGCTGCAGAGCAATTAAGCCCGTGCACCACAACTATTGAGCCTGTGCTCTAGAACCTGGGAGCTGCAACTACTGAGCCCATGTACCACAGCTACTGAGGCCCATATGCCCTAGAGCCTATGCTCCACAACAAGAGAAGCTACTATAATGAAAAGCCCTTGCATTGCAACCAGAGACTAGTGCCCGCTCACCACAGCTAGAGAAAGCCCATGCACAGCAACAAAGACCTAGCACAGTCAAAAATAAATAAATAAAGTTATTTTATAAAAAAAACTCAAAAAAAGAAATAGGAAAAGAGGAGAAGAAGAAATATTATTTTCTCAGTAACAGATAATATAACAGAGGCTGGCTTGAGCAGAGAGCAGAAGAATGTGCATCTCCTGGTGGGAGGCCAGTTGGGAATAAAGCATTGAACTTGGACTGTTGAGTGTAGCTGGTTTAGGCACTAGTCTTTGAGATGACAAGAGATATGCTGGCATGTTGTACAGTAAATTCAGCTTATGATGACCCCTTCTGAGGCTCACTGACTCCCTCCTAGCGCTAGTGCAGAGTTTCCCAGGCAGCCCTAAGAGACTGGGCTGAATGGAACTAGCTATAGGAAACAAAAAGCTGGGAATGAAAAGGCAATTAAATTTTGAGGAGACTGAAACTTAAACTCTGCAACCTTGTGAATCTTGCAATCCTTTGGCTGTGCCTGAAAGCTCCATAGTCTTTCATACCTCTTTGCTTTCCTCTTGTGGCTTCCCCATTTGGTTCCTAACCTCCCCCCACCACCCCATCCTCTGCTGAGATCCTGTTGATTTATTGGCCTGAGTTTAGCTGTGGATTTCCCTGGGAAGAAATATTTGGGGTGCTGCATCTTGAGGAGAATACAGCTGTTGGGTTTCCCAGCTCTCCACTCCTTCCTGTACCAAGGGTATCCTCCAGGCTCTTGGACACAGGATCCTCATTCCAGGTGGGTGTACATCTCACACCACTGACTTTGAAACAAGGGCAGGCATGGATCTGTAGTTGTGGGTGGAGGTGACAGCGCCAGTTCCAGACTGAGGGTCCACATGGCATGACTTCATTGATGTCTGCCAACACTTTTTGGCCTTTGTCCACTGAGGTGAGAAGGGTATGCTATGAGGTCACTGCTGCTTCATCCTGGGTTCCAGAACAAAGACACAGCTCTGAATGCAGCCCACAATCTGAGGGCAAGTCCAGTTGGCCTGTGGACCAATGAGCAGAAGCAATATACGTTTGTTGTTATAAAGCAGCTGCAATTTTGGAAATGTTTGTAATAGACAATAATCATAGCAGAAGTAGTTGATTATTACAGATGTTAAGCCTTGGGGAGATCCCAGTTATGAAACATGTGCTTAAATACATGGTAGCTTCTCCATTTTCCTCAGGATAAGGTAGTTTGGACACAGATTTTTGCTTACCTTTCGAAGCTTATATCTTGTACTTTTCCACTTACTCCCGAAACACGGCTGTGTTGAACTACTTGCTACCTGAAAGCTCCATAGTCTTTCATATCTCTTTGCTTTCCTCTTGTGGCTTCCCCATTTGGTCCCTAACCTCCCCCACTCCCACCCCCACCCCATCCTCTGCTGAGATCCTATTGATTTATTGGCCTGAGTTTAGCTGTGGATTTCCCTGGGAAGTCCTAAGTGACTGCTCAAAAGTAGACTGTGTTAGAGATATCCCTTTCCCCGAATCTTCTTGCATCTGGTGCTTATCCCTATCTTTGCAGTCAAACCCTTTTTCTCTCATCTTCAATGGATAAGGACCTTTGAGAAACCAGATTTGTTTTTTTTCATCTCTGTCTCCTCTGCCAGCGCAATGCCTCTTTGAATGAGTGCTCAGACAGTGCCTTCTGAATCCATCTGAAGGATGAGGTATCTCATATTGAGCAAGGATAAGCTTGAGGTGACAGAGCCATGACTAAAACCCATATCCTTCTGATTTTTATTCCCTTCTGCCTCTGGCCCTAAACTACCCTATGGAAAACTATAGTTTTATATATACAACTATATTATTTGTATAGCAGAGCACCATTAGTTGTAAACAATTCATTTTTTATCATTAGTCTGAGATAAGCATCATTGGGAAGATAAATGTTCTTTGCTCTATACCATAAAATATGTTTCAAAGCCAAATAGAAATGAGTTCCACATTGTCTACATATTTGGAGTATTCAAATCATATTATTGTCACTAATGTGAGTAATCTAAGATGAACTGTGCCTCTAGGAAGAATTCTAATCAGAACTGAAAGAGACTTCAAGGATAATCTATTCAATTCCCTATGTGTTCAGATAAAAGAATCTAGAAAGATCCAGAGAGGTTTCACAACTGGTCAAGGCACCCAAAGTCAAATAAACATAAAATAATTCAAATGTCCCAATTCCTAGTCCAGTGATAATTTTAGGTACACTTGCAAATATCCGGTCTTTGGTCCTTTATTCTGACATTTGTTGTTTGAAAGTGTCTAGGTGATCTCTCAGTCCTCCAGGTGATCTCCTTCCCTGGAATCATCTTAGAATGGCCTGGGCAGCCTGGCATTTTCTTTCTCTTTGTGGCATTCTACTGCTGTAGGAGATGTTCTTCTGTGGTTAAGAGCAGAGGCAGGCACAGTGTAGGTTTGTCCTGAAGTTCACCTTTTCCTGGAAGGAGCCTGGGGTATGTTCTTGGGGCCAGAAGTGGTCACTCTTGGCAGAAACAGACACAGACAACATGTGGGGTCTGGGTTTGCCATTTTATTGTCAAGTGATGGCTGTGACCTGGCTTCTTTTTGGAGATTCAGAGCACCTGGAGAAAATTTATGGGATACCAGGAAGATAAAGGAAATTTACATTAAACAGGGACATTCTCCATCTTGGAAGATTTGGGATTGTGGATGTTGAACTTTCTTTGTTGATCTCTATGTCTTGCACCAGTATGAACATATAGTCTCTGAAGATTATAGACAAATTGCAAAGGAAAATATCAGGCTATAGAAAAGGCTTCAAACCATGTACATGGAGGAAGAAGCTGAAAACTTTGGGGAGAGTAGACCAAAGGAAGGGAGTTAAGGGGAATGTTTGATCACAGTCTTTAGAGACCATCAGGGAAGAGCTGGCTTAGTAGAAGACAGGCAGATTCTTATGTGTACTCATGCATTCTACCTACTGCAATACATTGGTTTTTGGTGAATATAAGAGAAAACTGGACCTTACACAGGTATGTAGTTTGAAAAGATAGATTAGTTGTTCTGTGGAATTTTAAACCGTTTAAACAAAATTTTCATATTATTTTCCATTAAAATCCACTGGCCTAGTTTGTATTTTAAATAGAACTTTCACCAATGCATGGTTTTGCAGCATTATCCATTGGTAGTCTTTAGGGAAATATTTGGTTCACTGAGTTAGTGAACAACATGACTTCCACATGTTGATGTATTTTATTTACAAGATCAAAAATATAAAAATAGATAATATGACTATAATATCTTTAACTCAGAAGAGCATTTAAGTACAGGGGAACCATCCAGCTCATGGTGGCAGAAACAAGTATTCCTAACCTCTAATCTTCACTTCAAAGCTTAGATTTTTATCATTAGCAATAATGATCTATTGTTTTTCTTGATGTGACAGGCTAAAAAGACATACTCAAAGGTTGAGATTTAATAAAATTAGTAGTTAAACTTTTAAAATGTTATAGACTTCACTGTGTCCTCCTTAAATCCATATATTAACATTCTTATCTCATGGATCAGGATGCTGCTGTATTTGAAGATATGGCTGTTAAATATATAATGAAATTGAAATTGAATTGGATTAGAATGGATCCCAATCCAGTGACTAGTTTCCTTTAAGAAGGGGAAATTTGGGCACACATGGAGAAGAGACACAAGGGATTTGCATGTATAGAGGAAAATCCATTTGAGGACACAGCAATAAGGTGGCCATCTCCAAGCCAAGGAGGGAGGGCACAGGAAATTAATTCTATGTGTACCTTGATCTTGAAGTTCTAGCTTCAAAACTGTGAGAAGATAAGTTTGTGTTGTTTAAGCTACTAAGTCTGTGGAGTTTTGTTACAGCAGCCTAGCCAACTAATACATTTAATATCTTTCTAAAGTGAAATTATTAGGTTGATGCAAAAGTAATTGCATTTTTGCATTGTTGAACTTTGTCATTTGATATTGGAATACATTCTTAAATAGATGTGGTTGTGTTATGTATCATTTTAATGGGCATTTCTAGTTTTGTTTTCTTTTTGCTAATGACATTACTTGCTGTTTATTTTATATTTATTTTAGACTATAGAAATTATGTTAGACAAAAAGCAAATTCAGGCAATTTTTTAAAATTCAAGTTCAAAATGGGTCATAAAGCAGCAGAGACAACTCTCAACGTCAACAACACATTTGGCCCAGGAACTGCTATTGAACAGACAGTGCAGTGGTGGTTCAAGAAGTTTTCTAAAGGAGACCAGAGCCTTGAAGATGAGGAGCATAGTGGCTGGTCATCAGAAGTTGACAATGACCAATTGAGAGCCATCATCAATGCTGATCCTCTTTACAACTACAAGAGAAGTTGCCAAAGAACTCAGAAGTCAGCCATTCTATGGTCATTCAGCATTCGAGCAAATCAGAAAGGTGAAAAAGCTCGATACGTGGGTGTCTCATGAGCTGATCACAAATCAAAAAAATTGTTGTTTTGAAGTGTCATCTTCTCTTATTCTACACAAAAACAATGAACCATTTCTCAATCGGATTGTGACGTGTGATGAAATGGATTTTATATGACAGTTGGTGATGACCAGCTCAGTGGTTGGACTGAGAAGAAGCTTCAAAGCACTTACCAAAGGCAAACATGCACCAGTTGGACCCACTACAACTTTCTAAATCCTGGTGAAACCATTACATCTGAAAAGTATGCTCAGCAAGTTGATGAGATGCACCCAAAACTGCAATGCCTGCAGCCGGCATTGGTCAACAGAAAGGGCCCAGTTATTCTTCACAACAATGCTTGACCACACATCGCACAAAATCAATGCTTCAGAAGTTGAACAAATTGGTCTATGAAGTTTTCCCTCATCTGTCATAGTCACCTGATCTCCTGCCAACTGACTACCACTTCGTCAAGCATCTTGACAACTTTTTGCAGGGAAAATGCTTCCACAATCAGCAAGAGGCAGAAAATGCTTTCTAATAGTTCACTGAATACTGAAGCATGGATTTTAAAACAAACTTATTTTTTGTTGTCAAAAATGTGTTGATTGTAATGGTTCCTATTTTGGTTAATAAAGATGTGTTTGAGCCTAGTTATAATGATTTAAAATTCATGGTCTGAAACCACAATTACTTTTGTACCAACCTTTACATTTTTCCCCTTGGAAATACAGAAGTGAAGAATGCTATGACCACTAATACAGATTTGAGGCCTCTGCCTTGATTCATGCTAAAGGACCAGTAGTTTTACCCATCATTGCTTTTGCAACTGGGGAAAATGTCAACACAAGGATAAAGACACTTATTGTTTTTATATTATTATGAAAATAGTCCTGACCTCATGGAATCCCTGAAAATGTCTTTGGGCCCTGAGAGAGCCATGGACCATACTTTGAGAAACACTGTCCTAATCCATGTGGTTTGTGCTGCCAAAGTTGCAATGGCAACTGTCAATCCAGGTTTTCTCTGCAGTTTCACTACTTTTTACTTGTTTGCTTGTGATTAGCAGATAAATTGTATCATATGCTTTGATGGATGGATGAATAAGTGGTCAGAAGCCATTGTGAGCAGTAACTTTCCAATTATGTAAAAATGTGGAAATGGACTCAGTTACTTCTGTGGGCTCTCTAGAGTCAGGGACCACAGATTTGCATGTCACCTGCCTGTGGTTTGTTCTCCTTGGTGGTACTTAGTGTCTCAGATGTTGGATCCATGATGATGGTGCCTTGGGGACAGTGGGAGGGCTCAGGGAAGGTCCAGAGTCTGACTACTTTATGTTCAGTACCCATAATATATTTCTGCAGCAAAACTTCAACCTTATTAAAAATAAAGTTTCCTTATTTAAACAACAGGTGTGGATGGTGATGTGAGTCTTTAGCAAAACCATAAAGAGGAGGAATAGACCAACTTGGCTTTCATGGTTAATGGGTCAAGCAATATACTTAGCAAGTGGACTGGAAATAAAAGAGGCCAGGCTTTTGAACTGAGATCCATATGAAGCCACAAGAAAGGATAAACTTGCCCAAGTTCCCCTCAGTCCTAACCGCCCCCGCCGCCACAACACTTTGGCTTTTGTCAAAACCTTCTTCTAACTTCTCTGTGATGCCCACCCTATTGCAGAAGAAGTGAGCCTGACAATTCACTGTTTGAAGTCACTGGTACATCTGTAAAAAATTTTGGAACTACCCCAGCCCCACACAAGTGGCAGACTGGAATTTGAGCTATTATCATTATTTCAGATCTTGAAAGGCAGTGATTTTAAGATACATGACTTATGCCTTTTTCTTGAATAAGAATAATCCAAAATGTACAACATCATCAGTAGCATTTTCTTATTTATATTACCTAAATATTCAGTAACATATTCATTTTTGTTGCAGAAATATGTCATACGAACATACAGTTTTAATTTGTTTAAATACTTGAGATTCAAGGAGTACTTTGAGCAAAACACTATTTCACTTTTTCACTGCTTAAACTTGCTGCAGACTTGCTGGCCACTTGGAAATGAAAATTTTAAAAACATTTTATTATAAAGCTTTTGTTATATTTGAAAAAAGTTGGATAGATTTTGTATCTTTAGACTCATCACCTAGTTCTAGTAATCAGTGTTCACCATATTTGCTATTATTTTGATCAAGTACTTCTAAATAAATTACAAGCATCATGACAATTTATTTTTAAGGACTTTAGCATGATTTTTAAAAACAAAAATATTTCTTACATAACCATAATACTACTTCCCACTTAAAGTGAACAATTCCTGAAAATCACTTAAAAGCCAGTCTAGGCTAAAATTTCCCAATTCTTCTCAAGTATATGTTACAGATGATTTTAAAAAAGAAGAATCCAGGGAATTCTCTGGCAGTCAGTCCAGTGGTTAGGATTCAGTACTGAGTGCCAGGGCCTGAGTTTGATCCCTGATTGGGGAACTAAGATCCCCAAAGTTTTTGTTTGTTGAACAACAGCAACAAAAGGGTCCAGTCAAAGACTATGCATTTAATTAGGTTGCTAACTATTTGAAGTTTCTTCGGTCTGGAATAATTCTCCTTCCATTGCTTTCTCTCTGCTGTCCATGTGTCTTCCTTTATCACACTGATTATTGAATGCCTCAATATCTGGATTTGTCTAGTCTTTTTTTTTTTTTGAATCTAACTTATTCTGGCTTCCTTGTCTCCTGATAGAACTAAAGGCTGGGTTAGGCTTTGTTGGTTTGTTTAGTTTTGGCAGGAATACTGTGTAGGGAAGGTCATGTCCTGTGCATGGCCTCATGTCAGGATAGACACAATGATTTGATGAAGCTAAGATCCATCACTAGGATAAGATGGTGACAGAAAAAAAAAAATCTATCTTTTGTAAAGTTTCATATTCCCATTGCAACCAGAAAGTAATTTGACCTTTTTTTTTTTTTTGGCTTGAAGTATTATTTTTCCTGTGTGTGTGTGTGTTTTAAAATGTGAAGCCCAAAGCTAGTCACATTTTTTCTTCTTGTAATTGTGACTGCATCCAGCCTGCTATCCCAGAAAGGAATGTTATATCACTAGAGGCTTCCCTGGTGGTCCAGTGGCTATGACTCTGCACTCCCAAAGCAAGGGACCCAAGTTTGATCCCTAGTCAGGGAACTAGATTCCACATGCCAAAACTAAGAGTTCACATGCCACAGCTAGAAATCCTGTATGTTGCGGTTAAGACCTAGCACATCCAAATAAATAAATACTAAAAAGAGACTTATTTGGATATGCTGCTGCTGCTGCTGCTGCTGCATCACTTCCGTCGTGTCCAACTCTGTGTGACCCCATAGACGGCAGCCCACCAAGCTCCTCTGTCCCTGGGATTCTCCAGGCAAGAACACTGGAGTGGGTTCCCATTATTTGGATATTCTAGGTCTTTTTTAAAAAAAGACTTATCACTAGGTGCTGAAACATTAATATCTAAAAGAATCTGTCCTTTTAGAAGTCAGTACCCCAAGGAAGATATATTGCATTTATGCTCTAAAAATGAGACTTTCCTTAAAAATATTATGTCTGAAACAAAAGTATTATGTCTGTGAATTGTTTATATTTCCTGAAGATGGGCTCTTCTGATTTTATTTTGATTGAGCCAATGTATTCTATCCTTTAAGCTGTAAGTTCAGTTATTTTGAACCTGGGAGGAAGCTTAGGTAAAGTTTTCTTCCTGTGTGCATCGATTTTTTCTTACAGACTCAGAAAGAGCAATTGGAGCTGGTGTGCTAACTGGTGATTGTAATCCCAGGATGAGAGGGTTAATCCCTGTGCTCTAGGATCAAACATAAGCAGGATCAGAAGAGTGAAGGACGAGCCAGGACTGGTTAGCTCTTGGGGGATTCACATTGATTGATCTTCTGATTGAACAGAATTTGTTCTGAGTTCCCAGGAAATATCTTTCAAAAACATACAGTATTTAAGTGGGTGGGCACAGGTGGTCCCTCTGCTCTGGAAGAAGGAGAGAGCTTAGTGGCATTATGTCAGAGAGAAGTTCCTTGACTCTGAAATAACAATCCCAGTCAGAGTGGGTCTTGTGGAATCTTCAAGGACCAACTCAAGACTCATCTCCAAGAGCTCTTCCCAGCTAGCTCTACCAACAAGAATTTCCCTGCTACCACTGTGACGTCATGATAACTCAAGTTTTACTTATGAAAGATCTGTATTCTTCATTACATCCCTGGGCCATTTGTCCAGTGCTGCCTTATAATGACCTTCTTGTCATCTCCACTTCCTCATTTGACAGTTTTCTCAACCAGAATAAGACATGAGTACTGTCAGGATTTGGGAATTTAGTCAGGTTTTCACCTTTGGATTTGCTTCTAGTTACAGCTTTTCAGTTCAGTTCAGTTCAGTCGCTTAGCTGTGTCCGACTTTGCGACCCCATGAATCGCAGCACGCCAGGCCTCCCTGTCCATCACCAACTCCCGGAGTTCACTCAAACTCACGTCCATCAAGTTGGTGATGCCATCCAGCCATCTCATCCTCTGTCATCCCCTTCTCCTCCTGCCCCCAATCCCTCCCAGCATCAGAGTCTTTTCCAATGAGTCAGCTCTTCACATGAAGTGGCCAAAATACTGTTACTGTTACAACTTTTAGAATATATTATTTAAAGAAATATGTAATCTGTACACATGTCCATTCCAGTTTGATTATATTTAATCCACAACAAACACCTTCCAATAACTTCTTTTGCTTTGTGCTAGTCATTGAACTCTTTGAAAGGAGAGATTGTGTAGATTAGACAGAAGTGGCCTCCACTTCTTGCCTTATCATATACAGGTGTGTGACCCAGCACACAGGCTCATGATCATTGCTAGTTCCTCTCCCGTTACTTCTTCCATGATATTCTCTTTTACATGGTCATGAGTATATATTGAATAAATAGTGTTAAAATGTAGGGAGATAATTTATTTTGATGACTTTGGTGATTCTCATTCACATTCTGAACTATTTCAGTAGACATATGGGATAAATCTCTCAAAAAAAGGAGTCAGGGGCAAGTAGGTAGGAAGCTTGTATATTATTTTCCCCTGACGCTCAGAGGTTGGCTCCTGATGCTGAGACATACATAGTGGAGCATAGCTGGGGTTTTTGAACAAGGGTTTAATACACTTCAACCTTCGTGGTATGTAGTCACAGTGAAGCACAGTTTTACAATAACCCTTCTCTTCCTTTTATCCTTTCCTTGGCATTTTGCCATCACCACCTTCTGCCATCTAGAATACCTCAGAAATCTCCTTTCTCCAATGCTGTTATTGTGGTTAAATGCAATAAAACTCAGAGGCACAAAATTACTGCTGCTGCTAAGTAGATTCAGTCATGTCTGACTCTGTGTGACCCTATAGACGGCAGCCCACCAGGGTCCCTGGTCCCTGGGATTCTCCAGGCAAGAACAAAATTACTACCAGCACATAAATCAGAAGTACAATGGTAAGACCATAAAAGATAAGTGGACAAAGGACAAAAGTCACAAAAGTGAAGAAAGTCACTCACTGGTTAACAAACTTAGAAAAATATCTTAACCTTCTAGGAGTAAAAAATGTAAATGAAACATTACCTCACCATTAAAAAAAAAATCCAGATACTTCAGCCATGCTTTGTTAGAAAAGTTGATGTTCCCAATGCTGGTAAGATGTTGGTAACAATATAAATTGTTATATATTTATTGGAAGCCAAGTAGGTAATATCAAGAGTGTGAAAATACTTATACTAGTTTAAGCATATATTTCCTCTTTAGAGAATTTACACTGAGAAAATGCTACTGATATATATGTTTGAATTTAACATGACCTTTATTATCCTCAGAAAAGATAGAGTCCCCTTATAGTTGATTGCTTACAAAAATTATAAAAAGCAATATTACAATTCTCTTACACATTTCTTTGATATTGCACAGTTAAATACAGTTTAGTGAAGACACTTTCACCCCAATGATCAATTTTTTCCACCTCTAATGATCCTAGTTAATGCTGGTTCATGGATTCTTCTGAAAGTTAGCTGATAAGATTAGTAAAAATGATGGTTATTAACATTAACTTTAACAACCACTTAGTAAGAATTCTTGAGTGTATGCTTAGAATTTACCAAGGGTTCACTATGGTTTAAAGAAATCTTTTAAAGTAAATGTTTTGTTGTAGAAATTATGAATATTCACTTATCAAATAAATGGTAAACAGCAGTCCTAATGTTTTGTGAACAGATATTGTGGCTCAAAAATGTTTTACTGATAGCTTCATATATGGATTCTGAATGTGCTTTAATTTGAACAACTTAGACACAAGTGAGTGTGAGATCCTTTAAAAAAATATTTGAAATGAATTTATGATTGCCTGGGGGAAGAACGAAGGGAAGGAATAGTTAGGAAGTTTGGGGTGGACATGTACGCACTGCTATACTTAAAATGGATAACCAACAAGGCCCTACTGTATAGCACATGGAACTCTGCTCAATGCCATGTTGCAACCTGGATGGGAGAGGAGTTTGATGGGGAATGGATACATGCATATATAGGGCTGAGTCCCTTCACTGTTCACCTGAAACTATCACAACATTGTTAATCTGTTATGTCCCAGTACAAAATAAAAAGTTAAAAAAAGTTAAAAGACTGAAAAAACAGCTCCACTGATGGCAATATATTGATTTGAGGTGCTAGTGAAGAAGTTGAATAAAAGTTTATGAACTGAGAATGGAAAAAACAGTATTTCAAAATTAATACAATATTTTATATAATATGGGGTGTAATATCATTAAACCAATATGTTAAAAAATTTAAAGTAGAATTTGACAAATCAACCCTGAATTACAAGAATTTATAGAGTTGAGTTGACTCAAAACCTTTACTTTGAATCTTCTGAGAAAAAGTAAGGACTTACTTCAGTAGGGGTTACTTACTTCAGTACAGGTTTTCCCTATATACTTACATGGTAATTTTAAATAATGTATAGTTTTATGTATATGTTCACCACAGCAATTTTTATAATAGAAAATGTAGAAGCTGCCTAAATTCTCAGTCATAAGCAGACTGATTAAACCTTAGTGTTTTCCTAATACAAATAGGAAAAGGAGTATGTCAAGGCTGTATATTGTCACCCTGCTATTTAACTTCCATGCAGAGTACATCATGAGAAACGCTGGGCTGGAAGAAGCACAAGCTGGAATCAAGATTGCCGGGAGAAATATCAATAACCTCAGATATGCAGATGATACCACCCTTATGGCAGAAAGTGAAAAGGAACTAAAAGTAAAAAAGGAGAGTGAAAAAGTTGACTTAAAGCTCAACATTCAGAAAAGTAAGACCATGGCATCTGGTCCCATCACTTCATGGCAAATAGATGGGAAAACAGTGGAAACAGTGGCTGACTTTATTTATTTATTTATTTATTTTTGGCTCCAAAATCATTGCAGATGGTGACTGCAGCCATGAAATTAAAAGACGCTTACTCCTTGGAAGGAAAGTTATGACCAACCTAGATAGCATATTGAAAAGCAGAAACATTACTTTGCCAGCAAAGGTCCATCTAGTCAAGGCTGTGGTTTTTCCAGTGGTCATGTATGGATGTGACAGTTGGACTGTGAAGAAGGCTGAGCACCGAAGAATTGATACTTTTGAACTGTGGTGTTGCAGAAGACTCTTGAGAGTCCCTTGGAATGCAAGGAGATCCAACCAGTCCATCCTAAAAGAGATCAGTCCTGGGTGTTCATTGGAAGGACTGATGCTGAAGCTGAAACTCCAGTATTTTGGCCACATCATGCGAAGAGTTGACTCACTGGAAAAGACTCTGATGCTGGGAGGGATTGGGGGCAGGAGGAGAAGGGGATGACAGAGGATG
Organism: Oryx dammah; assembly: GCF_014754425.2. Taxonomy (NCBI): domain Eukaryota; kingdom Metazoa; phylum Chordata; class Mammalia; order Artiodactyla; family Bovidae; genus Oryx; species Oryx dammah. Next base: position 78,629,404 of record NW_024070210.1, on the reverse strand, counting down.
AGATGGCTGGGTAGCATCACCAACTCGATGGACGTGAGTCTGAGTGAACTCCGGGAGATGGTGATGGACAGGGAGGCCTGGCGTGCTGCGATTCATGGGGTCGCAAAGAGTCGGACACGACTGAGTGACTGAACTGAACTGAACTGAATGAATTCTAGGGGTTTAAATACTCACGTCATTGAGTTCTGACTCCTAACCATGCAGACAGTCTGCATGGTGTAATCACCTACCCGAATTTACTCCTCGATAAGAATGTATCTTTCACTGCTGAAGGGCTGTCAACTATTACTAAGCAATTCTTGCTATTGAAATGAAGTCACTTTAAATCTATCTATCTATCCTCGACTTTACCACTAGTGCCACCTGGGAAGCCTATCTTTCTATCTATCTATTCTGTGCTTAGTCACTCTTTGTGACTCCATGGACAGTAGCCTGCCAGGCTCCTCTGTCCATGGGATTTTCCAGGCAAGAATACTAGAGTGGGTTGCCATGCCCTCCTCCAGGGGATCTTCCCAACTCAGGGGTTGAACTCAGGTCTCCCACATTGCAGGCGGATTCTTTACCATCTGAGCCACCAGGGAAGTGCATCTATCTATCTATCTTTCTATTTATCTATCCATCATCTACCTACCTATAAGTAAATCTATCATTTTTTTTCCCTTTTGGCCTCAATTCTGCAGTCTGCTGCATACAGGTTAATGTTGTCTGTCTTCCAGGACACAAAGAGTCATGTACTTTCTCTGAGTGATTCCAGACTCTCCTAGACTGATCCATACTGAGCCTCCAAACAGAGAAACAACTTCTATCTTTCATTCTAGACAGTGTCTTCAAGCTTTGAAAATTCTGCCATGGTTGCTCTAGTCTTTAGCTCATGGCTATTATCTCTATTAAATACAGTGTTCCCCTCCTTCCCACCCCAACCTCAGAAAACCAAAAGCCTCCATCAATTTCCACCATTCACTAATATGAGCTTGTTTCAGGTCATTTTTTGATATCAGGTTTTGGTAGAAACAGAATAAAAGCATATGAGGGATGTGATGGGGAGGACGATCCAAGGAGATACCCAGCAAGATGTGGATGAGGAGCCATGGATAACCTACTTTATAGTCTGCATAGGGCTGGCAGCTGGCAGCCTCCCTTAACTCCTGCCCAGACTTTGGATTATTCCAGCCACAGTAAAGCCCTCCCTTGCCGAGGTCCATCCCTGGTGGATCCAGGGTAATTCAAAGGGGAGACAGAATTGGCGTCCTAGGAAAAAACTTATTTAATTACAGATATAAAGAGAGATTAGAAAAGAATAGTGTAGTAGGAAAATTAGTGGAGAAAAAGATGCTGAATAACTTGGTTTACGTGGAATACCAATAAAACTCCAAGACAAGGAATTTGCACCACCTACGTAGGCCACAGGTGTCTTTCCATTCTCCCGAAGGAGAGAAGGCACTGAGGCCTCCCTGGTCCGATCTTAGAAGCCCAGGCAAAATTAGCAGGCTTGGTGAGTACCCACTCTCCAGATGGGAATTCAGCCAGAAGAGGAAAGAAAGAACGACACGGGGGAATCAGTCTTTCCAGAAACTGATCTGATTTCTTTATTTTCAGGTTTGCTTATATACTTTTTGTTATACATAGGGATGAATACAGAGTCACGGGGAGTCAGCAGACCTGACCCTTGTCACAATCAGGTGCTTCAAATAAAATTATACAAAGGTCTTAGGGGTTTTACATCATCTTCTGGCCATGAGGCCTACTGACATTTTATGGCCCTTTCTGATAACGATCAATCAACCAGAAAACTTATTTTTTCCAGGGGTGATTTTTTCTTAAACCAGGCGTCACCCTCCAAATAAAGTTGCATTCTTATAGGGTGAGGGTGTAGTGGGTTACAATCGAAAGGAATTTACTTAGCCTAAGGTTTAACATGATTAATCTTAAAGGTTAATACTTATTTTTCCTATATGCTGGTTATATTCATTATAAGGGCAGGGAATATAGAGATTTAGCAGCAAATATTGGCTCAACAAGTGAAAAACCCTTCACCAATATAATTTCTAATTAACCCATTAATACTATACTAATTTTTGTAACTTCTAAAAAGAGTCTGTATTTAGAAAGTTTTAAAGCATCTTGTGCCTCTCACGGTTGGGAAGCTGTAAACAATCACATGTGGCTGGATGAAACTGCTCAGACAGGCTAGAGAATCTTCAGAGAAGTTTGTAAGTTGAAACACTCTTGTCACGCCCAGGAATTTTTATTAACTGGAGCTGCAAGTTAACTCCTTCTCCGAAAGAGGTGGTGGGGGTCAGCCCCCCGTAAAGTCAGAGGTGTAGGTGAAAGCATAGAACAGTAAAGTAGGCAGACTCTGGTTTTGGGGGTAGATGCTCGGGAACAGGGGGTTTCCTGAGGCTCCATCCCGCCTTTGCGTATGCCGAAGCCTCCTTCCTCATGACCTTTGCCATGGGCAGAGTTCCTCACGCTGGCTCCCAGCGCTCCCTCCCCCCTTTCTTTTTTTTGGTGGCAACTTCAGGATTCAAACAGTTTGTATTCCATAAATTCTTGTATTTTCTTTTAGAGATGCTGAGAGAATATACATCCTAATACTGATCTTTTTATTTTCTGAGGTCAGGTTAATATCAGCTTATCAATACCAATTGATAAGCATTCTGAGTCTACAACAGTAGTTTTCCTGGTGCTAATGTCTTTGTGTCTTTCACTGACTTCATCCCTGTGCTTCCTGTTCTCAACTACTAAATGGGCAGTGCATAGAAAGGACTGTTTTCTTCAGTCACAAAGGTAATAAAGGAAATCTACATATGTGTATGTATAACTGAATCACTTTGCTGTATACCAAACATTGTAAGTCAACTATACTTTAATTAATAAAAGAAAGCAATTATCCTTCAATTAAAAATAGATACATTTAAAAAAGAAATAAAAGAAAACAAAGAAACAAACAAAAAAAATCTACAGAATTAGGGAGAGGAGCATGGTCAGTGATTTAGGAAGGCATTCTGTCCAAGTTTGAATAGATGTGCAGGCATGCCTAAAGTACATGTAAGATTGTAATATTTATTTTCCCTGAACTCTCAGACTCATAACAGCTGAAATTCAAGTGTCTCAATCCCCAACAGAAAGCATTAAATCCCTGAAGATGCTCAGGAGCGAGTCTCCCAGGAGCTCTCTTTGAGCAGGTGTCAGACGATGGATGGGATCAGAAGTATGGGAATTTCTGAGAAGCAGATTCTCATGCCCTGCCCTGGTGGATGCTTCCTGGATAGTTGGCAGTTGTGCCTCACATATGTTGTGAACTGGCTGAAAGCCAGCAGCTTTTCTTCTCTGAATAGGAAAGGAAGTCAAATGTGGGGTGTTAGGGGATACAATAACCACAGAATGTGGACAGTCTGGGTCTCTAGTGCCTCATAAGGAAGACTCATCTGTTGGGTTAGGTAGGTAGTGAGAAGTCTGGCTCAGCAGTGGACTAGCTTCCTAGCACTTGGGTCCATGCATCCCACCACTTTCTACTTCTTTCTTAGAATATGGATTTTTCCAGGATTATTAGCGAATGTATATAGTCTGACTTCTGGGATCAATGTGATGGTGTCAAAATGCTGAACAAGAAGATCTTCCTCCAGATGTGATGGGGACCAGATGGCTTGGGGTGCGGAGCCAAAAAGCAATGGCAGAAATATCTTAACCACTTGGGCAAAACCTCTATCCAGAGAGAAAGCTATTTTAGGAAGAAAATGTCTAGTGTTTTTTCTTCTGCAAATAGAAGTTAAATAATCTCAGTATAAAACTGTCATCCCTCCATGTTGCTATATAACACAGGAGCTCAATCTGTTATTCTGTGACGACGTAGAGGGGTGGAATGGTGGGGTGGGATGTAGGCTCAAGAGGGAGGGGAGATATATATATGTTCAGTTCAGTTCAGTTCAGTTCAGTCGCTCAGTTGTGTTTTATATATATATATATATATATATATATGGCTGATTCACAATTTTGTATGACAGAAACTAACACAACATTGTAAAGCAGTTGTCCTCCAATTAAAAATAAATTTAAAAAGAAATTAAAAAACATACTAACAGTTAAAAACCTAAATAGGCAGCCTAAAAAAATTGTCTTTTTCAAACACTCATTCTGCACTGATAGTTGAGTAAATTAGTGTGTGTAAGTTGGAGTCTCTATTTTCATTATTGAATTTTTGGTATGCAAAAACAATGTACAGAAAGTAGGATATATAAAAGTGAAGTCACTCAGTTGTGTCTGACTCTTTGCGATGCCATGGACTGTAGCCTACCACCCTCCTCCGTCCATGGGATTTTCCAGGCAAGAGTACTGGAGTGGGTGGCCATTTCCTTCTCCAGAGGATCTTCCTGACCCAGGGATCGAACCCAGGTCTCCCACATTGTAAGCAAGACGCTTTACCATCTGAGCCACCAGGGAAGTCCACATGAGTGTAAAAATAGGGTGGTTAGAAATCTGCCTTATACTTAGCTCGTAGAGTCTACTTTGGAGGGAGACATTTTATTCTGGAGTCAGATTCATTTACTTTACATTGAATCTGAAGAATATAACAAAGACTATGTTGACTTGGTCTAGTTCATTTTTGAGAAGATTTGATCAACCATAAAGCGATGGTAGAATGAGGTGTGGTATCAGAGAACACAAGTTGACAAAGGAGTTGGAGTTTCTAAGGTCACAATTCTTCCTTCTTCCATTGATGGTGTATGTATGGTCTGGACAGTTTCCATCACAGTCCACAGAACTCGTGCATCCCAACCTTTGTCCTGGGGCTTCATACATCCGTATATCCTCTAGAATTTGAGATTCAGTTCTGAGACTTTCAAGAAGTGATAAGTAGATTGGTCACCTTTTCCCAACAGTGAATTCCAATGATATAGTAGCTGAACCTGGATTTAGGTAGAAACTTAGGAGTCTTTCTGAGTCAAGCATCTTAAAGAGTTAATGTCATGAAGTTCAAACTCAGGCCCAAAATGCTGCTTTGGAGAAAGACCTCAGGGAAAATGTCCACAAGTTGCGGAAAGTGGTCCTTACTTTCCAGTCCTACGTGGAAAGGGGTAGCACTGAGAAGCAAAGAGCAGAAATAGGAAAGGACCTGTTTTGCATCATTATTTAGTTGAGATACAAATGTTCTGGGAAAGTTCATTGTTGGAAAGTATCAGGCTCAGGGTGAGGGAGGCTGGGAAGAAGAACTGAGATATGGAAATTTTGTAGACTATCAACCCTGTGAGTATATGTCAAAGAAGAAATTATGAATTTATAAAGTGGAGTCTCAGGATCAAGATTAGAGAAAGATATCGAGGAGTGAATGCTGCAGAAGACACTGAGTAACTGGCTATAGAACAGTGACAGTGAAAGTAGGTTTTATTGGTTGTTGTAGGTCCCAGGGTTTCCAAGTTTGAGCTTTTTGCTCTCAATAGGTGCCTGGAATAACAGAGAAATGGAAGAGGACATCTCTCCATAGAGGTGTCTGAAGAAATTAAAATATTTAACTTGTATATTGACCTTATAATGAAGTGAGAAAGCATAGCAAAGCCTTTTGGGTATTAGCAGTAGAAAGAAAACACTAGAAAATACAAATAATTTAAAACATTTGCGGGAAAAGAAATCCCCTGCTTAGTGAATGATTATACTTAACACAATTTAGAACATATAATTTTTCATCAGAATATTGGTAACAGCATTTTCCCCAACTGGGACTGGATGACATGTGGCAGCTGGTATTTTGTGGGAATTCAGTCAAGGAGTCAAGATAAAGTCAGTCTGATAGTCATGGTAGCCAGGCTGAGCAATTCACTGGGAAATTCCATTTTTGCCTCTACAGTTTCTGTACAGGTCTCTTTGGGTATTGCAGCAATGTGCTCGTAAATCCCACCCACAGTGCTGCAGAGCTTTACAAAAACCTCCCCTTGGTTTTGTCCCATCTGTCTTAGAACATCCATCATAGGTATTTTCTCCAAGTCAAGCTCCATCCAGATCAGAGTCTTGGCTTGAGGTCAGGGCAGGCTTGCAGGTGTTTCTTTCTCAGGCTTTTCTGCCCTGCTGCTGGGATTTGCCCTGCAGTTTGCGACTAGAATGGACTTCAGAAATCATGACATCTTCTCCTTCCTGTGTTTTCTGACCAGTCCATCTCAGATGATTTCTCACAGGGGAGTCTGTCAGACCTCAATGTCTCAGCTGAGTCCTACAAGCTGTAGGTAGGCAGAAAAGATTCATAGTCAGTCGAATTTCTGCTTTCACCTGCTAATCTTCTGAATCACCTCTGCCTGCCCTACTCGCCCATGGAGGGTGTTATGGAGTGGAAAGTGCTTCCACATAGAATTTTATCCTCTCCATTGATCACATCTGGCTGAATTCAGGGCCAGTAGTCCATCTGCTGCTTTGTGTGAACTGGAAAAGGCAACATGCTGGGCAAATGCAGAGGCAGGCCCTTTGGGTTCTAGTTGGAAAACAGAGGGCAACTTTTTGAGCTTTATTCATAAAGTCTTCCCTTTTTACAGCTGATGCAGCCCCACACCAGGGCCTTGGCTCAGACAGCAGAGCTCAGGCTGAATTTTAGTCCATTTAGATGAATTTTTGCTCCCTTGGCTGAGAGTCCTTGTGTCAGACACAACCTGGGCACCTAGGGGCGGTGGCTCTGGCCAAATTCAGTCCATGCTTTTTTTTTTTTTAAATAAATTTATTCATTTTAATTAGAGGCTAATTACTGTACGATATTGTAGTGGTTTTGCCATACATTGCCATGAATCAGCCACGGGTATACATGTGTTCCCCATCCTGAACCCCCCTCCCACCTCCCTCCCGATCCCATCCCTCTGGGTCATCCCAGTGCACCAGCCCCAAGCAGTCCATGCTTTTTAATTTACACTCTTGTTGGACTTTTGATTTTTAACACCATCATACCCTTTTTGAAAACTTAGGTGCTCTCAACACATCAGTCTTCGTTTTCTACAGATCTGTGTGCACATCACTGTGAAAATAAAGCAATACATAAGGATCAGCGAAAATGTCTTTACTGAATGTTAACCATTAAAGGATAGTGTGGGGTTTCCCTGTTGGACCAATGGTAAAGAATTCCCCTGTCAATATAGAGGAGACAGGTTGATCTCTGATCTAGGAAGATCCCACATGCCACAGAGCAACTAAGCCCATGTGCCACAACTACTGAGCCCACATGTTGCAACTCCTGAAGACTGGGCACCCTAGGGTCTGGTGCTCCACAACAAGAGAAGCCACTGCAATGAGAAGCCCATGCACTGCAACTGGAGAGTAGCCCCATCTCACTGCATCTAGAGGAAGCCGGAGCAGCAGCGAAGACCCAGCACAGCCTATATATATATATATATAAAATAAAAGGATAGTGTGAATTTTCTTGCTGTTGTTAACAAGAGAGAGCAGGATTGAAAAAACTTCGAATTTCATACTTTCTTTGGAGGATCTTATCCAAATGCATGGCCTAATTTAAGCATCACAATATTCCTTATGATCTTGTGACAATGCCTTACTACCCTCCATTCAACTGCATGCCTAGCAACTTCATCTCCATACACACAGTCTAACACCTTTTTCCTGATTAAAACCTCAAAGAACAAACAGGAAAAGAGGAGAAGAAATGTTGTTTTCTCAGTAACAGACAATGTAACAGGGGCTGGCTTGAGCAGAGAGCAGGAGAAATTGTACCTCATGGCAGGAGGCCAGCTGGGCTAAAGCACTGAACTTGGATGGTTGAGCATAGCTGGTTTAGGTACTAAGTTTTGAAATGGCAAGAGGTGGGTGGTTAGCATGTTGAAAAATAAATCTGGCTTCTGCTGAACCCCTATGAGGCTCCCTGACTCCCTCCTAGCGCTGATGAACAGGCTTCCCCAGGCAGCCATAAGAAACAGGTTTGAACAGAATCAGCTATAGAAAACAAAAAGTTGGGAATGAAAAGGTAATTAAATCTTGAGAAGAATGGAACTTAAACTCGGCAACCTAGTGGTTTTGAGGTGGTGAATCTTGCAATCCTGCGGCAGTGGCAGAAAGGTTTGGGGTGCTGAGTCCTAAGGAGACTGCAGGTATTGTGTTTCCTAGTGCTTCATTCCTCCCTGTACCAGGAGTATCTTCCAGGGTCTTTGATACAGGACTTTGCAGGGTCCCCATTCCAGGTGGGTGTACATCCCACTCCACTGACTTTGGGATGTGGCCTTTCATGGATCCATAGTTGTGGGTGGAGGCGACAGTGCCTGGTCCAGGCTGAGGCTCCACATGGCGTGGAGTCATGGATTTCTGCCAGCACTGTTGAGCCTTTGTCCTGTGAGATGAGAAGGGTATGCTTAGGGGGTCACTGTTGCTTTGGCCTGGGTCCCTGAACAAAGACACAGTCCTGAATGCAGCCCACAATCTGAGGGCAAGTTCAGCTGGTCTGCAGACCAATGAGCAAATGCAATATTTGTTTGTATTGTAGAAGTGTTAGTCACTTAGTTGTGTTCAACTCTGACCTCGCCAGGCTCCTCCGTCTATGGAATTCTCCAGGCAAGAATACTGGAGTAGGTTGCCATTTGCCTCTCCAGGGGATCTTTCCATCCCAGGAATGGAACCTAGGTCTCTTGAATTGCACGCAGATTCTTTACTGTCTGAACTACCAGGGAAGCCCCAGTTGTAAAGCAACCTCAACTTTTTAAATAATAGGCAACAATCATAGTAGAAATGGCTGTTTAATACTAAACCTAGGGTGACTTGACCTATGAAATCATGTGCTGAAACTTATGGTAGCTCCCTGTTACCTTTAGGTTAAGATGGTTTGAGCACAGGCTTTTGTTTACCTTCCTAGGCCTTTGTCTTATTCTCCCTCCGCCCTAAACTCAGCTGTGCTAAACTACTTGCTTCCTGAAAGCTCCATGTTCTTTCATGTCTCTTTGCCTTTGCCCTGTGATTGCTTTTGCTTGAAATGCCCTTACCTTCTTCAGTTCCCCAGTTTGGTCTCTAGCCCACCTCCTTAGATCCATTGATGAAGTACGATGTGAGCTTAGCTTAGCTGTTGACCTTCTGGGAAGTCTTAAACGATTGCTCAAGATAACTGTATTGGATGCACCCTCTTCCCCTTAATTTTTGTGGCATCCACTGCTTATCCCTATCACTGCTGTCAAAACTCATTTCCTCTCATCTTTAAGTAAAGATCTTTGAGAGAAGAGATTTGTCTTGTTCATTTCTGTGTCCTCTGTGCAGGACGTTACCTCATTAAGCAAGGCTCATAAAGTGCCTTCTGAAACTAATATAATGATATAATGTCTCATATTCAGAGAGGATAAGCTAGGAAGTGACAGAGTCATGACTAGAACCCACATCTTCCCAATTCCTAGTCCCTGCTCTCTCTCACCCTGCTGTGCACTCCGGAACGCTATTTTACATTTGTTTAACATAGCACCATTAGCTGTAAACAATTCAATTTGAACATTAGTCTCAGTTAAGCATCATTGGGAAGTTAAATTTGTTGTGATTTGCTCCACACTATGAAATATATTCCAAAGCCAAAGAGAAATGAATTCCTTGTTGTCTACATATTTGGAATATTCAAATCACAGTCTTTCCACTAACATGAGTAATCAAGGATGAACTGTGCCTCCAGAGAAGCATCTAAGATGTCACAGCTGGGAGAGCCTTCAAGGATGATATATTCACTCCGCTACGCGTTCAGATGAAAGAGTCTAGAGTGATCCAGAGTGGTTTCACAACTGGCCAAGGCCAACATCAAAGAAACATAAAAGAAATAAATTATTCCACTTCCTAGTCCAGTGATATTTTTGGTTCACTTGGCAAATATCCAGTTCTCTGATCATTTACTTTGATATTTATCATTTGAAAGTGTCAGTATCTTCTCAGTCCTCCAGCTGATCTTTTTCCCTGGGATGACTTTAGAATGACCTGGGCAGCCTGGCATTTTCTTTCTGTATATGTGGCTTTTCATTGTTGTATGAGATGCTCTTTTGTGGGAAAGGGGAGGGGCAGGCACAGGGTGGGTTCATCCTGAAGTTCACCTCTTCCTGGAAGAAGGCTGGGTCATTCTTGCTGCCAAATGAGTGCATTCTGAGAGAGGATCAGAGGACAGGGGACTGAGTTTACCTTGGTGTTGTCCAGTCCTGGGTGGGAGCAGGCTTGGAGAAAGGTGGGAGGAGACCTGACCTGAAGAAAATTTATGGGATGCCAGGCCAAGAAAAGAAACGAGGATGGCACTGGGGCATCCTAGAACTTGTAATTTTGTGACCATGGACTTTGAACTTGCTTTTCTTATCTCCACTCTCTGCCTTTGATATCGATGTGTACTTCTTGAGGGTTATAGGCAAACTGCAGTGTATATCAAAGGAGAATACGAGGCTTTAAAAAAGAATTGTGGAACAGACTCTTGAAAAGACTTCAAACCACACAGATGGAAGAACAACTGGAAAACTTTGGAGAATATAGACCAATGGATGGGCGATACTAAAGGTGTTTGATCATAGTCTTGAAATAACTATCAGGGTAGAGCTGGCTTATGGAAGACAACTGCATTTGCATGTCTGCTTATGTGTGCCTCCTGTGTATTGCAGTATGTTGGTTTAATGAAATGTATGAGGAAAACGGAAACTACACAGATATGTGGTACAAAAAGGTAGATTTTTTGCAATGTGAAATCAGAAACTGTGTTAATGGACTTCTTCTATTCTTTTCCATCAAAGTCCATTTGTCTAGCTTGCATTTTAGATGGAACTTCCACCCATGTGTGGTTTTATAGCATTATTCATGGGTCTTTGGGGAAATAATTGGTTCACTGAGTTAAGAAACTTTTATGTGTTGACATATTTCATTATACAACGTCAAATATATCACAGGAGGTAATATGGCCACTAATATCTTCAATTCAGAACAGTACTTAAATACTGGGAAGCCTCCCAGCTCCTAATGGCAGATACAATTTCCCTGAACTCTAGTTTTTCCCTGAAAGCTTGGATTTTTATCATTAACAACAATGGTCCATTGTTTTCTTGATGTGCAGGTTCAGTTTATTCATTTTCAAGAAAATGCGTGATAACTACCCAAGTCTGAATAACCATAGTTTGCCTGTCAGTTATTCTTTCAAGAAAAATGGCGTTTCATGAAAAAAAAAAAAAAAAAGGCTAGTGCAACTTAAATGACTACAAAAGGCTTTTCCCTTGAGATAATAAAATAATTTGGAATGCAGCAGAAGTACTTACCTGTACTTCCACTGTTGTTACACAGAATACTAAAAAGACATAAACTTGAGTGGAGATTTAATAAAATTAATAGTTTTACTGCTTTTTCAGTGTTATGGACTGAATGGTGTCCCTCCCAAATCCATATGTTGAAGTCCTTACCCTTGGTAACTCAAAATGTATCCTTCTTTGGAGATAAGACCCTTAAATATAAGGTAAAAGAGGCCATTTTACCTTAGACTGGATTAAACCCTAATCCAGTCTTACTGGCGTCCTTATGAGAAGAGGAAATTTGTACACAGAAGAAGATACATATGGGATATATTATACATGTATAGGGGAAAGTCCACATGAGGATAAAGCAAGAAGGTGGCCGTCTCCAAGCCAAGGAGGAGGACTCAGGCGAGATCAAACCTGTGGGCACTTTCATCCTAGATTTTTAGTCTCAGAACTGTGAGAAAATAAGTTTCTGTTGTTTAAACCACATAGCCTGTGTTATTTTGTTATGTCAGCTTAGCTAACTAATACAATCAATTACATTGTTGACGGAAACTAGCTTTTTTTTTCCACCTGAAAATACATGGGAATGTAGAATACAGTCACTGCTAATATGCTACTGAGGCTTCTGCCTTGATTCATGCTAAGTGACCAGCAGGTTTACCCACCAATGCTTTCACAACATGAAGGCAAATGCCAAAACAAAGAAAATGGCAAATATTATTTTGCCAATATCATGAATATAGTTCTGACCTCATGGACTCCCTGAAAATGTCTTTGGGCTCCTGGATGTCCATGGCCCACACTTTGAGAGCCACTTTCCTAATCTATGTGGTTTGTCCTGCCAAAGCTGCAATGGCAGCAGTCAACCCAGGCTTTCTTTACTTTGACCAGTTTCTACTTGTTTGCTGGTGATTAGCAGATCGATTGTATCATATGCTTCAACTGATGGATGAATAAATGGTCAAGCCATTGTGAAAAGTGACTTTCCAGTTCCTTGAAAAAGATGAAATTGCCTTGAATACTTTGGTGGAATCTCTAGAGTCAAGGACCACAGATGTGTATGTCATTTGCCTGTGGTTTGTTCTCCTTGGTGGTACCCGGTGTCTCAGATGCTGGATCCATGGTGATGGAGCTTTGGGGACAGTGGGAAGACTCAGGGAAGGGCCAGAGTCTGGTTACTTTATGTTCAGTACCCATACTATATTTCTGCAGCAAAACTTCACCCTTGCCGTTATAAATAATGTTTACTGGCTTAAGCGACAGGTAGTTAGGATTGTGACTTGAATTTTTGGCAAAACCATAAATATGAGTAATAGACTGACTTGGCTTTCATGGCTGATGGATCAAGCAATGCACCTAGTAACTGGACAGGAAATAAAAGGGGCCAGGCTTTTGAACTGAGACCCATAGGAAGTCCCAAGAATGGATAAACATGTTCAAGTTCCCCTCAGTCAAGGGGCCCCCAACACACTTTGACTTTTGTCAAAATCTTCTTCTACCTTCTCTGTGATGTCCACCCTGCTGGAGGAGAAGTGAGTTTGACAATCCACTGCTTGGAGTCCTTGGTGCATCTGTAGAAGTCTGGCAGTGACCCAGCCCCACATAAATGGAAGATTGGATTTTAAGCTATAGTTGTTATCTCAGATCTAGAAAGGCAGTGATTTTAAGGTACACTGCTTATGCCTATTTCTTGAATAAGAATAATCCAAATTGTGCAAGATCATCACTGGTGGTTTTCTCACTAATTCTACCTGTGTAGTCAGTGACAGAGTCCATTGTTGACTTACAAATATGTCACATGGACATACAGTTCTAGTTTGTTAAAACACAGAATCAGGATTTCTTTGAGCAAAGCAGTATTCTTAAAAAATATGCTAATTTTCAAGAAACATGTTATACTTTTCACTGCTTAAACTTGCTACAGATTTCTTAGGGATGAAAACATAAAAACATTTTAATAAAGTTTTTGATATATAAAAAAGGGGGAATGAAATCAGTATTTTTAGACTCATCACTTCTAGTAATCATTAATGTTTGCTTTATTGGCTATTTTGGTGAAGTGTTTAAAAATAAATTATAAGCACCATGACAATTCATTTCTAAACCCTTAAGCATACATTTTTTTAAAAACAAAAATATTTTCTATATAACCCTAATACTTCTACTTCACATCTAACAAAGTTAACAATTCTCTAAAATCATTTAATAACTAGTTCATGTTAAATTTTCCAACAAAATGTCCTTTACAGATGGTTTTTGGAAACCAGAAACCAGTCAAATACTATGTATTTAATTTGGTTTCTAAGTATTTTAATTTTCTTTAATCTGTAATAGTTCTCATTCTACAGCATTCCCTCCATTATACTTGAGTTTTCCTTCATCACATTGATTATTGAAGGGACTGGAACTGTTGTCTTATAGAATGTCTCACTGTCTGGAATTGTCTAGTTGTTTCTTTGTGGAATCCTTTAACTTGTTCTTCCAGCTCCTTTGTCTCCTGCTAGAACGAATGACTATAGGCTTCATCTGTTTGTTTGTGTTTTTTTGGCAGGAATACTGTGTAGGGAGGTAGTGTCCTGTGTCATGCTGCTGCTGCTGCTGCTAAGTCGCTTCAGTCGTGTCCGACTCTGAGCAACCCCATAGACGGCAGCCCACCAGGCTCCCCCGTCCCTGGGATTCTCCAGGCAAGAACACTGGAGTGGGTTGCCATTTCCTTCTCCAATGCATGAAAGTGAAAAGTGAAAGGGAAGTCGCTCAGTTGTGTCCGACTCTGTGTGACGCCATGGACTGGAGCCTACCAGGCTCCTCTGTCCATGGGATTTGCCAGGCAAGAGTACTGGAGTGGGGTGCCATCGCCTTCTCCATGTGTCATGCTAGGATATCCATAGTGACTTGATGAGGCTGATCCAGCACTAGGATAAGATGGGGACAGAAAAATTCATCTTTTGTAAAATTACATATTCCCATTGCAACCAGCTGGTAACCTGAGATTTTACAATGTTTTAAAACTTTTTCTTTTGGCTTGGAGTATATTTTTCTGCCTGATGTTCTGCATGCAGCCAGAAGCTAGTCACATTTCTTCCTCCTGTAACTGTGAATGCCTCCAGTCCGCTATACACAAAATGAATGTTATAAACTCATCATTAGATGCTGAAATATTAATATCTAAAAGAATCTGCTTTTTTTTAAAAAAAAAAGTAACCTAAGGAAAATACATTACATTTCTGCTCTACAAATGAGAATTTCATAAAAAGTGTTGTATTTGTGAACTGTTTATATTCCCTGAAATGGTCTCTTCAGTTTTTACTTTGATCAAGCTACTGTATTCTATCTTCTAAATCATAAGCTCAATTATTTTGAACAACCTGGGAGGAAGCCTAGGTAGCGTTTTCCTTCTCTGTGCACTGCTTTTTCTCTTATAGGCTCACAAAGAGCAATTGGAGCTGGTGTGGTAACTGGTGATTGTAATCCCAGTAAGAAGGGGTTAATCCCTGTGCTCTAGGATCAGACACAAGCAGGGTCAGTAGAGTGAAGGAGAGGCCAGGACTGGTCAGCTGTTAGACCTGTGGGATTCACATTGATTGATGCTCTGATTGAACAGAAATTTTCCTTAGTTCCCAGGAAGTATCTTTCAAAAACACATAATGTCAGTGGGTAGAGACTGGTGGCACCTCTACTCTGAGATGAGGAGAGACCTTAGTGGCATTAGGTCAGAGAGATGATTCCTGACTCTGAAATAACATTCCCAGTCGGGGTAGGTCTTGTGGCATCTTCAAGGACCAGCTCAAGATTCATCTCCAAGAGCTCTTCCCAGCTAACTCTACCCAGCAAGAACTTCTCAGCTGCCCTCTCTTTGCTTACTTTGTGATAACTCAGATTTTTCTTGTGAAAGGTCTGTGCTCTTCGTTACCTCACGGGGTCATTTGTCCAGTGCTGCCTCGTGGTGTCCTTCTGGCCATCTCTACTCCCTCACTTGTTAGTTTCCTCATCAGAAAGAGACACAAGAGCTGTCAGGATCTGGGGATTTAGTATCAGATTTTTCTCCTTGTAGATCTGCTTCTACTTATGGTCTTTAGAATATGTTGATGTATGACCCAGTGCACAGGCTACGGTCATCTTTATTTCCAGCCCTTTATTTCTTCCATGATGTTCTCTTTAATTTTGCCATTGGTATATGTAACAAATGTTGTTAGACTGTGGTGAGATTATTTTGCTGACTTTGGTGATGCCTGTTCACATTCTGAGACTATTAGAGTAGACACCCAGGTAAATCTCTTTCAATAAAGGAGTCAGTGGGAAAAGTAGTTTGTGTATTGTTTCCTCATGATGCTCAAATGTTGGCTCTTGATGCTGAGACATATGCAGTGGATAACACCTGGGATTTTTAAACAAATGCTTAGTACACGTCAACCTCTGTGATACGTAGTCACAGTGAAACACAGTAGTACAAAAACAGTCTTCTTTTATCTTTTCCTTGGTAGTCTAACATCATCGCACCTTGTCATCTAGAATACCTCAGAAATCTCCTTTCTCTTATTGTGGTTAATGAAATAAAACTTAGTTGCAAAAATTGTTACACAAATTAATAAGTAAAACACGAAGTACCTAAAGGGTAAATGCACAAAGGACAAATTAAGAAAGTCACTCATTGGTTAACAAATTTAGAAAAATATTTTAACTCTCCAGAAATAAAAAATGTAAATGAAACATTAGCAAACCATTAAGAAATAACTAGGTTTTTAAGGAATGTGTTGTTAGAAAAGTTGATGTTCTCAGTGGTGGTAAGATGTTGGTAATATAAATTGTTATATATTTTTTGGAAACCAATTAAATAATATTTAAAAAGTGAAAATATTCATACTAGGTTGAGCAAATATTTCCACTTTGGGGAATTTACTGTGAGAAAATACATATGTGTTTGAATTTAAAGTGAGGTTTATTATCCTTAGAGAAGACAGAGTCCCCTTATATTTGATTCAAATTCAAAAATATTATACAAAAAGCAATATTATAATACTTTAATGGAATTATTTGGTTTTGCACAGTTAAGTACAGTGAAGACATATTCACCTTTAATGATCTTAATCAAGGTTAGTTCATGGATACTACTGGAAGTCAGCTGATGAGCTTAGTGATAAAAATGACTAGTAAACTTAATGACAATTTAGTAGCTATTCTTGAGGTATGCTTAGAAATTACAAGTGTTCAATATTGTTTAAACAAATCTTTCAAAGTAGATCTTTTGCTGTGGAAATCATGAATATTCACTTACAGTCTAAATGGCAATCAAAAGTTCTGTTTCATGAATAGATATTGGGATTCAAATATGTTTTAGTGAAACCTTCATATATGGATTTCTAATGGGCTATATTTCAAACAACTTAGTTATAGGTGAATGTGATATCCTTTTAAAAAATGTTTGAAGATTAAAAGAACAGCTCTGCTGATGAAATACATGGATTTGAGGTATTTGTGAGAATTTAAATAAAATTATATAAACAGAGTGGGAAAAAAGCTGTGTTTCAGAACTAATGTCATATATAAGGGTTTAAAAATGTAAATAATACTAAAGCAATATGTTAAAAATTTTAAGGTAGAATTGGACAAATCAGTGCCGGTTTATAAGGGTGTATAGAGTCAAGTTCGCTCAAAATCTTTATTTTGAGTCTTCTGAGAGAAAGTGGGGACTTACTTCAGTACCTATAATAAGTATATACATGGCTTCCCTGGTGGCTCAGCAGTAAAGAATCTGCCTGCAATGCAGGAGACACAGGAGACACAAGTTCTATCCCAGGGTCAGAAAGATCCCCTGGAGGAGAGCATGAAAACCCACTTCAGTATTCTTGCCTGGAGAATCCCATGGACAGAGGAGCCTGGTGGGCTATACAGTCCATGGAGTCACAAAGAGTCAGACATGACTGGAGTGACCAGTACACACACACACACACACACACACGTATACACACATGGCTTTCCCTATATACATATACGTGATAATTTTAAATAATGTAAAGCTCTCTATATATACACATTCATTACAGCATTTAAGAAAATGTAAAAACTGATTGAATTCTAAATTATAAGGAAATTGATAAAACAGTGTGTTTCCAAATACAATGTTAATGTACTTCATTAAATACTGATTACGAAAAGTGTCTGATAACGTAGAAAACTGATTTTATAATGTTTTAAAGATACAGATGTGTATGTGGAATATGATTACATGTACAGACTATTAAATAACTTGAATGAAATATATCAAAAGAGTAATTGTAGTTGCTTTTTGGTGGCAGTCTGGATTTTCTCTTGATGTAGAATAGTGTATTAAATTATAGGGAGGAAAATGCTCAGGCCATTGAGTTCTAGCTCCCAACCATGCAGACAATCTGCATGGTGTAATCACCCACCTGAACTCATTCCCTAATAAGGATGTATCTTTCACTGCTGAATGGCTAGCAACTGTTACAAAGCAATTCCTGCTATTGAAATGAAAACATTTAAAATCAATCAGTCTATCTTCCTGTCATCTATCTGTCTATCTATCATTTTTCCCCTTTTGGTCCCAGTTCAGCCATCTGCTGCAGAGAGGTTAATGTTCTCTGTCTTCTAGGGCACAGGGAGTGTATTGTCTGCTCTGAGCGATTCCAGACTCTCCTTGTCTGATCCACATTGAGCCTCCAAACAAAGATAGAATGAACTTCTATCTTTCATTATAGGCAGTGTCATCAAGCTTTGAAAATTTTGCCATGGTTGGTTTAGTCTTTAACTCATGGCTATTGTCTCTATTAAATATGATGTTCCCTCCCTCCCACCCCAACCTCAGAAAACCTAAAGCTACCATTGATTTCCATTGTTTCTTAAACCAGAACAAGCTGGTTTCAGGTCATTTTTTGATACCAGGTTTTGATGAGAATAGAATAAAAGCATATGAGGGATGTGTTGGGGAGGATGGTCCAAGGAAAGGGCCCAGAAAGATGAGAAGGAGGAGCCATGGATGACCTACTTTGCAGTTTGCAAAGGGCTGGCAGCTGGCAGCCTCCCTTAGCTACCACTGCCCAGATTTTTGATTATTTCAGCCACAGTGAAACACTTTATTTAGGGGGTGGAAACTGCAGGGTTGAAGAATTTTGTACCCTTGAATGCTCATGTTTTCTTTCAGAAATGCTAAGAAAATACATATCTTGGTATTGATCTTTTTATTTTCTAGGAATATAAAGTTAATATCAATTTAAGTGATAAATAGTCTGAGTTCACAACAATATTTTCCCTGGTACTAATGCCTTTGTATTTTCCCTTGTACTTTGTTTCTGTGCTTCTTTCAGCTTTACTAAACAGATAGGGTCACAAAGGTAATGAAAGAAATCTACATATGTGTATGTATAACTGAATAATTTTGCTGTACACCAAAGATTGTAAGTCAACTATACTTCAATTAAAAAAAAAGCAAAAAGAAATCTACAGACTTAGGCAAAGCAATCTTTCCAGACAGTACAATCTCTTCCAGACAGTTACAGTACAAAGACAACTTTGCAAAGCCTGGTACAAAGAAGGAATAACATTCTCATGAGCAGAATCCCCAGCCCCACTGTTTTGCAAGTGGAGAAAGAAGGTCTTGCTGCTCACGGCTTTGAAAGCCCATCCTGTGTGTGATCGCCACATAGATTCAGAAAATGAGATGGGCAAGGTCAGTGATTTAGGAAAGCATTCTGTCCAAGTTTTGGAGAGATTTATAGGCATGCCTGAAGTATATGTAAAGTTGTAATACTTGCTTTCCAGTAATTTCCTTAACTTCCAACCTCTTAAATTTAACTGTAAGCCAAGTTTCTCAAGTCCCAACAGGAAGCATTAAATCCCTGAAGATGCTCAAGAGTAAGTCTCCTAGGCTGTCTTTGGTCAAGCGTCAGATGATGGATGGGAACAGAGTGTGGGAATTTTTGAGAAGCAGGTTCTCACGCCCTTGCCCTGGTGGATGCTTCCTGGGTAGTTGGTGGTTGTGTCCTCCATCTGTTGGGAACTGGTCCAAAGCCAAAAGCTTTTGTTTTCTGAATAAGAAAGGAACTCAAATGTAGGGTGTCAGGGGGTACAGCAACCACAGGATGTGGACACTCTGGGTCTCTGGTGCCTCCTTAGGAAAACCTATCTGCTGGGTTAGGTGGGTAGTGAGAAGCCTGAGTCAGCAGGGGACTTAAGAAGTTTCCCAGCACCCAGGTCCCATGCATCCCACCATTTTCCACCTCTCTCTTAGCACATGGCTTCCCTGGTGGCTCAGATGGTAAAGCATCTGCCTACAATGAGGGAGACCCGGGTTTGATCCATGGTTCGGGAAGATCCTCTGGAGAAGGAAATGGCAACCCACTCCAGTACTCTTGCCTGGAAAATCCCATGGACAGAGGAACCTGGTGGGCTATATAGTCCATGGGGTAGCAAAGAGTCGGACATGACTGAGCGACTTCACTTTCACTTTCTTAGCACATGGGCTTTTCCAGGGATATTAGCCAATGTGTATAGTCAGCTCTGACTTCACACATCAGTGTGATGACATCAACACTGCTGAACGAGGAGATCTTCCTTCAGATGTGGTGGAGACAAGATGGTTTGGAAGGTGGAAGCCAAAAGCAGTGGCAGAACCATCCTAGCAAACACTCTATCAGAAAGAAAGCCATTTAGGAATGAAGTTATTCTATTATTTCCTTCTGAAAATAGAGGTTAATAAATTTTGGTGCAAAACTATTTTCCTTCCACACACTCATTCTGCACTGATAGTTGAGTTAACTAGAATAGATAAGATGGAATCTCAGTTTCCATTACTGAATTTTCCATAAGCAGAACAATATACAAGAGATGGGAGAAATACAACCAAATGTAAAAATACAGTGTTTAGAGACCTGCTGTATAGACTTGGAGCCTTTGCTTTGGAGAGAGGAGGAGATTTTACTCTGCAGTCAGATTCATTTTCTTCACTTTGAGTCTGAAGGTTAATGAAGACTATGTTGACTTGGTCCAGGTTATTTTTGAGTAGACCAAATCTGCCATATACATACATGATAGAATGACGTGTTGTATCAGAAAACACAAGCAAACCAGAGCATTGGAGTTCTTTAAGGTGACAATGCTTCTTTCTTCCATTGAAAGCATATGATCTGAACAGCTCCCATTATGGTCCACAGAACTCCTGCTTCCAAGCCTTGCTCTGAAGCTTCATAAACCTATAAATCATGTGAGTCTGAGACTCAGTTCTGAGCCTTTATAAAAGTGATATGTAGATAGCCCACTCTTTTTCAATGGCAGATTCCAGTGATGTAGCAACTGGACCTGGATTTAGGCAGGAACTTCCAAGTTTTTCTGGGTTAGGCGCCAACAAATATAATATTTATGGAGTTCAGGCTCAGTGCTGAAAAGATCTTTCACTATCTTATCCCATCAGAATGTGCAAACTGATTCTCTGGAAACAGATCTCAGAGAAAATGCCCACTAATTGTGCAAGGTATTCCTAACCTTCCAGACTTGCACAGGTAGGGGTAGGACTGAGAAGCAAAAAGTAGGAATAGGAAGGCCCCTGTTTTGTATCATTTCCTGGTTGAGACGCAAATGGACTGGGGAATGTGACTGTTGCAAGGTGTAAAACTCAGGGTGAGGAATCCTGGGAGAAAGAACTGAGTGGTGGAATGTTTGCAGAGTCTCAGTACTGTGAGCAGATGATAACTCTTTGTGAGTAAAGTATAGATTATAAGAGTATAAAATGGAGGTCCAGGATCAAGATTAGAGAAATATGTTGAGGAATAAATGCAGCAATGGACACTGAGTCAATAGTTTGTTGTGGAACAATGACATGGAGAGTATGTTTTATGGTTGCTGTTTGTTTCAAGGTTTCCAAGCTTGAGCTCTTTGCTCCCATTTGATGCCTGGGGATAACAGAGAAATGGAAGAGGAGTCTCTCCATAGAGTTGTCTAAAGAAACGAAAAATTTTAATTTGTATGTTGACTTTGTAATGGAAATGAGAAAGCATAAGAGAGCCCTTTGTGAGTTAGTTTCAGAAGGAAACACTGGAAAATAATCTAGAACATTTACAGAAAAAGATGAAGTGCCATGCCTGGTCAGATTTAAACAGCTTGGAGTATATAATTTTGCATTAGAATATTGAACATGAGTTTGAGCAAACTCTGGGAGGTAGTTGCAGAACAAGGAATCCTGGCCAGCTGCAGTCCATGGGGTCACAAAGAGCTGGACATGACTGAGTGACTGAACAACATTGGTAACAAAATTTCAGTGAACTTGGGTCTGGCTGCCTTGAGTGGAGTAAAAATGGCAGCTGCTTTTTTTTGGTGAGGGTTCAATAGGGAGATACAGGGGACAAGAAGTCTGAAGTCATGGTAGCCATGCTGAGAATTTCCCAGGGCAATTTCACTTTTGCTCTTACAGTTTCTGTAGAGGTCTCTTTGAGGTTTGTAATACTGTGGCCCCAACCAATCACAGTGCTACAGAGCTTTACAAAAACCTCCCCTTGGTTTTATCTTATCTGGCCTCTGAGAAGGCCCTCTGCCAGAGATTTCTCTAATTCAAGATATAACAAGATCAGACTCTTGGCTGTAGGTCACGGCAGGCTAACCTGGATGCTTCTGTCTGAGGCCCTTCTAACTTGTTGCCGGGATCTTCTCTGGAGTTTGCAACTAGAATGGACTTTCAGAAATCATCACGTCTTCTCCCGTCTGTGCTTTCTGGCCAGTCTACTCTCAGATGGTTTCCCACAGAGGAGTCTGTCAGACCTGAATGTCTCAACTGGGTCCTACAAGGTGTAGGTAGGCAGAAGATGCTTGTGCTCAATGTAATTTCTGCTTTCACCTGCTAAGCTCCCAAATCACCTCTGCTGGCCACATTTTGCACATGGAAGGTATTATGTAGTTGAAAGGGCTTTCACCTAAACTTCAGAATTTCATCCTCTCCATGGAGTAGCTTGTGACTGAATTCAGGGCCAGGAGCCCATATGCTGCTTCGTGTGACTTGGAAAAGGCAACTTGCTGGGCAAATGCAGAGGCAGCTTCTAGGGCTCAAGTTGGCAAACATAGGGCACCTTTGTGAGCTTTATTCATAAAGGCTTCTCTTTCTCTAGCTGATGCAACTCCACACCAGGAACTTGGCTCAGCCAGCAGAGCTCAGACTGAATTTTAGCCCTACCTGTCCCCTTGGTCAAGGGTTCTTGTGCCAGTTAATTGGAGTTTAGCATCAACCTGAGTTAAGCATAATTGGATTAAGGAAATTTTTGTGTGTGTGTGTGGTTTGCTCTGTACTGTGGACAAGGGAGCCTGGTGGGCTGCTGTCGAGGTCACACAGAGTCGTACATGACTGAAGTGACTTAGCATGCATGCATGCATGCATTGGAGAGGGAAATATCAAACCACTCCAGTGTTCTTGCCTGGAGAATCCCAGGAACGGAGGAGCCTGGTAGGCTGCCGTCTATGGGGTAGCACAGAGTTGGACACGACTGAAGCGACTTAGCAGCAGCAGCAGCCATACCACGAAATATATTCCAAAGCCAAAGGCGAATGAATTCTATGTTGTCTACATGTTTGGAGTATTCAAATCACAGTCTTGGACTTCCCTTGTGGTCCAGTTTAAGGATCTACCAATGCAGGGATTACAGGTTTGATCCCTGATCCAGGAAATTTCCACATGCCTCAGATCAACTAAGCCCACATGTCACAACTCTGAGCCCTCACTCTAGAGCCCACGGACAGCAACTACTGAGCCCGCGTGCTCTAGAGCTCATGTTCTATAACAAGACAAGCCACTGCAGTGAGAAGTCCTTGCAAAGCAACTAGAGAAAGCCTTACTCTCTGCAACTAGAGAAAACCTGTGTGCAGCAATGAAGACCCAGAGCAGCCAAAATATAAATAAATGAATGAATGTATAAATAAGTAAAGGCCAAAAAAAATTACTGTCTTTCCACTAACATGAGTAATCAAGGATGGACTGGGCCTCTAAAGAAGCATCCTAGGATGTCACAGCTGGGAGAGCTTTCAAGGATCATTTATTTACTCCTCTATGTGTTCAGATGAAAGAGTCTAGAAAGATCCAGAGTGATTTCACACCTGGCCTAGGCACTTAGCTTCAAAAAACATACAAGAAATCAAGTATTCCAATTCCTCATCCAGTGATATTTTTGATACACTAAACAAGTACCCAGTCTTTGGTCTTTAATTTTGACCGTGTAATTTGAAAGTGTTTGGCTGTCTTCTCACTTCTCCGGCTGATCTCCTTCCCTGGAATGACCTTAGAATAACTTGGGCAGCCTGGCATTTTCTTTTTCTTTGCATTGTTATAAGAGACACTCTTCTATGGGAAAAGTGAGGAGCAGGCACAGGATTGTTGTATTCTGAAATTCACCTCTTCCTAGCAAGAGGCTGGGTCCTATTCTCAGAAGGGATTCTCAGAAGGGTTCAGGGGACAGGGATGGGGTGAGGGGATTGAGTTTACCACGGTATTGTCCAGTCCTGGGTGAGATCAGGCCTCCTGCTTGGAGATTCAGAACACTTGGAGAAAATTTATGGGATGCCAGGCCAAGAAAAATGAGGATTGGTCAAGGGCATCTTAGAGCTCTTAATCTGGTGACTGAGGACTTTGGACTTGCTTTATTTATCTCCACTCCCCCCTCTAATAGTGACGTAATCTTTGAAGGTTATAGACAAACTGTAGTATATTCAAAGGAGAATACTAAATACACTATAGTATATTCAAAGGTTGTTGAAAAGACCTCAAACCACATACATGGAGAAACAGCTGGAAAAATTTAGAGAAAGTAAAGAGCTGAGAAAGTAAGATCCTGTAGGTGTTTGTAGTCTGCAGATAGCCATCAGGGTATAGCTGGCTTATTCAAAGATAGTTGGATTTACGTGTCCATTTTTACGTATTCTATTATTAAAATACATTGGTTTGATGAAATATATGAACAAAATCTGGACTTACACATATATGTAGTACAAAAAGTTAGGTTAGTTACAATGTGAAATCAGAAATCATGTTAATGAACTTTCCTGTTCTTTCCCATTAAAGTCCATTGCTCTAGCTTGCATTTTGGGGGAAATTTTCATCCAAGCAGGGTTTTATATGATTGTCCATTGGTCTTCTGGGAAATAATTGTTTCATCTGAGTCAGGCAACTTCAACAACAACCTTTGAAAGAAAAGTGAAAGTGAAAGTTGCTCAGTTGTGTCCATCTCTTTGGAATCCCATGGATGGGGGCCTACCAGGCTCTTCTGTCCATGGAATTCCCCAGGCCAGAATATTGAAGTGGGTAGCCGTTCCCTTCTTCAGGGGATCTTCCCAACCCAGGAATTAAACTCAGGTCGCCTGCATTTCAGGTGGATTCTTTACCATCTGAGCACCAGGGAAATCCAAGAATGCTGGAGTGGGTCGCCTATACCAAGCCAGGAATTGAAACAGGGTCTCCTGCATTGCAGGTGGGTTCTTTACCAGCTGAGCTACCAGGGAAGTCCTAACAAACTTTATATGATATCAGAAATATCACAGTAGTTAATGTGATCACCAATATTTAAAAATCAGAATATTATTTAAAATTGGAGAACCATACAGCACATGGTGGCAGATACAAGTTTCCCTAAAACCTATTTTTTTGCCTAAAAGCTTAGATTTTTATCAGCAGCAGCAATGATCCATTGCTTTTCTTGATGTGACAGGCCCAGTTCACTCATTTTCAAGATAATGCCTGAGAGCTACCCAAGTCTGAATACCCATAGTTTGTTTGTCAGACATTCTTTCAAACGAAAAGTATGGACAAAATGTCTAGCTCAGTTCACAACTCAAACGATTGCACAAAGATTTTCCCTTGAGATAATATAATAACTTGAAATGCAGCAGAAGTGCTGTATGTATACTTCCACGTCACTAAGTCGCTTAAGTTGTGTCACTAAGCTGCTAAGTCGCTGCAGTTGTGTCTGACTCTGTGCAACCCCATAGACGGCAGCCCACCAGGCTCCCCCATCCCTGGGATTCTCCAGGCAATGCTAAAAAGACATACACTCAAGATTAGAGATTTCATAAAATTAATAGTTTCATTTGTTTTTCAAGGTTATGAATTGAACTGTGTCCTCTCCAAATTAATATGCTACTTATCCTTAGGCCTCATATCTCAGGATGTAATTGTATTTGGAGATACGACTGTTAAATAGATGGTTTAGTTAAAAAAGGCCATTTGATTTGCATTAAAATGAACCCTATGCCAGTCTGACTAATGTCTTAAGAGAAGAGGAAATTTGTATAGACAAAGAGAAGAGATACAGGGATAGGCATGTATGGAGGAAAGTCCATATAAGGACACAGTGAGTCGATGACCATCTCCAAGCCAAGGAGGGAGGGCTCAAAGACATACCAGCTCTGTGGGAAGCTTAATCTTGAATTTCTAGCCTCAGAACTGTGAGAAAATAAAGTTCTGTTAAGTCTCCTAATCTGTAGTATTTTGTTATGGCAGCCCTAGCCAGCTAGTCTCATATTTTTAATGTGAAACTGGCTTTGTTTGCCCTGCAAATATATAGCAATGAAGAATGCAATGACCACTAACACAGAATTGAGGCCACTGACTTCACTCACACTAAGGAACCATCAGTTTTACTCACCAATGCTTTTGCAATATTAAGGCAAATGTCAACACTAGGATAAAGGCAAATATTGCTTTGATATTATTATGAAAATAATTCTGACCTCATGGACTCCCTGAAAAGATCTTTGGGCCCCTAGATGTCCATGGAGCTCTACTTTGAGAACTTTTGTCCGAGTTTATGTAGTTTGTGTTGCCAAAGCTGAAATGGCAGCAGTCAATCCAAGTTTTCTCTGCTGTTTCACCACTCTTTACATCTTTGCTTGTGATTAGTAGGACAATTGTATCATATGCTTTGACTGACAGAAGAATAAGTGGTCAGAAGCTATTGTGTGCAGTGATTTTCCAGTTCCTTAAAAAAGATGAAATTGCCTTGAATACTTCTGTGGACTCTCTAGAGTCAAGGACCACGGATCTGTATGTCATCTGCCTTTGGTTTGTTCTCCTTGGTGGTACCCGGTGTCTCAGGTGCTGGATCCGTGGTGATGGCACTTTGGGCACAGTGGGTGGGCTCAGGGAAGGTCCAGAATCTGATTACTTTATGTTCAGTACCCACACCATATTTCTGCAGCAAAACTTTAAACTTTTCATTATTTAAAAACATTATTTAAAATAATGTTTACTTGCTTAAGCATCAAGTAGTTAGGATTGTGACTTGAATTTTTGAGAAAACCATAAATATAAGTAATAGACTGACCTGGCTTTCATGGGTAAGGGATCAAGCAATGCACTTAGTAACTGGACAGGAAATAAAAGGGGCCAAGGTTTTAAACTGACATCCATATGAAGCCCCAAGATTAGATAAACCTGGTCAAGTTCCTCTCAGTTAAGGGGCTCCCAGCACACTTTGGCTTTTGTCAAAACCTTCTCCTACCTTCTCTGTGATGCCTATTTTGCTGAAGGAGTAGTGAGGTTGATAGTCCACTGACTGGAACCCTTGGTGCATCTCTAGAAACCTGGCACAGCCCCAACCCCACACAAGTGGATGACTGGATTCTAAGCTATAGTCATTATCTCAGATCTTGAAAGGCAGTGATTTTAAGATACAGTATTTATGCCTATTTCTTGAATAAGAATAATCCAAAATGTGCCACATCATCACTAGGATTTTGTTATTTATATTACCTAAACATTCTGCAACAGATTCATTTTGTTGTAAAAATATGTCATAGGAACATACAGTTTTAATGTGTTTAAATACCTACAGATTCAGGGTTTCTTTGAGCAAAGCAATATTCTTTAAAAAGTATACTAATTTCAAGAAACATATTGTACTCTACTTTTTCACTGTTTAAAGTTGATGCAGATTTCTTGATCACTTAGAATGAAAACTTTAAAAACATTTTATTACAAGAATTTGATGGGGGGGATGGAGGCTCAAGAGGGAGGGGATATATATATATAAATAATTATGGCTGATTTGACTTGTATGGCAGAAACCAACACTATATTGTAAAGCAACTATTTAATTAAAAAATAAATTAAAAAAATAAAGGCCAAAGAATGTGAACATAAAGAAAGAGAAATGAACATAAAGAATCAGTATCTTTATAGTCTCCACCTAGATTTAACAATCATTAATGGCCATAAAAAAGGTTAAGCACCAAAGAATTGATGCTTTTGAATTGTGGTGCTAGAGAAGACTATTGAGAGTCCCTTGGTCAGCAAGGAGATCAAGCAAGTCAATCCTAAAGGAAATCAACCCTGAATATTCATTGGAAGGACTGAAGCTGAAGCTCCAATACTTTGGCCACCTGATGCAAAGAGCTGACTCACTGGAGAAAAACCCTGATGCTGGGAAAGATTGAGAGTGGGAGGAGAAGAAGGTGATGGAGGATGAGGTGGCTGGATGGCATCATTGATTCAATAGACATGAGTTTGAGCAAACTCTGGGAGATAGTGAAGGACAGGGAAGCCCAGAGTGCTACAGTCCATGGGGTTGCAAAGAGTTGGACACGACTTAGGGACTGAATGACAACAAATTTTCATCATTTTTGCTGTTTCTTTTGGTTAAATATTTAAAAATAAATTATAAGTAGCATGACAATTTACTTCTAAACATTTTAGCATGTAGTGTTTAAATAGAAGAATATTATTCTACACATCTATAATACCACTTAAAGTCAACAATTCCTTAAAACCATTTGTTGATAACAGCCAGTCTTTTTTAAAAAAAATTAATTTATTTTAACTGGACGCCAATTACTTTACAATATTGTAGTGGTTTTTGCCATATGTTGACATCAATCAGCCATGGGTGTACATATGTTCCCAATCCTGAACCCCCCTCCCACCTCCCTCCCCATCCCATCCCTCTGGGTCATCCCAGTGCACCAGCCCTGAGCACCCTGTCTCATGCACCAAACCTGGACTGGTGATCTGTTTCACATATGATAATATACATGTTTCAATGCTATTCTCTCAAATCATCCCACCTTGCCTTCTCCCATAGAGTCCAAAAGACTGTTCTAGACATCTGTGTCTCTTTTAAACAGCCAGTCTTTTAAAAATTTCTCTGCTGCTACTGCTAAGTCGCTTCAGTTGTGTCTGACTCTTAGTGACCCCATGGACTGCAGCCTACCAGGCTCCTCTGCCCATGGGATTTTCCAGGCAAGAACACTGGAGTGGGTTGCCATGTCCTTCTCCAATGCATGAAAGTGAAAAGTGAAAGTGAAGTTGCTCAGTCGTGTCTGACTCTTAGCGACCCTATGGACTGCAGCCTACCAGGCTCCTCCGCCCATGGGATTTTCCAGGCAAGATTCTTCCCAAATACCTTTTACAGAGGTTTTTAAAAACAAGAATACAACCAAATACTATGCACTCAATGACACTCTAAATCCTAGAAGTTTCTTTAATCTGTAATAGTTCTTCTACTGCTTTCCCTCCACTGTACTTGTTTTCTTTCATTACATTGATTATTGAAGGATCTGGACATATCATCCTGTAGAATGTCTCACCTTCTGGATTTGTCTAGTTGTTTCTTTGAGTAAACCTTTTACTTGTTCTTCTAGCCCCTTTGTCTCCTGCTAGAACTAAAGGTTGGATTGTTGTTTTTTAGTTGCTAACCTGTGTCCGACTCTTTGTGACTCCATGGACTGTAGCCCACCAGGCACCTCTGTCCATGGGATTTCCCAGGCAAGAATACTGGAGTGGGCTGCCTTTTCCTTCTCCAGGGGATCTTCCTGTCCCAGGGATTGAACCTGCATCTTCTGCACTGGCAGATAGATTTTTTACCAGTGGGGCCACTGGGAAGCCAAAGGTTGCATTAAGCTTCATTTATTTGTTTATTTTTGTTGGGAATACTGTGTGTGAGAGGTTCTGTCCTGTGTATGACATTAATCATGTCAGGATAGACATAATGACTGGATGAGGCTAAGATCTATCACTAGAATAAAGTTAGGTGAGAAAAACCTATCTTTTGTAAAGCTGATTGCAATCAGCGAGGGATCTGAAATTTTGCAATGTTTTAAAACGTTATTTTGACTTAGAGCATTTTTTTCTGTATGATTTTTCTTATGTGAAACCCAAATAGTCACATTTCTTCTTCCTGTAAATGTAAATGCCTCCAGTCTGCTATTGCGTGCTTGCGAGCTAAGTCGTGTCCAACTCTGTGCGACTCTATGGACTGTAGCCCGCCAGGCTCCTCTGTCCATGGGATTTCCCAGGCAAGAATACTGGAGTGGGCTGCCGTTTCCTCCTCCAGAGGGTCTTCCCGACCTAGGGATTGAACCCAAGTCTCTTATGTCTACCTGCATTGGCAGGTGAGTTCTTTACCACTAGGGCCACATGGCAAGCCCTCAGTCTGCTATACCAGAAATGAATGCTATAAGCTCATCCCTAGGTGCTGGAAAATTAACGGCTAAAAGAATCTGCTCTTTTAAAAATATATAACCCTGGGAAGACATGCTCCGTTTCTGCTTTAAAAATGAGAATTTCATCAAAAGTGTATTTGTGAATTGTTTATATTCCTTGAAATGGGCTCTTCTGATTTTATTTTATTGAGCTGATGTCTTCTTTCCTTTTAAGCTGGTGGTCCCCAACCTTTTTGGTACCAGGGACCAGTTTCATGGAAGACAGTTTTTCCACAGACCAGGGGTGGGTTGGAGGATGGTTTCAGGATGATTCGAATGCAGTACGTTTATCATGCCATGGGTGAGCTGACATGAGGCAAAGCTCAGTCGGTAGTGCGAGTGCTGGGGAGCAGCTGTGAACACAGAGGAAGGTTCACTCACTCACCTGCTTCTCACCTTCTGCTGTGTGGCCCAGTGTCTAACAGGCCTCGGACCGGTACTGCTCTGTAGGCTGAAGGTTGGGAACCCTTGCTTTAAGCCATATGCCCAGCTATTTTGGACAATCAGGGTAGAAGCCTAGGAACAGTTTTCATCCTGTGTGGGTTGCTTTTTCTCCTGTGGACTTGAAAAGAGCCATTGTAACTGATGTGCTAACTGGTGATTGTAACCCCAAGATGAAAGGATGATCCTTGTGCTCAAGGATCAAACACACTCAAGATCAGAAGAAGAGTGAAGGGGAATCCGGGACTGGTCAGTTCTAAGGCCTGTGGGATTCACACTGTTTGATCCTCTGATTGAACAGACATTTTTCTGAGTTCCTAGGAAATATCTTTCGAAACCATGCAGTGTAAGTGGGTGGGGACTGGTGATGCCTTTGCTCTGGGATGAGGAGAGAGCTTAGTGGCATTAGGTTGGAGAGAAGACTTCTGACTCTGAAATAACATTCCCAGTCGGGAAAGGTCTTGTGAATCTTCAAGGGCCTGCTCAATGTCTCTCCAGGAGCTCTTCCCAGCTAACTCTACCCAACAAATATTTCCTTGCCAGCACCTGTTTACTTACTTTGTGATAACTCCGGTTTTACTTGTAAAGGATCTCTTCTTTTCGTGACATCACTGGGTCATTTGTCCAGTGGTACCTAGTAACAGCCCTCTTGCCATTTCTACTCTCTCATTTGACATTTTCTTTTTTTTAAATTTTTTTTTATCAGAACAGGATATGAACTGTTAGTATTTGGGGATTCAGTGTCAGAAATTCACCTTATGGATATGCTTGTAGGTATGGAATTTATAAATACAGTATTTTAAAAAATGGTCTGTATATGATGGAATTCAGTTGATAACAAGCACTTTACAAGCACTTGTTTTATATCAGACATTGAGTTGTTTAAAGGAGTAATTATTTATTTTTCAAAACTTTTCATTTTGTATTGGGGTATAGCTGATTAGGGACCTCCTGTGTAGCTCAGCTGGTAAACAATTCGCCTGCAATGCAGGAGACTCTGGTTCGATTCCTGGTTTGGGAAGTTCCCCTGGAGAAGGGATAGGCTACCTACTCCAGTATCTTGGGCTTTCTTGGTGGCTCAGGCAATGCAGGAGACCTGGGTTTGATCCCTGGGTTGGGAAGATCCCCTGGAGGAGGGCATGGCAAACCACTCCAGTATTCTTGCCTGGAGAATCCCCATGGACAGAAGAGCCTGGCTAGCTACAGTCCTTGGGGTTGAAAAGAGTCGAATACGACTGAGTGACTAAGCACAGCAGAGCACAGCACGTAGCTGATTAACAACGTTGTGATAGTTTCAGGTGAACAGCAAAGAGACTCAGCCATATGTATATATGTATCCATTCTCTCCCAAGCCACTCTTCCATCCAGGCTGCCACATAGGAGTAATTATTTAAATTAGACAGAAGTGAGTTTAGCTTCTTACCCTATCATATATGAATATGTGACCTAGTACATGGGCTTCCCATTGTTAGTTCCATGTACTTCTTCTATGATATTTTCTTTTAATTTGCCAATTTCTTTTAGTTTGTATTTAATGAATGTTGTTAGTGTATTTAATAAACGTTGTTAAAATGTGGTGGGATTACTTACAACTGATTACTTCGTGGTAGTCATTCATATTTGAAACTATTGCAGTAGATGCGTGTATGTATGTACTCAGTTGTGTCTGACTCTTTGTGACCCCATGGACTGTAGCCCACCAGACTCCTCTGTCCGTGGAATTTTCCAGGCAAGAATACTGGTGCAGGTTGCCCATTCCTACTCCAGGGGATCTTCCCTACGCAGGGATTGAACCTGCATCTTCCGCATGGGCAGGCAGATTCTTTACCACTGAGCCATCTGGGTAGCCCTGTAGCGAAAGATAATATAGAATAAATCCCTAAAGAAAGGAGTCAGGGGCAAGTGGCAGCAAACTCATGCATTATTTCCCCATGAGACTCAGAGGACTCCTCCCAATGCTGAGACATACACAGTAGATCATAGCTGGGATTTTGAACAAAGGCTTAATACACTTAAACCTCTGTGGTACGCTGTCACAGTGAAATAGAGTAGTACAATAACCTTCCTCTTCTGCTTTTTTTCTTCCTTGGCACTTTGCCATCACCACCCTCTGCCGTCTAGAATGTCTTAGCTATCTCGTCTGTTATTGTGGTTAAAGGCAGTGGAACTCAGAGGCACAACATTACTACAATTACACGAATCAATAAGATCTTAAAAGATAAATGGGCAAAAGATAAATGAAAAAACTCACTCATTGGTTAAATCAGTCACTTAGAAAAGTGTTTTAATCCTCTAGCAATAAAAAATGTAAATAAAGAAATAATAAACTAGTTTTGGGGCAGATGTTTAAGTAATATTTTTGTTAGAAAATGTGATGTTTCCTATACTGGCAAGATATTGGCAGCAATATATATTGCTTTATTTTTATTGCAAGCCAATTAGGCAATATCAAGAGGGTGAAATATTCATACTTGCTTGAGCAAATATTTCCATTTGGGGGAATTTACAGTGAGAAAACACTATATGTGTTTGAATATGAAGTGAAGCTTATAATCCTCAGAGAAGAGACGGCCCCCTTATATTTGATTCCTTACAAAAGTACAGAAAACAACATTACAATACTTTTATGTAATTCTTTGATTTTGCACAGTTACATATAGCTTAGTGAAGGCACATCCACCTCTAATGATGTTAATGAATGCTAGTTCATAGATACCTCTGGAAATCAGCTGATAAGCTTAGTGAAAAAGATGACTAATAAGTTTAACAACCACTTAGTCACTATTCTTAGTAACTATTCTTGGGAGTAAGGCTTTGAAATTACACACATTCAAATTGCTTAAACAAATCTTTTCAAGTAATTTTTTGTGGAAATTATGAATATTCAGTTATAGGAGAAATGGCAATGAACAGTCCAAACATTTTGTGAATAGACATTGTGGTTGAAAATATTTTAGCTTCATATATGTATTCCTAATGTGCTATAATTCAATCAAGTGAGTTTGATATGCTCTCAAAAAATGTTTGAATATTTAAAAACGCAGCTCTACTAGTGATAAATACTTTGCTTTGAGATGATTGAGAGGAACTGAAAAAAATTCTGTGAACTATGAGAACAAACAAAAACAATATATCAAAATTAATATATTGATGCTATTTTATATGAAATGTGATTTTAAATATGCATGTGTAACAAAATAATACATTAAAGATTTAAAGGAACATTTGACAATTTATCTATCGTTCTTAAGGTTTATATAATCAAGTTGGCTAAGAACCTTTATTTTGAATCCTTTATTTGGGAGAAAGTGTGACTTACATATATACAAACTTCATATATATATATATATGAAATTTTGCTCACATACAATAGGATAATTTTAAATAATGAACAGTTATATACAGATATGTTCATCACAGCAATTTTTATAATAGAAATGTGGAAGCTGCCTAAATTCTCCATTGTAACAGGACTGATTATACTATACCTTATTCTTGGAGACAATATTAATGTAGCTTATTAAAAATACCATTAATAAAAAGTACCTAATAAAGTAGAGAATTGATTTCATAATGTTGTGAAAGTTGCTCAGTCATGTCTGACTCTTTGTGACCCCATGGACTCTACAGTCCCTGGACTTCTCCAGACCAGAATACTGGAGTGGGTAGCTTTTCCCTTCTCCAGGGGATCTTCCCAACCCAGGGATTGAACCCAGGTTTCCTCCATTGTGGGCAGATTCTTACCATCTGAGCCACAAGGGAAGCCCAAGAATACTGGAGTGCGTAGCCTATCCCTTCTGGAGAAGGCAATGGCACCCCACTCCAGTACTCTTGCCTGGAAAATCCCATGGACGGAGGAGCCTGGTGGGCTACAGTCCATGGGGTCGCTAAGAGTCAGACACGACTGAACAACTTCGCTTTCTCTTTTCACCTTCATGCATTGGAGAAGGAAATGGCAACCCACTCCAGTGTTCTTGCCTGGAGAATCCCAGGGACGGGAGAGGCTGGTGGGCTGCCGTCTATGGGGTCGCACAGAGTCGGACACGACTGAAGCGACTTAGCAGCAGCAGCAGCAGCCTATCCCTTCTCTGGCGGATCTTCCGACCCAGGAATTGAACTGGTGGGAGGGACTGGGGGCAGGAGGAGACGGGACGACAGAGGATGAGATGGCTGGATGGCATCCCGGACTCGATGGACGTGAGTCTGAGTGAACTCCGGGAGTTGGTGATGGACAGGGAGGCCTGGCGTGCTGCGATTCATGGGCTCGCAGAGTCGGACACGACTGAGCGACGGAACTGAACTGAACTCCTGCACTGCAGGCGGATTCTTTACCAGCTGAGCTATCAGGAAGCCTTCATAATGTTGAAGTAGATACAAATATGTATATGGGATATAATTACATATACAGAGTATGTAATAACTTATACATTGAGAAAGAAAGTGGGAGAGGATATACCAAAATAGCAACTGTCTTTCCTTTTTGGTGACAGTCCTGATTGTCTTTCAACATAGATTCTATAATGAATTCTCCGGAGGAAAAGAACTCAGGTCATTGAGTTCTAGCACTCAACAACGAGGATAAACTTTCTAGTGTATTCATCCGCCTGAACTTACTCTCTCACAAGTATATTTGCTTCACTGTCAAATGGCTGTCAACTGTAAAAAGAAATTCCTGGTATTGAGTTAGAATTTTTTTTCATATCTAGATCTCCATCTAGATCTACATCTGGAAATCTCTGTCTCCATCTATCTATCATCTTCATTTTTACCTTTTCGGTCCCAGTTCCTCCCTCTGCTGCAGACAGGTTAGTGTTCTCTGTCTTACTAGACACAGGGAAAGAACTACCCACTCTGGGAGACTCCAGACTCTCCTTGTCTGATCCACACTGAACCTTCAAAGGGAGAATGTACTTCTATTTTTCATTCGAGGCAGGGTCCTAAAGCTTTGAAAATTCTGCCGTGGTTGCTTTAGTCTTAGCTCATGGCAACTTCCCTGGCAGCTCAAATGGTAAAGTGTCTATCTACAATTCGAGAGGCCTGGGTTCGATCCCTGGGTTGGGAAGATTTCCTGGAGAAGGAAATGGCAACCCACTTCAGTACTCTTGCCTTGAAAATCCCATGGATGGAGGAGCTTGGTGCAGGCTACTGTCCATGGAGTCACAAAGAGTGGGGCACGACTGAGCGACTTCACTGTTGTCTCTATTAAATACAATATTCCCTTCCTCTCACCCCAGCCTTAGAAAACCTAAAGCCTCCATCAATTTCCATTGTCCACTAAATTATTATGACCTGATTTCAGGTCATTTTTTGATACCAGGTTTTGATGGAAACAGAATAAAAGCATATGAGGGATGCGATAGTGAGGAGGACCCAAGGAAAGGGCCCAGCAAGGTGTGGACGAGGAGCCATAGATAACCTGCTTTATAGTTTGCAAAGGGCTGGCAGCCTCCCTTAGCTACTGCCAAGACTTTGGATCATTCCAGCTACAGCTAAGCACTTGTTTTGGTGAAGTCTGCAAGATTCAAGGATTGTGTACTCCTTGAAAGCACATGTTATTTTTCAGAGATGTTAAGAAAGTACACATCCTAATACTGATGTTTTTATTTTCTAGGAAGTATCCGGTCACAATAAATTCTAGTGATAAACACTCTACGTCTACTCAGTGTTTTCCCTGGCACTAATGTCTTTGTGTCTCTCCTTGTACTTTGTACCCGTGCTTCCTATTTTCCTTAGTTTTACCAAGTAGGCAGTGGACAGAAGGGACCATTTTCTTGGGTCACAAAGGTAGCAAAAGAAATATACAGACTTAGGAAAAGTCAAGATACAATCTCTTATAGGTAGTTGAAGTACAAGGACATCCTTGCAAAGCCTGGCACAAATAACAATAACTTTCTTATGAGCAGAATCCCCAGCCCCATTGTCCTACATGTGGAGAAAAGG
The DNA here is from genome assembly GCF_014754425.2 of Oryx dammah. Lineage (NCBI taxonomy): Eukaryota > Metazoa > Chordata > Mammalia > Artiodactyla > Bovidae > Oryx > Oryx dammah. Next base: position 78,593,360 of record NW_024070210.1, on the reverse strand, counting down.
AAGGTCCTGCTGCTCATGGCTTTGAAAGCCTGTCTTGTGTGTGATCACCACATGGATTCAGAGAGTGAGCTGGACAAGGTCAGTGATTTAAGAAGGCATTCTGTCCAAGTCTTATATAGATTTGCAGGCATGCCTAAAGTAGATGTAAAGTTGTGATACTTGTGATACCTGTTTTCCAATAATTCCCTGAACTCCCATCCTTTTAAATGTAGCCGTCACTCAGGTTTCTCAAATCCCAACAGGAAACATTAAATCCTTGAAGATGCAAAGGAGTGAGTCTCCCAGTGCTCTCTTTGGGCTGGTGTCAGATGGGATCAGAAGTATGGGAATTTCTGAGAAGCAGATTCTCATGCCCTGTCTTGGGGGATGCTTCCTGGGTAGTTGGTGTTTGTGCCCCACATCTGTTATAAACTGGCTGAAAGCCAGCGGCTTTTGTTTTCTGAATAGGAAAGTAACTCAAATGTGGGGTGTCAAGGGGTGCAAGAACCACAGGATGTGGATATTCTGGGTCTCTGGTGCCTCATAAGGAAGTCACATCTGTTGTAATAGGCAGGTGGTGAGAAGCTTGAGTCAGCAGTGGACTTGAGCAGTTTCCCAGCACCCAGTTCCCATCCATCCCACCACTTCCCACTTCTCTCTTAGAACATAGGCTTTCCCTGGGTTATTGGCCAATCTGTATAGTCAGGTGTGACTTCTGGGATTAGTGTGATGGCGTCAACTATGCTGAATAAGGAGATCCTCCTTCAGATGCAGTGGAGACCAGATGGCTTGGGGTGTGGAAGCCAAAAGGCAATGGCAGAACCATCCTAATCCCTTGTGGCAAAACTTCTGTTAGAGAGAATTTTCTCCTGAAACTAGAGATTAGTAAATCTTGGTGCAAAATTATCCTCCCTCCATACACTCAATCTGCACTGATAGTTGAGTTAATTAGCATATGTTGGATGGAGTCTCAATTTTCATCATAGAATTCTGTGTATGCAGAAACTATGTACAGGAAGTGGGAGAAATATATCCAAATGTAAAAACAAGGTGGTTAGAAACTTGCTTTATATGTAGCCCTTGGACTCTGTACTGAAGAGATGGGAAGATTTTACTCTGGAGTCAGTTTCACTTCTTTCACTTTGAGTCTGAAGACTAAAAAAGACTGTGTTGACTTGATCCAGGTTATTTTTGTGTAAACCAGATCTGCCATAAATGTGTGGTAGAATGAGGTGTGGTATGAGAGAACACAAGTAGACCAGAGAGTTGGAGTTTCGAAGGTGACAACTCTTCTTTCTTTCTTCCATTGAAGGTATATAATCTGGACAGCTCCCATCCTAGTCCACAGAACTGGTGCATCCCAACCTTTGTCCTGGAGCTTCGCAACCCAAACCTCAGGTAGAATTTAAGATTCAGCACTGCAACTTTAAAGCAGTGATATGTGTAGAGTCCATCCTTCTTCCCTTGTGCTTCCTGTGTGGCTTCCCTTGGGCTTTCTTGGGCTTTCCTTGGGCTTCCTTTGTGGCTCAGCTGGTAAAGAATCCACCTGAAATGCGGGAGACCTGGGTTCTATCCCTGGGTTGGGAAGATCCCCTGGAAAAGGGAAAGGCTACCCACTCCAGTGTTCTGGCCTAGAGAATTCCATGGACAGTCCATGGGATCCCAAAGAGTCAGACATGACTGAGCGACTTTCACTCACTTCACATCCTTCTTCCAATAGCAAATTACGGTGATGAAGTAGGTGGACCTGGATTTAGGTAGAAACTTCCAATCTTTCTGAATCAGACTATTTCTTTAATAGTCACAGTATCAGTGGAATTCAAGCTTGGTCCCCAAAAGATATCCTTCACACATCTTCTCCCTTCAGAATATGCAAAATGCTGCTCTGGAAACAGATCTCTGAGAAAATGCCCATGAATGGCGCAAGGTGGTGCTAACTGTCTAGACTTGGAGGGGTAGGGGTAGGATTGAGATGCAAAAAACCAGTGTAGGAAGGGACCATGTTGCATCACTTCCCTATTGAGATGTTAACGATCTGGGAACCATCATTGCTGGAAGGTGTAAAGCTCAGGATGAGGGAGACTGGGAGGATTTCAAAGAGGAAAGTTTGAATTTATAAAGTGGAAGCCCAATGATCAAGATTAGAGAAAGATATTGAGAAGTAAATGCCACAGAAGACACTGCGAGGAATTGACCATGAACAAATGACACGGAGGGCATGTTTATGGTGACGATTTGTCCAGAGATTTCCAAGCTTGAGCTCCTTGCTCCTGGAAGGTGCCCAGGATAACAGAAGAATGGAAGAGGAAGTCCCGCCATAGAGGTGTGTGACAAAATTAAATAATTTCACTTATATGTTGACCTTATAATGGAAATACAAAAGCACAGGAGAGCCCTTTGGCTGTTGGCTTCAGAAAAGAAATACTAGAAAATAAAAATAAGCCAGAATATTTATAGAAAAAGAGGAAATTCCATGCTTATTGTATGGTCGGATTTAATAGAGTTTGGAACTTGCTATTTTCCATCAGAAAATTGATAACAACATTTCAGTGAACTTGGTTCTGGATGCCTCATGTGGAATAAAAATGGCAGCTGCTCTTTTGTGTGAGTTCAATAGGGAGACACAGGGGACAACTGGTCTGATCCCTGATTCTGCTGTTTAGCAGGGCTTCTGGCTCAGAAACACATTGAAATGTCTTGCGTTTTTCAGGTCTTTTGTTTTCAAATGCTGTTCAGGGCTGTTATTACACCTGAGGATATTACTTTTTCCACCTTGTGTATGTGTGATGTAGGACACCCTGTACTAACACAGATGACTAATTTACAAGCATTGCCTAAGTCTAATTAATATCAGTACCTGAAGTAGTTTCTAAGATTCGATTCTGAGGCTATAATTTAGGAATATAGACTTTCGGTCTTTTTCTTACTGGCCTCCAATATAACCAGATAATTCTCTGTCTGGTTTCTTGAGGGCCAAGGTACTTTCTTGCAGAACCATTCTTAACCATTTTTAAAACCTAGGGAAGTGTAAGACTACAGACAAGCCACAGCCCAAAGCCCAGGCTGCTGACTTGAGCACAGATGGGAGAATGTTAACGGCCAAGAAATATGAGGTCTTTGGCTCTTTCCCCAGAACTGCCAGGCTAAGACCTTGGCAGAGACCCAACAGGAAACTGAACTCTATTTGCATATCCTTTTATACATGGGAGATTAAAAGCTTCAACCTTGAGTGATCACAGTTTTTGAAAAATCCCGATGAGGCATTAAAGAGGAGGAGGAGTGTCCCAAGGGAGGTGAGCTGGAGGCAAAGTAAGGTAGGTCTGAGGTTAGCACTGACTTTCAATCCCTTTGATTAACCATGAGTGTATTTTGTTTGGTTCTTTTTCTGATTTTATCCTTATCGAGTCACATAAAGGAATCAGCCAGGCAGGAATCTGGGCATCACAGTCTTGGGAATCTATGAAATGTGATTCCCTTTGTCCCACAGCTGCTTCCTTCTCTTTCTTGTTGGACAGAGACCCACAGCTTGTTAGTGCTGAAGCAGGCATGTTGTTGTTTGGTCACTAAGTCGTGTCTGACTCTTTGTGACCCTTTGTACTGCAGCCTGCCAGACTCCTCTGTCCATGGAATTCTCCAGGCAAGAATACTGGAGTGGGTAGCTATTTCTTCTCCAGGGAATCTTCCCAACCTAGGGATCGAACTCGAGTTTCCTGCACTGGCAGGCAGATTCTTTACCTCTGAGCCACCAGGTAAGCCCTAAGGAAGTGTAGCTATCAGCTAATATAACTTATTGTACAGATGACAATCTGAGGCTCAAAGAGTTTGAGTGACTTATGTAAAGTCACAGAATAAGAAGTGAAGTTCTGACTCCCCTTCCCCCATACTTTTGTCAATAGGCTGCCAGTTCCTCTTAGCAGGTGGAAGTTTCCTCAAATCTCAGCTTCTTTCCCTCAAGGGATTTGGCACAGATAATACCCTTCACTGTCATCTACCAACAGAACAAGCGTTTCTGGCAGAACAGCAGCTCTGATTCCCTACTTTTCTTCCTAATTTGCCTGCATAAGGTCTCTATAGTTTTTTTTTTTTTTTTTAATGGACAAAGCCAAAGTGCTGAAATGAGGATTTACCTTTGGGATTTATCTATGGGATTTATTTAGGGAACTTGAGTTTCTTGGCCAAGTGCTATGGTGAACTAAGCCTAGGTAGAAGGCATGAGTAACATGAGGATGGACAAATGTCACCCCTCACAGGTTAATAACTGAATGTAACAGATTCCTTTATAAGGATGAAAAAAGATCTCTGCATTCCTAATAAGGTACGTCAATTAAATATCCTAAGACTGGGAAGGCCCTGCAGGAGAATATCCTTAAAGCTCGAAGGCTGAGCTTTCTGAAAATTGAGACTCCCTGGTCCAGCTATTGTCCTAGACATCTAAACCATGTCTATTGGAAGAGTTTGGCATCAAAAATTCATTCTCCTTTTTACTTTTGCTAAAGCTGGGACTGGCCTGGGCCACCTTCATCTGGTACAGACAGAGGGCAATGAAGACATAGTATGTTACTGGGGACCTATATCCTTCCAGTACTGGACTCATCTTTGAGACTTTCACTATCATCAATGCATGGCAAGAATGTAGAGAGGTTGTATGGAAAGAACATTCCTGATGAGATATTTTTATGAAAAATTCGCTGGCAGCACATTTGGACTTTTGGGTTTGAAAAAGTCTTACTGATTATTATCAATGTTTCTTCCCATTTTAGATCTTTATTCTCTCTTCTGAGTAAAAACCACCCTCCTTCAGACCATTAAGAGCTGAGGGTATTGGGACTTCCCTGGTGGTTCAGTGGGTAAGACCTTGCCCTTCAATGCAGGGTATGTGGATTCAATCCCGGGTTGGGGAGCTAAGATCCCACATGCCTTGTGACCAAAAACCAAAACATAAAACAGAAGCAGTATTGTTACAAATTCAACAAAAACTTTAAAAATGGTCCACATTAAAAAAAGAGAGAGAATAGGAGCCAAGGGTATAGAATATTAGCATTATTGAGCACATTTGATGTGCTAATCACCCAGGAGTGCCAGGTGACTTCTAGCAATTATTTTATTTAATCTTTGTAATAACTCTGTGAAATAGGTACTATTATCTGTTTTATCTGTGAGGAAACAGAGGTTTAAGAAGTTGGGCAACCTTGTTCAAGGTCCCACAGTAAATGAGGAGCTATGATTCTTCCTTACTTTTGTCTGATTCCACCACCCATGCTCTTTTCACAATTCAAAGAACTCATGTATAAAAACACATATGCAGCTTATAGACTAGATATTTTAGACCAAATATTTAAACTTGTTCATATCAAGATAGGTAAAAAGACCTTGCCAACGTGAGGGACCATTTTCAGGTGATTGCTTTTAAGTTCAACACATTTTAATATTTTTGTGAATGATAAGCATATTTATTCTTATATAATCACTTTTGTTATCTGCACTATATTGCCACCTATTTAAGAGAGGAAATTATGCCTACTTAAACTGTGCCAGGAAACTTTCTGTTAACACGATAAGGATGTTTTCACAGATCTGAAATGTGGGAAGGATTATAGAATGTGTTTATCTGAAACTCAGAAAATCCCACTCTCATCTTTCTTTCCCTTTCGTATAATTATATGATTTGCTCTTTCTGTCTCTTTCCTCCAATGTTCTAGAAGTCAAGGGCTAATAAAAGCAGCCATGACACATGGTCAGCTTCACGTGAGAGGCAGATATGAGTTTAACTTTCTGACCACGTGTCACCATTCAGAATAGCCCTCTGGCCAACAGGACTTCTGAAAGGGTCATTCAGGGCTGGTTCCTTAGGGTACCATCACATCTCTTCTCATGCTTTGGCCCAGCCACCTCTGGATGCAGTAAGTTGGAAGATGAAAAGATTGGGAAAGTTCAAAATAGCAAAGCAAAGAAACCATTTCAAATGAAAATAACAGAGGACCAAGTATGATTAAGATGGAGGTGTAGGTCTGGGACAGTGAGATCTAGCTGGAGAAAGCTCACTGAACTTACATGCAGATTCTCCTTTTATTCTGCTTACTAGGGAGATTTCAACCCCCTTCTGTTTCTCTGTGGTTTGTAGTGGTGAAAGCACAATAATACTCAGCCTCTGGTTTCAGTTTTTTTGTTTGTAAATGTAAGTGATTGTTGTTGTTATTCCTAGTGAGAATAAATCTTCCCTCCATGGAAAATTTGAAACGCTTAACCTTAGTCTGAAGGGACTAATTTTAGAAAGAAAATTCATGCAGTCTTTCTAGAACTTGATGGTTGTATTTCACCTAGAAGAGTGAACTGCTGTGAGTGACCTACTGGGAAGTTAAATCCAGAGGTATTGCAGATGGTGCTTAGGGAGTCCCCAGAGCTTCTTTTGGTCCCCGCAGATGATTCAGTGACTGGACCTCTGGAAAAGAGGAAACCCTGATAAGAATTGTGAGTCAGACATGATACTCTCTGCAAAAGGATGATTCATGCATTATCACAGAGGACTAGCACACAGAGGGTCAGTCCAGATAGATACCACATGCTGGAAACTGAGGGTGGAAAAGTGCTTTCAAACATACCACTGAGGCTATCAGTCTTCTTGGTTGCAGGATGTAAGGATAGTATCATGGGGAACCCAAAGGAAATAGTTTTTCCCTCCTTGCACAGCTTCCTTTTATAGAATAGAGCCTAATACAGTTAGAAATGACTTTGGGAAGGGATTGGACCCACACTTTTGCCCACAGACATGATTTAAAAGGTTTAATAAGCTCCAGAAAATGGAGCCTCTTGGGTTGCATGGCACAATATCTTTGGAGGCAGCTACTTGGGCTTGCGTCCAAGCTCAGCCGCTCACCAGCAGTATGACCTTGGGCAATGCCTTACTCTGGCCTTGCTTCCGTGTTTTCCTCTACTTACACATAGAAAAGTACTCCTTGACTGTAGGCCATCAGTGAATATTGTTACTGGTACCTCTTTACAACTATTGATGATTTCCATTTTAAGGAGATTTTTCATTTTTAACTTCTTTTTGCTGAAATTGCAGAATGTTTTCTCTTTTTCTTGGCTCAGAGGGTGGCTGATCACAGTAGCATAGAGGGTGAGAATGGGAAGGGACCTCAGGTTGTCTCAGTCCCAGCTTCCCTGCCTTGTGCACGAGCCTGGGGAGGGGTGTAGGTTCTCACAGGGCAACAGTAGACTTTGAACACATATTCCAGTCTGGTGGGTTTCTTTTCCATTGTGTAATAACTCCTCACAGGCTTCAATTCAATGCTGTTTAATTTCTCCAAGACTTACTCAGGCTAATTCAGAAATCTGTCAAGTCAGTGACCTGTGGGAAGAGCTGATCAGTGCTGAGTATAACACTGTCATTCTTATAATCTTATAGCACCTCATTAGCTTTCCTTTTCTTAACAGCATTGTCATATGGTGGACTTTTGTTTGTTTTGAAAAAGAAAGAAGGGGAAATTTTTTTCTCTGAATGGAAGGCAGGCTCAGGCCATTGATCCACCCATTCCTCAGTAGACAGGATCAGAGGCACTGCTGTGGGGTCAAAGGTCAGGGAGTGAGGAGAAGGGTCCCTGATGAGTGGGGTTTACTTAGGCTGAGAAGACAGAGTGGGAGACCAGCCTTTCGTCTTTATACTGAACACCTTTTATGAACTTGGAATGGAGCTAAGCTCCCCGAGGAATGGAAAATGCCTAGGACAGCATTTGAGATTTCATGGAGTCTCTTTAGAAAGGGGTAGAAAGCAAGAGTGGAAGTGTAATGGACGCTCTGGAGTAGTTTGAGGCTCTGGACTCCCACAACACCCATGAGACATCTTATTCTTCCAGCTCAACTTGGCTAGGAGGAGATTTTCCAGCTGACCAGAGTGGAGAGTAGCATAGCAGGGATGTGGACTAAAAATATGGGGGTGACAGGGTGCTTTCCTGTGGCAACCAGGTCAGGGAGTGGTGGGAGGTGTTCATGACCAGAGATTGGAAGCCCTACTGTCTTTTGGCTTTTCTACCAGCTGTCTGTGGGCTGGAGAGAAAGTCAAATTTCTCCATTTCTTAAGTCACCTAAGGAGGGGAAAAAATATTACCTGCCCCAGATTCCATTTGTCAATGCAATTCTACCATCCTGCTTTTTGTGTTCTATGTTTTGACCTTTCAGCACAGCTTCCTCCCCACTGGTACTAATTCATGGAAATACATCATGTTGGTTTTAAAAAATGGAAGTCTGACTGCTTGGTGACAGAGCTTGCAGCAAGAGAAGAAAAAAAAAAACAAAAACTGTTGCCTGTTTCTCCAAGTTGCAGAAAAACTGGTACTATTATGCACCATAAAACTGGCCATTAAAATGTTATTTCTAACAGAAAATTCTGGAAAACACCCAGACTCTAAATATATCTTACTGCTCATCACAGACCTTTGCTGAAATGTAACCTTCTCCTTGTAGCCTTTCTTGATCGCTGATTTAAAAAATTTGCCTTCATCAGACCCCTGATTTCCTACTCTCTCTACCTCCCTGCAAGTCTTCTCCATGGTACTCATCACAATCTAACACATATTTTACTTATTTTGTATTTATTTTCACTAAAATAAACTCCTGAACTTCTGTATTCCCAGTGCGTCTAGAAAAGTACCTAGCATATAGTAGCTACTTAATAAATATTTATTGAATAAATAATGTTGTTATATTTTATGAAAATAACTTTAGTCTCCAAAAGTGTACACTTTGGATTGGTTTCCTTTCTTAATAATTTGTTGTCCTAGTAATGTATTTATACTGACAGTTCTTTTTCTGAAAGTTATAAATTCTCCTGGGACTTTGTCCTTTAAGCCAGAAAATGATCATTAAAGCTTCTCTATTCTCTCACATGTATGCAGGCAATGGAAAGCTTACAGCTACTAGTTTTCTTAAAAAAAAAAAAAAAATTATTTATTTATTTGGCTGCACCGGGTTTGTGGTGCACAGACTCTCTCTAGTCGTGGCACCTGGGTTTAGTTGCCCATGTGGGATCTTAGTTCTCTGATCAGGGATTGAAACTGCATCCTCTGCACTGCAAGGTGGGTTCTTAAACACTGGTCTACTGGGGAAGTCTCTAGATTTCTTATTTAAACACAGAGTTGGAGAGCCTGCCCTATTGAAATGAATAGGAGCTCTCGCACGGTGGCTTGACTTCCTCTTCCTGCGGAGCCTGCATGCTGGGTGGAGCACTGCTCCAGGCCAGCTGCGCCTGGGGGCCTCAAGCATCCAGGCTACGTGCCTTCAGAAAGTTCCTCCAGTATTTGATCTACGCAGTTGTGCACTGTTACCACTCACAGTGTATGTGTCTGTGCATGTGTGAGTTGCAAAAAACACAGACCCTGAGGGATTCTGCTTTCCTGAAGAATTCCAAAATCATTTGATGGCAGTGGTGGTAGGGGGAGAGGGAGTTAGGAGTTGTTCTTTCCAGAGTCTTTTGGTTCAGAGGTGGCATGCCCCAGCAGTCTGTTTAGAGAGAAAGTTTGCAAAATTCTTCTGGGAAGTAAGGTAGAAATGTTCAAGCTTATCCCCAGCAGTTCAAGACGTGCGGCTTGGGGGCCTTAGGATTAAAAGGAGAGAAAATATGGTGAAAGGAGAAAGCCTGCCATCCCTGTCCTCACCCTTCCATTTTATTCCAATCATGGTGGGATGTCCAAGGAATGTAGGAGCATTGATGTCTGCTCTCCAAGAGTCAGTTATTTGGTGTTTTAGAGTGCTTTATTATCTACTCTTTAGAAAATCTTATTAGCAGATAGATGAGGGTTGGATAAAGCATTTCTGAGGGCAAAGTTATCACCAGTCTTGGGCACTATTACATTCCCAACATGCAGCACAGTGCAGGATACACACTGCTCATCCATTGCACATTTCACTCACTTATTCATTCAACACATGTACTGCGTGCCCATTTTGCGCCAGATTTATTCCAAGTGCTAGAGGTAACACAGTGAGCAAAACAGGCAAAATCCCTGTGTTCCAGCGGAGAGCTAAACAACAAATAAATAAGCAAGTAAAATATACAGCACATCAAATAGTAATAAATGCTATGGAGAAAAATTAGGCAGAGAGGAGAGACGGTATTTGCTAGAGGAAGAATAAAGGACTCTGACCCCCAAATATTAGAGATGTTATTACCCCATGATTTCAATTTATACTTGGAGGCAAGATGTTGAATTGAGAAGTAGGAAAGCAGCCTCGATTCCAGCGTTTCTTCACCTTGTTGATATGGAGAGTTTATTAGTCAGCACTTTCTGTCTGAGGTGCTACAGGGGGCTAAGACCCTACCTAGAGTGAAGTTTGGTTTGAACTCAGTTCTCTTCTTTGCATGGTGGCTCCCTCACCTTAATTCACTGCAGTGCTTTCTGGTGTCAGTTTGCTCATTTTGAATGCAGGGAGTTGTGGATGATAGATTTTGAGCCCTTTTGCTACTTCTATGTAAGTGACAATAAGTCAGTGAAAATGGAAGAGACGAACTCAGACACTCTGTCTCAGGGTGCAGATGTACATGGATGATAAAGTTAACAAGTCTATCGATCCTCCAGGGACCCACAGAATTTCTCTAGCTTTCATCACATCGGCCCCAGACTCCTGTAGCTGCCATACCAGGCTGTCTCTTTGAAGGCAAGGAGAAGGCAGTGAATGCATCAGCACCTGAGAGACTCTCAGTTCAGTTCAGCCACTCAGTCGTGTCTGACTCTTTGTGACCCCATGGACTGCAGCACTCCAGGCCTCCCTGTCCATCACCAACTCCCGGAGCTTGCTCAAACACATGTCCATAGAGTCGGTGATACCATCCAACCATCTCATCCTCTGTCATCCCCTTCTCCTCCTGCCTTCAATCTTTCCCAGCATCAGGGTCTTTTCCAGTGAGTCAGTTCTTCGCATCAGGTGGCCAAAGTATTGGAGGTTCAGCTTCAGCATCAGTCCTTCCAACGAATGTTCAGGACTGATTTCCTTTAGGATTGACTGGCTTGATCTCCTTGCAGTTCAAAGGACTCTCAGGAGTCTTTTCCAAGACCACAATTCAAAAGCATCAATTCTTCGGCTCTCAGTTCTCAGGGAATTTGACTCTCAGGGAATTCTATAAGACATTGCTGCTGCTAGGCATCAGAAAGGAGGAATATGTGGGTCTGTTTTCCATGCTGTGGCCTGGGAAACAAGCTGTTGACCTAGGGGTGGGCTCAGGAATGAAAGCGGGAGGGGGCTGGGTAGCAGCTGTCCTCCTTCAGTCACGGGAGCGAGGCATTTCATGAGAACAATCTGGAATTACAACTGGTTTTCAAGCAAGGGAGGGCGAAGTGGAGGAGGAAGGAGAAGAAGCCCACGTCTGTGCCCTCTCCCCAGGACTGGCCAAGGAGCCAAGGACAACCTCTACATCACAAAGATGCCTAGACTTCACACATTTGTTCCCAGCTGTTCTCTAATTCAGATTGTATTATAGGTGATGGATTTCTTTAATGGATCCCGTGGCTCCTAGCCTAGTGCCTGCGCCACTTGCCTTTACTCGGACCCAGATCCCTGCTCTGCTTCGGGAAATTTAGGTAAGCTACCCAGTCTCTCTGAGGATCAGTAGCTCCATCTGTGACACAGAGCTGACAATAAAGACCTGTGGGGCTGTTATAAGGATTACGTGAGTTCACACTTGAACGTGGTTGCATCTTGGCACTCCAGAATTTAGTTTATTTCTTCTCAGTTATTCCACTTTACTGTTGGGCCTTTCTTATGTTTGTCGCTCAGTTGTGTCCAACTCTTTGTGACCCCATGAACTATATCCCATCAGGCTCCTCTGTCCATGGAATTCTCCAGGGAAGAATACTGGAGTGTACCATTCCCTTCTCCAAGGGATCTTCCTGACCCAGGGATTGAATCCAGGTCTCCCGCACTGCAGGCAGAGTCTTTGCTGTCTGAGTCACCAGGGAAGCCTTTTTTCTTATGTTAAGTAAATTTATGGAATAACTACTAATGTGCAATGCAATTTACTTCCTATTATTTGTTTTTTATAACACTGTGAAGATGGAACTCATAATTTCTGAAAATGTGACTTTTCTTACTAGGTTTCAAAGATGAAGAGGTACAGATGATTTTAGAAGACAGAGAAGCTTGTGTCAGGATCACAAAACCTCAGAGTTAGAAAACATTGAGAAGTCATCTGGGACCCCTGCTGCGTTGTCCTAGTTTCTGACAGATGGTCACGAAGCATTGGTTGGAACGGATCTGGTAGTGAGGGCATAGCCCTGTTGTTCCTTATTTCTGACACGTCCTGGGGATGGCCTCCTCCATGGACTACCTCCTCCCAGCCTCCGGAATCATGTACTGTGTCCTCCGGCTCCAGAGCCTGAAATTGTCACACTTCCTTACTGGCAGGAGTATCCTGAGCAAGTGTTTTAGCTTTTCTGTGCCTTAGTGTCCTCATCGGTGAAATGGGGATAATAATAGAAAATGCATCATAGGATTGTTGAGAGAATTAACTCACATAACTCATGTAAAGTGTTCAGAACACTATAGTAAGCACACAATAGATATTAATCATCACAGAGAACACACAGTTCTACAAATTTGTACAACTATTTCCTCTCCTCCTTCTCATCAAACACATTCTTCCAGTCTCTTTCAGAAGGACCCACTGGCTCGCTTGATAGAAATACATCTTGCAGGTCTTATAAAACCATTGCTCCAAAACTTTGACAATATCTACATAACTAGCTTCCAAATGTCATCCTTATATACGTACATATATAATATACGTATATATATGTGTGTGTGTGTGTGTGTGTGTGTGTGTGCTCAGTCACTCAGTTGTGTCCTACTCTTTGCAGTCCCATAGACTGCAGCCTGCCAGGCTCCTCTGTCCATGGGATCCTCCAGGCGAGAGTACTGGAGTGGATTGCCAAGTCCTCCCAGGGGATCGTCCCGACCCAGGGATCGAACCCGTGTCGCTTATGTTTCCTGCATTGGCAGGCAGGTTCTTTACCACTAGTGCTGCCTGCTGCAGCTGCTGCTAAGTCGCTTCAGTCGTGTCTGACTCTGTGCGACCCCATAGACGGCAGCCCACCAGGCTTTGCTGTCCCTAGGATTCTCCAGGCAAGAACACTGGAGTGGGTTGCTATTTCCTTCTCCAATGCATGAAAATGAAAAGTGAAAGTGAAGTCGCTCAGTTGTGTCTGACTCTTTGCGACCCCATGGACTGCAGCCCACCAGGCTCCTCCGTCCATGGGATTCTCCAGGCAAGAGTACTGGAGTGGTGTGCCATTTATATATATATATATATATATATATATATATATATATATTTAGTCAGGCAGAATCACAGGAGATGGAACGATTGGGAGGACCCTTGGAAAACTGAAGATCCACGACTGGAACTGATTGTGTGTCTATCTGGCAAACATTTGTCAGCCTCTGTGTTCTATGGATGGCAGGACCTCTGATTAGAAGGGTTAACTGTAGAAAGTTTTCCTTAGACATTGCTTGAAGTAGCCCACTGAGGCTGTAAGAATTTTTGTTTTAAATTAAAAAATATTTTTATAACTCCATCAAGGTACACTTGATGTGTAATAAACTGCATATATTTACAATGCACAAGTTGATGAATTCAGATGTACTCATATACCCATGAGACCACTCTGGGTCTCACTATAATCTAGTTACTGAGCATACCCATCATCACCAACATTCCAATAAGGTATTCAGTAACGTGAATGGTAGATTTTCTAGACGAGGCCAGAAGGAAGGCCACCAGTTCAGCCTCAGAATAGGCTGTCAGTCATCTAAGTCTTGAAAATACACTGTTTAAGATAAAAGTGGAATTTAAATTGAACTGCTCAAAGAATGATAAAGAAATGTCAGTGGAAAAAATTTGTTCAATATTTTGTTTCTAGCACATATAGAAGTAAAGAAGTAGAGATGGAAAAGAGAGCATAAGTCCAAAATAGTACAGAAAACGAGAGATCCGATCTTACCCTCCACGTTGGGATGACGACAGGCCGTGTGTCTCATTGATGCCAAAGGAATTAAGGAGTCTTTCCACCTTCCCAGCAGTCCTCCACGAGAACAGCTAGATTCCTGGTGTATGTGGTTGGGGAGAAACTGGAGCTTGCCATAGTCATATTCTGGGAAGTTTCTCTTTCCATCATATCCTAAGTACTTCAGGCCGTGTGGCCAAATCTTTTATGAAGCTCCAAGAAAACTGTTAGGGGTGTACAGTAAACGCTACAATTTCTGACTCTTGTTCTGTCTCTCCTCTCCTGCTCCACACTGGGCCACACCCCACTAGGGATTGCCTATCTAAGCACCATGGGAGCTCGAGGGCAGGATATGAGCCACTGAACCTGAAGGAAAGGCATGGATGTCAGCCTTCTCTGGCCTCCGTTTATTAAGCTGTTTCCTCAAGAGAAAGTCATGATCTTGTTGAAGATGCTGTTCCACTTTCTCTGTGTCTTTTGAGTTGCTTAGAAGTGAATCTGCCGCAGGGTGGTAATCACTGGCACAGTAGTAAAATCCTTCATCTCTCTCTGATGCCTTCAGGATCTCCAGCATAGCCTGGTTGGTTGAATTATCAATTTTACCTCGGAAGTTGTCCTCAAACCCAGGGCCATATACACCCTCTTCTCTGTATATGAAAGTCATTGTGTTACCCGGGGTCTTCCTGTACCAGAAAATATAGTATTTACTGATGAACATTGCTCCTTTCATGGAGCAGCTGAGGGTGACAGATTTCCCCACAGGCACAGTCTTTTCTTGGTCTTGAGGCACCAACACGACAGCTGACATGACTCCTAGAGAAAAGACACAAGATAGGCTCAGTGAAGACTGGGGCTAAAACCACTGAGTAAGGGGTGCTATGCTCGAGGGCCTGGCCCTGGCAGCTTTGATGCCTCACTGAGTCTCGCTCAGTTAAGTCTCCAGGATCTGCCTTACCTGCCCAGAAGAGGGTGAGGTGGATAAAGGAGCAGACCCTCTGCATGGCTCGTCTGGGGACAGCTCTGCCTCCCGACTGGTCTTCGCCTGGTCCCTCCTCTGAGTCAACACCTCTGTGACATGTTTCTGCCTGAGGAAACCAACCCCTGCAGCTGTTCTGTTACATAAGAGAGATTTTGCCAATCACAGAAAGCATGTGGAGCCTGCTGCCTGTTAATGAGATGACAATGCCCTTCACTGCTACCCACCCCGGAAGTTACGTTGGATATTGTCGCTCCATTTTCATATTAGAGGTATATGTTGTGCGCTCTGTGGTGCTGCTAAGAGTTAATAGCAAGAAGAATTATTGACATTTATAGCCATAATCATAAGAACCATCAAATAAGGAGGTTGATATTATGTTCACAAGGACTGTGGGTGTTATAATGATTGTTGTGTTTACTGCCAACTCCCTCCAGGCAAAGTTGGATAAGGGTGACTCACCCAAGTATAAAAGGGAAATCCAATGTAAAAAACTTAGAAACCACCACTACCTCCCTGTTTATGACAGCTAAATTTAGATGTACTTCAAAAGAGAGGTGTATTTGAATTTTTGGGACCTGCACTTTGGGTTTCAAGGTTAATAATCTATGAGACATTGAAATTAAACAGGTAAATTAGTAATGGAAACTAGAAAGTGCAGCTGAAGCTGGGAAGAGGACCACTTGGTCTACAAAGAGGTGTTCAGTATCTGAGGATGGGTGCAGGTGGAGCAGAGACACACATGAGCTTTCTTGTTTCCCCCAGTGTAACTGGGACCAAACTGGCCTGAGGATTCAGGTGGAAGCAAGCTCAAATTGGAGAAGGCAATGGCACCCCACTCCAGTACTCTTGCCTGGAAAATCCCATGGATGGAGGAGCCTGGTAGGCTGCAGTCCATGGGGTCGCTAGGAGTCGGACACGACTGAGCGACTTCACTTTCACTTTTCACTTTCATGCATTGGAGAAGGAAATGGCAACCCACTCCAGTGTTCTTGCCTGGAGAATCCCAGGGACAGCGGAGCCTGGTGGGCTGCCCTCTATGGGGTCACACAGAGTCGGACACGACTGAAGTGACTTAGCAGCAAGCTCAAATTTGCTTGACCTCATGGTAGTTGCTCTTCTTCCTCTTGTCATCTCAGTTATCCAACAGCCCCTCTCACCCAGCATTTCTAGAGGACCATGAGCAAGTACTCAAGGTGGTCACGTTTTCTGACACTACAAACTGCAATATCTGTACCCATAGGATGTGTACGTGTTCTCTATAGTTTGTGGCCATGGGCAACTTTCTGGGTTTACATATCTGATCTTTTTATATCAGGTTGCTTGGCTCTTGGCACATCCTATAAATCTAGTCATTTTTACTATGCGCCAGACCTTGAGGATTCAGTGATGAACGACAGATATGGTCTCTTTTCTCAGGGAGTTTAGTTTCTAGCGTGAGTGCCAGTCACTGCTTACTGATTTGCATAATGAATTTCTCCAGTGCTGCAGACTGACAAGGACCTTGCAGATGCAGGGTGTTGAGAGCATGTTACAGGGGCCAGAGTCTGGTCAGGAGGTCAGGGAAGGCTTTCTTGAAGAAGTGACTTCGCAGTTGAGACTCAAAAGCAGAAGGTACCCAGGAGTGCTGGATAGTGTCTGTTTGTCCCTCCAGATCACTCTATTTCCTCCCCTAGGACAGGGCCCCCAACCTCCAGGCTGCAGACCAGTACCTCCTGTCAGATCAGCTGCAGCATTAGATTAGAAATAAAGGGCACAATAAATATAATGTGCTTGAATCATCCTGATACCATGCCCCACCTCCAGGTCCATGGAAAAATTGTCTTCCACAAAACCGGACCCTGGTGCAAAAAAGTTTGGGGACCACTGCTCTAAGAGGCTGACGTCAATGGACAACATCCACCTGGTTCCCCTGCTTGCTGACATCTTGTTCATTTTGGCCAATGGGAGGCACCATCAGGAGATTGGGAAGAAGGAGAAAGGTGAGGTGGGGTGTTTTTACTCCAGGCTACTTCCTGTTGGCTGTGCCTTGCTAGTCTCTGCTTTCCTCCACCTGAGGCTGCAGCTTTTGGTAAAGGCTCTTGTGCTTCACACTTCAGGCCTAGGGTGGCAGCTGTTTTTCTGTTGTCAAACCCAGATGTTTCACTATCTTTTTTCTGGGTTTCCCATAACCCAGCAGTATTAATTTCTTTTGGCTCTCTTAACAAAGTACCACAAACTGGATGGCTTAAAACAGCAGGTTTATTGTCTCACAGTTCTGGGGGCTAGAAGTCTGAAATCAAGGTGTCAGCAGGGCCATGCCCACTCTGAAACCTTTAGCTGGACCCTTCCTTGCCTCTTCCTAGAAGCTGCTAGTTTGCTGGCAGTCCTGGGTGTTCTTTGGCTTGGCTGGCCTTAGCTGTCACATGGTGTTTGCTTAGCATCTCTGTCTTTACAGGGCTTTCTTACAAATTCATCAGTCATGTTGGATTAGAGGCCCACCCTACTCCAGTCTGACCTCATCTTAACTAATTACATCAATTGCAAAGATGCTATTTCCATATAAGGTCACTTTCTATGCTATTGGTGGTTAGGACTTGAACATATTTTTCTTGAGGGACACAATTCCATTCTTAACACCTGCCCACAAATGTCCTTTTCATTAGAGTCTCCCTAATCACCCCTTTGACAATGCCCTCTCTCTCCTGCTGGGACTCTGCTTGATACACCAAGTATAGGGGGCCTGTGAAGGGAAAGAACTTTCTGTAGAAGAAAGGAGGACTTATTTTTAAAAGGCCCTGAGGCAGGAGGAAGTGCTGTAGACTTAAAGTTACATTAATATCAAAAGAACGGTTAGCAGGACTCAAATAAGCCTATCTTCTTAGATAATTATTGTTGAATTCTCTCAAATCATTCAAGAAGTCATTCTGAAAAATTCCAAGATAGTGCTTATGTTTATGACTGTGATTTCTATCTGCCACAGGTTAGAGGTAATTTTAAAAGTTTTATGCTAATGGACAAAGACAACCTTCCTCTGGGCCTGATGAGGATATAGAGTCTGCCTGAACAATAAATCAAAGCCAGAGGTAGAAGACAGCAGTGGGGAGGGAGCAGGTTTTGTGGGAGTTGGGGCAGAGTGTAGGGGCTTTCCCAGTGGCTGAGACTGTAAAGAATCTGCCTGAAATGCAGCAGGCCCTGGTTTGATCCCTGGGTCAGGAAGATCCCCTGGAGAAGGAAAATGGGGCAGGGTGTGGCTAGGAGACTACCTGGTCAGGAAGAGTCAGGATCTGCTACAGCAGCTTGGCCTGGGCCCATGGCAGGAGCAAGATGGAACTTAAGCGCAAATAGCCTATGCAGGTTGCCTAGGTAGAAGGCAGAAAAGTGTGCCAGGGCCCCACCCTTGGATGCCCCCTTCCTCAGGCTCTGAGCAGGCTCTGTTCCTGGTGCTCAGTCATTCTTTCTGTCTCCTGCTCTGCAATTAGGGCACAACTTTCCAGTCCCTGGGGGATGCCTGGCCATTCATGTGACAGGAGAGAGCTCTCAGGAAGAACTTACGTTTCTTCACAATCTGTGAGGAATAAATGAAATTATATTTGCGAACACTTGGCTCATTGCTTGGCTATTTGTTAGTTTCCTTCTTTTTTGACATTTATATAAAAACCAGGACATTTGAGACTTGGACAGTTAGTAGGAGAGACAAGACTATGATGCAATGCTTTATCCATTCTTCCCCATAATCTCCATTGGCCCCCCATTCTTTCCATCTTTCTCAATCTTATGTGCTATGAGAACACCACCTCAAGGCACACTCCTCAGGCATCTCTCTACCAGATCACAGCCCCTCAGCCCCACCTTTTTGCCTTTGTATACAGTACTTTGGGTGGCGCAGCTGCTGCTGCTGCTAAGTCTCTAGTGGTAAAGAACTCACCTGCCAATGCAGGAGACCTAAGAGACGCAGCTTTGATCCCTGGGTCAGGAAGATCCCCTGGAGGAGGGCATGGCAACCCACTCCAGTATTCTTGCCTGGAGAATCCCAAGGACAGAGGAGCCTGGTGGGCTAAAGAGGCGCAAAGAGTTGGACACGACTGAAGGGACTTCGCATGCAGGCACGTGCAGTTCTTTGGGATGTATAAGTGTGGCCTCATTCTTGCTTACTCTGGTCTTGATCTCCTGTGCAATTCCTCCAAAACACCTGTGGGACCCATCAGTTCAGTTCAGTCACTCAGTCGTGTTCCACTCTTTGCGATCCCATGGACTGCAACATGACAGGCTTCCCTGTCCACCACCAACTCCTGAAGCCTGCTCAAACTCATGTCCCTTGAGTTGGTGATGCCATCCAACCTTCTCATCATCTGTCGTTCCCTTCTCTTCCTGCCTTCAATCTTTCCCAGCATCAGGGTCTTTTCCAGTGAGTCAGTTTTCTGCATCAGGTGGCCAAAGTATTGGAGTTTCAGCTTCAGCATCAGTCCTTCCAATGAATATTCAGGGCTGATTTCCTTTAGGATTGACTGGTTTGCTTTCCTTGCGGTCCAAGAGACTCTCAAGAGTCTTCTCCAAGACCACAGTTCAAAAGCATCAATTCTTTGGCCCTCAGCTTTCTTTATAGTCCAACTCTCACATTCATACATGACTATTGGAAAACCCATAGCTTTGACTAGATGGACCTTTGTTGGCAAGTAATGTCTCTGCTTTTTAATATGCTGTCTAGGTTTGTCATAGCTTTTCTTCCAAGGAGCAAACATTTTTTAATTTCATGGCTGTAGTCACCATTTGCAGTGATTTTGGAGCACCCCAAAATAAAGTCTGTCACTGTTTCCATTATTTCCCCATCTATTTCCATGAAGTGATCGGACTGGATGCCATGATCTTACTTTTCTGAATATACATCAAGGCTGTATTGTCATCCTGCTTATTAAACTTATATGCAGAGTACATCATGAGAAATATTGGGCTGGATGAAGCACAAGCTGGAATCAAGATTGCTGGGAGAAATATCAATAACCTGAGATACACAGACCCCTTATGGCAGAAAGCAAAGAACTAAAAAGCCTCTTGATGAAAGTGAAAGAGGAGAATGAAAAAGTTGGCTTAAAACTGAACATTCAGAAAACTAAGATCATAGCATCCAGTCCCATTACTTCATGGCAAATAGATGGGGAAATAATGGAAACAGTGGAACCCACACTGGTCCTCAAAAATGCTGACTGGAATGAAATGATTTCTGCTGTTCACAGGATGTCTGACTTGAAAGTGAGTCGCTGTCTACAGCACACCAGGAGCACACAGGAACATCAGTAAAGAGAACATTCTCAAGCTCATGGCCACAGGAAGGACCTCAGGCCTTGGGACTGTGGCTCTAAAGATAAGGCCATATCATTACAGAAACATCTGCTTCCTTCAGACTTACCAGACGGAGGAAGGTTAAGAAAGGCACTACTGGCCTTAATACACAAACTGTGCTTCTAGCTTTCCATTAGTGCACAGTGGCTGGAGAGTGCTGTGGGGCTGAGGCAGTTAAGATTTCATTAAATATTTTCAGGGCCAGGGTGCTGCCTGAGGAGTCCCAAGCAAATGAACACAGATGACATAGAAATGGAGAAAGATCTGTTTATTGGCCTCACTGAAAACAGAAGGAAGAAGGAAAGATTTGAGGGGGGTAAGTCGGGACCTTTGCAAGCCTTCTCATCACATTTCAGCATTCATTCCCCATAACCTCAAGCAGAGAGCTGCTTTTCCTGTTCTTCAAGTTGAGTTCTTTGAATTCATACTCCATTTCTTTGAATTTGCACAGACTGCCGTGAGCAGGCAGCTGGGTAAGCCCACCTCTGCTCACATGACCCTCAGACCAAATACCGTCTATACAGCAGGCTGGGCAGGGTCCTCGGGAACCCTTGTTTTCCACAGCCTCCCCTAGTCTCAAGGGGCAGTTGTTCTGTAGTGGAGAGGCCACTGGATTTAGACTTGGAGAATCTGGGTTTGCATCTGACATCACCACTTACTTGCAAGTCACTTAACTTCCCTAAGCCTCAGTTTTCTAGACAGTAAAATGGGGATAATGCTGCCTCATTCAGTCTTGAAATAATGTGCATGGGTACACCTTGTGACTGATCTATAGGGAGACCTACCCTTAGATCATTGTGGAAGATGGGAAGAGTAGGCTTTGCTGTAACCTGTGCGGAGCCAGGGACTTCCCAGGTGGTCCTACTGGTAAAGAACCCACCTGCCAATGCAGGAGACGTAAGAGGTGCAGGTTTTATCCCTGGGCTGGGAAGATCTCCTGGAGGAGGGCATGGCAACCCACTCCAGTATTCTTGTCTGGAGAATCCCACGGACAAAAGATCCTGGCAGACTACAGTCCATAGGGTTGCACAGAAGTGGACACAACTGGAGTGATGTAACACGCACACACACATGCAGAGCCAGAGGAGTTGCACTGTGAGGAGGGCATCCAGTAGTAATCCCTCCTCTCTCATTGTAGTTTCAAGAATCTCCAGGGAGAATTGGCCTCTGCAAGTAAAGTTGTTCTGGATACTGGGGCCATAGAAGTCTCCTTGTTGGTATATAAAGTTCAGGGAGCCATCTTGGGTCCTCTGACACCAGTATATCATGAAATTATTCATTTCCCTGCCCCTGTCATTTGGCACTGCAAAATATCACTTTCTCTATAAGGAACAAACATCTCTTCTTGCTCCAACAAGACGTCTGATTTGATTCCTGAAAAACAAAATCAGAGGGAAAGAAGAGAGAGGAGCCCCAGCAGAGCATCGCGGGACTGAAGTATCAGAGCGGGGTGACACAGCGCCTTCCAGTTTCGTCCTCTCGTCGTCTCTCCCGGGGGTCATTTCATCAGGGAAGTCATTTGTCCATTCACCCAACTATTGGGCAAACATCCACTGGCTTCTGTGGTGGGCTCAGTGCCAGGCTAGGCTCCTTGAGGGTGACAACATTTCGGGCTCTTCAGGGCTCACCTGGCCCAGGAAGAAGCGGCAGGTTCTGCAGTTCTGAGGCCCCAAGGCGGCTCCTACCCCAGTGGCAGGAGAGGCGCTGCGTGGCTTCAGACGCAGGTTCTGAAGAGTCTGCTTCTGGGACTGTCTCCCCGCCCTCTCTTCCTCCTCTCACCCTCAGTGCCTCTGCTTCACTTGTGTGCTCTGGGGCTTGCCTGTGGACAATGAGGAAATGAGCCCGAATCGGCTTCTGCCCCCATAGAACAGCTTCACCAGTTTCACAATCTGGGGGCTTTTTCTTTCTGCTGCAAATGGCAGCATCTCCCTTGTAGAGTGAGGCCAATAGTTTGGCAGGGCACATGTACTGTTTAGATTCAGACAGCTTTTAATCTTCCTTCCCCCCTAGTTGTGGATGTTCCTTTTATTTTTTGTTGCAGTATATTTATTTTGGATCTTTAATTTATGTACCCAGCGAGCTGCTTCCTAGAAAGGGAGATAGACTTTGCCAAAATGCCCATCTTCTGCAGGACCATGGCCCATAACTGTCACACAGGATTTAACGGAAAATATGATTGCATTGGATTTAATTTCTAGGAGCAGTTAAGTGTCTACTGTAGTACTCTGCTCATGTCAAGGGCCCTGTAAGTGTCGATGCTATACTAGAGAAAGCACAGCACAAAATAAGCATAATGGGAAGGCGGAGTAAGTGGAGCGGGCAATGAAAATTAAATGAGAGAAAGCAAAGTTAAAGCATGAAAAAAGGTTTAATGGAGTATTGTAGAATTAGCTACTGAAAGGACAAAGTAGAACAAACTAAAAATAAAGAGGAAATATAATAGCTTAGACAAGAGGAGTATAGAGGCAGAGGAGAACTGGAGAGGTAAGTAGCACAATCACCTCCACCTTGATGCAGTGGTTCTCCATCTTGGCCTCACATTGGCATCCTCTGAGGAGTTTCGAAAAATACTGAAGCCTGGGTGCTACCCACAGAGAGTCTGAGTCATTTGGTCTGGGATGAGGTCCAGGCATCAGGATGTAAAGAAAACTCCCTAGTTAATTCTGATGTGCAGCTCAGGTTGAAAACCACTGTGTTAGAGGATCATTTAGTAAAACAAAGAATAAATCTTATAGTGCAGTGAAGGCTTATTATAGTGTTGGCCTTAGGGACAAGCCAAAACCTGTGGCCAGATGTCACCTGTGACTGGGACAGACTGTCAGTCCCATCCTTTTCTCCAGGACCAAGAGAGGGCCCTCAATAACTCTCCTTTCTAGTGATGGCTCACTGCCCTCCTCCCATGAATCAGAGGGCATGGGGGCCTGTTGAGGTCAGCTTCAGCTGTCTCCTGGTTGCCCTGAACACCTACAGCAGTGCTGGGCACTAAGTAGGTGTTTAGTAAACAGTTGTTAAGCACTTTTGTCCTTGTCCTTCTGGGTCCTTCTCTGTGGATTAAAATGGGCAAATCTGCCCTGACCATCAAGATCTAAATTATACCCCACTTACATCCTCCTGAGAGAATGAGTTAAGCCAGGATAGTGTGCTGGCTGTGGACAGCATATCTCTGTGTGTGTGAGGTGGAACGCAGCCTGCAGCACACCAGCCCCACAGGGTAATGGGTTCTTGATGTGTTTCATAGTGTGTTCTCTTTTTCTTCCCTTTCTTCCTCCCACTCTCCCTCCCTCTTTCCTTCCTTGATTCTGTCCTGTAATTCCCAGACTTATAATAGAGCACAGTCATCCAAGGAGACCTGCCATAAAGAGTGAAAATGTGTGCAGTGCCCTGAAGTGGCCATGTGGTTTTGGAGGGGGTGAATTACCTTCTGCTCTCCTGAAACTGCTGATTTCACAGTGAAGATTGCTGCCACAGCGAGAGCTGTGGGTAGAATGTAAATTTATTGCTGTCTCTGGAACTCCTCTTTCTTTTCCCCTGCCTGCTGGAATTACCGTGGGGGTCTGGTGGTCCTCAGGTGGAACATGGAGAGGCCAGAACAGAGCTGTTCATGCTGATAAGAGGCTAATCCTATGCCTTTGTCTATTTATAAAGTAGCAAACCCAAAACAACGATAATTTTGTACTTCCATCCAACAATATCCAATAGAGAGGAAAAAGCTGGAAAAACCTGGATTGGGCCCAGAGGTTATTTGCTTTACAGGCTTGGAATAGAAGCCCCTCCCCCTCTGTAATATTTCTCTGCACATAAGAAAAAGCATCCCGACTCTCCTCCCCTAAAAGGGAGAAAAATATTTTGCTCAAGGTTCTTATTTGGCAGTAGAACTGGGGAATAGGTCAGAGAGAGGGAAAAGATAAATTTTTTTTTTTTCTCCTTTGGAGATGAGAGCTTCTGAGTAGAATGTCTGTGTTTTCATGCTTTTAAGGAGCTCAAATTCTGTAACTTGGGCACCATGTAGAATTAAGATCTTATACATCTTACATCCTCTAACCTGCCAAGGTGCCCAAGGCAGAGGGTGGTGACAGTACTGGGCTTTCCCAGAACCCCAGGGAAATCCCCTGCCTTACCTTCCATAAGGAAGCAAACCAAACCCTTTATCCTCCAATCAAAGGGAGAGGAAATAGCTGAGGCCTCCCCTGAGGGTGAACGCTTCCCATTCTACCTCAAGCAAGAGACACTGAGATGCCCCTTTTCTTTGGGTTGGGACTGTGCTGCCAGAGGAGGCAAAATGCCAAGATGGAGAGGCCTCTCTTTCTCTTCCTTGGGAGAAGGGTGTGGTGGCCCAACTGCCAGAAGAGCCTGTGGCTCCCACAGCCACCAGCAAACACTTGTGTCATCCATGCTTTTTCTGGTTGGCCTTCTAGCCCAAACACAGCTCCAGGGTATCTCCTGCCTCTTGGGCTCTGAACTAATGCATCTTTTGCTTAGTTTCATCACAGATTGGATGGGAAAAAGGAATGAGACTGAAAGAACGCTAAAACATGCAGTCAGCTCTAAAGATACAGAGCTGAGGAAACAATGGAAGAGAAACCTTGTCACACTCTAGGGTGCTTTGGGGAAGGTAGCTGGGTAGATTTAAAAACAAGTGGCCAGGAGGTAGCTCTGAGGGCTGGGAAGAGACTCTGAAACCAGGGAAGCGGGAAAGTTAGTATGTGAGTGGATGTTGGTCTGACAGCAGCTTGGGTTACCATAACGTTTGTCATGTCCCAGGAAGGGCACCCACTCTGCATTTGCTTCTGCCTGTTGCCATACCCTCTGTAACTCTAACATTCTCATTGGTTATGTGGGGTTTGTGACGAGTCTGTGGTAGAAAGTGGGCATGGGTATAGGGCCAAGGACTGGGGTAAGTACAATGTTACCCATATATCATATTCGCCATGGCCAGGGACACAATAGTTACAAGTGGTTGTTTAATGATGACCACAGTGCCGCTGTGTTCAAGTCTAGTTTAGAACGCAGGTGCTGTTATATTAATCATGGAAGTGACAAGTTAAAGGGCTGTTAACGCTGAGCTGCATAATGAACACTTGGTATAAGTGAATGAAAAGAATACTGAATAGAAATACAAGCTACTCAAGTTGGCAGGGCTTTAATTGCTGAGGAGTCTGAGAGTTTGCACACGTGCGTGGCTGAGAAGTGCCTGTGGACTGGGACATTACCAAAGGAGAGTGAAGGAAGAGCCCTGGGCAGTGAGACAGCCCCGTGTGAGGAAGAACCTCAGCACCCATCAGATGGAAGCAGCGCTGTGAGTGAGATCGCGGTCCGTACAGAGCACTCAGCATCAATCTAAACCGACCTCAGTGTCCAGGCTGCAGTGAGAAATCAGGGATGCAGGAAACAAAAGATGCAGAGGGAAGGGCATGTGCCAAGAAGATGCGCTGGAAGAGCACAAGGAAAGGGGATTTTTTTGCAAGACTCAACTGACAGACGGTCGTCTGTCTCTGTCAGAAGACCTTATTTTTAGACATGCTAGCTCAAGTTCCAGATTGGTGACCCAAAGACTGCGGTGTGCTAGGAGGAGAACTGTTGCCTCTACTCACAATCTGCTGTGTTTGTGTTGACTTACAACGTGGCTGGGGACTCAGCTGGACAGCATACTAAATGCCCGTAGAATTCCTAAAACCACTGTCTGCCCAGAGAACCCTTTGTTAATAAATATTACAGCACAATCTGTGTTTATTCAGGGAAGTGTGATAGGGAAAGGAAACTAGCAAGAAAAGAAAATAGAGTTTAAAATGCCATGGTAGTTGAAAAATATTTATTTTTATGGAAGAAAGGTAACCCAGATGATTTTCCTCTCATTTTGAAAGACTAAACCCTAAAGCTTCAAGCATGTGGAGGCCAAGGACAAATTTTTTTCAGGGCAACCACAATTAGTAAAAGCAGCTTCTGTGTACACATACCAAGGGGCTGTGGGGTCATGTCTACATTATAATCAGGGCCTCTCTGTATGGTCATCATGACCCCGACCTACTTTAGCAGATCATCAAGTACACACAGGCTCTTGGGTTTTCTCTAGACAATCCTTAGCTTCCATCAGTCCTCTTTTCTTCTAAAGCTATATGAGACGAGCTGATTTTGACGGGTGGAAGAGGCCTTGGGAAGAGCTTGGAAAAGAACAGGATCAAAATTCAGATGAAGGAGCAGAGGTGCAGTTGCCACAAGCTATTAGAGCAGCTGGCGAAGCATCTTCCTGGAATCCAGGGGGTCTGCCTCTTTTGTCCTCCTCTTTGGTTCTGAATCTAAATCAAGGAATCAGCATTATGTGGTTGAACCCTGGCTCTAGTTGGATGGGAGAGTTTTAGGGAAACCCTTGTCATTTTCTTTTATCTTTTCATTTCAAAGGAGGGAGCAGATACAAACGGGCACTGACATACCAGCCTTGCCAGATGGGCTGTGGCATGTAGGCAATTTATTAATATAAAACCTTTGTGGCAGCTCCAGTGACCACAAGGGATGATATTGGCTCCATTTAGCATTTTTAAATTTAAGTATTCACCTCATGTCAAAGTATGTAGCTGTGTTCTCTCATCTGAGGTTGTTCATTTGGAAATACAGAAGGATGAGGCATTATTTCTTTAAATAAAATATTCCCTTTCATTACTGGCTGTGTGTCAGAGATCCTTAAAGCAGAAACTCAGCTCACACATTAAATTCAATAATCATATATTAAACACTTACTATGCAACACCCTGTAGAAACTGGAGATGAAACAGACTAAGAATTCCCACCCTCAGGGGGTTTATAAATTAGGAGGGGCATAAAGGAAGTTTCTAAACAATCATGGAAAAAGAGAGAAAACATGAAATGACTCAAGAGAGTTAGGTGCAGAGAAAAAAAATAAATTTAAAAAAGAGAGAGAGGTGTAAGTGCTAAGGTGGTTCAACTCGGGGGAGATCTTATCCTCAGAGGGGAGTTTTGCATTGGAGATATTAATTTGGGAGTCTTGATCACGTCTGTGGAATTCAACTCTCTGAGCATGAATGAGATCACCTAGGGGAAGATACAGAAAGGAAGAGGGACCTAGACAAGGGCATTTGGTGCTCCGTGTTCAGAAGTTGGGTCAAAGAAGAGTCAGCAAGGGCACTGAGAAGGAGAAACTAGTCATGCAGAGGAAAATCAGCAAAGTACAACGTCTCAGAAGCTAAGCATGGAAAGCACCTCAGCTCAAGGATAGAGACGCAGACAGAGAGAATGGACTTAAGGACATGGGGAGGGAAGGGAAGGGTGGGATGAACTGAGAGAGTAGTACTGACATATATACACTGCCATGTGTGAAATAGCTAGTGGAAAGCTACTCTATAAGACAGGGAGCTCAGTTCAGTGCTCTGTGATGACCTAGATGAGGGACGGGGGTGGTGGTGGGAGGGAGGTCCAAGAGGGAGGGGATATATGTATGGTTGACTTACTTCTTTGTACAGCGGAAACTATCACAACATTGTAAAGCAATTATATTCCAATAAAAATAAAAAAGGAAAAATGGATGGCTGGTGGTAAAGTACATAGATGAGAGGTTGTATAGTTGTTGGCTATTTATTCCTGACTTCCCTGGTGGCTCAGATGGTGAAGCGTCTGCCTACAATACGGCAGACCTGGGTTCAATCCCTGGGTTGGGAAGATCTTCTGGAGAAGGAAATGGCAACCCACTGCAGTACTCTAGCCTGGAAAATCCCATGGATCTGCTTTATGTCTGTCTCCTCTTATCTAAAGGAGGGCAAGGCCCCTGTTTAGCTCAAACATGTACTCAAACATGTCTGGCGTGGCATTTGGCACAAAAAGGACTCAAGATATATTTGATGCATAAAGGAAGAATTAAAGCCAGTCCAAGGTGTGTGTGCTTAAGCAGGCAAAAAAATAGTATTCGAATAGCATCTTCATATTCCTAACATGGAGTAAGATTTTAGCAAGAATGCAGGCCTCCTTTTGGAGGCCTGTACAGACTCACGACTGAAGTGACTTAGCAGCAGCACAGACCCACTGGCTTCAGGCATAACCCCTCTCATCATCACTAGTCCTTCAATCTGGACGCCCAGGAATAAGAAAACAGTAAGAATCCACTGGGAGATTCTCTCATAATCCTTGAGAGCAGTGTTAGCCACTAGCTTTTCCCTTCTCCGGGGGATCTTCCCAACCCAGGGATCAAACCCAGGTCTCCCACATTGCAGGCGGATTCTTTACCAGCTGAACCACAAGGGAAGCCCAAGAATACTGGAGTGGGTAGCCTATCTCTTCTCCAGCTGATGTTCCCGACCCAGGAGATGAACCAGGGTCTCCTGCATTGCAGGCAGATTCTTTACCAAATGAACTATTAGGAAGCCCACTAGAATCTCACAAGACTTTAATGGTTATGCCATTACAGAAAGCATTCTCTGAACCTGGTTCTGGCTAAGTAGGCATCTTTACAGTAGGAGTTCTCAGAGCACATAATATGCTAAGTAAGAATTATGAGTGCTAATAGAGATCTATTAAGATAGAGTATTTGCCAAACTTATTTGACTATGGGATACTTTTTAATTGCTTAATAACCATTAGCATCTTGAGGGATAGTGACATTTTGAAGAACAATTTGGCAAGCGTGGTCTCTGAGTTTTTCTAAGAAGAAAAAAATATCAAATTCATTAAAAATTACTTATTTTTTAATTGAAGGATAATTGCTTTACAGAATTTTGTTGGTTACTGCCAAACATCAACATGAATCAGCCATAGGTATATATATGTCAAATTCCTTTTAAATTGATGTGGGGAAAAATTCTCCATGTTGGATACAAATGACATGGATGGAGTCAAAGGGTGTGGTAGGTTGTATAATTATTATTATATTCACTTATATTCACAAGTATTTGATCCTCCCTTTTATTTGAAAAAGATGATCAATTCCTGCCTGTCGTTTCATTTCCTACGGTGCCTTCTGAGGGAGGGGTATGAGTTCTGCCCAGCTGAGTGTGAGTGTGGCCCAGAGGCTTTGGTCAATGAACACGGGTGGGCATAATGTATGTCATGTCCAAGCGGATGCTCTGAGGAGCACTCTGAGTTTCTGCCAGCAGCTCTTTTGTTTTTCTTCCTCTGTCATGAGAACACTGTGTCCCAAATACTGAGCTATCCTTCATTTTGGATTCTGGAACGAGAAGATGCAGGGAGCAGAGCTTAGCAGGCACCTTGAAGCCACCAACTTGTAGTAAAAGTAGGAATAACAACAACAAAAAAATGTTTACGCTATTGACGTATTGGTGCTGTTTGTTACTGCAGCAGAATTGACAGATACAAAGAGGGAAATATGGAAGGCTGCTATAAATATGAGTTTCTTTCCAGAGCTCCCAAAAGAGAGACAATCCTGGAGAAGAAGCAGAAAACGCAGTAGCTCAGTGTGTAGCTGAATTGTTTTATAAAGAAAAGTTAGGTTTGTGCTCTGGTGAGAAACAACTATAAAATGAGATGACATCATCAGCTTGGATAGAGCTTTGTAGTCTTAGTGTAGACTATAGATGCTGACATATCTGAGAGGAAATCTCAATATTTCAAACTGAATGAAGGAAGTCAAAGGACACACAGAAGCGAATGTTCATAACTAGTCCCACTGGCACTATTTGCCTCCCTGTAGAGTGTGTTGGGCCTCCCTGGTGTCTCAGTTACTTTTTTCTTTTGACATTTAAATTGCATTGTTAAGGTGAATAAAGATAATTGATAGTTTTGCATTAAATTATTATAAATTAAATAAAATCAGGTGGATATGCAAAGTGAAAGTGCACACATTTATTATTCTTAGCATTTCACTAATTTACAAAAACTGGTTCAAAGTTGAAATAACTGAACTAATAATAATGACAACTTTATTTACTACATCCATGTAAATCCAGAAGTAATATCAAGCTTCTACATTACTTTCCTAATAGTCTATCCACATTTCCTCATAGTTCTCATTAGCAGGATGGGTGTGCCCCATATCATCAAATTCTGGGAAATCTCTGAGGTTTGGGAAGGCTCTTCAATAAGAACAAAAAGTTGGAAGGAGTGACCATTATCCAAGGAAATAATGTTCTTTCCCTCCCCCTTTCCTGTTTGCTTTTCTTAAATCTTTATCTCCTCAACCCATGCCATTCCCACTTACTGGTCTGTTTTGTGGCTTGCACAACAGTGGTACTTTGGAAATCTCTAAGCTTTGCTTGGCAGGGAATTTGCTGCATCTGTGGTTAAAGAGCTCCTGTGAAAGCTCTGATAGACATTAGCTTCCCCACAAAAAGAGACTGATTGTGTCTAGCACAGAGTCAGACACAACTGAAGTGACTTAGCAGCAGCAGCAGCGGCAGCAGCCTAAGTTCAGTAAATTTCCATCTGTTTTCAGTACTTTTGTTTGTTTAAACTGTAGATATCATACAGCCAAAGGTGTGTGTGTGTGTGTGCGCGCGTGTGTGTGTGCGTGTGTGTGTGTGCGCACGCATGTATATACTTAGCTATCAAGGGTTTTCATCTTCCTTCCTGGGTCATCTTCAGGTCATCTTGGTCATCTTCCAAGCATATATTTCTTCAAGGAAGTAGTGTTTTCTCTGTTAGGAGCTCACCTCACTTCCTATGAGAAGCCGTCCCCAGCTCTAGGCCATCACTTCCCGCTCTGTGTTCTCACAGCTGTGTGCTCTTTCCTCTGTTAATGTCTTTAATTTCTTGTCTGTTTCTCCCACTAGGAAGAGCACCTTGAAGACAGGAATTGAGCCCTAATTGTTTCTATTGCTCAGCATGTGGCACAGCAACAGGAATATTGTGCGTGCTCAGTACATATTTGAGGGATGAGGGTATCCAACCGCATAATTACAGACTTGTGCATTTTAATAATATAGCTACTGAAAATGCCCATCCCGAATCCAAAACACCAAAAAAATCTCATCAGAAGCCCAGTCAGGAGTCACTGAGAAGAGAATCACTGTATTGGCCCCTCTGATTTCTCACAGCTGGCCAGTTTCTCTGGGCAGGTTTTGCTTACCTGTCCTAGATCCCTGTGTGGGAATTGGCTCAAATCTACAGAGGATACATCCTCTGACCATCGCAATTGTCCAGTGTGCCCTGAAATAGGCTCTTGAGTATATCAGACAACTAGAGAAAGGATGGAAATCACTGGTCTCTGAGAACACTTTGTCTGTAGCACAGAGTGACTCTGGAGACTTCAAGACCACCCCAAATTGAGAAAATAGCAAGGCTTGGGGACCTACCTGCAGCCCAGAGTCAGTGATGATCACCAAATTCTGGGACATTCTGGAATCTAGGAGAGTCATCTAATTATTCACAGAAATTTATTTTTGCAATTTATCAGGTTTAAGATAAGCAAGAGCAGTTAGATTCCTCGGTGTCTCAGAGCTTTCAAACTAATGAGAAACTAAACATTAATTCAATTAGTGAAATATATTACAGACAGAAATATGAAGGCATATTTAAAACCCCAAATCTGAACTTGCTGGGACATCTTGACACATATGAAGAACTGATGTGTAAACTTTGATCCAAAAGATGAACAGGAGTTAAATAAGTGATGAGGAGACAGAAGACGTATTCCATAAGGAGGGAACACTATGTGCAAAAGTCCTGGGGTGGAAGGATACTTGGTACATTGAAGCAACTGGAGGAGACCTGTTTGACAGGAGCATGGAAAATGGAAGGAGAGAAGGTGAGAGGTTCTGAAAGTGGAGGTGAGAAGAGGTCAAATTGTGCAGAGTCTTAGAGGTCTCTTTAAGGATTTTGGTCTTTTGCTTATAAGCAATGGGAAGTAATTTAGAGGATTTTAAATCAGGGATCTGACATGACTGTGATTGTATTTTGAATGGATCAAATTGCCTACTGTCAGTTCAGTTCAGTTCAGTCCCTCAGTTGTGTCCGACTCTTTGCGACCCCATTAATCACAGCACACCAGGACTTCCTGTCCATCACCATCTCCTGGAGTTTACTCAGACTCACGTCCATCGAGTCCGTGATGCCATCCAGCCATCTCATCCTCTGTCGTCCCCTTCTCCTCCTGCCCCCAATCCCTCCCAGCATCAGAGTCTTTTCCAATGAGTCAACTCTTCGTATGAGGTGGCCAAAGTACTGGAGTTTCAGCTTTAGCATCATTCCTTCCAAAGAAATCCCAGGGTTGATCTCCTTCAGAATGGACTGGTTGGATCTCCTTGCAGTCCAAGGGACTCTCAAGAGTCTTCCCCAACACCACAGTTCAAATGCATCAATTCTTTGGCACTCAGCCTTCTTCACAGTCCAACTCTCACA